>NW_006408519.1:52211348-52230909 GCF_000296735.1 Chrysochloris asiatica
TGATGATGGTGATGGTGGTGGTGGCGATGGTGATGATGGTGGTGATGAAGGTGACGGTAGTGATGGAGATTAGGCCTCTTCAGTGTGACTGGGACTGAGGATGGTGGTAGATGCAGTCCACCCTCCCATGGGGCTCTGCCTGGGATTGCACCTAGAGGACTTTAGCAGCCTTTGCCCAGCTCAGCCCTCCTCTGCAGGTCTGGTAAGGAAGGCAGGGAGGGCTATGGACTTCAGCCCCTGAGGGACAAGGAACCAGGGACGATGTTCAAGGGTCCTCACCAGGGAGATTTACTGGGCTATGGGTTATTCAAATGGTCACAGCCCCCTCCCACCTGGACCTGTTCTCACCCTCCTGGCTTGTCTTTGACCTCTGACCTCCAACCTTTGCCCAGACTGGCACACCCTAAGTGGCCTCTACCCAGGAAGAACTGGCATGGATGGTGGAAAGTGAAAGAGGAAAATCTGGGGGGAGGGGCAGAGCATGGAGGGGGAAAGAGGGACGGCCAGACCCAAACCTCCGAGGGGGTCTGAGGGTCAGACTGCCGATGGACAAGAGACCAGCTCCCCAATAAACGGAGCCAGCATGCCTGCCCTGCATCAATCCTGCTGCGACACTTGGAGATTCCTGAATTCATCCCATATCTATGGTCCTACTGTGTACAGCTTGCTTCAGCTGCAGCCCCTGCTAGGGGGTTTATGTTCTAGTGGAACAGACAGACACCCACCTGGAAAGACCCTAAGGTCCTTAAGGGAATCATAGTAGTCAAGTCAGACTGCAGCAAGCACCTGGAGCTGTTCCCAGGAGGGGAGGGATGCTGAGTGGGTGCTGTGGGGGCCCCCTGTCCTGGGAGGAGTCGCTACCCAGCGCTCAGAAGCTGAGAGTCTATCGCCCAGGTATGAAGTTGGGGTGTTGGGCAGGGCTTTGAGCAAGCAGAGCTGGTCTGAGCCTCGCCCCTGGTAGGCGCTGGGCGTCAGATACAATCACGCTCTCTCTACATCATAATTACTGCAAATGGCCCATTAAAGAGAAATTATCATCAATATGATATTAGCAGACAGCGGGGAAATGAAGAAAGAAAAGTGCTTATTCTCTCTCATTGTCCCCTTAATGGGGACAAGGGATGGGGAGACAGTGGTACCCTCCGTTAACTGACCTCCTCTTGCTGCCTGAAGCCACTTCCCCAGGCAGAACCCAGGAGGAGGGGGGAACCCAGGGGCAATGGCTGCAGAAGGCTTCACCCTGACCCCTCCAAAATAAAACCAGTTCCAGACCCCCACTGCTCAACCTCTCAAGCCCCCAGGAGATGTCCTGGCCTGGAAGGGTCTTAGCTGCCTGTTCTCTCGGTGAACACACGGCCAGCCTCTCCAAGTCCAGGAGTCAGGACTTCTGAAAGACCCGCGCTGGGCACACGTGTTGCTCCTCGTGCCCCTCAACACCACCAAAGTGACAAAATGGAAGAGGGGGTGGCAGTGATAGGCAGGGGCCGGAGGTGGGTAACAGAGGAGACTGGAGAGCTCAGACTTGGGGCTCCATCGCGGATGCCTCCCTGCGGCCTCTTGCTGGCAATGTGTTCAGGAAAAGAGCCAGAGCCTAGACTTGGGCACAGACTCAGTGGAGAACAGGATGAGGTGTTCACTGGAAACAGGGCGTCTGGTCACAGTCCCAAAGCCCACTTTCTCCTGCCCCAGCAGTGTACAACCCCCTCAGGACCATGGAAGAGCACAGAGCAGCCGCTGAAGGTCATGGGCACCATGAGACCTCCACCATTCCCCAGGAGAAAGAGCAGCCACCAGGCACAGTAAAGAAGACGCGAGAGGTGATGCTAAACCACCACCACCAATGGCAGCCCCTGCTGGCCGCAGCTGCGAGGACACTGGGCCCCACTTACACCAAGGCTGCCTTAGTTAGTTCTCATGAAAAAGTCAAGAGGTGAGGAGCCACACATGGGAAAACTGAGGCTCAGCAAAGTCACAGAAAGGGCCACAAGGTCAACAAGCGTGACAAAGCCAGGACCCCAGCAGGCAGGCTGGCCCACTTCTTAACATCAACTGTGAGGGAACAGGACAGAATGAGGGGGTGCAGTCAGCAAACAGAAGGGTGCCAGGAACGGATTTAACAGCATCCTGTCCAAGAGAACACAGAAAAAAAACGGAAAACCCAGCTGTCCACCTGAGGAACATCTCTGTGGGAACATGCCTCTGTGGGGACTTCTGCTGGGTCATAGGGCCCGTGTCAGAGGCTTTACATCTTAGCGGGAGCAAGAAGCCTCATCTTTCTCCCAGAACGGCTGGTGGGTTTGAACCATGGACCTTATGGTTCACAGTCCGGCGCTTATCATATGGCGCCACTGTATTCCCATAATTAGTGAAGTGAATTATGGTGTTTCTCTGCAGGGGAAAGATGAGGCTTCCTGCTCCCGGAAAGCTTTGCACTCTTGGAAACCCTATGTAGGGTCACAAGGTGTCAGAACAGACTCCACAGCACTTCACAATGACAACAACAACCATGGTGGTTCAGTGGTAGAGTTCTTGCCTTCCACGTGGGAGTTGTTGTTGTTGTTATGTGCCATCGAGTCGGTTCCGACCCATAGCGACCCTGTATAGGGTTTCCGAGGGTGTAAATCTTTACGGGAGTAGAAAGCCTCATCTTTCTCCCGCGGAGCAGCTGGTAGTTTCGAACCGCTGACCTTAAGGTTCGCAGCCCGATTCGTAACCACTACGCTACCAGACCCGGGGTCAATTCCTGGTCTGAGGCTGGTTATCCACAGACATCGGTAGAGGCTTGGATATTGCTGTGGTACTGAACAAGTTTCAGCGGAACTTCCAGAGTAAGACTAAGAAGAAAGGCCTGGAAATCCATTCCCCAAAACTCAGCCAATGAAAACCCTACAAATCACATCAGCGTCATGGAGCTGCTATGAGGAGGAAGCAGAGCCATCATAGCTGAACAACAGACGTTGTGTATCTTTAATCACTAATGGTTTTCAGTAGCTCGTATGCTGAGTATTGGGTTTGGTCTCCTTATCTGTAAATTGCCTGTTCGTATCTTTTGCTGATTTTTCCTTTGAAGAAATCACTGTTTTGTGTATGTATAAGTAGATTTGTTGTTGTTGTTATGTGCCGTCGAGTCGGTTTCGACCCATAGCAAACCCTATACAGGGTTTCCAAGGCTGTAAATCTTTATGGGAGCAGAAAGCCTCATCTTTCTCCCGTGGAGTGACTGGTAGTTTCGAACAACAGACCTTAAGATTCGCAGCCCGATTCGTAACCACTACGCTACGAGAGCTCCTTGTATAAGTAGATAGTCCTCTACTTATGATGGGATTCCATTCTGATGACGTTGTTGTAAGTCGGTTCTGACGTAAGTTAAATACCTCTTTTTTTTTCTCTTTTAGTTTTCGTTATTATTGCCTTTTGTTATCAGTATCTTTATAAATCCAAGCTTTGTACGTGTGTTGGAAACATTACATATAAACACAGTTACATTTTGATACAAACTTTTTTTTTTTAATGTACACTAATTATAAAAATTTGCTCCATTGAGGAAGAAGAGTTGGATAACATAGCATTTTGTCCATTTGTGGAAGGTTCTAGATCATCTGGATTACCCCAGGGAATGGGCTGGTGTTTCTAGTCAGAAAATGAGTAAGAGTTGTCTGTATGGTTCGTTCTTTCTTTTCGTCATATATTTTGAGGTAACATCTCATTGCTTCCGGAATCTGCCTATGGAGCATTTGGGACCATGTTTTCAAGCAATGGAAGCCCCAGAGTGAGTTTAGAAAATGAAACTGTAAATCATTAAGTTGAACATCTGTGAATGAACATATGAGAATTGCATTGGTAAATTACATGCTGCAACATTGTATGCAGTGGTAGGGGTTGTTGCTCCTAGGGGCTGTTCAGTCAGTTCCAACAGAAGGAAGCAGTATCTGGTCCCATGCCATCTTCGTATGTTACTAATAAGATATATTTTAAAAAGTCATGAATATAGTTCATCGTAACTCAAATACTTCATAAATCAGATACGCACACATACACAAAAGGGGGCCCCAAAAGTTAGTGGAAATTTTGCGCTATCTGTTCATTCCACTTTTCCGTGAGACTTTTGAAGTCTCCTCGGAACGTGTTGGCAGTTGGAAGGCTCCCAGAAGCACCTATGGAGCAGTCCACTCAGAACACAAGGGGGCGCTGTAAGTCACAATCGATTCCACGACCATGAGTAACAAGAAACATATTGTTGAGGACTTGAACATCCGTTTTGCAGGGAAGTGATCTAATCCCCAACAGCACATAGCAAGGCAAACCAAGAAAAAAATAGAAAGCAAGAGAAACTGTTGATGTTAAATGCCATCAAGTTGGTTCTGACTCATAGCGACCCTGTATAGGGTTTCTGAGGAGCTGATAGGTTTGAACTGCTGACTTTGGGGTTAATGGTTCAGTGCTTATCCTACAGCACCACACCAGGAGTCCAAGGGAAAACTGGGAGGCAATTAGCAACTCCAGAAAAACAAAGACTGCACAGGGAAGAGTACTTAGTTGCAGGGCATGGATTTGTTCAGGGAAGGACAATAATTCTGTAGCCTCAGCAATGGACTCACTAGGGATCTGTTTAACTACAAGTGTTGAGAGAGTAAATTGGGAAGACATCAGAAGTGAAAAAGGCTGTGAAATACGGACAGCCTCTCCATATAATCAGCAAATAAGATGTAAAATGGGCAAATCAAGGAATAGTAAGATGAGCATCTCATCTGGAAATTGGCAGGTTAATACTAGAAGACACAGTGCAGAACTGAGAGCAGTTGTTTTAGTGAATGGGGGCCTGGGGTAGGGAGTGTCTGATTGCTGGTGCAAGCTTTTCAATACATTTGAGTGTTTTTAAAATATGCACGTGTTACTTTGAAAGTAAAATGAGATGTAATTGATGTTGTAGTTACAGGGTTAGAAGCCTTGGGCCTCTGGGGACTCCGCTGGCATTTGTTGGACTAACACCGCCCCCGCCCCCCACCACCACCGCCCAGGCCCAGATAAAGGACTCCCCGCAGGTAAGGAGCAGAAAGCAGATCAGTGGGAGGTTGGGTTAGAGACTGCCAAGCACCCTGACCTGTATGCCACCCATCTTCTCATCCATTCATCCGACCATGCCCACCCATCTACATCCATCCATCCATCTAACATCCATTATCCACCAACCCAGCCAGCCAGCAGGCTCCTACTTCCTACCCACCTGACTTTTCAGCTTCCTAGCTGTCCATTTTTCTGTCTCTTCAGTCAGCAACCAACACATACCCCAGGTGACCCATTCTGATCTCTAGGCTCCAGCTTCTGCCCTAATAATGTCTGGACTATATTTCAGGAATCTTGGGGTCATTGGATAATTCCCCAGATCTTTCTTAAAAGACAGCAGGGGCATCATCTTTATTCTTTATCCTTTCTTCCTTCCTGCATTCTGGAATGCAGATGTGATTGCTGGAGCAGAAGCAGCCATTTTGGACCATGAGATCTGGGCATGGATGTCACAATGGGAAGAGCCTGAGTCCCATAGAAGTCACCATGCCTACCCCAGGCTTACACAAGGTAGAAATGAAACTTGCATTTTGTTTGAGCCACAGCTATTTTGGGTCTCTGTTGTCTGTGCTTACATCACTCATTTCTCTGAGTTGCAGGGTTTGCAGTTAGGCCATTGTTGAACTGCAGGCCCAATGAAGTACAAAGGTTAACCAAGTGAGGGCACAGGTCTGACCACAGAGATTCAAAGTGGACACTCATTCCCACCAAGCTTCCTCTCAGTCTTCAGGAAAGAGGGACTCACCGGAAGGAGGAAGGGCTAACCTTTCTGACACCCCCCACCCCCTCCCACCCTCCCCCCCCCCTGCTTTCCCCCCTCACTGTCTATGGGCAGTAGCAAGGCCTGGCACAGAGGATTTCAGAAATGCCTTTTCCAGGTTGTTGCTGTTAAGTGCCATGGAGTTGCTTTGAATTCTAGTCAGCCTGTAAGGAGAGCTGGTATCATAGTGGTTACAAGTCGAGCTGTTAACCTTAAGGTCAGCAGTTCAAACTACCAGCAGTTCTGCAGGAGAAAGATGAGGTTTTCTGCTCCGGTAAAGAGTTATGGCCTCAGAAATCCTGTACAGGGTCACTATGAGTCAGAACCAACTCCAAGGCACATAACCAGCACCATAGGGTTTCCAAGACTGTAAATCTTTGCAGGAGCAGAAAGCCTCATCTTTCTCTCAGAGAATGGCTGGCTGGTAGGCTACAACTGCTAACTTTTGGTTAGAAGCCCAGTGCTTATCCAATAAGAACAACTCCCAGGTAGGCATGACTAAACGTCTTTTTTTAAACTTAATTTCTTATTAATTAATGCATTTTAAATGTCATTTATTGCATGGGGTTCTGCAGGATAAGCACAGGACTTGTAACCACAGTAACCACAAGGTCAGCAGTTCAAACTTGTGCTTTCAGACACCCTGTACGAGGTCCCTTTGAGTGGGAACTGACTCCACCGGCACACAACAGTGTGCATGGGACAGGCTGGAGGTAAAGTGCTGGGCAGTAAGTGTGGGAACCTGCCTGGCCATCGCCTCCTCGTGGCTACCAGCCCACCTTTACCTGCCCCTCGTCCCCAACTGGCCATGGAACAGCTCCTGGCTGAGTTCCCCTGGAGCACCCAGGTGACCTCCCTTACTGCTTCCCCACCCTCCTGGGTGGCCCCCACACTCCCCCACTACCTTTCCCTGCACCTTCCTCCTCCCCCCAGCACCCCTGCTTCTTGACTTCTCATAGACACTCCTAGTCCTTTACTTCCTCGACATCTCTTCCCAGGACAGATGTGTGCCTCACACCCATCCATCCTTGCCCAGCACTGCGCTAACCCCTGCCGCCCACCCGCCTGGGAGTAAGGGGTCCCAGTACCACTGACGCGAGTCTTTGCTCACACGCGCCTGCAAGTGCTACCTGCATACCTCCCCCCGCCCCAGGCCCAGTCCCTGCCAGTGTCAAGCCTGCTCCCTCCCTGACCCAAACCACAGGGACCCCTGAGGGTGGGGAGGCCCCAGAACTTCGTGGACAGGGAAGACTCAGGAGCTAGGAAGGGTAAACGAGAGGCCCCACTGAGGACACGTTTTCACCAGATTCTGGGGCCTGCAGAGTGGCCTCCTTCCTCACTCCATGCCTGAGGTGCCCTGTACTCCCTCCGGGAATGAACTGGGGGGCTGTGGGGACCAGGGACGGGCTCCTGGGGAGGTGGCATTCCCATGGGGTGGGTGAGAGATGAAGAATCCCCCAGAAGAGGAAACATAGGTTCTGAGTTCAAAAGGTTCAGAGGCATGTCCCCGGAAGCAGTGCAGGTTTGAGGGCAATGGAGAGCCACCACACACTGGTGCAAGGAGAGAGCAGCCCTCGGTGTACCAGGGAGCCAGGGAAGGTAGACTCGGCTTGGACCCAGCTAAGCCTATTCATGGAGCTCCCAGCTGCCCAGAGCTGGCCTCTCTCCCTCCGGAGCCTGTGGGCTGCCCTAGCTGGCCCGGCGGGAGGGAGCCCTGGTCCCGTCCTTGTTGTACAGACGAGACTGTATCGTCTGTGGCGTCACTTCCCTGACCCCACCTTGCTGAGATGACAGGGTTAGGTTGGTCAGCTTGAGACTGAGGCCAGGAGCCCAAGGGGAGGGACATGGGTCCCTCGAGTCCCTGGCGATGGGGCTGCAGAGGATTGAAGTTGGGAGGACAGCGCGAAGGTGGCCACAGGGCCCGGAGGAGCGCGGGGCAGAGAGCGAGCAGGAGGCGCTGAGGAGGCCCACAGGCGGCCGTGCGTACCGGATTAGGAGCGGGGGGGGGGTGCAGTGGGGCCAGCTTCCCCTCTTCCAAATACAAATGTCCTGCCGCCGCCTCCCCCAAACCCGCTATGCGGGGACCCCAGCCTCCAGAAGCGCCGGAGCCTGAATCTGCATTTGAACCAGCCCTGGCGCGCGCTCCAGTCGGAGAAACGGAGAAACGCGGCTCCAGAACCTTCGGCTCCCCGCCCCCTCCCGGGGCAAGCCTGGAGGTTTCCTGGAGCGGGCGGGGCGCGGCGCGGGGCGGGTCCCCAATGGCGTTCCGGGGCCACGGTCTCCGCTCTGCACTCGACCGCCCGGCCCGCCCCGCCTGCTCCACGGCCGCCGGCTAATTGGCTGTGACAGCTGGAGCCGTCGGCAGCTGAGCGGTGTCACCGCGAATTAGGCCGGCGCTGAGCCCGCCAACAGCAAATTACTGTCACGGCTCCGCGGTGCAGGGCCCAGAATGCGCGTCCGCGCGTGTGTGTCTGTGTGCGCGCACGCTCGCGGGAACCTCAGTGCGTTGTGTACCCTGTGTGTTTGTGAGTCTTTGTGTTCGTCTACGTGTGTATGAGCAATTGTGAGCGTGGACGTGTGTGCATGCGTAAACACGAGTGTGTGTGTGCGTGCGTGCCCACCTCTCCCGATGATCTACAATTCCTGTCCCACTGGCGCAGCCTGCCCTCTGGATCCACCGAGGCAGATCCGGGTGACCCTGTCCAGGCGACCCCCCCTTCCCCCAGTCTGTCCCCTCCCCACAGCCTGTCACATTCTGCTTTCTTGGGTTCAGACCCGCCCTCTTTTCCCTTTACCGGTCCAGCCGCTGGGCTAGTGACTCACCCCCCTGCCACTCCTCACCCCCCACACACACACACACACTCAAAGACACTTTAAGCCTGAACTCCCTCCTGCCCGCCCCTAGTCCCTCTCCTCCAGCCTTCCAGTGGCAAGGCCCAGAGCATGGACACGGAGGCCCTGCTTCCAAGGCCAGCTGCAGCTGCCACCCTCATCCCAAACTACCCAACTGTCCTCCTCCTCCTCCAGCCTTGCACACTACTACAGTGAGACCCCACTTGGTTGTCCCTCCAGGGCTCCACCCCATAATCCAGATGCACCCCACCATTCCTCTGCTCTCCCTGAGTCCCAACTCATTCTCACCCCATACATCCCCGTGGCCCTGCCCATCCCCTGACCCTGGGCCCTGCACTGGGCTGTACCAATTGGCTTGGTCTGCCCTGCACACAGCCATGTCCCCCCACACACACACACACAGACACACACACCTACACAGACACCTACACACACACACACACACACACTTGCCTCCACACACACACACCTCTTCCACACACACACGCCTACACACACACACGCCTACACACACACACACACCTACACACACACACTTGTCTACACACACACACAGGAAACTAAATTCACTGTGGTGAAGTTTGTTCCACCTCAGAAGCCCCAGGAAGACCGAGCCTAACCGTACCCATAACCGTAACCGTACCTGTAACCATACCCGTAACCATTTCCCAAACTGGCAGTCTTTACAGGAGCAGGAGGCCTCATCATTCTCCCACCTACCTTTCAGTTAGCAGCTGTTACTTAACCCACTGTGCCCCCAAGGCTCCTTTCCTAGCATGCAGTGGTTGTTACCTGTGGTCCATTCCATTCTGACCCATAGACACCTTGTATCAGGTTTCCACGGAGCAGCGGGTGAGCTTGAACCGCTGACCCTGCAGTTCAAACAACTTGTAAATCCAGAGCATTAACCCACAGGGCTACAGCAGGGCCCCATCATGCCGTGGGTGTGTCCAATGTCTGAATAAACTAATCCCCTCCCCACCAGGGACAATCATGATTTTCTTTGGATCCAGGAGCCGGGTTTGGGGGTGGGGGGGTCCCCTTTGCCCCCACCCCCACCTCCAGCCTTCAGCCCAGCAGCTCTGGGTCCTGGAAACGCTGAGCTGGTAGCTGGAGCAGATTGGGGTGGGCCTACCAGGCTGTCCCTCCAAATGCTGGGGGACAACCTGTCACCTCCATGGGCAGCTCAAAGCTGTACTTGTAGCCTGCCCTTGGACTCCCAGGTGGGGAGACCAGGGTTTCATGAAGGCTGGCCTCATCTCAGGCCCTGGCCTGTGACTCCGACCACCTGTCTCTGTGTGGTTTTGCACCAGGGTCTGGACGCTCTGCGTGCGACCCCTATCTCTGCATTTCCATGCCTGAGTCACGTGTGTGCCCTGCCCACATCTGTGTGTGTCTGTGTGCACTTGACTTGTCAGCACATATGTCCCTGTGTGTTTGCCTAGGGAAAAGGACACTGCCCTTGTCTGGTCCCAGCCTCAGTCAGCTATAAAAGGTGGGGAGGGGGTCCACGGGAGAACTGCCGCTGCTGCTGACCAGGAGGACAGAGGCTGGGCCTGCAAGCTGTAGACACAAGTGAGGGTATTCCCATAAGGAACCACGGCCCTCCCCACCCCAGCCCCCCACATCCCATGACACCCCCAGCGCATCCCACAGTCAGGCCAGACCGAACTGAGCCTCCCATAGGGCCCTCCTTGGCTGGTCACCTGGACCGTGGCTGTGGTCATGGTGGACCAGAGCATGTGGAATAGCTGTGCTTGCTCTATGGGCAGGGCGGGGGGTGCGGCCTCCAGACAGCCCCATGAGGCTCTGGGATCTCCTCCTGCCTAGTCTGGAGGGGGGTGTCTGGAGGGGACAAATGAGGTGATGCTGCGACATGACTGTACTTCCCTCAATGGGGTCAGCTTGAGGCTGCCCTAGGCGGGGGTGAGCATCTTAGCTTAGAGAACCTCCTTAGGCTGGGTGGCTGGGGGGGCCTCACAGGTGCAGCCCCAGGGGCAAGGATCCTGGCTGATGATTTTCTTGTGTAAGTTCCCGTGCCCTCTGTCCTGACACAACTTGAGGGAATGTGAGTGTGTAGTGTCCCCTCTGGTGGACTGCTGAGGCCACCATCCAGGAGAGGAGTGTGTGTGTCTGTGTTGAAGTGTGGGACCGTGCATATGTGTGTGTGTGATATGTCTGTCCGTAAATCAATACGCCCCCTGTCTGTACTGCTGTAGACAGTACTGCCCATGTAGCATGGGGGTTTAGGGTTTCATATGAAAATGACCTTCGTTTCATGTGTTTCCCCATTGTAGATAAGCCGTTTCTCTTACCTGGGTATTTGTGTCTGTGTTCCTTCTACTGATTAACTACTTTTACACTTGAATTCTGTATTATTTCTTCTACTTTGTTTTGTGTTAAAGGAGAAAAATAAAAAGGCAAAAAGCTGGAGAAAGAAACAAACAAAAAAGCCCGCATGTCCCCAGGTCCCCCTTAGAGGGTCAGGAGTGTGCTGCCCTGGACTTAGTCTCCAGCCCTGGAAGGTGAGGGTCCCCAGGCCCCCCAGTTGTTTCCATGTGCTCAGAGGCATTCCACACACTACACACCTCAACCCCCAACCTCCTCCCAACTCCACACCTGAAATAGGGGTCTGGTTCTTAGGTGCTGACAGACACAGGACTTGAGGAGGAGTAGGTCCAGCCAGCACCGCCCTCCTCAGAGGGCCAGCAGGCCAGTGTGGGCAGAGCTGAGGGGGGGCAGCAGCCCCAGACTCAGCAGTCCCCCAGGAGCGTCCAGCCCTGCTCCAGAAGGAAGGTGGTGGGCCAGTGAGTGAACAGGGGATGTGGGATGATTCTGGGGTCAAGGGAGGGTCACCCCTGCAGGCTCATCAAGGCCAGGGGCCACCATACCATCACCCTCCCCCCTTTAAACCCTCTGGCAGGGAAGGCCGGCTGCTCCTTCCAGGCCAGGCCTGGCTTCACTCCAAGTCCGGGGCTTCAAGCCACGGACTCATCCTGCAGCCTGGACACAGTGATCAGCCCTGCCCTAGGCCCAGCGTCCACAGTCACCTCCCTCAGTGTATGGTCCACGTGGCTCTGAGTCAGGTACTATGGGGCTGCCACTGTCCCCAACACAGCCGCAACCCCCCCACACACACACAGACAGACAGACGTGCACAGACACACCTATAGATCCACACACGCTGTATACATACATGCAGAGACACACAGACACAGAAAGACATACACCCACATACAGATAACAGCCAGATACAGAAAGACAGACCGACCCAGTCATTGGATAGCCCTCAGCCTTCCAAAGACACCCCCTCTCCTGCATCCCCAGGCATGGATGAGGTAGGGCTTCTGAGGGCTCCAAGTCTCATTCCCCCCACTGGGAACGTAGCCAGAAGGGCTGGAGCTGCTGCCCCTCCTCCCCACCCCCTGCCCCCAGAACAGGAGCTGATGCTGGCCAGCCCCCCCCACCCCAGAAAGCAACAGCCCTTCCTGAAGGAAATGGGGGTCCCAGCCAGAGAAACTGCTGATCCACTCAGCTGCTGGCAGAAGGGTTTGGTGTTGGGCCCTAAGACAACACCAGTGGGTGTGGAGAAGTCAGACAGAAAGGTGTTGTGTACCCCAAGATTCTTTTTAGTAAAGCTCTGAGCAAAAATAAGCTCTGCTCCTGCCCCTAATAATTTCTGGGTTTGCCACATTCTCTCCGATTCTCTTATCTGCTGCTTCTTGTCCACGGGGAAACCCAGACGCAAAGAAAAGATTTCTCAAAGTGAAACCAAAGCCAGCCAAGCGGCAGCTTCACATTGTCACTTGGCCAGCACTGCAGATCCAGTGGGTCTGCAGTCACCAGGCACAGGTTCCTTAAGTCCCTGGCCCAGCATGCTTTGGCAGAGTCCCCAAGAGCCCCTGCTCTCCTCTGGGCACCTGGGCCAGCTCAGGCCACCTGGGAGCTCAGCAGCCTGGGGACCTGGCCCTCCGGCAAAAGCCACTAAGCCTTCAGCAGTGCACAGTAGAGCTCCTGACCCCACCAAGAATAACTCTACTCAACAGGACCCTGGGGCCGTGACAGTGACAAAGAGGGAATGCTTGGTCCCCCAGCCTCTGACTCTCTGAAGACACTGTCCCGACAAGCCCAGCAGACAGGCTACCACAGAGGGAACCCGCCGGCACCAGGCTCCGGAACTTTTCCATCCTCTCTCCTCTCCATCCCACACTCCTCCCCCATCCGCAACTGAGCAGCTCTGGAGCTCTCCCTTCCTTGGGTTTGGGATTTTGCTCCAACACCCAAAGAGACTCAACCTACTAGCTCTCACTTTTATCCTAAAAGGAAGAAAGAGATAGATACATGATTTAAAAAAATAATAATAAACAAATAAAAAGATGAAAACCCGGGGTGGGGCAGCGGGAACAAAGGCGGGACGGGACTGGCTTCCCCCTACTCAAGGGTGGGTGGCTCGCCCCTTGAGAGCCCGTGGGAGCGCAGTCAGATTCGGCGGCAGCTGTGGCGCAGCGCCTCTTCAGAGGTGGCCCTTGCAGGCGAGTCGAATACGCTACACAAATTTGCAAGGCAGGAACATGGTCCAGGAAGGCAGGGAAGGGTCTAAGCGAGTTCCAGCGAGAGGTGCCCCTTCAGCTCTGCCGTCGGGAGACCCCAACTAAGGTTGCAAACGCACTGTGCTGCCCGTGGGTCACCACCGAAGACCACCTCGGCCCGGGCCGGAGCTGGCGGCCGCCTCCAAACTGTTTTAAGTGCTATCGAGTCGGTTCCGACTCATAGCGACCCTGTATAGGGTTTGCGAGGAGCGGCTGGTGGGTTTGGACTGCCGACCTTGAGATCGAGAGCTTAAACTAAGGCGCCACACTCGCCTGGCCGAGATGAGTCCTGGCCCAGGGACCCGCCGGCGTTTCTCTGCGGTGCGCTCGTTGCCGGCAGCTGGTTTTACTCCGGGTCGTCCGTGCAGGGGCAGGTTCCTCGCGACACCCGGCTTCTCTTCTCCTGGTCAGGGTTCGGCCCAGCCCAGGATGCTCATCCGCCGCTCAAGCAGGTCCCAGTTCAGGGGGCCTCTTCCCATTCAGAAAGAAACAAAACACAGAAGCCAGAGACAAACCAGCCAGGCGCCAGCAACTTTTAGATCTAGACGGATTTATTCTGTTTGTACGATGTTGTTTGTTTGTTTTTTCCCCTTTCCTCAGTTTCGTAGCAAATGGAAAAAGAGCACAACCAAAATAAAAAAACACAACACAACTTTCAACGTGTTGGCATGGTCTCCAGGTAGGAGCCGGCTGAGGCGCGAGGAAGGGCTGGGGCCCGATGGGGTGGCCCTGAGCGCCTGTTACCCGCTTCCTAGCGTCTCTCTCGGCAAGTCCAAAAAGCGATCCAGCTTTAGAGAGAGAGAGAAAAAAAATCAACAAACAAAAGGAAACAAAATTCAAAGAAAAAAGAAAAACGCTTTCTCGCCCAGCTCCCACGAGGAAGCCTCGTCTTTTAAAAACACAACAAAACGAAACTTCTGTGCGTTACCCTTTTTTCTCTTCCACTTCTCTTGAAGGTTAAAATAAGACATTTCCCGGGAGTCAGATAGGACCTAGTGCATAGAGAAAGAGCGCGGAGTCTGGCCGAACGCCGCGCGCGGCCCACCCCCCTCCCCCCGTCGAGTATAGTGGGGCTGCGGGACTGGGACTGTGGGCAGGTAAGTAGGGAGGGGGCTAGGGGGACAGGCGAGCAGGCGGACAGGCAGGGGCCGGGCCCCTCCGAGCAAGCGAGCAACACATGCTGGGGCAGGCGGACTTCGGAGGACCCAACCGGGGAGACACGGGGGTTCCGGAAAATTATTTTCTAATAATCGAGCAAAATAAATATAAATACTCCGAAAATAAGACCACCGTAAAAACGGGCAAGGAAAGGGAGAAAGACCGAGAACGGAGTGGGGGGCAGGCAGAGACTGCCCGGGAAGGGCGGCAGCGAGGCCCCTCTCAGCGGGCAGGGGCGAAGGTCGGAGCAGACAGCCACATTGGACATATGTACAAGTGGACGACTTTCAGTAAGCAGGCCCTGGCTCGAATTCCTGGAAACTCATCGTTCTCTGTGCGCATAGGATTCGTAGTAACCTCACGAGTCCGGGGAGGTGCGAGCGACCCGGGCCACGGCAGGGTAGCGACGAGGGAGCCGCGCCGCGGGGGAAGGGCCTCTGGTCCGGCGCGGGTCGCTCGAGGGCCAGCCGGGACAGAAGGCAGCTGGGGACCCGGCAGCCCACGTCCTGAGCAGGGTGCCCGAGCCGGTCCCCGGCGGCGCGGGCGCTCACAGGAAGAAGTCCGGCGCGCCCTTGGCCCCGCCCGGGCCGGCCTGCGGCGGCGAGGATTCCCGCGGGAAGCCGGCTGCGCCCGCGCCCCCGGGCCCGCCCCGGCCCGCCAGCTTCTCGTATTTCTCCTTGTACAGGTCCCGCTCCTTGGCCAGGCGCCCCACTTCCAGCTTCAGCTGCTCCACCTGACTCTGGAGCTGACATTTCTCGCTCTCCAGAATGTGCCGCTGCTGCACCCGCTTGAAGCGGCACGACTGCGCGTAGCCGCGGTTCTTGAGCGTGCGCCGCTTCTGCTTCAGTCGGATCACCTCCTCCTTGCTGAAGCCACGGAGCTGCCGGTTCAACTCGCGCACCGACATGGACACCAGCTGGTCGTCGGAGAAGCGCTCCTCCAACCGCACGTGGTGGCCCGCGCCGCCGCCGCCGCCGTGCCCCGCGCCAGCGTGGTGGTGATGGTGGTGGTGGTGGTGGTGAGCGGCGTGGTGGTGGTGCACAGGATGGTGTGCGCCCATGTCATCCGCGCCCCCGCCGCCGCCCGCGAAACCCTGGCTCCGGAAGGCCTCGTAGGCCGCGGCCGCCGGGTGGTGCGCGCCGTGGTGCGCGCCGTGGTGACCGCTGCCGATCAGCGCCTCCACCGCGTCCTCCGGCGTCAGGTTGAGCGCCTCGGGGTTGAGGTGGTGCTGGTAGCCGTTCATCCAGTACAGATCCTCCAGCGCCGGCTTCCCCGCAGCGCTCCCGACGGCGCCGGGGCCCCCACTTGGCGGCCCGGGGGGACCCCCGGCCTGCGTCGTGCCTCCGCCGCCACCCGCGCCGCCGCCGGTGCCCGGGCTGGGCGCGCAAAAGCTGGGCGAGGAGGGCACGGAGGAGCAGGGCGTGCTGAGCGGCGTCGAGGATAGGGAGCCGGGAGGTAGGCGGTGGCAGAAGCGCTCAGCCTCGGGCGGCTCCTTCTTCACCTCAAACTTCATCAGGTCGAAGTCGTTGACGTACTCTATGGCCAGCGGGCTGCTGGGCAGTTCGGCGCCCATCGCCAGCTCCGCGGCCATCGCCCGGGGCCCCACCCGGCGGCGCCCCGACGGGCGAGGGGGGCGGGGGCCTCTCCCCCCTCGCTCCCCGTGGGCGGCGGGGCCCGGCGCCGAGGAGCGCGCGGGAAAGTTCTACGCAGTTAAGTCAGGCGGTCTCTTGGCCGTCCGCGGTCCCGGTCTCCCGCGGCACGGGCTGGGCAGCGCGCCCACAGCTCGGGCTCCCGCCGCGGCCCAGCTCCTCCTCCAAGTCCGTCAGCTCACAGCGCGTAGCCTAGCCGGGCCCGGCCCCGCCTACCACGACCCGCGCCCAAGCTCGCGCGCGCCTCTTTATAGAGGCGGGCACCCGGGCCCGCCTCCCAGGGTGGGGGCACGCACCCCAGGACCAATCGTCTCTCTGGACCCGCCCCCTTATTTGCCTGTCCCCATGGCAACCGCGGAGCCCAGTTGTCAATCTCAGGCGGGAAACAGCTGTGGGGAAAGGGTGAGAACCCGCTGACGCGCTGAGGGGGGTGCAGGGCCCTCTGGTGGCCGCTGAGAGGGACTGCACGGGTCAAGGACAGTGCCGAGGGGCTAGGGGCTGGACCCACCTGCAACCCTGTAGGTTCTCGTGTCCGAAACGCGACTGCCAGAGAGTTTGGGGAGGAGGGGAACCCAGCCCTTTGTCCCCGGGGGCCTTGCGCATGGAGTCCCCTCCCCGCTTGAGTCCAGTCCCGGCTAGCGCGATGCCGGAATCTCCTGTGTCCTGACCCGGTGACACCGCGCGGCGCTCGGGACGCACGGCTGCGCGTTGGGCCGACGGTTATTTTTAGCCTGCAGTTCAGACGGGTTCAGGATGGTCAACAAAGTTGCTGGCACCTTCGGGCGCGGGAGTCACCGGTGACCGGGCCGGGCTCCAGAATGAGAGGCGCTAGGGGAGACGGGCGCGCGAAGCGGGTGACCCTCGGGGAAGGAGGAGTCTGGCGACAGGGTGGGAGGTCCTTGAAGGAGGGACGGCCGCGGGATCGAGGCTGTCCCACATTAGGAATCTGGACCCTCAGCTGTCCCCTACGTGGTTAGGGTGTGGAGTGTGAGTGATGACAGGTGGTGGGGCCTGCCACCTGTTGAGAGGGAGCCTCAGGTGTGTCCAAGCGTCTGGAAAGGAGACCCCTGATCCAGAGGCCAGACCCCGAGTGTGGAGAGTGCGTCTAAGGAGCAGTCTCTGTTTAGTCTCCATGTGACTGTTGCGTGGCTTTGACAGTTACGTTTCAATCTGGACCTTAGTTCTTTCTCCCTGTTAGAGCAGTCCCAAGGGAAGGGTCCCTGCCAGGATAGCTCTGGGGGCTTGTACACTGTCCCCCCAGGAATAGCTATTATTTTATCATTAGGAGATGCAATCAGATAGGACCACAGGCTCCAACAGGGCTGTGGCCCAAGGAGTAACTAACCCTCCACCTCCCTCCTGCCCCCACCTCATCCTGTTTACCCCTGCAGCCTCCTGGGAGGGGAAAGGGTGAATGTCTGAGTGAATGGGTGAAGGGGGCCTGGGGGCCTGGGTGGAGAGCCTCTGGGAGGGGAGGGACCTCATTGCATCGAGTCCCTGAGCACAGACCTCCCACCCCGAGTCCAGCCCCAAGATGGAGCCTTAGCCTGGTGGTTCTCCAACCTTGTTCAGGGGAACGTGGTGGTGGTGGGGGGGGTTGGAGTTCAGGGCCACCATGTGAGAAGTATCACTCCCCCACCCCAAGGCCACACATGGGCACCACCGCAGCACCACCACTGTACCCCTCACCCAAAGCCCCCAGACCACACGCATTGCTGGCAACTTGGGGCTCCGCTAGAACCCTCTATGTTTGGAGGGAGGCCCTGGGGGCTGAACTCCGGGAGGCGCCACATAAGGTGTACTGCAAGAAGGCTGCACCCTGTGGACCAGGTGGGGGTGGTCTGGAAGCCCTGGAGAGCCAGGAATCTGCTGGGGAGGAAGGTGCTGCCTAACCTCAGGTAGACGCAGGAGACTGGACAGCTCCTCACAGCGCCAGGTTAAAGCTGGGGGAGAGGAATGGGAAGGCATAAGCGTGAGGCCCTTACCCGGCTCCAAGCTCAAGTGCCCTTCAAGTGTGATGTTTGAGGACACTGGATCCAGAGTCACGCAGCCCTCACTCCTCCTGAATTCACCCCCTCTGTCTACAATCACACACACATTCATTTATTCATGCATATATCATTAGTTCATCCCTTCACCCATTCATTCAGACCTGCATCCTTTCCCCTCCCAGGGGGTACAGGGGTGAGCAGGATGGGGAACAGGTAACTCCAGGGTCTTCCTAGAACACCCCAGAAGACTCCAGGAATTCTCGGGGTCAGTAGGCCTGTCCCTCAGCTCTGGGCTATTTCTGAGGCCTGGAGCTCCCTCACTTGGCTGCTGCCTGTGTGGTCCCCTCCTGTCACCCTCAGGTGTACCTGAGCTCTAGAGATACAATAACAAATACCACAAGCATGTGGTTTTAGCAAGCACGTGTATTCTCTCACAGCTGGTGAGGAACACAGTCTGGGATCCTCGAATTTGGTGGCACGAGGTAGCACTTCATTGTGTTCACTGATTCTGTGGGTCAGTCGGGAATTGGGACTGGGCTCGGTGGGACAACTTGTCTCTGATCCCGACATCTAGGAAGACTCGAAGGCTAGGTAGGGACTGGAGGCTGGAGTCCTCTGGCAGGTGGTCGGCTGGTACAGCCACTGTGGCATCGCCTTGTGGTCTCGGACCAGAACTGATTGGGCTTCCTGACAATGTGGCAGAGTAAGCGGCCTGAGAGCATGTGACCTAGCCTCATAGTCACTCCTCATGGACACTATTGCTAAAGGAACTCACACAGGTCACCTGGATTCGGAGGTGGGGGGGTGGGCATGGACTCCCCGCACATCATAGGTCATGTGTAGGAGAAAGTGTAGGCTAGGGGAGATCGTTAGAGCCATCTTTGGAATGTGTAAATTGTCAGAAGCAGGGTCAGAAGACAGAAAACTAAACATCAAAATCATCACTAGTACAGAGGATCAGTTTCCTGCCGCTGTGTAACAAGCTGCCACACACTCAGCAAAGTCGGTCAAAGTAACACAGCACATTTACTGAGTGGTTTCCACAGAGCACACTCCCCAGCTTAGGGGCGCCACAGCCAATCTCCTCTGGTACTCAACTGGGGAAGACGCTGCCCCCACACTCACTCAGGTTCCTGGAAGAACTCAGTTCCTTCCCACAGCTT
Organism: Chrysochloris asiatica; assembly: GCF_000296735.1. NCBI lineage: Eukaryota > Metazoa > Chordata > Mammalia > Afrosoricida > Chrysochloridae > Chrysochloris > Chrysochloris asiatica. The sequence continues at coordinate 52,230,576 of NW_006408519.1, forward strand.
CCTGTGTGGCTGGGGGTCCTGGCTTCTTGGGAGTTGTGGCTGGAGGCTGCCCTAGGTCCCAAAGGTACCCACAAGTCCTGCCCCCACCTGAACTGTGCACTCCATTATGCCAGCAAGGATGCAATCTAGTTCAGTGTAACATGATCGTGCGCACTGCTGTTCTCCACTCAAGGGGGTGGGGGGGTGGGGGGGTGTCATGATTGAATTGTGTCCCCCTAAACTAAGAGTTCACCACTCCTCTGTCAGTTTGTCGTACTGTGGTGGCTTGTGAGTTGCTGTGATTCTGAAAGCTATGCCACCGGTATTTTAAATACCAGCAGGGTCACCCATGGTG
>NW_006408519.1:52237014-52238350 GCF_000296735.1 Chrysochloris asiatica
GAGGCCAGGATGACCAAACTTCATCTCTCATACTTCAGAAGTATTGTCAAGAGGAACCAGTTGCTGGAAAAGAATATCATGTTTGTTAAGGTGTAGGGTCAGAGAAAGAGAGGGAGACCCCCAGCGAGATGGATTGGCAAAGTGGCAGCATCGATGGACTCAAGCGTGGCAAGAGTTGTAAGGTTGGCCCAGGACCAGGCAGTGTTTCGTTCTGTTGTACTTAGGGTCGCTATGAGTCAGTACTGACTCAATGGCACCTAACAACAACAACAACAACAAAAAAACAACAACCTAAGAGTCCTGGTGTTGTGCTGTGGGGCAATGTGCTGGATTTCAAGGTCGGTTTGAATCACAGGGTGGGTGGCTCTAGCTCACCAGCTGCTCCTTAGAAACCCTATACAGGATCACTATGAGTTGGAACTGACTCCACAGCACTGAACAACAATAAACTAAAATAATGCCCTGGACCACAAGGTGGGTTTGAACTGCAAGGTAGGTGGTTCAAACTTACCAGTGGCTCCTCAGAAACCCTATACAGAGTAGCTGTAATGGTTAGGACTCTGTGTCAAGTCCACTAGGCCAGGGTGTCCAGAGGGTTAGCAGTTGGGATGTATTTAGTCCCAGGGTGATGAAACCCAATACAGGTAGAGATAATTAGTGGCTATGAGCAGCCAATCAATTGAAGAGATGTTTCCTTGGGGGTGTGGCCTGCTCCCAATATAATGGACACATGGGAGGGACTCTCTCTCTCTCTCCCACTGGGGATCAGGGACTCTACAATTGTAAGTTAAACTTCTCCATATATACATATATATATCATTAGTTTTGCTTCTCTAGAAAATCCAGTTTAAGGCAGTTGCTATGAGTCGGAACTGACTTGATGACACTTCACAATAACAAAACAGACCATATAAACGCTAAGCCCGGTACTTGTCGAAGGAGCCCTGTACTTACCAGTGTCAGTACACACTAAGCTGCCCCTGTGGGTTAAGCGTTGGGCTGTTCCAACCTCTCAGCTGCTGAGAGAGGAGGGTGAGGCCGCCCGCTCCCAATCAAAAACACTGTGGAGATGTTCGACTCTCCTGGGGTGTCGCTGGGACTTGGATTCGACTCCAAGGCATTTACACCTGTGGATGTCCCATTTCAGAACAGGTTTTCTTGATTGTACACAGGGTCTTAGCCAGAGAGAAGCAAGCACAAATGGGGGTAAGATAGCCTCCACTTGGATATCTCCATGAATGCCACAATGACACAAGAACTTCCCTCAGAGCTGCCAGCCTCCTAAAGCCACTGTGGCTTTCTGTGAGCGTGGCAGTAAGAAATGCCAACGGGAGGG
>NW_006408519.1:52238682-52283250 GCF_000296735.1 Chrysochloris asiatica
AAGAGGCCTCTGTGTAGTCCAGTGCGCTAGGAGGTCAGCGGTCAGGTGGGGGAGGGGAGGGTGGGCCTGCAGAGGAGGGAACGTGAGCAGGTGAAGGGCTGTGTCTCCAGCAGTGGTCTCTCCGTTTGAGGGGAGCCTCAGGAGAGGAGCAGGGAGCATGTGCCTACCTGCAGGTCAGCATGCTGGGGTGGTTAGAGTCAGGTAGGGTCCCTGGGACCACTGTGGGACTCTGGGTTCTACTCCTGTGAGGTGGAAGCCCTTCGGGGGCTCAGCCTTGGTCCTACATGGGTGTAATGAGGGAGGGATAGTGGGGAGGAGAGGGACAGGTGGGGAGCTGGACATGAACCCACTGGACACGTAACACAAGTGACCTGGCTGCCGGCTGGACAACAGTGACAGGTGGGGTCCATGTCCAGGAACCATCAGCACACTGCCACCCTGGCCACAGGCCGCTCTGGGAGAGGTGGACTTGGAGGGGGCTGAAGAACAGCCCTTGACTTCTGGGACTGGGGGTAGGACAGGAAGTGGGGGAGCTGGGACTCCCAGATTGGGGTGGAGGCGCCAGCCTGGCTGGGATATGGAGAGGGACCCGGAGCCCGGAGCGCCCACAGCCTGTGCCACACGTGCAGTGGTGGACAGAGAGCACCGCAAGGGCCAGTGCTGTCTCCAGAGCCCAGGGAGGGATGGAGCAGCAGGCTCCCACTGACCTCCGCTCTCAGCACTTCCCAGCATACATTGCTGAGCAGCACCAGGAGTGCCTCCTCAGGACATCCTTCCACCTACTGCTATGACTGCCATGTTCGAGGGACACACACACTGCTCATGTTGGGCATGAAGTGGCTCCTGAGGCCCATGGGGTCTGTCACCACACCCCTTCTGGTTACAATGGAAGGTGCTGGAACACTAGCACTGAGCGCCCCTCCCAGTGAGTGCTGTGTTCTCTTCCTCAAGCTTTGTTTTTTCCAATATTGAGGCTAAAACATGCCTCAGAGTGGCTCCTTCATCACTGCTCACAAATACAACTCAGCATGTTGCCAACCATCGGCCACTCTCTGCTGTGATGTCTCCATGTCCCTCAGCTCACTGCCCCGAAGTAATGAGTCCCTGATCTTCCTCATCCCCACCCCTGGGAGCCACTAACATCTATTCTAGACATTTCACACAACCTTCGTCCTTTGCCATCGGACATATTTCATGAAGCACCATGTTTTCGAGGTCTATTCAGGTTGTGGCAGGCACCAAAACTTCCTTTCTCTTCATGGCTGAGTCATATTCCACTGTATGGATGGACACTGTTTGTCCATCATCTGTGGATGGACATGGGTTGCTTTGACATTGAGCCTTTGTGCATAGGGCTGCTGTGGACGTTAGTGCACACGTATCTGTGTGAGTCCCTGCTTTCACGTCTTCTGGGTGCGTGCCTACGAGTATAGCTGCTGGGTCCTATGGTTACTCGGTGGTTAACTTTTTGAGGAATCACCAAACTTCTCAATACTGACAGCACTCCTTCATTGCCCACCAGCAATGAACGGATGAAGGTTCCGGTTAAATTTTTTTTTTTTCCTGTTTTTCTGATCAGACACCCTAGTGAGGCTGCAGTGGTATCTCATATATAGTTGTTGCGAGGTGCCATCGGGTCGGTTCCAACTCACAGTGACCCGACACACAGTGACCCGACAAAACACTGCCTGGTCCTGAGCCAGCCTCACAATCACTGTTACACTTGAGCTGGCTGCTGTTGCCACTACGTCAGTCACCTCTTTGGTGGTCTTCCTCTCTTTCTTTCGCTGACTCTCTATTTCTCCAGGGACTGGGCCCTCCGGATATGTCTGAAGTACAAGAAACAAAGTCTCGTCTTCCTCATTTCTAAGGAGTACTCTGGCTGCACTTCCTCCAAAACAGATCGGTTTGTTCTTCGGCCCATTCATGGTACTTTTAATGTTCTCCTCCAACACTCAAACGCATCAGTTCTTCTATGGCCTTCCTGATTACCGTCCAGCTTTCGCATGTACATGAGGCTTGCGTCGGGCGCACCTTAGCCCTCAAACTGATCTCTTTACTCTCTAACACGGTAACGAGGGCTTGTGCAGCAGATTTGCCTAAAGCAGTACATCATTTGGTTTTCACTGCTGCTTCCATGAATCTTGATTATGGACCCAAGTAAAATGAAGCCTTTGACAATTTAAATCTTTTCTCCATTTATCATGATGCTATTTATTGGTCCAGCGATGAAGATTTTTGTTTTCTTTATGTAGACTGAGGTGCAATCCCTACTGAACGCTGTGTTCTTTGATCTTCACGTCCTCTTTGCTTTCAACAAACACGATTGTATCATCTGCATATCGTACATTGTTAGTGAGCCTTCCTCCAATCCTCATATCATGTTCTTCTTCATATAATCCAGCTTCTTGAATTATTGGCACAACGTACAGATTGAGTAAGAATAGTGAAAAGATACAACCCTGGTGTACACCTTTCCTGATTATAAACCATTCAGCATCTCCTCGTTCTAACAACTGCCTCATGGCCTATATATGAGGAATCACCAAACTTAGATAGGTTCATGAGTCCGATTAGTGTCCTGGAATACCCATGCTTTGCAATGCTATCCATAGTCTGTCATAAGCCACACAGTCAAAAGCCTTTGCATAGTCAATAAAGCACAAATAAATGGTATCTTTCGGTATTCTTTGCTTTCAGCCAAGATCTATCTGATGGCAGCAATGATATCCCTCGTTCCATGTCCTGTTGTGAACCAGCTTGAGTTTCTGCCAGTCATCTGTGTGTGTACTGTTCCAAGTGTTTTTGAATTCTCCTTGGTAAAATCAGACTTACCTGCTGTATTAATGATATTGTTCAATGATTTCTGCCTTCTGTTGGGTCACCTCTGTTTGCAATGGTTGTTGAGAATATGCACAGGAAAATACACACCAGCTCAACAGTTCACGTGTGCCCTGAGTGCCATCGTTGTTCCTCACCACGGACAAGGACGGCTGTTCCTTGTTCCCTGTGTCATCCTTCAGTTACTGTGGTCGGTCTGATCCGACATGGATAGAACTTGTTTTAAGTGCCAACGAGTTGGTTCTGACTCATGAAGACCCTTATATAGGGTTTCCAAGGAGCGGCTGGTGAGTCTGAACTGCCAACCTTGCGGTTCCCACCAAACTTGAGGTTGGGTGCTTATCCCACGGCACTACGCCAGGACTCCAGATAGACAGATGTTAGGAGAACACAGTGCTCGACACACACCTCCTCTGCTAGCCACACTGGGCTATGGTTTGGTTTTAAGAAGACTTCAGGGGATAGGATCGCTGAGTTGGTACCGACTCGATGGCACCTAACAACAATTTAAAGATTATCTTAAGGCAACAGTTTCAAGGGTTCATCCTGCCTCCATGATTCCAGAAAGTCTGGATTCCATTTGAATCTGAAATTCTCTTCTACATCACCCACCCCTATTGATTAAGACTGTTTTTACAGAATCTTTGATCACGTGTTCAGTAATGATAGCCAGTCACCATTCAGGTCTGGCCTCATGACAAAGGACGAGGTTGTTCCTCAAGGTGACCAGTCACATGACTATTCCATCTTCGCCTCTAGTCCTGGTTCTCCTTCTTCCTCTAAGTGGGGCTGGGTTTGGATGGGTGGCCATGTACGGATGAGACTGATGGTTGTGCACCATGCACTGAACTCAGAGATAGGCAGAAGCACTTTCTGGGGCTGTCCCTAAACCTCCACACCAAGGAATGAAATCCTGGCAGTGTTTGCTGGTACACAAGAGGTCTCAGTAGCTACTCCCCCCACCCCACCCCCGGTCATTGTTTTCAATATATCTAAAACTCTATACAGGGTCACTCTGGTCAAAACCAACTCAAATGCACTTAACAACAATAACATCACACTTTGCACAGGAGAAAGATGAGGGTTTCTACTCCTGGGAAGATTTAAAAACCTAAGTAACCCTGTACAGGGTCGCTATGAATCAGAACCAACTCAACAGCACTTAACAACATCACACTTTTGCCAATTCAACTTTTTGCAGGCGTACAACTTAACAATTATGATAACGGTACAACCCTCCCCTTAATTAATGTGATATTTGCCCCACTGTTAACTCCCCCCGCCCCCCGTAACCACTAATGAACTCTCTTCTCTACACATTTGTCTTTTCATATAAGTGAGGTCAGACAGTATTTGTCCTTTGGGGAGACTTCTTCACTCAGCATAATGTTCTCCAGTTCCATCTCTACATCAGCATACATCAGAAGTGGCTGAGGAGTGGTCCCCGTAAGTTAGGCTCCACATCGTGTTTACCCAATCACCTGCCGCTGGGCATCTGGGTTGTTTCTATCTTCCGGCTGTTGTGAAGAGTGCCACAATGAACAACGGCGGACAAGTCTCTGCTTTCAAATCTTTGGAGTGTATACCTAGGCATGGAATTACTAGTCTGAAAGGTCAGCTGTTCAAAGGAGAAAGATGAGGCTCTGTGCTCCCGTGAAGATGTATAGTTCTTGAAAGTCTAGAAAGGGTTTATGTGGGTTGCAATTGACTCGATGGCAGTGGATTTGCCTTTTAGACTTAAGGTACTTGTGGTTTTTTGAGGAATCGCCACATCGTTTTCCACATGGTTATACTAGCTTACATTCCCACCAGCAATGAATGCGGGTTCCCGTTTCCCCACACCCTCACCATGTTATTTTTTTCTGTTGCCGTTTTGAAAGCTTAGCCACCTACCAAAAACTAAATCCCAACCCAAGCCTGTTGTCAAGTCGGCCTGACTCACTGTGCTACCTACGGCCCAGAAGCAGCCAGTCCCGTCTTCCTCCTCTCAGAGGAGAGGCTGGTAGGTCTGAACTGCCAACCTGGCCATCTACAGTGTTTAACCCATTGTACCACCAGGGCTCTTTGTAGTCACCTCTCAAAAAAACTAAACCCCCAGCGACCCTGTATAAGGGTTCTGAGGCTGTGACTGCTTGCCACCTGTAGAGTGGCTGGCGGGTTTGAACTGCTGACTTTGTGGTTAGCAGTCCAGTGGGGATCCTACAACGTCATCAGGACTCCTGTTGAGTCACCTGGTGGGAGTAAAGTGCCTTTGATCTGCATCTCCCTGAGAGGACACAGCATCTTCTCATGGGCTTGGTGGCCATGGGCTTGTCCTCATTTGCCCACCGCATGATTGGGCTGTCTGTCTTTGTGTGGTCCTCACAGCCCTATGGACACGTTATGGCTCTTAGATTCCTGTCGGGCGCGTGGTCTACGGTGCCACCCTCCCGGGGGTAGCTTGCCTTTTCACTTGTTCAGCAGTCTTTGGATGAACACGTGTTTTTAGTTCTCTGAGGTCCCACTGACTTGTCTTTTGCAGCTTGTCCTTTACTTATTCCATAACAGTGTTGAAGTTAGGCCTGGCAGTGTTGCCCCTGCTTAGTCTCCTAAGAATTTCATGGCTTTAGTCACACATTTAGGTTCTTGGTCCATTTTGCACTTGTTTGTGTGTGGTGTGAGGTGCAGAAAGCGGAGTCCCCCCAGCACCATTTCGTGAACTCCTTTCCCCATCCAGTGGCTGTAGAACCTTGTTAAAAATCAGCTGAGCACAGATGTGTGAGTTTATTTCTGGACTTTCAGTTCTGGTCCGCAGGTCTGTTGGGACTGCAGTGGTCAGCTGTTTGATGACTGTAGATAAATGTTGTTGTTGTTAAGTGCCATCGAGTTGGTTCTGACCCATAGCGACCCTGTATAGGGTTTCCAAGGAGCAACTGGTGAGTCCGAGCTTCCGACCTTGGGGTTCAAGCCAACTTTGTGGTTCGGTCTTACCCCAGAGGGCCATATAGTAGGCTTTAAAATCAGACATTGGGATTTGCTGTGGCTCCTCCTCAGGGCTTCTGGTCATCCATGAAGTTGAGGGCTGGCTGGTGTCTGTGTAGAAGCTGCTCCTCTGTGCTTTTCATTTGTTTGTCCCTAATAACTAATGAAAGGAGCTCTGGTAGCACAGTGTGTACGGACTGAAATGCTAACCTCAAGGTCAGCAGTTCGAAACTACCAGCTGTTCCACGGGAGAAAGATGAGGCTTTCTGCTCCCGTAAAGATTTACAGCCTCGGAAACCCTGTGCAGGGTCGTTATGAGTCAGAACCGACTCCACGGCACATAACCACCACCACCAGCACCTCCACCAGTGACCAATGAGGAGTCCTGGTGTGGTGCTGCGGGTTAATGCGCTGGACAGCACGGTCAGTTTGAACAGCAAACCGGGCGGTTCAAGCTCACCAGCCGCTCCTCGGAAACCCCATACAGGGTCGCTATGAGTCGGAACCAACTCGATGGAACTTAACAACTAATGAAAGGCATACTGATGGCACCGTAGGTTAAGCACTGGGCCGCTAACCACGAGGTCGGCAGTTCAAACCCACCAGCTGTTCTGTGAGGTAACGATGAGGGTCTGCTCTCGTAAAGATTTATCGTCTCAGAACCCTTGGCTGTCCTATAGGGTTTGGTGTTGGGATGACTACTCGTGGAGCACATCTGTTCATGAGCACTCCGGGAGCACCTGCTGCATGGGAAGCACTGGTCTAGCGAGAGCGCTCAGTCTGAGCCCTCCTGGGGGGCGGGGGGACTCTCCGTGGTGGCCGACCGGAGCAGAAATAACAGGTCTAGCACTTCCGGGTCAGCACTGGACTGACAACAAGAAGGCCGGCAGTTCAAACACACCGGCCACTCCATGGAAACCCTACACCAGCTTGTTCTGAGTCAGAATCAACTTAACAGCATTTCACAACAAGCCATCGTGGGTGTGACACAGACAGGAGGGGACAGAGAGCCACAACCAGAAAAGGTACTGCTGGGAACAGACACTGATGGGCAGCCCCCCACACCCCGCATCATGAAACACAAATTACTCATCCTGTGCCCAAAGTCACCCACCCCCACCCAGTGCCATCCATGCTTCCAGATCTGGGCCCTGCTGCCCCTCCATGGCCACCACGCCTACTCAGATGGCCTCCTCACAGTGGCCTCCATGCCTGTCTGCTGGCAGCCCCACACAAGGTCCACCCCCTTAGGCTCCTGTCCCCACCCTGTTGGCCTCTGACCGTGTGGTCTCAGGAGCCCCCTTAGCACCCTGCCCCCACCCTCTTGGCCTCTGGCTGTGTGGTCTTAAGAGCCCCCTTAGCACCCTGCCCCCACCCTCTTGGCCTCTGGCCGTGTGGTCTTAAGAACCCCCTTAGCACCCTGCCCCCACCCTCTTGGCCTCTGGCCGTGTGGTCTCAGGAGCCCCCTTAGGAGCAAGAGAAGACACTGCTGGCAGGGCCCTGGGAATCCAGTTTCTCCAGGAAGTGGAGGGGTCGGTGGGACAAAGTGGTGCTGAAAACCCAGCCCTCAGTCTCTGCCACACTCTCTGGAGTCCAGGGTCTGGGACTGGACCCTGACTTTGTCCAGTGCCTGCTTCCATGATGTCCCCACAGCCGGCCCCAGAGCTGAAGGCACAACCTGGAGACATACAGAGTAAGAAATCGGGTGGGACCAGCTGCTGCCCCAGAGCCTAGCCCCCAACTCAGCAGCTTGGCTTGACCTCAGGACCACTCCAGTGGGAAGGGAAGTGGGGTTCAGTGACCCCTCAGAGACACTCTGTGCTGGCCGCTGACATTGGTCCAGGACCAGGTAGCTGGGGGGGAGGGTGTGTGTGTCAGACCTGGCCTCTGAGGGTCCAGCTGCCCCAGACCACACCTAAGCCACCTCCCTGCAAGGGACCTGCCTTCGTCCTCGGAGTGCCTCTAGGACAGCAGGCAGAAGGCACACAAACATGGGACACAGCCTTTATTGCTGAACATGTGGGTCTCTTCCAGGCGGGGACTTCACGGTACTGGTCAGGTGTACTGGCCCCTCAGCCTGGGCTGGGGGCTGGGGGGCTGAGGAGAGCTAACAAGGACCCAGGAGCCGGGGGCAGGGATGTCCAAGAGGTTGTGAGTCGAGGCCATCGTGCTGCGTGGGGCTGGTGGACGCCCTCTGTGGCGTGGGGCCAGCTTCCTCCATCCAGGACAAGAGGTAAAGGACTGTTCCTGGCCTCACAGGCGGGGCTTGATGTGGAGAGACCTCCCTGCAGCCAAAAGCAGCAATCAGACACGAAGGCCACACATCCCCAAGTGAGGCGGGGGCGGGCAGAGAGGTGGGAGCCCTGCCCCAGGGGGCAGACTCACTGTGGGAGTCGGCACCTCTGGCCGAGCTATAAATACCACAACTCCCACCTGGCTCACACAGGTGTGCACGCACACACTCTCGCACACGTTTACAGGTGCACACACATGCATACACACAGGTACCCTCAGGTACATGCACACCCACGCTCATACACATGTCCACATATGCACACACGTGTACAGTACATAACAGTCACGTGCACATGTGTGCATATGATATCCACTCACATGTACATGCATGTCCACATGTACACGCACACACAATGCACACAGGTATCCTCAGGCACAAGCACACACACGTACACACTCACAAACACACACTCAGGTACACGTGTCAAGCTGTCTCAGCTGGGGGTGGGCAGGACAGAAACTCCCGCACAAGTGACTCTGGGGTGGGGCCATTGACAGCAGGTGGTTCCAGGAGGCCTTCATGACCTGCCCTGTGTGCTCTGGGACACCCTCCAGGCTGCTCTGTCCCTAGGGTTCACACGCAGGGCACAGTGCCCCTATAAGCCCCTCTCTCTCCTGAGTCCCCCAGAGCCAGCACCCAGGCCGGGCCCAACCCTGGGGCCCATGGGCCTCACCCCCTGGAGTGGCCCTTTCAGCAGGTGTAGCAGCTTCCTGCCTGGGACTGTCCCCAGCCCACTACCCTGGGCCCCAGAGTCAGGCCAGAGGGTGAGGGGCTAGTGCTGGCCGGGCGGTGGAGCCCCTCCTGCGCCCTCCGCCAGGCGTTGAGTGAGCTCAGTGGAGTCGTTAAAGAAGGCTGTAGCAAGCATCTTCCATTAACGTTACGACCGTGAAATATGACAATAAAATGATAGCCGTATGGTCGCAAATTTGCAGCCCGCCGAGCTGCTTGGGGTTTATCGTCACTCAAACGCGCGGAGAGCTGTAAAATGTTTACAGAAAGGGTCGTTTGCAGCCATAAAATCCTCTTTTCTCTCCTAAACAAGGCTGAGTGGAGCCATTTACCAAGCCCCAAATGTTCACCGGGGGAGAGTAACATCTGTTCTCCACAGGAGTGCGCAGCCATCGGCTCCAGCAAATTAACAAAAATGGGTGCTTTCTAATTAAATCAGCCCTCGGCTGGGACGGCCCTCGTGGCTGGCGGGTTGACTCAGGCTGGGGGCCTGTTGCCTACCTGAGTCTTTGCTGGGGGAGCTCCCAAGGGGACGGGCACTGGGTTGGCGGGCCGGGCTGGGGGAGCTCCGCAACGAGATGAAGGAGGGCAGCCTGGTGCTCATCACAGCGGACGCAGGCTCCGAGACTGAGGCCGCCTCAGGGTCCAAGGAAGCAGAGGAGGAGGCTGTGGACAACACACTGGAGGCCAAGGCTAAGCCCACCAGGGAGGAGGGGGGTGGGGGCAGGGCAGCCACCATGGAGCAGGGGGAACCAGGTGTCGGCCTGGAGGGACGCTGGGCAGCTGAGAGCTTTCTGTAGAGGAAGGGCAGGGTCTGTGTGAGAAGGTCACAGAGGCTGGCCCAGCCTGAGGTGGCTGGGGACCCACGGGCAGAAGATCCCACTTGGTGCTGACCACTGCCCTTCATGCTGATGGCTCCCACTGTAGGCTGGCCCCACCCAGGCCACCCCAAGTCACCCTTCCCCATGGCCCAACACCCTCTCCACCTGGCTCTTTGCAGCCACAGGGACTGGGGAGGGGCCTCTGTAAGTCACGCCCCCCAGCCTGGTATAGAGGTGTGTCCCTGTGGTTCCAAGTCCAGGGGTCTCACCCCCTTCACACACACACACACACACACACACACACACCCGCGCCTTCACCTGGACCCATGGCTAGAAGCAATTCTGCTCCTGGGGGACGTGTCATTGGCTGCGGAGGCCGGGGCTGCCTGGCGGCCGGGACACTTCTGACTACGATGGAGCAACTGGCACTGGGGACCTCGGGGACAGACACCGCGGCGGGAGAAGTCGGGGCAGAGCAGTGTGTGCTTCTTCTTGCACTGTGGGGAGAAGGGTGGTGGGTGCTCCTCTCTCAACTGACTTCTGCGCCCTGACAGCCAGTCTCGCAGGCTCACCCCGGTCCCAAAGGTGGGGCACAGGGCCTGCCTCTACAGGGCAGGGGAGGGGGGGTCAGCTGAGGGTCAAGGAGGCTGGCAGGAGGCTGGCAGGTGCTCCAGAGGGCACCACCCCATCAGGGAGGGGCCTCCCTGAAGCCTGCCTGGGCGCCCCCACATGGCACGGAGAGAACTACACTGAGCGTCCGCCGGCTGAGACGCAGTCAGAGCTGCCTCCTCCTCGGAGGGCTTCAGAGACCGTCCATCTTTTCAGGTGCACACTGCCACATCGTTTTCCCGCAGAGCAGCTGGTGGCCTCAGTTGGCAGGTAGGCACCTAACTACTGTGCCAGCCCTCCAGCCTGCCCCCTCCTTCAGCAGCCCTGATCCCGGCCCCACTCCTGTGCCCACGCTGCCTCCTGGCTGCCCTTCTCCCCAGAACCTGGGGGTCATCTACACAGGCTAGTCTCTTGTCCACACTCGCTAGGTAGCACAGTGACTGTTTGTTTACCCAGCCATGCACTCATTCCACATGGAGCCCCGCCTGGCCTGGCCTCGGGGAACCTGTCACTCGGAAAAGGGGGTATGTGGAGACTCGCAGCACAGGGTGGGGCCACCTGGGAGGCCAGATGGACATCTGAGTGGCTCACACAGAGGCGGCCCGCTTGGCACAGCCTCTATGTGAGTCCATCCGAGACACCAGGCTGGAGGCAGCAGAGGTGCAGAGCGTCTGCCTGAGAGAGAACAGGGGCCCATGGACTCACACTATCTCCAAAGGGGCCTCGAGCACACAAGCCACACAGTGCCTGGAACAAGAGGGGCTGCATGGAGACAGCACAACACACAAGATCCAAAGGCTCAGTGCAAAAGGGAATGTAAAATACCCGTTCTATATACTTCACATGTTGGGTAAGTGAATGTGCTGTTAAAACTCAACATTCTGCTTGACTTTTTAACGTGGCTCCTAGAATGTCAAAAACCATACCTTTGTTTAACCTTTCTACTGAGCTAACCCCCCTCTGGAAAACCACTCAAGATCTTGGATAAAAGGGCACCTCCTCAAACCAAGAGCTGTAGACACCATGAGGAAAGGTACCACCCATAACAGCCCAAAGGAAATTGGTGTGGCAAAGTCAAAGCCCATGGAGTGTAGGCACCATGATGGAACAACAAAAGACGTCTAGACTTGTGTGACAACAGCTCAGCCTCCAAATACACAAAGAAAAACTGCAGCGCCTCAAGGAGGAACACTCAAACCAGGGTCACAGTGGAAATCGGGACCCACCTCTTTTAGCAATCGGCGGAGTGAGGTGGCCAAGACAGAATGAACAAGCTAGCTTTTATGCACCTGTGGACTACACGACACCCAAGAGAGCTGCAACCTATGTTCTCGCAAGCACCTGGGGAACTGTCATTAAAGCGGAAACCTAGCAAGCGTGAGTCGAAGCTCAACAAATTTTACCTAGACTACGTTCATTCAGCAAAGAAAAAACAAAAAAGCAACCAATCAAAAGCCCCGGAAAATCCTTAAGTGTCTCAAAATACAGAAAGTCACTACGCAATAATTCAGGGGTCAGAGAAGAAATACTGGAAATGAGGTAAGACTTAAAACCACATGACAACACCCAAATAACATATCACAATGTGTGGAATATAGCTAAAGCAGTACTTAGAGGAAAACACGTAGTCTTTAATGTTTACATCAGAATGCTGTCGGTTGTCAAGTGCCACTGAATGGGTTCTCATTCATAACGACCTATACAGGGTTTCTGAGGAGTGGCTGGTGAGTTTGAACTGCTGACCTGGTGGCTCAGTGCTGATCCTACAGTGTCCACTACTGACCCTAAGGTGCACAGTGCTGACCCTACAGTGCCCGGTGCCGACCCTACAGTGCCCGGTGCTGACCCTACAGTGTCCGGTGCTGACCCTACAGTGTCCGGTGCTGACCCTACACCCTACAGTGTCCGATGCTGACCCTACAGTGTCCGGTGCTGACCCTACACCCTACAGTGTCCGGTGCTGACCCTACACCCTACAGTGTCCGATGCTGACCCTACAGTGTCCGGTGCTGACCCTACAGTGTCTGGTGCTGACCCTACAGTGCCCGGTGCTGACCCTAAGGTGCACAGTGCTGACCCTACAGTGTCCGATGCTGACCCTACAGTGTCCAGTACTGATCCTAAGGTGCACAGTGCTGACCCTACAGAGTCCGGTGCTGACCCTACAGTGCCCGGTGCTGACCCTACAGTGCCCGGTGCTGACCCTACAGTGCCCGGTGCTGACCCTACAGTGCCCGGTGCTGACCCTACAGTGTCCGGTGCTGATCCTACAGTGCCCGGTGCTGATCCTACAGTGTCCAGTGCTGACCCTACAGTGTCCAGTGCTGATCCTACAGTGTCCGGTGCTGACCCTACAGTGTCCGGTGCTGACCCTACACCCTACAGTGTCCGATGCTGACCCTACAGTGCCCGGTGCTGACCCTACAGTGTCCGGTGCTGATCCTACAGTGCCCAGTGCTGATCCTACAGTGTCCAGTGCTGACCCTACAGTGTCCAGTGCTGATCCTACAGTGCCCACACCATGACTCCTGTATCAGGAATACAAGAACCTATCTCAAGAGCTTGGAGGGGAGCCAGTAGAATGAACCCAATGAAAACAGAAGAAAATAATAAAGATCAGAACAGAAATTGATTAAACGGCAAAAATAAAAGAAAAATGAAAAGAATCAAATGCTGGTTCTTTGAAAATGTTAATAAATTTATCTAGTAAGATCGTAATCAAGAACTAATGAGAGTAACACAAGGATCCTAAGTGCAAATAATAAAAGTAATACGAGACAGCCCAAAGCATCTAGCCAATTCCAATTCCTGAAGCTCCTCCTAGTCTGCCCTCAGAGAACCTGTCACTGGAAAAGGGGGTGTGCGGAGACTCGCTGCCCAGGGTGGGGCCAGCCATGGGCACTGGGGAGACAAAGGAGAGCTGCCCTTCACGGTTCCGAGGGTGTCCATCCTAACGGGAACACACAGCCCCATCTTTCTCCCGCAGAGTGGCTGCTTGGGTTTGAACCACAGACCTTGAGGTTAGCAGTCCAATGCTTCATCCACTGTGACACCAATGATCCTTATCAAGATAGGATAAACAAATTTTATGTCAATGAACAAATTCTAGAAAATAAGGACTTGAAATGAAAGCCGCATGTCCCTGTAAACACAGAGGAGTCTCAACGGTACTGAAGACTAAAGCCTCAGCCCCGAGTGCTCCACAAAATAGTCAAGAAACGCCTGGTTCTGATTTGACAGCAGTCCTCTACAGAACAGAAAAAGAGAGTATTTCTCGGCTTAGTTTCTAAGATCAGAATAATCTTGAAATCAAAACCTGACCAAGACCGTATGAGAAAAGTACAACTGGGTCAGTTTCACGGATGAGCAAGGATTCAAAAATCTTAAGCAAACCAAGTTCTGCAACATGTAAACACACAAATACGGGGTCCTAGTGTGGCGCCATAGGGTCAGCACTGAGCTGCTACCTGAAGGTCAGTGGTTCAAACCCACCGGCTGCTCTTCAGAAACCCTATACAGGGCCGTTATGAGTCTGAACCAACGTGACGGCACTTAACAACAAAATATGAGGTGACTTCAAAAAGTTTGCAGAAAAGTGGTATTCTAGGACAGTGGGATTCTTCCGTGAACTTTTTGAAGTCCTCTCTTGTACGAGGATTGAGTTGGGTGCAGCTCCAGAAGGGAAGGCTGGCTTCACTTCATGACATCAAAAGACAGAAACTAGCGTGTTAGCAGGCTAGGAGAGAGGGATTACAGCGTCACCTCAAAGGACACGGGAGCAGTATTGGAGGAAATTCAACCTCCATTCAAAGTGCTCCCCCACCAACAAAACCACTGTGCAGACAGGTAAGAGAAGGAGAACTCTTTCGCCGGATACAAAGCGCTTCTTTAAGAACCTTCCAGAAAGCATCACAGGCAGAGAGGAAAGAGTGGAAGCATGGCTTCCTCCTTTCAGTACCATCAACACCGTACTGGGCTCCCACTCAGTGCAAGAAGGAAAGGAGAAGCAGTCATATTGAAAGGAAGAAGTAAAGCTGTCATTATTTGAAATAATTTGATTGGTTATATTCGGGGAAAAAATCCTGTTTAAAGAAGTAAAGAACTCCCTGAGACTGTGGCCCTTCGACCCCCTTCAGGTCTAGAACTGAACTCACCCCGTGGATCACTTTTTGGCCCAACGATAAGCAGATCTATATGGGGAAGAATAACATTAGGGAGGTGCACACGCCTTAGACGTCAACCATGGAGGTCCAAAGGGCAGCACTGGCCTGGCCCATGGACAGAGTTCAGAAGGGTTGATAGAATAGGAAGAACGGATATGAAAACCAGGAAGGAAGTAGAAAACTGTGGGGACGGTGATCTGTGACGTGCAACCAACTGTGTATAAATAAACTGTGGAATGGAAAACTGATCTGCTCTCTGCTCTGTAAACCTTCACCCAATCCATAATAAAAATTCATAAAGAGAAGAAGAAAAGAAAATATAAAGTCTCATCAAATAGAGAATATCAATACAGGGCATAAATTATTACAAAGAACCAAATGGAAATTCTGGACTTTGAAAGTACAATTACTGAAATGAAAAATTCATTAGAGGGACTTGACAACAGATTTGAACTGGCAGAAGAAATAATCAATGAAGATCAATAAAGATTACATAATCTGTCTAAAAAACAGAGAAAAGACAAGGATGAAAAATGAACAGCGCTTCAGAGAAATGTGGGACACCTTTAAGTGCACCCACACTCATACATACGGGAATACCAGGAGGAGGGAAGAAACGGCAGAAAAGAGCAGTGGCTGACAACCATTCATCTACATATTCAAGAAGCTTAAGGAGCTCCAAGTAAGATATCTATGCCAAGAGACTCAGAATAAAAATGCTGCACGACAAAAACAAAATCTTGAAAGTGGTAAGAGAAAAATCACTAATCAGATAAGTCGGAACCTTAGGTTTAGCAGCTGTTTTTTCTCATTAAAAAAAAAAAAAAGGCCGCAAGAAAGCAGTGGTAGGGCAGATCCAAGATACTGAAAAAAATCAGCCAAGAACCTTATATGCAGCAAAATGAGGTTTCAAAAGGAGGTGAAACAAAGACATTCTTACATAAACAAAAAGTCAGAGGATCCGTTGTTAGTAGGTAATTAGGCAATAGTACTTGTAATAAGTACTAAAGAAAGTTCTCCAGACTGGAAGCAAGTGACCCCAACAGTAATTCAAATCCACAGGAAAAAACCAAGCGCAGCACCAAAGACCACATCATAACAGTCAGTACACACGTACATTTCTCCTCTTACTTCTCTCAACCGATTTGAAAGGCAACTGTGGAAATGGCACCAGGTAACTTAGAGCCACAGGAACAAACAAGGAGACCCCGGAATGGTAAAGGAGTAGGTCAATATAGGAAACTCTCAATCTACACTTGCTTTTCTTTTGTTATTCTGTGCCATTGAGTCGCTTCTGACTCATAACAACCCGACATACAACAGAATGGAACACAGCCCAATCTGTCTCATAGAGGGTCTTCCGCTTTTCTGTTGACTTTCTAATTTACTAAGCATGATGTCCTTCTTTGGGGACAGGTCCCTCTTGACAACCTGTCCAAAATGTATGGGATGAAGTTTCAAAGTCCTTGCTCCTAAACAGCCTCTGTCTGTATTTCCCCCAGCAGATCCGTCCATCCTTCTGGTAGTCATGGTAATATTCTACGGTACAGTAATATTCTTCACCAGTATCACCAGTTCTTCTTTAGTCTCTATTTTTCACTATCCAGCTTTCAAATGTTTCTTAGGCAATTGAAAATACCATGGTTTAGGTCAGGTACACCTTAGTCCTCAAAGCGATAGCTCTGTTTTTCAACATTTTAAAGAGGTCTTTTGTAGCAGATTTGCCCCGTGTGAAACTTTGCTTGATTTCTTGACTGCTGCTTCCGTGGGTGCTGACTGTGGATCCAAGTGAAATGAAATCCTTGACAACTTCAACATCTTCTGTTTAATCATGCTGTTACTTCTGCTTCAGTCGTTAAGACTTTTTGTTTTTGTTCTGTTGAGGTGAAATCCATACTGAAAGGTGTTGTCTTTGATCACCAGTAAATGCTTCAAGACCTCTTCACTTTAAGCAAGCAAGGCTGCAGCATCTGCTGTAAGCTTCTTTAATAAACATGCTGTGATTGTCAGGTGCCGTTGAGTCTGCTCTGACTCATAGTGACCCGATGCATAATAGAATGAAACACTGCCCGGTCCTGCTCCATCCTCACAGTTGTTGGGTTTGAACCCACTGTTGCTGTCACCGTGTCGATTCATCTTGTTGAGGGCCTTTCTCTTTTTCACTGACCCTCCAATTTTCCAAGCACAATGTCCTTCTCCAGTGACTGGTCCCTCGCGATGACACATCCAAAGTACGAAAGACGATGTCTCACTACCGCCGTTTCTAAGGCGCACCCTGGATGTTCTTCTGTGGTCTTCCTCTCACACACATATGAGGTGACTGAAAATAGCTCGGCTTGGGTCAGGCACACCTTAGTCCTCACACTGACTTCTTTGCTCTGGAGCACTTTAAAGAGGTCTTGTGTAGCAGATGTACCTGGTGGCAATTCCCAGAAAGGCATAAGCTACTGAAATTGACTCAGGAACAAACAGAAAATCCCAACACACTTATAACAGATTGTCAGATCAGTAATTAAAAACCTTCTCACAGAGAAAAGTCCAGCGCTCGATGGCTTTGCGGGTTAATTGTACCAAACATCTAAGGAAGAACGAAGACCAATTATTCACAAACACTTATAAAAAATGAAAAAGGAAGACATACTTCGAAACTCATTTTATGAAGCCAAAACTGGGCAAAGACGCTATAAAGGAAAACAATCAACCAGTACCCTTTATGAATATTGATGCAAAAGCTCTCCACAAAACACTAGCCAACTGAGTCCAGCAACATACAAAGAGGATTACAGAGCATGACTAAGTGTGATGGATTCCTGGAATGCAAGGTTGGTTTCATATCAAAAAGCAATACACCCACCCACTCCTCACTTACTGACATAGTTATGTCCAAAGACCCGGCTGTTCTACAAAACCAGCGTTAAGAGAAGATGCAGATGCTGTGAAGGCTCTGGAGCTGACGTGATGAGGCCGGATCTCAAGGCTCTACCATTGGGACTGGTACTCAGGTGGCCCTGGGGCCTGGCAACTGGACTAGAGGGACTCCCCTCAGCCAGCCCTGCTGCAGGCTGTGGCAGACCTCACAGTAATGAGCAACATGCTGCTGGTCCTAGGGGGCTTGGAATCCAAGGCCTCGGCCTGACAGCTGAGTGGAAGAGGTGTTCAACAGCTTAGGTCATGGAGGAGGAGGACCCATTTGGGTCCAGCCCCCAGTCCCCAAATCAACCCCAGTACCCTTCCCACCGCAGGGCTTGGTCCCTCCAGGACGCATGAGGACAATAAACTCCCCTCGAATGGAGGGAGTGTTTTCAGTGGTACATGAGTTCACTGCAACATGTTAGGTGCAAGAAGGGTTTTACGACTCTGTCTTTCTTAGAGATTCTACACATGGTTTAAGGAGTCAAGCTGACAAAGACAGTGACAGTTAAGGCTTTGTGTCAACGTGACAGGCCTGGGTTCTCAGTGGTTTATCAGTTACAAACACAGCAGTCTCCCACAGTGAGTCCTGATGTGATGGCGTCACTGCCGTGATGAAATCTGCTACACGCAGTTAACAGAAAAGCAGCTTCCTCCAGGGCGTGGCCTGCAACGTGTCTGATCTTACTAACATAGAGAGAGGGGGACCTACCGTCACTGAGTTAGAGAAGCCAGGCGGGGAGGGCGTCTTTCGGACCTGGGCCCCCTGTGCTGTGAAGGGAGATCTCCCCAGATGGCTAGGCTGGCCTACTGATGGGGGAAGGAGGCAAGGACCTCTTTCTGGATTCTGCTGCTCTGGATTCGGGCTCCCAGCCTCCCACACAGTTGTTAAAACCCTCCACTGGTGGTATCTTGTGGCATTTCTATTCTAGCAACCCTAGAGCGCTGAGATACCCTCCCACCTCCTCCTGGGCCCCTTCTCAAAAAAGCTCCCTCAAAATCCACCCAGTCTCCTCTTCTGCATGAAGAGCTGCAACCAGGCCTCTAGCAGTGGGGCTGGGACTGGCCAGAGGCCTCCTGGAGAGCTGTGGGCTCGGTACTGGACATGGGGAGGACACCCAGGTCAGCACAACTTTCACTATTGCCCTCACTGAGGAAGGTCGGCCAGCGAGGCAGCTGCTCAGTGAGGTGCACACACCATGAACCGCAGAGTCATTCCCACGAAGACAGAAAAAGCATCTGACACACTCCAATACTCCTTCATGACAAAAAGGCGAAGCAGGAAGACTCACAACTGACATCACACTTGGTGGGAAAAGACTAGATTCCCAAACCCCAACCAACCCCAGAGCGACCCCTACAGGACAGAAAGGGAACTGCCATGGAATCCCCAAGGCTGTCATCTTTTTAGGAAAAGACGGCCTCATCTTTTTCCCAGGGAGCAGCTACTGGATTCGAACCAGCAGTCTTTCTGTTAGCAGCCAGGCACTTTAGCCACTGCATTACCAGGAATTCTCGATAGACTGAATTGTTTCTCCCTAAGGTCAAGGACAAGGACCCCTGGCAGGGTAGTGGCTTACAGGTCGGGCTACTAATCACCAGGTCAGCAGTTAGACTTTACCAGCCATTCCTCAGGAGAAAGATGAGGTTTTCTGCTCCCATAAAGATTTACAGATTCAGAAACCCTATACAGGGTGGCTATGAGTTGGTACCGACTCAACAGCACACAACCACCTCCAGCACCAAGATCAAGAACACGACAAAGATGTCCACTTCCAGCACTTCTATCCAGAATCCTACTGGAGGGTCCAGCCAGGATAATTAAGAAAAGAAAAACCACCAAAGGCATCCAGATTAGAAATGAAGAAGCAAAACCGTCTCTTTATATAGATTAGGTATGACTGCAAATATAGAAACCCAAATCCACTGCTGTGGACAGATCTGGACTCCTGCTGACCCCACAGGGCACAGCCGAGCTGCTCCGCGAGGTTTCTGAGATGGAAAATCTTACCGGAAGCAGACTGCCTCATCCTTCTCCTGTGGGTTTGAACTGCCAACCTTGAGGTTATCAGCCCTAATCCACTGCACTACCGAGCTCTTTAGAAAGTGCTAAGAAATCTATTAAAACCCTATGAGAGCTAATAAACAAGGCCAGGAAGATACAGGATCGAGATTCAAAACTCGGCTGTATTTCTATATAATAGCGATGAACAGACTGAAAATTAAGAATCTAATATCAGAAGAGGAGAAAGACAATTCTACGACCATTCCGTTTCAATGTTTTCACAATTAAACACACGCAAAATAATAACAGCCTTAGGCCTTTACTTCACGTCAATTACAAAAATTAACGCAAAATCGAACAAAGACTTCAATGCAGGTGCTAACACTGAAGTCTGGTGTGGTGCTGTAGGGTGATGCAATTCAAGTTTACTGGCTGCTCCTTGGAAACCCTATACAGGAGTCGGAACCGACTCGAAGGCACTTAACAACAACAAAACAATAAAACTTGTAGTAGAAGAAACCCTAAGAGAGAATCCTCATGACTTCCGGCTAGGCAAAAAATTCTTAGACACAACCCCCAAAAAAGGAGCCATAAATTAACAGCAATAATAAAACAATTGGTTGAACTTCATTATTGCTGTGGGTTTGATTGTGTGTCCCCACCAAATATGTACTGTGAATTCTAACCTCTATAGTTTCATTTGGGAGTGGGTTCTTTGTGTGTTGGAGCAGGATTAGTGTAGGAGATGCCTTGAGTCATTCCCTTCTGAGACATAAGAGAGGTTAAACAAGCAAGCAGAGGAAAGGTGGGGATGAAAGATGCCGTGCCACACGGAGACCACCAAGGCACCAAGAAACAGACGCTGAGGAGACAGAGTCTTCCTGCAGAGCCGACAGAGAGCAAGCCCTCCCCAGGAACCAACATCCCATATACAGATTTCTAACCTCCTACAATTGTTGTTGTTAAGTGTCAACTCATAGTGACCCTGTATAGGGTTTTTGAGGAGCAGCTGGCGGGTTTGAACTGCCAACCCTGTGGTTCTCAGTCCAGTGCTGATCCTATAGCTCCACATCAGGAGTCTAACCTCCTATATTATGAAACTGGTATCGGCCATTTTGAATCTGATAATCACATGGTTTACTATGCTGGGACAAAGTGAAGAGGAATGGCATAGAATTCATCATCAAAAAAGCACGTTTCAAGGTCCATCTTGAAGTACAACGCTGTCTGTGATAGGACAATATCCATGCGCCTACAAGGAAGACCAGTTAATAGCACTATTACTCAAATTTATGCACCAACCACTAAAGGCAGTGAGGATGAAACTGAAGAATTCTACCAACTTCTTCAGTCTGAAATCGATCGAACATGCCATCAAGATGTATTGTTAATTACTGATAATTGGAACGCAAAGGTTGGAAACAAAGAGGCACAGCCAGCAGTTGGGAAATCTGGCCTTGGTGATGGAAATTATGCCGGAGATCACATGACAGAATTTTGCAAGACCAATGACTTGTTCATTGCAAAGAACTTTTTTTTTTAAACAACATAAAAGGTGACTATACACCTGTACCTCACCAGATAGAATACACAGAAATCAAACAGACTACATCTGTGGAAAGAGATGGTGGGAAGCAAATCCAGGAAAGCCAAAGTAGGAACTTGAACATATTCTACCTGAATTAGAGATCATCTCGAAAACAGCTTTGATGCATTAGACACTAATAAGCAAAATGCCAGAAGAGTGTCATTAACCTGAATGTTTTTGTTTACACCAAAAAAAAAAAAAAAAAAGAAATCAGACAGAATGGAAACAAATCCTGTTGCATGGTGATGCGTGGAAGGGACTGTAATCATTGCAATGAAACAAAATATAAGAAGATGGGTGTAAAACTGATATTCTCCCATGGAAACTACCACTCAGATCACAATAAACACTTTAGGAAAAAGGTCATTAAAAAGGCAAGGAAAAAAGAAAAGATCAAAATGGATGTCAGGAGGACTCTGAAACTTGCTCTCCAGAATAGAAGTGTTAAGGCAAACAGAAGAAATAAGGTAAAAGCTGAACAAAAAATGTCCAAGGGCAGATCAAAAAGACACAAAGACCTGGATTTAGGAAACCAAAAGGGAGGTACACGACCGGCATTCCTCAAGCTGAAACAAATGAAGACAATTTCAAGTCTTGACTTGAAATACTGAAGGATTCTTTGAGCAAAATATTAAACAATGCAGAAAGCATCAAAAGAAGATGAAAGTAATATATACAGAGTCACTGTACCAAAAAGAAATAGTCACTGTTCAACCATTCCAAGAGGTAACATATAATCAAGAGCCAGCTATACTAAAGGAAGAAGTCCAAGGTACATTGAAGGCATTGGCACAGAACAAGGATTAGCTCTGGGAACTGAAAGGATACAGACTGAAATCTTTCAACAAACTGATGCAGCACTGGAGGCCCTCACTCATCTAGGCCAAGAAATTTGGCCAACTGATTGGAAGAGATCCATATCTGTACCCATTCCAAAGAGAGGTGACCCAACGGAATGCAGAAATCATCTAACAATATCATGACTATCACATGCAAGGAAAATTTCACTAAAGGTAACTCAAAAACAACCGCAACGGTCCACCGACAAGGAACTACCTGCCACAGGTTCATGCCGGATCTAGACAAGGACGTGGAGTGAGGAATGCCACTGCTGACATCAGATGGATCTTGGCAGAAAGCAGAAACTACCAGATAGCTGTTTACCTGTGCTTTATTGACTACGCAAAGGCTTTCTGACTCTATGGGTCCTGACAAGCTACACTGTGGAGAATGAATATTCCGGAACACTTCACTGTACTTGTAAAGAACCTGTACAAAGACCAAGAGGCAGTTGTTAGAACTGAACGAGGGAACACTGAATGGTTTAGAATTAGGAAAGGTGTGCACCTGGGTTGTACTCTTTCACCATACTTATTAGTCAATCTGTATGCTGAGCAAATAATCTGAGAAGCTGGATTATATGAAGAAAAATACAGCATCAGGATTGGAAGAAGACTCATCAACAACCTGTGATATACAGATGGTACAACCTAGCTTGCTGAAAATGAAGAGGACTTCTTTAAAGTGTTCAAGAGCAAAGATGTCAGTTTAAGGACTAAAGTGCTCCTGACCCAAGCCATGGTATCAACAGCCTCATATGCATATGAGAGTTGGACCATGAGTAAAGAAGACCGTAGAGGATCTGTTCCACTTGAGTTATGGTGTTGGAGAAGAATATCATAGCTACCAGGGAGCAGCAATTTTCAGAGAAATGGAGACCTAGGACCACTTGTACATAAATGGTAATAGGAGCATTTATTCACCCACGCCAAAAGCTGGAAACCATTAATGCCCATTGGCAGATGACAGCGAAACAACTTGTGGTCCATCCATCCATGGAGCAATAAAAAGAATGAAGAACTGATAACTGTCCCAACACAGATGAACCTCAGGAGCATTATGCTAAGGAAAGAAGGAAGACACAGAGGACTCCGGATGAGGGAGCGTCCAAAAGTTCATGGAACCCTGACATCAGAAGCCGCAGATGGTGCCCAGCTACCACTCCCAGCTGTTCTGAAGTGGTTCACGTGAAAAGGTTCTGAATAGAGTGGGAGAAACATGTAACACAACTCAAAAGTACCGAAAAGACCAGGTGTGCTGGTCAGACAGAGCCAGGGGAGACCAATAAGAAGAGACCAGACTCACCCTCATGGCTGAATTGTCATCTAAACCATGGATAATAGTGCTGGTGGTGTGCCGTGGAGTCGGTTCCAACTCATCGTGACCCTGTATAGGGTTTCCATGGCTATAAATCTTTATGGGAGCAGAAAGTCTCATCTTTCTCCCATGGAGCGACTGGTAGTTTCGAACTGCTGACCTTGAGGTTAGCAGCCTGAATTGTAACCACTACACTCCCAGAGTGTCTTAAACGATAGGTCTGGAGTGTATGTCCATAGTGAATCCGGACACCGTGGAGAAGCGCTGGGAGGAGGGTGGGCAGAAAGCTGTTGTCGCATGGGGGGGAACTGCAGTCACTGAGATAAACGGTGTGCCTTGTTGTCCGTAAAGCTGATGATCTGTTCTGTCAACCTTCACTCGATTCACAGAAAAGGGTGTGTTTTAAAGTTGGCAGAAACTCCTCTTTAGCTGGTCTCACTATGGCCCAGGGCTCAGCGGTGACACACGTGTAAAGTGCCCAAGCAGGCTGCGTACATGTAGCAAAGTATGTATGAACAGGGCCCTCATCCATCCCACCTGTAAGGGACCCAGAGGCAAAGCCAGCAGGGAGATGCCAGCCAAGAGGCCAAAACCCTGAAGTACAATGCCTAGGGGAAACAGGGGGCCTCAGAGAGAGCCAGTGGACGTTGGGTGGGGGACTCCCTACTGAAGCCTCTCAGCTCTCCCTGTGTGGGTCAGAAGGTGAGGGCGCTGACCAGAGACCCACAGAGGCATCATGCGGACAAGAGGTGGGGTCTCCATATGTGGGAGGGGATGGAGGGGGCATTGGTGTCAACCTAGAGGCACTTGAATAAGCTCTCTCCCATTCACCCTCATCCTGTAAATTGCCATGGAGACAGCTGACCACTCAGGAAGCCCCTAAAGGTGTGGACAAGCTGAGGCGCGAGGGCGGGGCAGGGGGCAGGGGGTAGGGCCTAAATTCTTCAGGTTCAGTAAGGAGGCCCCGCTTTACAGCGCAGGGTTAACAATCTCACTAGATTCAGTGGAATATTAGAAACTCTCTGGGGCCCATTTGAGGACTTCTACTTCAGACCAAGATGACGACTCAGCAGGTTTTATATTATTTAGAGAATCCAGTTAACCCTCGCAGGCCCAGGAGGAATCCGGTCTGCTCAGCGCTTTCCCCATCTATAATTACAAGCTGCTATCCATCATGCGGGGGAGGACGCCACGCCGAAACGCCGAAAGGGACGCAGTAAGCACTTCCACTAATAGAATCAGGGCCCAACACCGCCTGGATGTTTTCATCTAAATTGGAATATTTTACAACCATTGTCCGTGGCCTCCAAGGGATCCCCAGTGGGGTCTGGGAGGACCCTCTCAGGCCCCGCCCTCTGGTGGGAGGCCGGTGGGCGGTCCCTGCCGGCTTCCAGTGGCCCCGACAATAGTGTCCTCCAAGGTGACGCGCGTCAGAGCCCCATTTGGCCCAGCGCCCCCCCTCCCCCTCCGGCTTTCAGCAGGAAGAGCCATACTTTGTCAGGGAACAGGTGTGCGCTGGCTGCGGCAGTCCAGCTTGGGGTCCTCACAACAAGAGGCAGGATTTGCGAGAGCGGGCACTGGGGGGCACTCCCAGGTAGCCGAAAAATGAAAGGGGTGGTGCTGAGGGGCTCAGTTTAGCTCAAGGCCTAGCCCTCCTCTCTCCCTCCTCTACTTCACGGGTCCTGCGTGACCACCCATGCCCACCACACACACAGCAGGGGCTTGGCAAGGTCCCAGGCCCCTCCTCCAGTGCTCAAGCCCCCAAGGCAGTGGCCTCTCACCCAAGATCCTGGGACCCTCCCCTTGCTGCCCCCTCTGGCCTGGGCAGGAGAGACATGTCCACTTGAGCTAGGCAGCTGGGGTTGCCACCCTCCAGGGAACCCCAGCCTAACCACAGGAGAGAGAGCCCAGTGGAATCGCAGGACAGTAATTAAGGAGACGGAGACCCCACCAGTTTCTCCTAACAGTGACAGCATCTGTGCCCCACTTCTCAGAGGGGGTCGGAGTTCCCCACCCTCACAGACCCCACCCACGACCACCCCAACCCTCCCCTTAGCCCTTGCGCAAAGCATACCCACCCCCAAAACTGTGGCCTCAGCATCCTCTCACCTGAGGAGGCGGGCAGGAGCAGAGGGGCCCAGTACGGTGGCCATGGCCCCCAGGATGCTGCCCCCACAGGCCCGGGCCATATGGACACCATCGTGGTGGACAAGCGTTCTTCATGTTGCTTGGAGCTCCCGGCCCCTAACCCTCCCGGTTGCCCTTCCTCTCCAGGCCTCACCCCTCTGTCTGTCTGTCCAGGCTCCAAGCCCATGCCCCAGCACTCCCCACTGGGTGGTCTCCCGCACAGCAGCCCTCACCTTGGTGCCCAGGGGGCAGTAGCCTTTGAGGAAGTCTTGGCAGACCTCCGCCTTGCGGGACACGTACACATGGCTGTAGGGACAGCTACTGTTGCTGCAGATCCCCTTCAGGAAGTAGGAGCACACCGGCATCTGGGAGGGGGGGGACCCCGACATGGAGCCCAGATGAGGAGGGGGGCAGGCCTCCCCACAAGAAGGGGGCACAGCCCCTGCCGGCACAGAAACGGGGGTACCAATAGGCGGAACAGCCTGCCCCGGGGGTCCCCACTTCACAGGCAGGCAGTCGGGGGCATGCCCTACCCTTCCCTCAGTCCCCCAGGAATGGGGCCCTGCTGCGGCCCCATACTCTGCCCCCCTAGGTCCCTGCTGTGGGGGTCACCACATCCCCCTTCCAGCAGCTGCTACGATTCAAGACTAACTGCCAGGAGTTGTTAAGCCCAGCAGTGACCTGTGGGCCAGGTGGCCCCAGTCAGGGGAGGGGACCTGGAGCTTTGAAAACACCACGTTCCTGGGGTGAGGTGTGGGCAGGGGAAAGACGGAGGGGGGGCCAGGGATGGGACAGTGGCAGGCAGGAGAGGGGGAGTAAAGAAACAAAGGGTGATTTAACGTGGCCGCTTGTTTTTAATTGTCTTTTAACTGCAGCCGCAGAGGGGAGAGGGGCTGGGGGGGTCCCTTTGGGGCAGGCGGTGGTGCGGCTGCCAACGACTCCCTTAATGCGGTTTTTGATATAGAGCCCAAATTAGCTCTAATAAAAAGGGATAATAAAGCCAACTCTTACACCAAACGAAACCCCTCCTCGCTGTCAGATCAGGGCCGTTATCAAGAGGAAAACTGCGCTCTCATTTCAATTAACCTTGTTTGCACCCCGCTACGTCCACACAAATAACAATAACATTAACTCAGGGTACTGCTGGTGCGGCGGCCGCAGACAGCTCTCAATGTGCGGGCTCCGAGCCGCAGCTAATGAACCCGAAACTCGACGTGAATCTCCAAATTGCTCACAACAGAGTTTCGGAGCTCTATTAGGGAGAAAAATGCTGATTCTCTTCAAGTTCCTCAAGGGGAAAAGCTGTTGTAGCAGCAGCCGCCTCTGCCCGGCGGCCCTCACTCTGCCTGTCCAGTACCCCTCAGCCGCTGTCACTGCCCCCTCCCGGCCCCATGGGGAACCTTGCTCCTCAAAACTGGTTCGGGGGGCAGTCATAGCTCCTGCTCACAGCCCCCTCACCCAGGGAGCCCCACCTCCACCACAAAGCTCTCTAGAACCCCCAACCTCTGACAGCTTTAAGGGGAGAAGAGGCAGGTATGGCTCAGCTCCAAGCCCCCCGGGTCTGGGGCCTGGGTGCAGGAGGCTGTGTGGCCATTGGGGTGGGGCAGGGAGAGGAGAGGGCACCTGGCAGATGACACTGACCTTGTCCTTGGAAACGTGATGGGAGAAGGGGCAGGTCCCATCTGTCTTCTTGCAGGTGCCCCGGAGAAACCTGTGGGAGGGAGGGTGAGCAGAGCCGGGCAGGTGCCCGGGAGGACGCTGTGGGAGGGAGGGTGAGCAGAGACGGGCACCTGGTACACACAGCCACCTTCTCAGGGTCATGGATGTAGGGGCAGAGCTGCCCGCGGTTGCAGCGGCCGAAGCGGTTATAGTACATACAGTATTCCTCTCTCCTCTCCTTCCTCTTCTGCCGCGCCTGGCGGATGATGGCCAGGCTGCGCTGCACGGCCCGGCTATGGAGAGGAATGGTTGGGTGAGCTGACATCAAGGGGTGCCCCCCACCCCAGCCCCAGGTGCCTACCTGACCAGGGAGTGGCTGCAGCTGCTGGCTGGCTCCAAGCGGCCTGTGGAGAGATAGGCCCGGTCATACCAAGCCCATGGTTGCAAGAGCCCCACACTCAGCTCAGGCCGGCTGAGCCTTCCTAGGGAGGAACAGCTGGGCTGGCCCCTCAGGCCCCATACTCAGGGTCTCATGGCAGGTGGTCCAGAAACATCGGGTGGCCTCTGCCCATGCACTCTGTAGTCCCTGGTGTGCCCACCCCGTGGAGTGGAGAGGGTCACTTCCTATGGCAGAGCCACGTGCTCACTGAGAACCTCGAGCAGGAGCCGCCGGCTCAGCCCCTGCAGGGCCTACCCCAGCCACAGCTCCTGGAGGAAGGACTGACCCCTGGGAAGCGGGCCAAGTGACTGGACAGCGGGCAGGCGCTGTATGCGACACACAGTACCCTTCTCCTCAGACACACACATGACCGTTTCCTGTGGCCCCTTCTGAAGTGGAGACAGAGCCCGGCCCCCTTCCACAGCCAGTTTCAGGGGTTCTCATACCACCTGCTTTCTCCCGCAGTCCCGAGTCTGGCTCCATCCACTTTTGGAAGCCGGGTCCATGACACACACGGCCGACAGTCAGGTCCTCACACCCACTGGCCTTCCCCTGGCACCTACACACCTGAATCCTTGTCTCTGAGCCTGGAGACTCCTGGGATGGGGTGTGGGAGTATCTACTTGTGTTCTGGAAGATTCAGGGATGGTGGATGGACACGCCCTGCCTGGAGCTATTCTGAGTGGAACCCACTCCCCGCCAGAGCTAAGGGCCAACTACCCTGGGGCAGTGGGGGCTCTGAAGCAGGGCTGGGAGGGGCACTCAGAGGCTCCCCTTCCAGGTCAAGGGCACATCCGGTTGATAAGAGTATCCCCCTACCCCCTGCCAGCCGGCATGGCTAACCCTGGTTGTTCGGGTTCAAGACACCATGTGCCGCCTGCCTGCCCGCCCAGAGAGGGCGGCCCTTCCCAGTTTCTGCTCTGAAAACACGTCTGTGCTCAGCTCCATGGGAGTTTTGACAGGAGCGGGAGGCACCTTTTTTAATGCTTGGCGGTGTTAAAAAATGCACATAAAGTAGCTTGAAGAGAGGCAGCGAGAGGCGCTAACACGCAGCCCGCTCACAGCCCGCGGACCCCAGGCGGCCTGGAGAGCAGAAGGTGCAGAGCCTTCTAGAGAATTCTCACCTCAGAGCATCCCAGAATAGACACCCACCCCGCCCCGCTGGCTGCACACTATCACTGCCCCTCCTCCCAGGACAGGCGGGGAGGGGTGTGTGTGAAGGCAGAGGGTGCTGGCCCGGGGCCCAGTACAGCTGCCCCAGCAGAACCAGCGTATCTGGCCAGAGCCTACTGGGACTGCTGCCCCCCATGTGCTGCCAATGGGGCTCCGGGATACCGCTCCATGTGGCCCCTGCACCGGGGAACAGGAGGCCCTGGCTCAAAGGATTGGCAGGGTGGGGCCAGAGGAGGGAAAGCAAGCAGCAGTGAGGGACCCAGGGCCAGCATTCCCCAGCTGAGGATGACCTCACACGTGGGGGGGTAAGTCCCACATCCCTGCTGCACCCATCACACCAGGGTACTCAGAATGGGCTGGAAAGCCAGCCTCAGCCCTGAGTTGTCCACTCGGCCTCACAGGTGGCCTGGGACCCCTGCTTAGCTGGGACCATGAATGCCCAGTGGTCAGGATGTACGTCCTCTGGGAAGGGCCCTGGTGTGGAGTCCTGCAGGCAGGGGCACCTTGGCTGCTGGGCCCCGAGGAAGGTTGAAGCTGGGCTGTCTGGGCACAGGAAGCTGTCCTAGAAAGGGGCCGGCACTTTCTTGCTGAAGTCCAAGTTTCGCTGACACCAGGGCAGGAAATTTATTTCTTTAATTATAATTCATAGAAGTGGGCTCCCTGGTCAGCAGCCGTCCCTACCGTGGGGAGCCATCTACCACCCTCCTAGTGGCCGGGGCGGGCTCCATACAAGGGGGATGGCTTAGGAATGGCCTTCAAGCTCCCCTCCCTAAAGGCTGAGTCTGTCCCTGCGCCACCAGGGGCCTGGCTGGGACCAGGATGTGGCAGAAGAGCAGTGGGTACCGATCAGGACGGCCTGCTCACACTGAGAGGTGTCAGGCTTAGTCTCAACACCTGAGTTTGGAGCTTTGTCCCACAGCAGTGCTGGACAGAAGCGCACTTCCGGAACCCCGCAACACCCCAGGGGTCCAAGGCTGCAGGCTCTTTGGGCTTCGTGCAGGTCGCTCGCACATCACTGGCTTCCCACTCCGTGCCAGTCCACAGTCCTACATCAATCATCCTGAGCTCTGAGCCCGGCCCTGCTGTCCAGCCCCCATGGCTGCATGGGACGCAGGCCCCTTGCTGTGACCTGCAGTCACTCTGCTCTGATGGTTTGGGGACAGACAAGGAAGGGGTGAAACTGGACTGAAACCAAAGGGTTTTTCTAGTGAATGTGTGTGATAATCAGCCCAAAGCACTCGTGTTTGGCCTTGTCTCCTAAGCCAGGCGCAGCGGATGAAGCAATCACAGCCTGGGCCCAGGGGGTCTGGTTACCACCCCTGGGGCTTGTTGCCTTTGTCCAGAAGAACACAAACTCCACACAAGACCACAGAGAATCAGGGCCCCACTAAAAGGGAGCGGGAACCCCCAGTTCTGCAGGTCTCTCCAGGCCCGTAGGGGACACAGGCACCCATGAGCTGGCCCACTCAGTCACCTGTCTGGAAACACTGGCACCAGGGAAATCCCCCAGCTGAGCTAAAGCAGACCTTGAGGAGGGCTCCCTGGACGCCAGACCACTAGCCTCAGACCCTCTCCCAGAGCACACATTCCAGTGGGATCAGCATGACCTTCCACCACCAAGAAAGCCCCCACTCAGCACCCCAGCCCTGCTGACCCCCTCCCCTGTACTCACCTGTACGCAGGAGCGGCCTGCTGCCTGCATCACTGAGCCGGCCTGAGGTCTTGGAGAGTTTGTTGGCTGACACCCGGTAGAGGACCCCGCCGATGCAGCGGTAGCCCTTGTTCCGCCACCGGGGGGCGCCTGGTGGACTTTTCCCAGCTCCAGTGGCAGCTGGGCGCAGGGACCTGAGGGGACAGGGAAGGCAGGTGCATGAGACTTGGAGGCTGTCAGCACTAGGGGCCAGGCCAGAGGCAGCCTCAAGGTTTCTGTGGTCCTAGGGGGTGCCCCCATGCCCACCTGAAGGCCCACGCACCCAGCTGGGCTGATGAGGTGGGGGTGGGCTGCTGGACAGGGGTCCCTGAGCAGAGGCTACAGGGTCAAAGGGGGCCGTCGGGGGGGTGTGGCTGCACATTGGTAAAATCTCTCTTCACACCCCCACAGGTTCTGTCCAGGAGCCCACACTCCAGGGAGATGCCAAGGGTGGGATGCTGATGGACCATCCCCACCTGTGCTGTAGGTGACCCCACCCAAGAGGCAACCTGGGCCTCATGGTCACACAGCCCACAATGAGCCTAGGACATGGGATCACATGGACCCCCAACTTCACCTGCAAGGCAGGGAGTGAAGGGGGAGCAGAGCAGTGTGAGGAGGGCGGGCAGCAGTGGCCACCTGCAGTGGGCAACTGAAACTGGACAAGCCTCTGAGGGCCCATTAGTGAGTCAGTGAGAGGATGTGTGGCCAGACCAGGGTTGTGGAGGGTCCCGGGAGCTCTAGCCTCCAGCCGCGGCTCTGGGATGGAGAGCCAGGCAGGGGCATGAGGAAGGGTTGGCCGGGCTGGTGGGGGGTGTGCTCCTGGCCCCTTCTGAAGAGCTGTGCCATGGATCCAACTGTGTCTCCCAAAATGTGCCTTTAAACGGGGCCAGGCTGTCATTCTCCGTGGTTTGGCAGGCACGTGAAGATGCCATCGTGCCTGAGGTGAGGTGGTATCATTTGTGATGGACTGTGGGCTGGACCCCAGTGGGGCCCTGGCTGGGATCTGATATAGGGGAGTTGCCCTGGGATGTGGCCAGAACCACCTTCTCTTATAAGAGGTCCCAGGAGAAAGAGGAGAGCAGAGCAACCTCAGAGCCCCCACTAGAGAAGAGCCGGGAGGGGAAGGAGTCCTTTGGGTCTGCTCTCCCTGCACTGAGAACCTCCTAGACCCAGGGGAAGGCTCACACCAAGACACATGGAAATGTCTGAGGTGGGTACCCAGCCTGCAGGGCACGTTGGGAACCCTCCTCCCCATGGTCTGCTCTCAGCTGTGGGCTGAACCATGTCCCCTAAACGGTGTGCCGAAGTCCTGAGTCCCAGAACCTAAGGACTGTGTGAAAACAGGGTCTTTGCAGCTGCAATCGACTTCGGACAAGGCTACTCTGGAGTTGGGTGGAGAAGGCGTGTGATACACAGGCAGAGACTGCGATGATGTAAGCACAGCCCAGGACCGGAGGGGGGGTGGGTCTCAGGAGGAAGCAGCCCTGCTTACACCCTGGTCCTGGACCTCCAGCCCCCAGGACTGAGAGAGAATGACCGTCTGTTGTCTGTGCTGCCCTGGACACTCACTGCCAACAGCCCCCTGGACTTAGGCCACTACAGGTCCCCCCATCTGTACCCCGATAGTCGGGACCACACGCTGGGGCAGAGTGAGTGCTGCCCAGTGCTCCACACACCCATGGGGCTGGGGCACTGGGCAGACAAGAGAACTCAACAGCTCTGTCCCCTGTGTCCCCTCCACCGCCTTGTCCCTCTGCCTCCTCGTCCCTTCCATCCCTTGGCTGCCTCGTCCCCTCTGCCACTCCGTGCCACTCTAGAGGC
This sequence comes from Chrysochloris asiatica, assembly GCF_000296735.1. Classification (NCBI taxonomy): domain Eukaryota; kingdom Metazoa; phylum Chordata; class Mammalia; order Afrosoricida; family Chrysochloridae; genus Chrysochloris; species Chrysochloris asiatica. Next base: position 52,270,675 of record NW_006408519.1, read on the forward strand.
AACACCTTAGGTCAGGAGGGTGTTGGGGCATGGGGCTGCTGTGGCGGGTGTGGACTGCCCTCCCCATGGCTACGAGTGTCACAGCGCTGCAGCAGACAGTCACCTAATGGGAAGGACAGCCTTTGGAAAGGAACTGTATTGAGAAGAGAGGATGAAATTAATGAGATAATAGTCGGGCCAAGGACCCGGACGCGCGCCTGCCCTCCCGACGCGGGCCTGTAATTCCCTCTCTACAACGGGGCCTCAGATCTAAAGGCTTCTCCCATCCGTCCAGCAGGCCCACGCCGCCAGGAAATTTCATTAACGCTGGAAAATAGGAAAGGTATTAAGCGTGGATAATGAAGGCCAGGGAGGGAGCAGCGCCGTAAGATGGTCTCTTTCGCGCCTTTGTAATGGGAGGCATGAACTTTCCCTTCAAATCCATTTCTAATCCATTTGAAATACTGCAGCAAATTATCTCCCCTTCAGCCCGAAAGCGACCAGCCAATTTACTCCGAATACAAGTGACAATGCACTAGGATTTATCACCATAACCTTGACTGTACAGGGTGAGGGCCCGGCAGGGGCACAGGACGAGGTGGGGAGACAGTGCTAGGGAAGAGCAGAAGAGGTGGCACACAGACACGACCCGCAGCAGAGTCTGTTTTAAGGTAAAACAAGCTGCCCACCACCCACTCGCCAGGCGAGCACTGCCCAACCTGCCAGCCAGCCCACTACATCCAGCGGGCGGAGGGGCTGAGACCGGGTCACTTCCAGTCAAAGGCCTAGGGCGGAGGGACCCCGTGGGGCCACGTGACAGAAGGGCTTCCCCCAGACATCAGGGCTTCTCTCCGGAGAGTGCCCACAGACAAGGGCTAAGACTGTCCCAGTACTGCCCACGTGGCCAGAGCACCCCTGGGCCCCCTACACTCGGCCTGTCCTGAGTCTCAACATCGCGTCCAGAACCAACCCCATCCAAGTCAGCCTGCCCCAAGGGCACGTGTAAACACCAGACAGGCTCCTCACACACACAACCCACATGCTCCCAATGCGCACACCCTCCCTGGGGGGATGACATCTCCAGTTACAGATCACAGACTACCCTGGGGTCCCTGCAGGTCCCCTTCCTGCACCTGCCAGATCGGGGTCCCTGGGAGTCCTGTTCTCCCTGCCCCAAGATCTGCCTGGCCTCTCCCATGCCCTTCCAATGGGTTGGTCTGTAAACCAGTTTAGATCAAGTCTTCCCACTCAATACCTCACAGTGGCTCCCACATAGTCATAGTGATGACTGCATCCAGAGGCCCAGCATGGCCTTGCCCCCACACCTGCGTGCAGCTCCAGACACCTCTGTTCCTGCCACTACCACCTGTGGGATTCAAGATACCCTCACAGGTCACCTCCTCCAGGAAGCCCTCTTGGATTCAACTCAGTGGGGCCTGGCTTGCTCTCTGAGTGCCCAGTGTCTGCCCTATCCCACCCCCCAACACAGCAAGGTCCAGGAGCTCTAGCAGGTATGAGGTATGGGCAGGGCTGGCATGGTGGGAGGGGGTGGTCTGCACACAGGGCCAGGTGAGTCCATAGTGACTGGGTGGTGGGGGTAGGGCAGAGTGGGCAGAAGGTCTGAGGGGGCAGGCAGGCAGGCAGATGAGAAAGGCTTGCAGCTTGACTCTGGAGACGGGCAAGGCCCCATGGAGACCCATGATCTGGGGGTACAGGCACTCAGCTGGCACAGGGCAGGCTAGGCATGCCTGGTCCTTAGAAGGCTGGCTACTGTGGTTTATAGAGCTGAGGTGTGAGTCGGGGTGGACAAGGACATCACCCAGATGGAAGGTGGGAGGACAGAGTAAGGCCAAGGTCAGAGAGAGGGAGTGGTTTTAAGGAAGACGTGGACAGGCGGGGTGGGGGTATCGCATGGGGTGGGCTCCCAGCATCCCAGCACTCCGGACAGGCTTGGCAGGCAGGCCAGCAGGAGCAGAGCAAAGAACCGGGGAAGCATTTTTCAGGAAATGGAGCAGATTTTTCCAGCTCCGAGCCCGAGCAGAATGCCGAGTCAGCAGCAGAGGGGTGGCCCGGGGGAGGCGGCTCGGCACAGCGAATCCCCAAGTAGGTCAGGCACTGCCTGCCTCACCGTGACAGCGGCTCCTCAAAACTGCTTAAGTGGGCTTTCCACCGGAAACGCTGACGGGGGCCACTCGGCTTACAGCTCAGCCGGCAGTCAGCTCGGGAGGGGTGCAGGCATGTGAGCATGCGCATGCGTGTGCAGGCTCATGTGCAAGTAAGTGTGTATACAGGTGCCTGTGTTCAGATGTATGTGTACTCAGCAGATCTGTACCCCAGCACTGGGCCCACCCCACTGCCCTGCTCCCTGAGAAGCAGAATCCTCCCCTTCCCAATACAAAGCTTTTCCGGCTCTGACATAGCTGGGTGTTACCAGGCGCCTCCTCAGTGTGGTCTGGTGCCGTCCAGCCGAGTCCCTGCCTACCCTGTACCCCGCCATGCTCCCCTGCCTTCCACACTTCTGGGTAGGGGACTGAGGAGGCGCGAGTTGTACAGGAGGTCAGGGCTGTAGACTCTGAGGTTAGGCGGAGGTCTCATGGCCACTCTAGGTAGAGGCCAGCAACCAGGCACCCACTCGGCTGGCTTCTTGGCCTTCCTCTCACACACTGACCAAGGATGGAGTGGGAATCCGTCCCTGACCTCCAGACGTTAACCTGTAAGGGGGGTGGGCAGCCCTGGGGAGGGGCAGGAGGAGAGGCCTCCAATTGCCCACCTCTCCCCAGCAATGAATGAAAAGGCTACAGCCAGGAGCGTTGGCGGGCAATACAAATTGTCCTGCGTCTTCTACAAACGGGCTCCTCCCTGCCACCAGGGTTGGCTATTTTATGCGTGAACATCTATCCAATTGGTGTTTCGATCAATGGACGCATTACAAGCTTTCCCTTTAAAAGCCTAATAAACAACAAGATGGAAAGTAAAATTCTCCATAAAATGACACTTTTAAAAATCCATTTCTGCTGAAGCTCTCGGCGTTTGTACACTCCTGCAGAAAACAAACATCACCAGCCGAGGGGCTCAGTCCACGGAGGCGGAGGGAGGCAGCCCCCGGGGTCTTGGCAGTGAAGTCAGCTGGGGGAGGCTGAGAACCTGACCTGCGTTTCCAACTGGAAGAACAAATATCCAGAATAATCTAGAAGAGGAACAAACCGGCAGCTGTGCCAGGGACGGAGTCCACATAACGCAGTCACCTCCGGGCCAATGTCAGCACACAGGCCTCCACATGTAGACAAGGGGCCATGGCCCACCTCAGACCACAGACAGACAGATCTCCAATTCAGACTCCAAGAGCGCTGCTCATTAAGCACAGACGGACAGCTGGGACGCTGTTCAAAGGCAAGGAGCGGAAAACAGCAAGATGTGGAGCCCTGGGAGCCGTGGAGCACAGCCAAGTGAGCCTACGGGCAGCAGTCGTGTGGAGAAAAGGCCAGTCCGAACAATCCAGTCCAGCAGTGCCTCATACAGCTAAGCAGAGCCACCCAGCAATTCCACTCCTGGGTGTACACCCAGGAGACCTGAAAGCAGGGAGTCTAATAGAAACTTGTTGTTGTGAGGAGACCCTGTATAGGGTTTCCAAGGAGCAGCCAGTGAGCTTGAACCACTGACCTTGCAGCTCAAATGACTTTGCAGTCTGACGCATTAGCCAACAGTGCCACAACGGGTCCGCCGATATTCACTGCAGCACTAGCCATACTAACCAGATGGTGGGAATAACCTATATGCCCGTCAGCGGATAAATGGAATGGGACTCCGCCATCCAGAGAAATAAAGTCCTGATGTGTACCCCAACCTGGATGGATCCTGAAGACAGTATGCTGACTGAGTAAGGTACACACAGCAGGACAAATGCCGAATGATCCTACTCACGTGACAGATCTAGAATAGGCAGGCACGTAACGTGAGACCACAGTTCACTAGCAGCTAGTAGGTGCGGGAGGGAGGAGGAAAGAAGGTCACTTAGGAAGCACGGAGCGTCTGGTTCTGGTGATGAAAAACTATCACACTTCTGGAACATGATGAATTGAATGGCCAGGTGTGGCACGGTGGGTTAATTCACACTGGACTGCAAGGTCGATTTGAACCACAGGTCAGCAGTTCAAGCTCACCAGACGCTCCTCGGAAACCGTATACAGGGTCGCTATGAATTGGAACGGACTCAACGGCACTTAACAACAACAACAACACAAAAAATGCTTATTTGGCAAATGTTGTGTTGTATGTATTTTTCATTAAAAAAAAAAAAACCCACACACTATTCCGTCTCTCCCTGTCTAAAGGAAAGAAATGTGGAGGAAAGTGAAGACGCAATGGGCCAATGGACCACACGAATATCAATCTCCACGGCTCTGAGACCAGAAGAGCTAGATGGTGCCTGGCGACCACTAACAATCACTCTAATATGGCGTTACAAGGTCTTGGATAGGGGAGAAAACTGTGGAACAAAGTCAAAATCATAAACCAGACCAGGTTTACCTGTCAGACAGATGGGCGGAACTCTAATTACCAAAACTACGGTCCCCAGTCACCCTTTACATGTGAAATGAACTCACTCCCAAAGCTCGATTCTCAGCCAAAGAATACGAGGACCACCACCACTAGGAAGGCAAGAACCCCTTCAACTCATCAACCATCAGAGACCAAAGGGCAGCATCTCCCCAAGAACAAAGTCCAGAGGGGTCGGAAAGGAGGCGTGGAAACAGGAGACAGGGGAGGAAGTGGGAGGAGCCGTCAACCAGAGAAAACAAAATGTGTATCAACTGTTGAATGGAAACTGATGTTCTGCTCCGTAAACCTTTACCCACCTGATAATAAAGTGGCAAAGGGGAAGGCAGGCTGCATTAAGACAGCTGGCAAAGGGGTCCTCCCCGGCTATGTGAGGCTCTCCTGTAAACCACTAAGAGAAAGACTAGAGGGGGCTCTTCACCAACATGCACAGTTCTGGGCACTCAGTATACGACGAGGGGGCTCAACTCAGTGGGTGCTGGTAATAACAATACACCCATCAACACAGGGCACTAGGGCAGGTGCACCAGCTGCTCAGCCAAAGTCCAGATGCCCTCTGGCACCCAGGGTATGGCCAGCACCCACCCATCCACAGCGTTGGGGTCTCTTCTGTCCACGTGAGACCCTTAGGAGCAGGTTGAGCTAACCCGGATGAACGGAGGTCCGGGGTAATGGGGTGGACTGGAGGGAGCAAGAGGGTGCACAGGAAATGATGACGGAGCTACACAGACAAACCCGTGGACAGGACACTGGTCACCTGAGCACATTACATCTCAGAACACCAGAACCAGGGGTGTTGGAAAATGTCGGAGACGTGCAGTTCAGGACATCCAGGCAGAAACAGGGGACCGGGTTCCATCGTACTGAGGCAGCTCTGCCAATTTAGCAAGGGGACCAGTATCACTCAACAAAACTACCTCTGAACTTTTCTGTCATCCCAAAGCACACCCAAACCAATTCCAGGTGGATTCGAGTTTCAGATTCACAGCACAGAGGGAACAAAGAATTGAACTCTGAGGGAGTGGGCTTTCTGGCCGATTTAGACATAAAGAGGACGCAAACGATTTTTAATATCCTGGTAAACAAACCGACGAGGCAACCCCGGGCGGTGGAGAAGCATAGGGCAACGAGGCCATGCGTACATCGCTGGTGCCAGAGGGTTCTCACAAGCCCCTAAGAGAGGTCAGGGCTGCGCCACAAAAGACAAAAGCAAAGGGACCTTAACTTGACAATGAACACCCAAAACTCTCAAACAGGATAAGTGTTCCTCCACTAAGTAGCGGTGCCGATACTGCCAGGGCAGTGAGCCCGCCCAGGAGCCACAACGCGTATGCGCACCATCCCAACGTGGCTGAGTGGACAGCGGTTAGAGCGGTATCACAACCGTCCCTCCTCCAGGAAGCCTTCCGGGCACCCCAGCCCACCTGGAGTCACTGCACCGCCCTCGGGCCGGGCAGACCTGGATGGTGGGCGTGGCCTCCACGTCTCCGCCCACCAGCTCCGTCCCGGGCCTTTCAGAGCGCACGCGGGCCGGGCTGTAAGTCTTGCTCTCCTGCCGATACTTTATGGCTTTCTTAATTCGGCTCCTGCTACTATTAATGTAGTTAATGTTGAGATTATATCTATTTTCTGGCGTCGGGCGGTGATTTATCCCAGCCATTTTTCCGGTGTAGGCTCCCACGCTGTTAAATCAAGCGCCTTGCCAATTAAGTGCTGACTTGGGGAGTGAAGACAATCTCCCTACAAATTACACTAGCTCCCGCCTGGGGGACTGGACGGGCCGCGCGGAGACCTTGCTGACTTCGGGGAATAGATGAAAAATCAAACGGGGCGGTAGCCGTGCGGGGGTGGGGTGGGGGGCCTGGGAGTAGGGGTTCGCAGAACCAGGCTCAGAGGAAACGTAGGAGTCATGGGGGGCTGTGCACACCCACATACCCACACACCCCAGGGCGAATCCCAGTCTGCCGGGAAGCCCACTAGCCAGCACCCACCCATCCACAGGGACTATACCAGGATCAGACTCTGCAGGGGGACTGACGCAGGCACCCATGCTGCCTGCCCTGTGGCTGAGCACAAGGCCTCTCCTACAAAGTCTGCCATGTTGGGGACATGATCAGGCAGGAGGGCCTAAGACATGGCTGGAGTTCAATTCCATACTGATGATTTGACTACGTATCTACTGCGCTGTAGGATAAGCACTGAACTGTAAGCTGGGTTTGAAAGGTCAGCGGTTAAAACTTCCACCTGCTCCTCAGAAACCCTCTGTCGGGTCATTATGAGTCAGAACCAACTTAACAACAACTACTGCTAACTCCACAGACTGGGGACAGTCATTTCTTCAGCCTCCTGAGCCTCCACAGACGGAGAACACCTATAGGCAGGGTTCCTGTGTCCCTCCCTCTCTGCTGTGTCCAGACCTGAACTCTTCTTTCTGAATCACCTAGGAAACCTCACAGAGCTGGGGCTGCAAGGAGCCACACCGAGGCCTGTGTCCCACCACGGTCCCCAAATCCTATCCTCAGTCTCAGCCACAAGAGGGGCAGAGACAAGCCCACTTCCTCTGCTCCCAAAGGAAAGGAAACCGGAAACCCATGGCCAGCCTGCAAGTCGCCGGCCCCTTGCCCTTACTCCCCGTGCTTGGCACCAGGGGTCCAAAGTGGGGGCTGTACCAACATCATGGGCTACCCTCATCCCTGGGCCGCCAAGGGCAGACTGGCCAGGACTCAGGCTGCACACGTGAGTGCAGGGTGGTGGGCATGAGCTGGCACGGGGTTGCGTGAATGTAGAGACATGGGGTCACCCTGGCACAGGGCGCTGCAGACAACATGAGGTGTGGAGTGGAGGGAACAAATGCCTCGGCTGTCACACCATCTACAGTATGCGGCTCAAGTGCTCCCTTGTCCTAAGAAACAACAGCCACAGGTCACCTGCCAGCCCCTCTCTCAGGCACTCCTCACCAGCAGGGGACCTCTCGAGCACAGCGCACAGCGCAGAGGGACAGAAACCTACATGGGGGAAGAGGGGGCCCAAGGCTGACCAGGGAAGGGAGGACAGAGAGGAATGACAGGAAAGAGGGGCAAAGGCCCGCAAAGGCCCATGGACACAGATTCGACAAGCAGCAACAAGGCCCTCCCAGCCGCCCACTGCTGAGGACACTGTCCTCTCAATACATCCCTTCACCTCTGGGTCCTTCATCACCCCCCAGCACCCTGCTGGCTCCTCAAGGCACTCTGCACCCTGCCACAGCCCTGCCCCCACAGCATCCCTGGGCACAGCCAGGGTCCATTCTCACCTGTAGGGGGTGCAGGCCCCCAAAGCAACAAAGAGGTGCAGGAGCAGGTGAGCTGCCCTGTTGTGGAGCACTGAGGAGGGCAAACTGGGCTCCAAGCCAGTCACTCCCCACCCACACTGGTTTTAGGGCTGACCATCAGGGCCAAGGCATGCTGCCAATTCGTGCCACTGCCTCCCTGAAACCAGGAAGGGGCATCCGACACTGACCCACAGACGTGGGAAAAGACCAAGCTCTGGGTCAGCTCCCACTCAGGGGGCCCATGTGGTTTCAGCCCACTACCAGCAATGCCTGAACAGTGACCAGATATACATACGTTCTGTACATACAAGATCCAACCATACACACACACACACGTTCTGTACACATAGTGACACACATAGCCCACACATGTTCTATACACACAGAGTCCATCCATACAGTCCACACATGCGCACACACACATTCTGTAACATAGGGTCCATACACACACATTCTGCACACTCAGTGACCCACACAGTCCATGCACACACACACACACATGTTCTGTACACACAGGGTCCACCCACCTTGTCCACACACAGTCTATACACACAACTCACACACACAGCCCAAATGGTCTGCACACAGGGCTCCCACACAAGGAGCAGCAAGAAGGACGAGGTCTGGCCCCCCAGCCAGGGGTCTACATCCTGGGCCAACTCTGTGACCCTGTCCCTGGCAGCCTCCAACTCCAGGTCACTAAGGGCTGAAGGCCACAGGCTAAAGCCAAAAGTCCGGCCAACCCTTCTACAAAAGCTTCCGGAGAAAGATGAGGGCTGCCCTCAGGGTTGGCCAGCCCTTGGGGCTGATCGGGCCAGCTGGTGGACTGGCGAAGGTTCTTCTGTCCTTCATCTCCCCGAACTACCTAGGGTAGGGTGGGGTAGGGTGGAGTGTGCTTCTAGCCCCCAAGGGCCCGGCAGGCAGACTCGGCCCTGGCCCAGCCTGCTGTAACCGGCACAGCACCAGGTGGGGAGCTGAGAGGCCTGCCTGCCTCAGACAAACAGAGAAATCCATAAATCAACGCGCGCTTTGAAGTGACTTCCAAATTAAGAGTTGCACCCATGCTGTCAGCCCCCGCCAGCAGCTTCGGTGGCACCTTCCGCACAAAAACACATCTCAGCTCATCCGTTAGAATGATGAAGGCAAAGGGATCTCAAAATTGCACTCCTTCCTTAATGAGCAGCCGAAGGGATCGGTAAGCGTAATTTCAGAGGCCAGTAATATTTTATATAATCGCCGAGTGGTTTAAATTGAAAACCCCCAACTGAATCAATATTTACTGCATTGAAACGAAATGAATAGTAATAAGTCACTAAGCTCCCTGTCCTGTTTCATAAAATAAAAAATTATAAAAATGAGCACAGGCACAGAGGGGCCATCACATTACCTTTCACTGCACTTGGGGAGCTGTAACCGACTGTTCTCATAAAATAAAATTCTAAAAATCCTGCCGTGGAGACCTTAGCTCAGCACAGCACTGGGGAGCAGTGGGGGCAGGGGCCGGGTCCTAGTGGGCCTGCCATCAGCCCGCCCATCACTCCTCACTCCAGGAGTGGCCCAGGACTTCCAAGGACCCCCACAGCCCCATGGGCCAGTGGCCCAGCTGCTCCCTTCAGACAGCGGTGTGGGCACGGCACACAGGACTCCTGCGTGTCACATATATTGGACGTGAGACACCTCACTCTGTGAAGCTGAGGCGATTCTGACTGAAGCAGACGAGGGGTGTGCCGAGGACAATGGGCCAGGGGTTCCCCGCTGGGGGAAGGCCACAGACCCAGATAGAGGGTGTGCCTGCATATTCTGTGGATGGAACCGCTCACAGACATCAGATTTTCTTTGGTTGTGATGAGAAGTGTGGTGGGGCCTAAACTCACCTGAGTCAAGAGAGGAGACAGACGCCACTCTCCCTGCAGAGAGACAAGGAGAGGTCGTGCACGCAGGAGGGTGGGGCGCAAAGAAGGGCACACGCTAAAACCCTGACCTGGACACCTATTCTCAGAGCCCCTGACCCTGTGGGCAGGACAAGGTGGCTACAAAGGGCCTTGGAGGGCGCCACAAGGATACGAGCCCAGGATGGGACTTCCCACCAACACCAGGTCCCAACAGCCCAGATAAGTCTGGGTGCCATTCCCAATGGTGGAGAGCAGCAGGGACTGAGACCCACCCTGGCTACAAAGCACAGGGTCCCCCTCCTTCTTGGGGTATAACCAAGTATTTAGGGGAAAGACATGGTCCCCAGTTTCCTCACGCATGGTCTCATTAGCACTGGGGAGCGGGAGCATCAAAGACAGAGCGGGTGGGTATCGTTCAACTGGTATGTCAAGGGCAGGGACACCATGTGCTGTTTACAACTTTCTTGTCAGTGTAACTGTCACCTATGAAACAAACTCTTAGAGGAAACAGGAGCAAGCCAGGACCCTCTGAGGGCCTCCTCCTGCACCCACCGGCCGCTCCCCACCTCAAAGACCAACCTGCCACAGCACCTATGGCCAAGGTCTGGCTGGCAGACAGTGCGCCAGTCAGTAGGGCCCAGAGGCTGGCAAGCAGGGCAGCCATCAGTGGAGGCCTGCCCCCAGAAGGCTCATCTGCCCCTCTGCCAGCTCCTTACACCCACCGCTGGGATCCTGGGGGGTGAAGCATCACTTCCGCCTCTGGGGGCACCCTCTTGGCTACTGTTTGGGGAAGGGCTGGGATAAGTGGGTGAGCAGGTGAACAGGTACCCCTGCTCCTCAGTAGACCACCGGACTCCCAGACAAGTGGATATGCCTGCTCATCAGCAGACCCCCTGGCTCCCAAGTGAGTAGCGACCTGGCTCATGTGCAGACCCCCGTCCCTCAGTTCCCAAGTGAGCTGTGCCCCTGCTCATCAGCAGACACCCCCACCCCCACCCCCCAGTTCTGGTGCTTGGTGCAGCAGCGGGGGTGCCTCTTTAATGAGACGTCACTCTAGAGATACATCTTTGGATCCTGTGTCGCGTGCGGAGATTACTGAGATTTAGCACACAGACGCAAAACTAAAGTACAATGAGAAGAGTGGCGGGCAGCGGGCTCTGAGACGGCCCATTTGTCGTCGGGGGAGAAACCATCCATCTGCTTAAGCACAGAACTTCTGTTTATTCCGCACTTTCACATCCAATGAATTCAGAAAGAGGGAAGAAGTGACAAGCAGTTTAGGGACAGAAGTCACGTCTCAGCTTCAGCCCAGATTAACGAACGTGTTGAAAGCAGGCGAGGGGACAGGTCCATCCACAAATCTCAGGACAACAGAAAGATTAAATCTTGGCCAAATGTGCATCCCAGCCCTGGACGTACAGTGACCTTGGCGGCCTCGGGGCCTGCTCTGTGGCATGGCCACCCCAGGCAGGAGGGGCAACGCTGTCAGGGTCTGGGATGGCAGGGGTGCAGGGAACCCTTAGAAAGGAGGGTCTTGACGGAGGGGGACCGGGAAGGCACCTGGACCCCAGCCATGAGGCCTTCATCTTAGCCTCAGTACTAAGGCCAGATTTGGCATCTCTGTGACCATGCCCCACGCAGCCTGGCCCCACAGGCTGGAAGGAGGTGGGGTACGAGGCACTGGGACTATCAGAACCCCTAACATGTCTCAGCAGCGGCACACACATGTCTGAAACGCAGCGGCCAGCTACCTCTAAGTCACCCATGCAAGTAGACTGGGAAGGGGTAACCCACCTCTCCAAAGTCTCTGGGGTCCACACCCCCAACAGAGACCATCAACTTCCCCTCCTGCCAAGCCCTGGAAGAGACGCTGCTGGTCCCTCCCAAGTAGGAAAAGAGCTGACCCAGCTGGCCCCGTGTGCCCTCACATCGGCCACAGCGGTGCCCACCTGACAGGAAGCTTCACTCATCTCAGAAGAGTCAGTCCCTTAGGTTCAGAGGCTCAGAGCCAAACATGCTAATACACCACACGCTCACCTCTCCACACACACAATCACATCTCCCTACACAGACTCACACACACACACACACACACACATGCTTCTACACACTAATGCACACTGACAGGTGCTCACACGTTTATATGTATATATGTACACTCACTGAAGCTCAGAGACTCACACACATGTACTCAAATGCTGTCACCGATTACATGGTGACATGCGTCCACTCAGCTAAGCCTTGAACCTCAGTGGTTTGGCAATCGTTCCCCACAATGTGACCGGCCAGTCAGGTGTAAGGGGGTCGGGTAGGATGTCAGAGGACTTCCTGGGGTGCAGCCTGAAACACCTTTCATCTCACAAGAGATCAAAGGTGAGAAGAGAGCTGAGCAAGGGGACCAACTACCAACACAGAAAAGAGCCAAAAGCAGAGGCGGTCCTTCGGCCCCAGGGTCCCTGAACTGAGAGAGAACTCTGTAGACTCATGGAGCTACCTCTAAGGAATGCTGAGCCCCCAGATGTACAAAGGAGATGAGGGCCTTCCTCCAGAGCTGACTAGACCAAACCTTCTCCTAGTCGGCATCGGGATTGGGCCTCAGGCCTCCTCAACTGACAGGGTGCACAGCTGTTGGCTAATGCCACGCTCCTGTGCAGTTTCTTCAAGAGTCCCATTAAGGAACTTAGACACAGACCCACACCACGCTTTCACAAGGCACTCACATGCGATTACATGCACACCCACACGAGCTCACACTTGTCTACATGCTCACAGACATGCACACACACTGGAGCTCACACTTGTCCACACACTCACATGCGATTACATGCACACCCACAC
>NW_006408519.1:52283350-52310780 GCF_000296735.1 Chrysochloris asiatica
GGAGCTCACACTTGTCCACACACTCACATGCGATTACATGCACACCCACACAAGCTCACACTTGTCTACATGCTCACAGACATGCACACACACAGGAGCTCACACTTGTCCACACGCTCCCAGACGTGCACACACATCACTCATGCCAACACACACTCATACACTCACATAAGCTGCCCTCCCTGCTCCCACAAAGGTTTCTGGAACTGCTGGGTCCCGCCCCCACCCCTCTAGGGTGGTTCCTTCCAGGGAGGCATACATGTAGCACCCAGACCTCCCTCACCCTAAGTCCTCCCTGCCTGGCTGGACAGCCCTTCCTCCCCTCACCATCCCACCTACCTGCCCACCCTCTACCCAGGGAGAGTGGTGGAACCTACAGTCCAGACAGGTCAGAGCTCACTGCCCACAGGCCTGCCGACTACACTGCTGGCCCAGTTCTGATGGAAACAGATCACAGCGGGCCCTGACCAATCCGTGACAGACCTCTCTGCTGCCTCCACCCAGAGCCCAGGCCTACAAGTGGACAGCAGGCCCAGGTAGGCGTAGCAGAGGCCACTCTGCCGAGGAGGAGGCAGAACCCGGCCCAGGTGATCTTGGTGATCTCAGCAAGGCCTCTCCTCCAGGGTCCTCCAAGGCTCCACCCCCACCTCACGCTTCACTCCCAACATCCAAAGAGGGAGCTACCCGGGTCAGGGACAGGGCCGGGAGAGGGTGAAGAGAGGGGCCCAGGATGAAGCCCTACGGCTGAAAGCCACCCTCGCGGGGAGGCCGGAGGGAGAACCAATAAATCTGAGCCTCGTTCCGGTGATCTGGGACTCTTATTAAGTAAATTAATTTAAGTTAATTTAGCTCGATCATGACTCCCGATCTCAGTGATTTAGTGAGGGGGAAATTGCATCAGGAAAGGCCGTGCTCACCAGATAGAAAAACGGAAGAAAATGAGACCCACTTAGCAATGTGAATTAATATGGAAATAGCAGGTGTAAATTCAACCTGATGGAGGAGTGAAAATTATCTTCATAAATTTGTAGGAATAGTCCCCAAGATGCTTATAAATCTATTTAAAACAAAATATTACAAAAAGTGCAGCAACATTCAGTTAAAATACACTTCCAGCTCTTGCCTCCAGAAAAGTCTGTGGTGGAGTGAAATTCAGCGCAACCCTGCGGTAGGGTAGAGGCTTCAGGCACCACCTGGCCCAGCCTACAGGCTGTCCCTGCCACAGTGCCTAGCCAAACCCCAGACCAGCCACAGACCCCAGAAAAGGTCTGGCAGCAATGGGTACCCCACCCAGCAGCAGCCACAGTCAAGGGGGGTGGGGTCCCGAGGGCTGGGACATAGAAGCCAGTCAGCCACTGCCTGCTCCAACTCCCCCTACCATATGGGCCCCAGAGCTTGGTCCTACCACTGCTGGAGTCCACACAGGGTCATCCTAGGACTCAGTGACCGCCTGGCCATTTGACTGGGTAGTAGGCGGGCCAAGCAGCTACAGGACTTGCTGATAACTGTGGGGCAAGCTGGGGGAGAGTGTGTGTGTCCATATACATATACATATGTGTGCAGTTAGCATGTGTACGTGTGTGTAGGCATGCGCAGAAGGCTGGTGGTCGCTGGGGCAGAAAATGCTACACAAACAGAAAAATTATGCAATTCCCCAGCTAATGAGCTGCGGCACAGCCTGGGTCCCTGGGGTACGCTCAGCCCACCTGACCCTCGGGGCCCTCCCTCCAACCCTCGGCAGCCCAGACAGGCCCCTCCTGTCCACAGCAGCTGTCAGCATCCTTTACCTGGACAGCGAGAGCCGCCGAGCGCTCCAGGTGGGCAAAGGCAGGTGGACGGGAGGGTTGCTGAGCGGGGAGGCCAAGCTCTTCTTGACAATTCGGTATCGAGTCTTGATCACTTTGCCGGTGGGGGGCATACGCAGGGTGTGCGGGCTGCAGGCTGTAGAGAGGTGGGGTCCAGGGTCAGTGGGGGGCTGCCACTGAAGCTTGTCCCCCACTGGCCACCTCCTCTGGGGACGAGAACCCTGTAGCCCCAACTCCCATGAGCACCCCAGAATGCCTAGCCAGCATGTGGACCCACTCAGATCCTGGCCACTGCCGAGGCTTGGGGAATTGGTCCCCCCTGGTTGGCCAACTCGGCCCTCCACGGATCTGCAGGATCCCTACAGCCTAGGAAGGAGTTGGGCCCTCCCAGCCGGGCCCCAGCCCTGACACATGTATGTATGTTGATACATGTATGTATGTCATCATGTCTGTTGTCAGGACACAGCGCCTCTTTCTTGCTGAAGGTTTCACACAATTAGCAGGTTCTGTTTTGCCAGAGTGCCTTCACAGGAGAGCCGGTAATTTGTCCGAGACTTCCAGGCACGCCTCTAATTGCTCGGCTTTCCTCACGCACAGCGCTAACTCCCGGATAATTAAAGCAAAAGTACCTGGACCAGACCTTCGGCAGCATCCAGCTCAGGGACCCTCAGGGCGGCCAGGAGCCTCACCCGCAGGGCTCTGGGTCCCAGGGTCTAGCTCCTTCCCATGGCCCCTCTAGGACCCCAGGCTCCTTCCTCAGGGTCCTGACCCCACCCACACAAGGACTAGCTGACCAGCAATGCTGAGTTGCCAGGCGGATTCAGTCCTGGACAGGTGGCCTGGCTGGTCAGCGAGAACAGGCAGAAGTGAGGTTGGGCAGGACGGCCCCTCACTGCCTAGGCAAAAACAGTTTCACGCTGAGGGTCACAGGGCCAGGATGGCCTAGCTGGGCAGCACAAGCGGGGAAATGGGAGGAGATGAGTCCCCACTCTGACCCCACATCTGCTGCCTCACCTCCTAGGAGGGCCCGCAGCACCTGGCAGCCCCCAGATTCGAACACTCCCCGCCCTCTGCTGCACACCTTGAACAGTTAACTGTCCTGGCCCCAAAGGGCAGAAGCCTGGACCAGTCGGGAGAGAGCTCAGCAGAGCCCAAGACTTCTGCGCAGCCCCCGGCTGAGGACCAGAAACGTGACCACTGGCTGAGTTGCCAGAAGACCGGTGAAAATCAACAATGGCTTGTTCCCCACCAAGAGCCCGAGGCTGTTCAAATTCCTTTAAGTTCTCAATAAACCCACGCTGGCCTCACTCTAGGGGGCTCCCTGCACGCCCCACCCTGTACCAGCCCACGGCATCCTGGATAAGGCCTTCCCACCTCTGACTGGAAGCCCAATGCTGACCACTGGCTCCGATGACCACTGTCAGCACACAAGACTTCTCAGATGGAAAGACCTCCCTTATACTGCACAGCTAATGGGAAGGCGACACTTAACCCCACAGCCACCTGGCCCTGCCTGGCGCCCGGTTCTGCATGAGTCTTTCTGGGTTCCAGACTGCCCTGTGGGCAGTGTCCAGTGGCACAAAGCGAGGACAAGGCTACTTGTCCTGGCCTCAGCCACCTCAGCTCACCGTATCCTCAGCTCCCAGGAGCCCAAGCTGGCCCCATTGCCCCTCAGTAGAAACTGCCTTCTCCCTCCCTCCTGGGCAAGCCCCCGCTGACCACAGGACTGGTCACAGCCAAGGCCCTTCCCTGGCTGGACACATCTGACCCCAGGGAGCAGCTCAACACTGTGCTGTGTGGACTCACCAACAGCCAAATGTTTTCATTAACTTAACGTGCTTTACTTATTAGAACCCAATTAGCAGATCTAAGGAAACAAGGTCCATAGTTGGAACAACCAGGTTCCCTGTATTGGTAACACCTTGACCGGACATGTGGCTAGTGCACCCTGCACCGTTCCAGGACCCACGGCCACCCTGTCCCCAGCCCCCACCTGCCCACCTTTCCCAATAACTGCTGACTCAGGCCTGTGGGCACCTCCTTAGGGGGTCACATCCAGCCTGGGCTGACACAGGCCTGCACCCAGTGGCCTGGAGCTGGGGGCACAAGCAACAAGGAGCCAAATGCAGTCGGCAGTGTTGGTGGGCAGGCCCAGCTGAACCCCAGGGACCCTGCCCTGCCCCAACAAACCAACAACACTGGTGGCTTATGGGTAACTCGCCCCTCCAGAGCCATGGGCAGGTGCCAAGCAGGGCCAGACCACCCCACCAACAGAGCACTCTCCATTCCTCCCGCTGGCTGAGGGGTTTTGTGCAGATAACCACGGCATGTAGATAGGATGTTGGTCTCACTGCCTTCATTACAGCCTCCCAGGGTTGTAATTTTTTTCTCCGCATGATCGATTCCCTGTGGCACATTTCACTCAAGTCAAGAGCAGACGCCTTTACTGCAAACAATGCCCCTGCGGCTCCTTATCAGGCCCACACACGCGGCCGCGCCCCGCCATGCCGAGGTCACCGCTAATGACTAATCGATCTCATTAGCTTTCCTAATTAAAAACTTTACTACCGCAATGGAAGACAAACTACAAAAAAACTGCTGGCATCATATGTGAATGGGATATGAGCCCGATCCATCAGACTGGCTGGGGCTCCTGCCCACACCACAGCATCTCCCAGGCACCCCACCACCACCCCCTCCGTGCAGTCAGCCACTCAGGCGCACACTCAGCAAGTAGGCAGGCGCTGGCTGGGACAACTGTCACAAAGCCCCCAGAAGCCTCAAAGGCCGAGCCAGAGGTGAGCACGGACTACACCAGCGGGCTCTGACCCAAGACCCTGACAGAAGCTCCAAGGGAGGGGCTCAGGGGGCTCCCCGCTGGCTGCAGGGGTCACAGCTGGCTCACCAGGCTCCACACAGAGTGAGGAGAGTTCAGAATTGTATGGAACTTCAAAGGGAAGTGAGTAGGAGGAAAACAAGTTGCTAATTTCACAATTGGCTAATGAGTAAGGAGAGGAAACTAGAATTCGCGCCTAGGTCACTTTGCCGTTATCCCGCCACAAAAGCGGCCTGGCTCCGCAGCAGGTCCAGCGGTCCCCAGATGCCAGCGCTCTGCCAGGCTAGTGACGGACCCCCAACTCTGGAAGCCCCGCCCCGTGCCCACAAAGGCTGGCAGGAACACTGACCGGGCCCAGCTCTGTGAGCCATGAGTATCAGGGGCCCAGGTCCAGGGGAGGGCACTAGGTAGTGGACAAAGCAGGCTTCCAGTCAGCCTGAGGTCTGGGCCCTTCCTGATGCAACCCAGTGTCCAGGCAGGTGCCTGCCCACCCACCCTAAGGGCTCGTCTGGGCTGTTAGAGCGGACTACCCCGAGGAAGGCTGTTGGGCACAAGGCAGATATAAGGGGCTCTGGAGTTATCCTCCCCTGGCCAGCTCACACAGGGTCATGGTAAACCAACTGCAAATGGCTCTTAGCCAAGCATGCAAGCAGAGCGTGGAGCATGTGTTTCCAAGCAGCTGGAAGAACTCAGGACTCTCCTGCATCTTGATTCTGAGGGTTGGCTGACCCCCACCGTGCAGTCACACGGGGACCACGCTGGCAGTGTGCGGAGGGTACACTACACCCACGCAGCAGCCTGGGCACCAGCAGCGCACAGAGATGTACCAGCCGAGTCAGACTAGCTCGGGCCCTGACCAGTGACCACTCGCGATCCCAGCTGCAGGCTTGAGTACCAGTGCCCAGCTGCAGGCTTGAGTACCAGTGCCTCCCTGTGATGGCCAAGGTACCCATTCCCCGAGGTGCCAGCAGCAAAGGCTCTGGGGTGGCTTAGCCACAGGCAGGGCAGGCCCACTCCATGCCACTGCCCCCCTGGCTCCTGCAGGAAAGACCAGCCAGTGGCACCCCACCCCCCACAGGTACATGGGACGGAACCAGGCTGTCCACAGGCGGTCAGCCACATGTGTCCACCTGTGTACCACCTCTCATCTTACTCTGGGGACACCAGAACCGACCGTTACCCCAGGGCCACAGTGCCCCTGCTGACCCTCCGGGAACTCGAAGTCTGACCTTCCCCAGCACCCTACCAGGGCCATCTCAGAATACACGCCGCGCTGTGGGGTCCGAGAACAGGAGGCCTAATGACACAGGGCACCCACAGGACAATGGCCCGCCACTGCTCCAAGCACCTCCACACATGCACCCCATGAGGCGGGAGAGATGAGCAGGGCAGCCGGCCTGGGGGCGCTCTGCTACACAAGGCTGTGGCCCAGAGCAGGGTCCCCTTCCCTTCCCAGGATGACTGAGACCTTCTTAATCCTTCTTAATCTTGGGTGGTGGTCTCACAGAGTCTTTGACATGGAGTCTCACGTCCTCCAGGCTGCAGTTCCTGGTTGGGACTCGTTTTTTCTCTTCAACGAGACAGTCATCTTTGATAAAGGCTTCCAGAGCACTACATTTACTGCTGCTGGGTCTCACAGGAGGTGGACTGGAGGCCAGGCACTGTGGGTAGCCCCCTAGACCTAGACATTAGTCCCTCAGGGTGGGGAGGTCCCTTTGGCACGTTAGCCCCTAGCGCCTCAGCCTGTCCTCTGCTGTTTCAGACTGACGCGGAGTTGAAGATCCAGGGCTCAGGCCACTGCCCCTGCTGACCCGCCTTCACCCAAAGGCCCCACACTATACAGTCATTGGGGTCACAGCAAAGCCCTCACGGGGCACTGTAGGATGTGGGTCATCAATGCCAATATACACCTTGTCCCCGCTGTCTCCAAGGGGCAGCCATGTGTGACATCATTTCGTCAGGCAGCAGTGGCAGGAAAGCAGGCTGCCTGGAGCAAGGGGGTGGGAAGGACCCAGGGGAGCAAACTTGTCACATGAGTCCGGAGCCACTGAGCCCTCTCCCCACAGAATCCCTAGTGTCGGACAGATTGCCAAGCTGCAGGAACACTGGGGAGGTATGACCCTAAAAGGTGAGGGGATGCCATAAGCCAGCAGGTGGACAGGAAGGATGCTAGCTGGGGGGCAGCTCTGACCCAAAGGCTGCTGGGAAACGGGTGGTGTCCCCTCAGCCAGGCCCATCACCCCACCCTTGTTATCGTAAGCAAGCCCCCCACCAAGGGAGGAGTTATTAATGTGTACATGCAGCAGGCAGTAAGGGGGGGTGGCTGACGAATGCCCCTCTCGCGGCGGGAGCTGCCAGGGGGCGTGCTCTAACAAGCTTCAGCGGCAGCATGACTGGAGTCACCAGGTAGGAATTTTGATGAGTCTCATAAATCACTCCACTTTTCCTCCTCCTGATCCGTTCAACACTTCACGTGCACAGCCCCCAGCTCTGCACCCCAGTCCTCCCACCAGAGACCAGTAGCATGGACAGGCGATGGCCACAGAGACGTGGAGTGCCCCCCACCCATCCCTCACCACCCATGAGAGGCCCACCCTTGCTCACATCAGCAAATGAGAGTACCCAGGACCGTGGGGAGGCTGTCACCCCACAAGTGGCCTGAGACGACCCTCCCCCTCCTGCTGGGGAGAGAGAACTGGCATCCAAGACAGTGGACTGCAGGGCAGATGCGCAGGGACGCACACACACCCCTGTCCACGGGAGAAACGGGAGGGCCCAGCCTGTCACTTGAGAGGACCCTGATACGCTCCTTCACACTGGAGGGTCCCAGGTCGGTTCGAGGGCGGGGCCTGTCTGACACACATTCGCCAATCATCCAATCACAGACACAGCCCCGACAGGCCGTGCACACAGTGGTGCGTGGGTCCGGACACAGCAGAGACAAATCACGCTGTCAGCACGTCCCTGAGCGGGGCCCGTGTCCCCCACGTCCCATACCCGGTGTTTAATGACAGCACTGTCAGCCAAGACACGCGGCCGCCACTGCCTCTGCAGCCTGTCAACGCCCTATTAGAGGGGAGATTGAGACCCTCTCCTCAGACGCGCTCGAGCAACACAAGCTGCGAGTGCCTGTAATTACTGAGCGCCCGCCATCGATCCGCGCTGACATCTAAGCCGTCTGCATGACGTGGGGTGGGGTGGGGTGGGGGCTCTGAGCCCAGACAAGGGCTGTAGATTATGGGGGGGGGGCGGGGCTTCCCCACCTTTTAAACACCTACTCCTCCCACTGAGTCCACCTGGAGCCAGGGCCCCCAGCAGCACCCACAGGACTTAGGGACAGGAAAGCCGGGCAGGAGATCTACCCCATCCCCACGCCCCTCCACAAGGTGACAGAGGGCTGGAGGCAGCAGGAGCTACGGGACCACTCAGCCTGAAATTAATGTTCTGGTGACCCAGGACCAGAGACGCTGATCGTCTTGGGTCCCTATGTGTTCTGCCCCTCCCCCCCGAGCTCTATCTAGACTCTTCCACCGGCACCCACTGACCAGGAACATGAGACACGGAAAAACTTATATCCAAGACACTACCCAGGAAAACACCACGTCTTCTATGTTTTCTCAATTAGAAAAAACTCAAAAACCAATAGTGCAAATGGAGTTTCTACTGCAATTGCAAACCCCACACCGTGCACGAGGAAGGATGCTCTTGGGAAGCCCACGTGGTGGGGACCCTACCCTGGCCATCAGGCGCTGGGCTCAGTCTCCTCCTGACGCAGAGGGCAGAGCCCCAACATCAGTCACAGCACAGCCCAAGCTCACTAGCTGAGGCTTCCAGCCAGAGTTCCGGCAGCCCACAGAGCGCCCTCTAGTGACCAGCTGCAGCAGCACCTCAGGAAACCCAGTGCCCAGGCCTCAGGAGAGCCACACCTTCAAGTCTGAGGTAACTGCCCTGGAAGGGTCCTGGGTCACAGTTCCCTGACGCCAGTCCCAGGACAGAAGACCATTTAGGAGAGCAGACCCACCCCTGGACAAGAGAACTGGGGCAGGGGAGGCCAGGGAACTGCATGCCTCCCTCATGCCGGCCCACACCGGCACAATCCAGGCTCCGGCAGCCCCTCCCTAGAACACCCTGCAAAGTCGCTGCAATTAGAGGAAAGCTGCCAGACACCATCATGGCTCCGGGGAGGCTGGGAGCCCTCGTGCACCTGCGAGCGGTTCTCCAATGTGGCTACTTTCCTTTGTGAATCCCACCCACTTAATGTAGCGAGCCCACCCATAGAGGAGGCCTGTGTGGATGCCCATGCTCCTGTGGGCCCTTGCCAAGCTCTGCTTTGCCTTCTGGGCCTGGGCCCATGTAGAACTTGAGGAGGCAGGGACACAGGACAGGTCCTGGCGTGGTCGTTCCTGCTCAATGCTCCAGGCCTGTGCTTACCCCCACTCACTCTCAGGATGGCCCCAAATAGCTGGCTCCTGTCCAGGGTCTAAGAAACCCTTGTCCCAACTCCCTCTTGAAAGTTTTGAGGGTTGCCAGCCCCACCCAGCAAGCCCACCCAACACTAAGCAAAGATCCCAGGATGCTCACTGCCTCACCCACCCAGTTCTGCCTGAAAGCTCCCTGACCCCCAGGGCAGTTGGGCCCCAACTGAAGCTGCTTCCTCAGAGACCCTCAGAACAAGGCCTCTTAGCAGCCCAGAGGTCTGGGCCCAACCATGTCACTCCACACATTCTGGCCAGAAGCCCACCGTTTGGACCGAACACCACCACCAACCACTGGGTACAGACTCTTTTCTGCTTGTCTGCCTGCCTGGGCAGCTCCTGGCCACCTCGGATCCTGCCCACAGCCTGACCACCAGGTACAGTCCAGCCTGGACCACAACCCTGACACTTCCCCACAGCCAGGGGACACACAGCTTGGTGCGTTGCCAACTTGGGGAGGACAAGCCTCTAGCCACTACCACAAAGGCGATCAGGGTTGAACAGGGGGCACTGCCCAGGAGGCAGGGCGGCTCCCTGGGGACCCCTCACTCTGCTGCTGTGGGCTGGGTCATTGTCCCTCGTTATTCCAGTCCTTGGGCCCAGAGGTCAAGCTCAGCACTCCAACTAGGCGAGCACAGGGTTCCTCGGCCACAGAGGCCAGTGAGGGTGACCATGCTCCCGCCTCTGCAACTGCCCCCTCCCAGCCACCCCCAGGGCCCTTCCGCCCTGTGTCCCAGCCCAGGAAGGAGCCACAGGTCCTACCCAGCCTGCACCGCAACACCGTGCCAAGCAGTCCCCAGTGGGATGGGGTGGGAGGATGCGGGGGAGTGCGCCCGTCACAGCAGAATCCAGTCCAACTGGGAAGTGCATAGGGATTACCTGTGTCCCACACGGCTGACTGATGTCACCCCACATGCCAGCTGTGTCCCTCCAAGCTGTCAGCTGCCTGTCTTACACAGCAGGGGGCTGAACTGACAACGTGCCCATGTCCCAGCCCCTGCCCGAGGCTGCTGGGCACAGGCACAGCTGGACCCCAGGATCCTGACAGGAGCAGCCGTGTGTGTGTCGTGCGTGCGTGCCACGCGTGCGTGCTGTCCAGCAGCTCTCACATCAGGAGGGGGAGGGGGCCTGCCATCAGCAGAAGAGCAGATCTCCTCCTGGGCCCCAGCTGCCCCTTCAGCTGCCTCCCTGCCCTGTCTGGAACCCACCAGCCAGCCGCCTGTGGGGACCATCCAGCCCTGTTCCTTTTGACCAACTAGACAAGCATGTGTTCAATGACTACCAGCAAGCAGGGAAGGCCGCGCCGGGCACAGTGCGGCAACCATTGTACACGCAGCCAAAAGGGTCCACAAGAGGCCAGAGGGCAGGAGACCTCAGGGATGGGCAGCAAGGGGCCCAGGGCAGACAGAGTCCCCAGGCAGGGATGCCCCCTCTGTTGAGGGCCAGGCCTAGCTCCTGGGGTCAGTCAGTCCAGCTGTCAATGATCACCAGGAAGGGGACAGGGCTCCACGGCAGCACAACAAAGCCATGGTGGGCAGAGGGAGGGGCAAACGGAGCCACCTCTGAGCACAGTCCACTGTCCCTGCCCCCAGAGTCTCAGGGTCCCCAGGGAACAGGTTACTCCAAGTGTAGTGTGTGGCCAACAACCGCTCAGGAAAAACTACCCATCCCCCACCCCGCAGCAGCTGTGTGCTCCTTGTGTGCATGTCCAGACAGGGGTGCTGGGGAGGGAGTGGTCCCTGGCTCCAGCAGTGACCTGTCCTGAGTGCAGGCAGCAGCCAGGGACACGGAGGTGGATGGGCTTCTACCCTGTGCCAGGCAACTGTCCACTGGGGAGGGAAGGATTCTCAGGCCAGCGCATTCTGGTGACAAGGCGGGCACACAGGAACGGGACACCTAGGGCTGTGAGGAAGGTGCATCCTGGTACCATGCCAATGAGGAAGGGAAGATGGGCACCGCCATGAGGAAGGGAAGCTGAGGCCTCCGGGCACCGTATAATGTATGCAAGACGGACGGCTGCTGTGGCTGCCTTCCCGCCACCTAATTCAGCAGTTTCTTTTCCCTGATGGAAGCAGGACTCCAGAGTTAACGACTCTCCTGGCCTTTCACAGGTAAAGCCTGACAGGCCGGCCGCCACTCCCTAGATGGCCCCCCAGGCTGGTGACCCGCACACACACAGCCGCAGAGCCAACTGCCTCTCCCGCTCACCCCTGCTCTTGGCGCCCCTGCCCCTAGCCTGGGTTCTGGAGTCAAGGCCTGCAGGACACATGATGGGGGCAGCGCCACTCAGCACTCACTCCATGGTCTAGCCCCTGATTTGGGTCAAGTGACAGATGCTCAGTCCTCCCCCTACAGAAAGGAGGCTGGGGTCAGAGGAGAGGGCCTGCAGAGGGGAGAGGGGTCAACGAAAGGCAGGTAATCACAAAGGGTGGGGCCTGATCTGGAGCCCCAGGACTAGGACACAGGAGGACTTTCGGGGACTTGATGTGACAAGCACTTTAAAAGTTTCACGGATGGCTGCATGAAGATGTGGCCTTCCTGTGATCACAGGCCGAGTCCTCCCACTGCCTGCTACTAAGAGTCTGCCGTGAACCCAGGGAGGTGGTGAGGGAAGGCAGATGCCAGAACCTACAGGGCAGGGTAGCCCCAAGGAAGGCCCTTAAAACCAGAGGAAGTGACCTGGAAAAGGGCCAGGTGCCCTTGTCCAGGGGCAAGATGGGGACACACGAGGACCAGTGTCTGCAGATCAATCCAGTGCCGACCACCCGTTCACCTAGAGATTTGGAAGAACCCAGCCAGGGCTCCCAGAGGGAAATGCTAGCCCTAAGGTAAGTCATTATACTGAGCAGAGAGGACCTGGGTCATGGCCGGGTCATGGCCGGGTGCCCAGCACCTCCTCTGAGGGTGGGTCCCATGGACAACCTCTCTCCGGCTGGGCCAAACTGCTGCCTAGAGGGCATGCAGTGAAGACCCTTTGCCATCACCCAAAGCTCACGGAGAGGAGCCCGACCAGAAAGCAGCCCTCACCCACAGCTACTGTCCTGGCAGGTGAGGGGAAAACCCCAGTACCCACAGACCCTAGTGGGACTTAGGGGCAGCTTCCCTGACAGATGGCAGCTGGCAGGAATCCAGGACCTGCTGCCACCAAGAACCCCTTAGGTCTGCAGGTGCCTGTAAGAGTCAGGATGGCAGGAAAGCTAGTCCCCACCTGACCTGTGTGGGTTGGTCCCTAACGACAGGCCTAGCAGCTTGTTGGGAGGCCAGGGCCAGTGGCAGGCTGTGAACAGTGAGGTTAGAGCACTAACTGCCGTCAGTCATTAGTCATTACAGTCATTGCGTAGGTGCTTAAATCGGAAGCTGTTTTTGAGGTCTGTAAAAGGTTTTCATCCGCCCAGATGCCCTCCCAGCATCTGGGATCTGGGAGCTGGACGAAGGAGGTCCCTGTCTGGGCTCTACTGCAGCTGAGGCCCAAACGGCCTCGAAAAAGAAGGCAGCTGCTTGGGCTTCTCCTCAGGCCTGGAGGCTCTTCCTGGAGGCCTCTCTCCAACCCCAGTTGTCCACAGGCCCATCCTCAGGAGAAAAAGGAAGCAAGAGATAGAAGGGAAGGTCTATTCGGGCCTGCCCTGTCCTCGATGACACCCAGGGTCCCCAGCCTCACTCCCGCCTGGCTAACATCCCACTCTGGCTGTCCAGCAGCCGGCGATGACACTGAGGGTGGACGGGCAGGGGAGGAAGCAAGGGGCCAGAGTCTCCAGCAGCTACAGCCCCCTTGGGCCGGTGGCCACACGGCTGCTGAACGGTGCAGTTTTGAATTCAATTAAAGCGATTATCTGCTGTGCCAAATAAATTGTGTACAGCATCTATCCTGCGGCACTTTACACCTTCGGGCTCATTATTCCCTAACTGTTTCCTCCTGTTTATGCGCTCGCAGATTAAACTGCTGATAATATGCGCCAAAATAAAAAATGAGCGCACCTTGTCCGAGGGAAATTGATTCTCCCTTTTCCTGAACCGGGCGATTGTCAGGTTTTATATACTCGGTTCCTAGTGATCATTAGTAATTCAATTTTCTTTTTATTAGCCCCCTTATCTGCTGAGCAATATAGTGGCAGAGCTGACCTCTTTCGCACGGGTAAATGTTTAAAATCTTTTCCCTGATTAATTTTGCCAGTTAAGAAAAAGAGGAGAAATGGCCCGGCTCTTAGCCATCACAATGAATAAAGCTTAATGTTCATTGTGATGGAATTTCTAATGCCAGAGAAATTGATGGAACGCAGCAATTACGCAGCAATAGTAACTCAAGGGAAATGGGATCGGCTCTCCTGGCCGTAGCCTTTTGGTTATTTAAAACAATCCAATTTGCAAGGATAATTATGTATTAGTGTTTTATCTGCCACTTGAAATGAACAGGGGAGTTTCCATACTGGCCCAGCATTAGCAGGTTATTGCTGCAAATTACTTGATATCTGCTTTCTTTCACATACAGAGGAAATTAGGCAATCAATTACCAGAAAAAGGTGGACCTGGGCATGGGATGGACACGCACGCCCTCTGCTGGCCACTCAACAGCTCTGCAGGGCTGGGAGCCAGGACTGGTGTTGGAAGGGCCCTCCTGCCTTCCAGCCAGGGACACCCCGGAAGTGACCACCTGCTACTTAACAAGCACCTGTTGTGAAGACTCAGCGGAAAAAGACAACAACAAGCGGTCAGCCCATCATCCACCCCACGGGTCCTGCCCGGCCACCCGTGACCACACTCGTGCATCCCACGGGTCCTGCCCGGCCACCCGTGACCACACTCGTGCATCCCACGGGTCCTGCCCGGCCATCTGTGACCACACTCGTCCATCCCACGGGTCCTGTCTGTCTGTGACCACGCTCGTGCATCCCACGGGTCCTGCCCGGCCATCCATGACCACACTCGCGCATCCCACGGGTCCTGCCCAGCCATTTGTGACCACGCTTGTCCATCGCACAGGTCCTGTCTGTCTGTGACCACGCTCGTGCATCCCACGGGTCCTGCCCGGCCATCTGTGACCACGCTCGTCCATCCCACGGGTCCTGTCTGTCTGTGACCACACTCGTCCATCCCACGGGTCCTGCCCGGCCATTTGTGACCATGCTCGTGCATCCCATGGGTCCTGTCTGTCTGTGACCACACTCATCCATCCCACGGGTCCTGCCCGGCCATTTGTGACCACGCTCGTTCATCCCACGGGTCCTGTCTGTGACCACACTCGTCCATGCCACGGGTCCTGCCCGGCTATTTGTGACCACGCTCGTCCATCCCATGGGTCCTGTCTGTGACCACGCTCGCGCATCCCACGGGTCCTGCCCGGCCGGCTGTGAGCATGCTCACCCTGGTCCACACTGCCTTGCCTCCAGGGGAGCAAGAACTGGATGTGAGGGTGAAGCTGGGGGACCCGTGGACTCACTAGGGCCAGCTGTAGTGTGACAAGCATGTACAAGGTGACTGGTCCAGGTGCAGCTCCCACCTACCCTGGGGGACCACGTGGTGCTGATCTGAGAAGCCCCACCTCCTGCCACGTTGACTCCAGAGGTCTCCCAGACATGGTCCCAGTATCAAGGCAAGCTGCCCCATGAAAGCACAGGCCCAGAAGCCCCCGACACGACCCCGCTACCCTTCCAGCCATGCTCACGCACCCCCTCATCAACCCTTCAAGCCCACCCCCAGGCCTGCAGGACACTCTTCGGTGGCAGCCCCTCCCCACGCCTCCCTGCCACTCAGTTCAAGTGGCACCTCTCCTCCACCTGACCATCTGCTAACATGGACCCCCTCCAATGTCCGTGAGCCTCCTCCACCTGGCAACCTGTGATGGGACTGAAGCAGCTGTCTGTCTGTCTGTCTGTACCTCGGGAACACCAGCATCCATCTCCATCCTCTCCATCAGTGTCCCCAGACCCGGCCTGTTCCCGTCACAGAGGGCTCAATGCTCATTTGTTGTGACAGAAAGGGGGGGGGGGCAGGGGGGGGGGGGTTGTAGGAGGGTGGGTAATAGATGGGTAGGTGGGTGGGTTGTAAGGTGGGTGGGCAGGTGGGTGGGTAGGTGGGAAGTCCTGTATCTGCACCACGGCCCTGCTGCCTCTGTCAGGAACGAGCAGGCTCTCTGCTCCCTTCACGGTGGAGCAAGCCCTTGTATGTGACCCAGCACACACAAGCACACACATGTGCACGGGACCGGCTCAGAGGCTAGTGATGACCAGTGCTGAGATGATTTATCCCTTAGCAGACCAAGAAGCTGGGGAGCCCCCAAACTCCACCATCCCACCTCCCAGGAGGGAGCCCCGCTACAAGAGAGGGGAACAAAGTGCCAATAACGGGACATTCATGGCATTGGTCCTGCCGGCAGGAGGAGCTGGAGGTTCAGGGAACCAGGCGCCTGGCACAGCGGGAGGTGGTCCTGCCTGCAGTGTGCCCCTCTGCAGAACCTGGCAGCCCAGCCAACTCCACAACCGGAGTGACCCAGGCCCACAGCCTGCCTGCCCCCGTCTGATGAGCACAGCCCCCCTCTCAGGAGAGCTGAGTCAGAGGCCTGGCCTCGGCTCACACCTGAACACTGAACACTCGCCCTGTGCCTCAATGCCAGCTCTGCCCGCCTTAGTCTCCTAGAGCCCAGGCTACAGGCTGACAGCCCTGGGGAGGCAGGAGGGATGCAAGGCCCACAGACAGACAGACAGATACGTCCTCCTGCAGGACTCTCCCAGCCCCAGACTAAGAGCTCTGGCCCTAGAAGGGGCATTCAGGTCACACAGGCCCAGAGCTAGGCAATGGGGCGGGATCCTCTGGCACTCAGCTCTGCTCAGATACTGGCTCCACCGGACACCCCCTCACAGCAGCCCCCCGTCCTTCCTCAGGACAGACTCTGTCAGTCCCCAGAGTGTAATGACAGCATTGGAGAGCTGAGTTCCGGCCTGGCTGGACTGTGTGGGCAGTCCTATTTCCCATGGCTACCAGGCCTGCAGGTCAGATGCTGGGCTTGGGGCCGGGTGTTCCCACTCCCCCCTTGCCTGCTCCAGATCCCAAGACAGTCTGGGACACGGCCAGCCGGTCCCTATAGGCCCATCCCCCACATGTCCGATGCTCCGCTGGGCACAGCAAGGACCCCCGACCCAAATCAGTCCTGTCCAACCCCTCAGGGCCATCCCCCAGGCACAGCCCCACAACCCTCAGAGAGCTGGCACACAGCCAAGAACGGAGCTCGGAGGAGCCTCACCGGGGGCCCATTCCCTCCGCGCGGTGCCCAGCACGATCTGTACCAGGGAGATGCTGGGAAGCGGCCCTGTGGCCCCACCGTCGTCAACCAGGATGGACCCACAGCACACTGCTCCCAGACCCCCACTCCCGGCTCCTACCTTCCTTTGCAGGGAGGTGGATCCGGCCCGGTGGCAGGCGGCACAGACGGTGCCTGGTGACCTGCAGCAGGCCCCTGGTGGGCGTCTTCTTCAGAACAGGGCTACTCTTCCCCCGAGGGACCTGTCTCCGCCGGAGACTGCAGCGGTTCTTGGCAGAGGTGGAAGGTGGGCTGCTCTTCCTGTCCCCAGGCAGGCTGAAGAGACAGTGCACAGGAAGCTCCTGACAGGCTTCGGGGCAGCTCTCCCCACTCACCCAGCCTCACCCAGGGCCCAGGACATGTGCAAATGGCCAGTGGTACTCTCAGGGCTCCCCACACCCTGCAGCTAGAGCTGATGACACCGACTCCGAGGGCAGCTAGCAGGGGCTCAGGGCCTTCACCGGACTGTGCCCTTCCGGCCTAGGTCACACACACCCTCTGCCAGCTTTCTGGGTGTGCACAGAGCATGAGGGGCCCGGATGGGGATGGTCATGGAGGCTGCCCACCCCAGGTTCACCTGAGCTCCCCCTGTCCTCGGCAGACCTACCACACCCAGGCAGACCAGGGGTGTCTGCATCTGGCCCGCCCCTGGGCCCTTCCTGTGGAAACTGCGTCCAGCAGCCCACTGGTCTCTCACCTCTACCTCTGTCCCCACCTCGCTGAGAGCCCTGATCACTCACAGGGCACACAGCTGACACCCCTCCGCCCCGCCTGCCCAGGCACGTACCTGGCACTGCCCCGCCGCCGGATGATCTTGGTGCGACTCTTCACCTTGTACCCTGAGAGTGGGGTCTCCCCAAAGAGTGCCTTCAAGCCACTGGGGCCCGCTGCCCATCTGTTGTCAGGGGAGGACTGCGACAGGACAGGGGAGAGTGGGCCGGCCTCGGGCTGCCAGTGGAAGGAGGAGGCTATGGCCGAGGGACTGGAGGCCTTCCACTTGTACTTACTTGGGGAGGCCCCAGGCTTGGGAGGCAGGGCGGCCTTCCTGGGCTTGGCCTCTGAGTCTGCTCTCTGAGTCTGCGGCTTCCCTGCCCACTGGGACCCGCTGCCCGAGGCCCTGCATGCATTTGGGGAGACCCCAGGCTTGGGCGATGGAGTGGCCTTCCTTGGCTTGGCCTCTGAGTCTGCTCTCTGAGTCTGTGGCTTCCCTGCCCGCTCAGATACGCTGATGGGAGATGCAGCCGCTCTGGGGCTGAGAGCCCTCCGGGCGGCTCGGGGACTCTTGGCCGAGGTGGCTACCCATTTGTAGTTGTTCTTCCTGAACCTGGTGGTTCGACAGGACCCAAGCAGTGAGGCCTCCCGGGCCTGCCTGAGCCCCGGGGCTGCTCGGCCTGGGCCTGTCACCAAGCCCAACGGGGCTGGCTGATCTGGGTGGCCGGCGTCGGCCCTTCTGTCCGTGAGGGGCTGAGCGGAACAGCTGGATGCAGAGTGAAAACCCACCTTCCGGCCAGAGGGCCCAGCGCTGCGCTGAGGCTGGGCAGGCGGGACTCGGCCCTTGGCA
This sequence comes from Chrysochloris asiatica, assembly GCF_000296735.1. Lineage (NCBI taxonomy): Eukaryota > Metazoa > Chordata > Mammalia > Afrosoricida > Chrysochloridae > Chrysochloris > Chrysochloris asiatica. Next base: position 52,301,319 of record NW_006408519.1, read on the forward strand.
GCGATGGCACCCTCGCTGACTGTCCGCCGGGGCTCCGGGGGGCCCCTGCTCACACTGCTCACTGACCTCACTGCCCGTGGTCTGCCAGGCTCCTTCTGGCAGACCAGCAGGGGGTCCTGGACTCTGCCTGGCCTGGGGGGCTGCAGCTTCCCACCAGGGGGCTCGCCCTCGCCTTCCTGGGGCCTCTGGTCACGCCACGATGGGCCCTCACGCTGCTCCAAGGGGCCCTGCTGGGCCACCAAAGCACCGGTCAAGGCTGGTTTCGCCGGTGGTGGTTTAATTTTGATGACCATGCTCTGATCTGGACTGAGTTGCACCTGCCTCTCCAGGACATAGGGCTGGGGGCCAGGCTGCAGTCGGACCCGAACCCCGAGGTCAGGCTCTTCGACAGGGTCAACAGGCAGGCCCGCAGATTCCTGAGGCCGATTCACCAGCGAGTACTTCTTACACCATGGAGGCCCGTGGTGTGGGGCGAAGCCCCTTCGGCTCGGACGAGGGTAGCGGGCACTGTAGGACCTGCTGCTGTGGTAGGCAGAGGGCTGCCACCGAGAAGCAGGTGAGGCACACGGGGCAGGGGCATTGCCATGGTGAGTTCTGTAGTCATCAATCAGACCTGAGAAAACAGAACCACGCACCATCCAGTGTAAACCACGACAATCACAGAGATCCTGGGGAGTCGGGGGTGGGGGGCGGGAATCAGACACCACAGCCAGCATTTCAGTCCCAGGAGTGGTATAGCCTGGGTGCCTGGGGCCCCACAGCTAAGTTCCCAGAGCCCTCCCCCCATGCATTCTATTTACTGCTTATCCAGAAAAACAGCCCCTATGCCAGGAGTCCTGGGGTGGTGCTGTGGGTTAATGCACTGGACTGTAAAGTCGGCTCGAACCACAGGGTTGGTGGTTCAAGCTCACCAGCCACTCCTTGGAAACCCTATGCAGGGTCACTGGGTCGGCACCAACTCAACATCACTTAGCAACAACAATACCATCTGATGGAGTTCTGGTTTGGCACTGTAGGATAAGCATTGCACTGCTAACTGCAAAATCAGCAGTTCACACCCACCAGCTGCTCCCTGGAAACCAGGTCTCTCTGAGTCAGAACTGACTGGAAGTTACTTTACAACAACAATGCCACCTTGTGGTGGTTAGGTGCCATTGACTCCGCTCTGTCTCAGGGTGTCCCTCTGCATGACAGGACACACGGCATGGCCTGGTACCACCTTCATGACCACCACTGGGATGGCTACTGTGTCCACCTGTCTCATTGAGGGTCTCCCTTGCTTCCACTGACCCTCAACTCTACCAAGCGCGATGTTCTTTTCTAGAGAACTATGACATGTCCACAGTGAGCGGGTCTTAGGGGGGCCATACTAGTGAGGTATGCAGGCCAGTCATCTGCTGGCCTGTGTCACACACTGTCCTCTCCCACTGCTGTCTCCTGTAGCGCAGAATACAACCGCTTCCAATACTGTCATCCTTACCGAAGCACCAGCAGATTGCCAGATCTTACTCCATTGGAGCAACCAGTGAGTTCGAAGCGCCAACCTTTTGGCTGGTTGGTAGCCAAGCGCTTTAGCCACTGTTCCACCAGGATTCCCTGACACACCGAGTCACCTAACCCCTGGATGGCTATCCTAGCGCAGAAGCATGTGTGCCACACTCTCCGCACCCAAGGGTCCTTCAGCTGGAACAACCCAAGACATCAATTCAACCAACAAGGAGGTGTCTACTCCACCCCCCCCCACCAACAACACCACACACACACACACACACACACACAGAGCCCTGGTCCAGACCTAGTGACACCTTAGGACTGGTGTGACAGAAACCCAAGAAGCCAAAGCAGGTACCAGTCCACCTAGAAGCCGAAGCAACCTGCCATGCAACCCTATATAGTTATAGGAGCACACAGCTTCATCATTCTCCCCACCTCGGCAACCAGTGGGTTTGAACTGCTGACCTAGCCATTAACAATCCAAAGTCCAATCATAAGCGACATCACACACATTTTCCAAATCCTTAAGTCTTCTTTTGCGGGAATAATTTTTAAAAGGAAGTATTTTTAAATGGCTTGGAAAGTCCAGCTTGGGTCTAAACTCCGGAGAGTGTGGCAGCTGAGGCCTGGGGACTCGACCCGATACAAGAACACGGGGGAGGGGGTGTAAAAAGGGTGTCGCCGAACGACTAAGACAACGCAGTACACACTGAGCAGGCTTGACCACAGGAGCAGGGACTTGTCAGACACCCCACTTTCGGGATGCGGCCGCCCGTGGGGGTGGGGTGGGGCCGGTTACTAAGCGACGCGCCCACCATCACCGGCCGCTGCCCCAGGAGGGCAGTTGGTCTGGGAACTGACCAGACCGGCCCGACGCTCCTTTGGGTTCCCCATGCCCTGCCCGGCCCTACTCCTCACCACCGACAGCGCTCCCTCGGGGACGGCGAGCGAAGCGACGCCCTTCGGGGAGGGAAACAGGGGTCCGTTGGGAGAGGAGAGAAACCCAAGGACACGCGACTCCGGCCCCCTACCCCACCTACCCTGTAGGAGTCGGATCTGTCGCCGTAATTGCTCCTTTTCCTCCATCTCCTGAGACTGCGAAGCCCGGCCAGGCCCCCGAGACGTCATAGTTCCGCGACGGTTTCCCTCCGGACGGGGTAGGGCGAAGCCGGAAAAGGACGAGCTGCCAGGAAGCGCGGAGACCGGGTACTACCCTCAGACTGCAGTCGTCTCCCCGGCAACGCCCCGCCCCGACACCGCCTAGGAGACCGGGCTACGTACGCGCAGAACGAGAAGAGGGGGAGATGGCGTCATCAGTGAGCGCCTGAGTGCTGACAGCTGTCGTGGGGCCGTCTTGTCTGAACTGGAAAGGAGTCGTGACGGACCTCGGCACCAGTTCACGTTCCCCTGGGGGTTGTGGGCAAGGACCTGAGACCAGAGTCCCCAGCTCACTGCACCCCACTCCCCCGTCCCTCCCTACGGTCTCTGCGTGAGGGCCCTCAGGGAGACCTGGTGGGACCGGGGCCTGGAAGGGAGATGACAGCTCGCGGGAGACCCTGACTGTCGCGTCCCGGAGTTAAAGGAAAGCCGATTGGCCAGGGTTTGAATATCAGCTCCCTAGCTGAGTGAACCCAGGGAAGTTCCTAACCTCTAAACCTCAGTGTTCTCATTTGTGAAGGAGGAGCAACACCTAACTGAACCTTAAGGCTGGTGTGGGCTCTTTCTCCAGACTTCTGGCTCTTGGCAGCCATTGCCTAAGGGCTGACCTTGTTATCTATGACTACGGGTGTGTTTTGTTTCATTTAAGCCACGCTAACCGTTCCCAAGGACTTCTGCCCTCTTAATCCAAACAACAGATTTCTGTTGTATTTTTTAACATCTCAGAAATAAAGAGGTTGAACATGACATTACAAAGAGATTATTTGCACCAACGCAATGGTGACATCTTGGTGTTTTCAATAAATGGTGCTGGAACAACTAAGTGGATATTCTTTGGAAGGGAAAAGGGATGCTCAGTATCTACCTCACACACAACAAGAAGACTAAACACAAAAACTACAAATTATAAATCTCCTTAAGAAAAGGGAAAGTCTCTCCCCAAGCTGTAAGTAAGCAAAGCTTTCTTTCACAGGGCATGAAAAGTACTAGCTAAAAAAAAAAAATTAAATTAAAAGAGTCTATTCATCAAAAGGCACTAGTAAGAAAAAGTAAACGCAAGCCACAGACAGCTTCACTTCTGGCAGGGAAAGAGTAATAATGAACCGGTTCCCACTGTCAGCAAACAGAAAACTGGAAACATGGTAAGAAGTAACTGCTTTCAGGCATTGTTCAGCAGCAGAGACTTAAGACCTTTGAGAGAAAGGAACCCACCCCGGCAGAGAAGTTCCACACTGTTCAGGTTACTACCTGACAATTTACAAACAGTCATTCATGGAAAAAGACTTCAAACGGAGGCAAACTTCGTTAGGCCAATAGGTCATTAACAAACATGAGACCAAATCTTGAAAAGCACTCGTAGATTGGCCTTGCCCTAGTTTGTTCACCTTGGGAACTCATCACACTCCATCTGGTGGATAGCTGGGGCTAACCTGCTAAAGGATAAGCAGTACATGCTTAATTCACTTCAGCATCCTGTCAGTTATGTAAGTGAGGCCAGATGACACGTCCCGTAGCCCAGGTGAGCCATCTCAGCTGAGCCCACCAAACAAATGCCCAGCCCACATAATCATGAGCAGATCTACGGAGGTGGTTTCAAGCCCCTCAGTATTGTTACACAGCAAAAATTGGTTGATTCGTGGGTCCAGGACTCAGACCTGCTCTTCTCTTCTGTGCTAGACAAATTCTCTACTCCTGGACTCTGGTATGGAGATGCCAGGGAGGAGAGCCAAGCTACTTGCTGAGAGGGGAAGGATTTTGTCTCCAGGACTTGTTTTCACTATATTGGGAAGTAATTGTTGTCAGAGTTGACTTGCTAAAACGGATTTTGGAGTTCACTTAAAACTCATTGAAATTTAAACAACTCAGAAAAAGAGGGTGACAATGAATATACAACTCAAAGAATGCGATCACCATCCCTGAACTGCACATGTGGAAACAGTCGAATTGGTGCATTTTGCTGTGTGTGTTCTCAAAATAATGGAATTAAAATTAAAAAAGCAAACCATCAAACTTGTCAAGCTAGAAACTGTCACAGCCTTGCTTAAGGAGCTTACAATGTGTGCCAATATCCTGGAGGCCTTTTGAGCAACTTCACTTTAAGCAATCGCTTCTAGAGAAAGAAAGAAACACACAAAAAAGACTTCTAAGCAAAAACATTGAGTGCACTTTGGTGAGTAGTAACTGTGAGTGACCATCTAAAGTGCCACGATTGGTCTTTCCTCATCTAGAGGAAAGAGAGTGATGAACATCGAAGGCATCTGGAAATGACCTAATGGACGACAGGCCTAATGGACCAGGTGAACATCGGTCTCACTAACTCTGAGACCAGAACTAGATGGTGCCTGACTGCTATTCTCCGTGTTCTGAAAGGGATCACATTCGACGCCTTGGATCATTGTCGTTGTTGTTAGGTGCCATCGAGTCACTACTGACTCATAGTGACCCTATGCACAACAGAATGAAACACTGCCCAGTCCTGGGCCAACGTCACAATTGTTGCCACGCTTGAGCCCATGGATGCTGCCACTTTGTCATATCATAATCCAACTTCCTAAAATCAAAGACAAGGAAAGAATCCTGAAAGCAGCTCAGGAAAAACAAAAAGTTACCTCCAAAAGAGGATCAGCAAGACTGAGCTCTGGTGTCTTAACAGAAACCATGCAGGCAAGAAGGAATCGAATGACATATACAAAACTCTGAAAGAAAAACATTGCCAACCAAGAATCATATACCCAGCAAATATGTCACTCAGATAAGACAGCAAAATGAGGCTGTTTCCTGATCAACAGAAATTAAAGCAGACCAACTTCACAAAAAATATTAAAACGTGTTCTTTGGATTGAGAACCAACAACTGCAGGTAACAACCTGAGAGGACCATAATCACAATCCCACCCAGAACTCAGTCCAGATATAAAAGTATCTAAACGGAAAAAACCCTACAAGACAGAAAATAGGGAACCAAAGAGCCCAATTTATAATAACGACAACTACAAAGCAAAGAGAGGGACTATTACAGTTACAGAACTTGCGCATGGTGAGGAAGTCATGTCGATTTTAAGATAAAACTGTAATTTGTTAATTTTCCCCATTTAAAACAGAGTAACCTCAAAAAAATGAATACACCTTCATATCAAAATAAGAAGGACAATCAGAAAGCTTTAGTAAACATTAGCACAATGAAAATGAAAATGTAAATAAAACCCACAAACAAAATCAACTCTGTGCAGAAAATGATGTGGAACAAAGAAGCCAGCTACACCGCAAAAAACACACCTAACAAAATGACAGCAGTCACTTCATGCCTACGGATAATGACACTGAATGTCAATGGATTAAATGCACCAGCCAAGAGACAGAGAGTAACAGAATGGATAAGAAAAGAGGAGCCTTCAAGATGCTGTCTACAAGAGACACGCCTTACACACAAAGACAAAAATGAACTAAAAATCAAAGGGTGGAAAAAAATTTTATCAAGCTAACAGCAATCAAAAATTAGCAGGAGTGGCCACTTTAATCTCTGACAAAATAGACTTAAAGGCAAAAAACAAAATAAGAGACATGATTTCAAGACCAGCTGAACAAGAGGACATAATCATAATGAATAGCTATGCTCCCAATGAAAAAGCCTCAAAATACATAAATCAAACTCTAATATGTGTCACCAGCTGCTCGTTGGAAACCCCATCCAGGGTCACTACAAGTTGGAAACAACTCAATGGCACTTAACAACAACAACAGTAAAACTGAAGAAAGAAAAACTCTGCAATATAGTTGTTGTCATGTACCATCAAATTGGTTGTGACTCATAGTGACCCAGTATCGGGTTTTTGAGGCGTGGCTGGGGAGTTTGAACCATCGACCTTGCGGTCCTACGCTTATCCTTCAGTTCCACTAGGACTCTGACAATAATTGTTGTTGTTGGGTGCCATCAAGTCAATTCCAACTCATAGTGACTCTGTGTAGTGTTTCCGAGGAGCCACTGGTGAGTTTGAACTGCCAACCTTGAAGTCGAGTGCTTATTGTACAGTGCCACACCACTTTCTATGAAGGACAGCCAACTAGAAAGAAACTCAACAAAGACACAGAAGAACTGAACAACACAAGCAACCAACTTGACCTCATAAACATATGCAGAGCACGCAACAGTAGCACAATACACATTCTTCTCCAGAGCACATGGAACGTTCTACAGAATAGACCATGTGAGGCCACAAAGCAAACCTCTATACAATTAAAAACATCAGAATACTACAAAGCATCTTCTCAGCTCACAGTGCTATAAGATTAGAAATCAACCACAGGAAAATCAAGGGGGAAAAAAACCAAATGCTTGGAAACTGAATGGCACCCTGCTCAAAAGCTACTGGGTAATCAAATGAATTAAAATTTCCTTGAATCAAATAAGAATGAAGGCACGGTCTACGAAAGCATTTGGGCCACAATGAAATCAGTGCTCAGAGGGCAGTTTATAACAATAAACACATACATCCAAGAAGAAGAAAGAAGCAAAACTTAACACCTTAATCCAACAACAAAAGAGCAGCAAAGTAAGTCTACAGCCACGAGAAGAAAAGAAATAACAAAGGTTAGAGCAGAAATCCATGATCTAGAATACAGGGAAAAAATAAGGTCAGCAAGATGAGAAGTTGGTTCTTTGAAAAGATTAATAAAATTGACAAATCAATGGCAAATCTAAGAAAAGAAGACAACACAAATAGCATGAGTACGAAATTATAAGGGCAACATCAAAACAGATCCAATGGAAATAAAAAGAATAATACGAAGAATTATAGTCCAACAAATTTGAAAATGTAGAAGAAATGGACAAATTTCTAGAAACACAAGGTAGGTGATTCAGACCACCAGCTGCTGCTGGGAAATCTCATACAGAGTTGCCATGAGTCCGCTTTTTAGGCATATCTCCTACAAAAGGCCTCCTTAAAGTGTTTGAGAGCTAAGCTGTCAGTTTGAGGACTAAAGTGTGTCTGACCCAAGTCATGGTATTTTCAATCCCCTCATATACATGTACAAATTGGGCTGCAAACCTCACGGTCAGCGGTTCTAAACTACCAGCTCCTCCGCGGGAGAAAGATGAGGCTTTCTGCTCCCATAAAGATTTACAGCCTCGGAAACCCTGTTCAGGGTCACTATGGGTCGGGACCGACTCCACAGCACCTAACAACAATTACAGCATATACGTGTGGAAGTTGCACAATGAATCAGGAAGACCACAGAAGAATTGATGGATTTGAATTACGGTGTTGGAGAAGAATATTGAAAGTACCATGGGCTGCTAGAGGAACAAACAGATCTGTGTTGGAAGTGCAGCCAAGAATAGTCCTTAAAAGAGACTCTGTCTCTCCTACTTTAGACACGTTATCAGGAGGACCAGTCCCTGGAGTAGGACATCATGCTCGGTAAATCAGAGGGTCAGCAAAAAATAGGAAGACCCCCAGACCCCAAGGAGATGGATTGACAAGGTGGCAACAGCAGTGAACTCAAACATAACAATTGTGAGGATGGTGAAGGGCTGGCGGTGTTTTGTTCTGTTGTTGTTGTTGTTGTTGTGATGTGCCGTGGCGACAGTTCCGACTCATAGTGACTGCATACAGGGTTTCCGAGGCTGTAAATCTTTACAGGAGCAGAACACCTCATCTATCTCCCGCAGAACAGCTGGTAGTTTCGAACTGCTGACCGTGAGATTAGCAGCCCGATTCGTAACCACTACGCTGCCTGTTGTACATAGATCACTATAAGTCACAACGAACTGGAAGACGCCTAACAACAACACGAGTCAGAACCAACTCCACAGCACTTAGTAACATCGAGTATGTGGAGCAGGCACTACACTGCAAACCACAATGTCAGGAGTTGGAGACCACCAAACAATCCAAGGGAGAAAGATGAGGCTTTCTGCTCCCACAAAGATTTTGAAAAGCCTCAGAAATCCCACACACGGTTATTTTAAATATATAATGTTTCCAAGGAGCAGCTGGTGGGCTTGAACCGCAGACCTTGAAGTTAGCAGTCCAATACTTATTCTATAGGACCCACCAGGACTCACTCATTCTCTTTATGTATGTGTGCGTGTTGTTGTTGTTGTTAAGTGCCAACAAGTTGGTTCCAACTCACAGCGACCCTGTACAGGGTTTACAAGAAGCGGCTGGTGAGTTTGAACCGTTGACCTTGTGGTTTAAACCAACCTTGCAGTCCAGTGCTTTATCCCACAGCAGCACACACACATATATATGTTGTTGTTGTTAAGTGCCATTGAGTCGGTTCTGACCCACAGTGACCCCATATAGAGTTTCTGAGGAGCTGCTGGGGGGGGGGGTTGAACCACTAACTTTGCAGTTCAAACTGCAGCTCCACACCAGGACAACACTCGATAGATAGATAGATAGATAGATAGATAGATAGATAGATAGATAGATAGATAGATATGATAGAGAGATAGATAGATAGAGAGAGAGAGATGATAGAGAGAGAGAGAGATAGAGAGATAGATAGATAGAGATGATAGAGAGATAGATAGAGAGAGAGAGAGAGAGAGAGATGATAGAGAGCTAGAGAGATAGATAGATAGATAGATAGATAGATAGATAGATAGATAGATAGATAGATAGATAGATTATTGTTGGTAAGTGTGCTCAAGTCGGTTCTGACTTATAGCGACCCTGTATAGAGTTTCTGAGGAGCAGCGGGTGAGCTTGAACTGCAAAACTACAGTTGAAGCCAACTTTGCAGTCCAGCACAGTATCCTGCAGCACCACATTAGGAATATATATGTGTGTGTGTGTGTGTGTGT
>NW_006408519.1:52311725-52316773 GCF_000296735.1 Chrysochloris asiatica
GTGGTTCAATTTTCAGCAGAACGATAGGCCATAAAAGGATCAGTAACACAAATGAGGTGTACACACCTTCAGCGATCAAAGGAGCACAAGTTTCCCGAGGACAAAGCTCAGAGGAGTTGGAAAGGAGGAGTGGAAACCAGAGACTCCAGGAGGAAGTGGGGGGAGAGGTGTGACCCGGAGGAGACCTCGACCAATCAGAGGAAACAAAATGTGAATTGTTGAATGGAAACTCCAGAAACCTTCACCCAATTCACAATTTTGTTGTTTCATTTACAATCCTTGAAGTAAGCAAAGTAAGAACCTGCTTACTTAGTGTTTACTAATCTGTAGTGAAACCCATATGAAATTATTCACTACAGAGGCCAGCTGAGCTGGTCCCGGGACACATGGAACACTGTCTCTGGAAAGTAAAAGCATCAGTCCGCGCCGGCATACCTCTCCCAAAAGAGCCTGGCGGGATGTGGGTGTGGTTTGCTGCGGATATAATTGATGCTGGCGGGAAGATGGGGAGACAGAGATCCTGTTCCTCAGTCACTTCCTGACCCCCAGAATAAAGGGAGGGGGACCCACGAGTAACCCTTGCTCTCCCTTGTTGTTTAGCGCCATCGAGTGGGTTCCGACTCATAGAGACCCTGGATAGGGTTTCCGAAGAGCGGATGGTGAACTTGAACCGCCATCTTTGCAGTCCAGTGCATTAACCCGCAGCTCGCCCTTGAGGAGGATGCTGACAAAGGCAGTGATGGCCCCAGGACTCATGTCCTGATTGGTGATGGGAAATCCCCCCAGTTGGGTGGGTGGGCACAGGCTGGGTCTGTGGAGGGCACTTTTGCTGGAAAAGAATGGAGGAGATTGGGCTGAATTACAAAGAGGCCCCGCTGAGGGCAGGAGCCGGATGCTTCATTGTGATCTCTCTAGTTGCTCCCCAGCCACTGCTGAGGGTATCAGGGCTCCTTAGGTGGTGGGGTAGAGTGGTCAGGAGGAGGAAAGGAACCCGCTGCCCCGCCATCCGCAGGTGCAGGTCCTTCAAGATGGGCAAGGCTGGGAGCCGTGCAGGTCGGAGACAGGAAAGTCTCCGGTGGAGAGAGGGAGCAGTCCCTTGAACAGCTGTCTACAAACACGATGTGCCCTCCCAGAGCAGCGCGAGTCCAGAGGCCCACTGAGGGGCAGAGGTGGGGGAGGAGAGGAGAGGAGGCGGGGCCGGTGGAGGGTGGAGGTTGGGCGAGAGGGGGCGAGGCGAGCTGGAAGATTCCGAGGAGAGACTGGGTTGTTGATCAGCGCACTCATGGTTTCCAAGGAGCGGCTGGTGGTTTTGAACGACCGATCTTGCGATTCAAACCGACTTTGCGGTCCAGTGCTTATCCTCCAGCTTGGAGTGGCTGAGAGGGGCGCGTTAAGGCGGGCGGGTCGGGTAAAGGTGAGGCTGGGAGGGGCGAACAGATAAAGGTGAGGGTGGGGCGAGGGGAGCGGAGGACGGAAAGATTGGGTGACCTTCCAGGGCCCCTTCCAGACACACCCTGGGCGCCCCTCCCGAACTCCAGGGCCGCGGAGCCGGAGCGGTGGAGAGGGCTGGGCCGCAGCTCTGCGCCTAGTTTTCTCCCGCGAACATCCCCAGAGGTCGGGAGGCATGGGTCCGCGCTGGAGACCCTCGTGCCCTTATTTTGTCACTGCTTTGCCGCCTGCTGGCTGTACCCACGCCAGGAATATCTTTCCACCTCTCCTCTGACCCTGCACCGCTCCCCCTGCTTCCTTGTGCGCGCCCTACCGTGCGCTAGGCTCCCAGCCCTGACAGTCCTCTCCAGGGTCTTCATGACTCGCTTCTGTTGGTGGGGCTGCACCCTGACACTGCCTGTCCAGTCCCTTAGACCACGGCGGGCGGCGGGGGGGGGGTCTCAGGGGCAGGAGGGACAACAGAAGCCGTGGAGGGCTGGCATGAGAGTCCCCTTCCTTGGGACATGGCCGGCCACCAGGCCAGTCAACCAGCAAACACACACACACACACACACACACACCGCCCCTACACACAGACTCCCTGTGCCAGGTCTCTGCTCACCAGCCCACCTGGGGCCTCCCTGGTCCTTCTCTAGCCTGAGGGTGCTCCCTTCCCTTCCCCTGCCAGTCCCCAGGGCAGGGAGGGCTGAGTACCTAGACCTGGGAAAGCTTCCTACCTCCTACCTTGGACTGATGTGTCAGACAGCAAAGCCGTTTGAATTGCAAGGTCGGTAGTTCAAGCTCACCAGCTGTTCCTTGGAAACCCTATACAGAGTCGCTATGGGTCCGAATAGACGCCAACAACCTCAGACTGACTCACTCAGGTCCCCCACTGGAGTCAGAAGGCAGTACCACCACCTACCTGCCCAGCTAGCACTGCTTGTTTGCAGTTATTACTAAATGAAGGGTGCAGCAGAAGCCCCTCCCCCAGAGCCCCAGCAGGCCAGCCCCAGGCCCAGCTGTGCGGCCACTCATGTCCCCATCTCTCATGGGCTGCTTCAACCACTGTTGTTGTGTCCTGCCCGGGATGGCACCTGGCTGGCACCCACCTTCCCGCCTGAGTCAACATGCTGTTGCCCATGCAACCCCTGCTCCAAGCACCATTGTGGCCCATGACCTCGGTGGCCTGGAGCCTGGCTACCCAAGATGGAGCTAAGGAGAGTCCTGGAGCAGTTCAGGGGACTAGAGGTGAGGCCAGTCTGAGCTGCAGGAAAGCAGGCTGCCCAGGGCACCCGGATGAGCCAACTGCTCCACGTGCTGCCCATCACACATATGCACCAAACTCACACATACAGAGAAACAGAAGCTCACGCAGACGCACAGATGTATACCCATATGCACACATGCTTATACACACAAACACACATATGCAGTACCTGTGCACACACAGCTATTCACAGGTGAACACACACATTCACACATACACACATGTTGGGCTCCTGGCATCTCCTTATCAGACCAGCTAATGGATTTGGGGACTGAACAGAGCTGGGAGTCCCATGCCAAGTGGGTGGGTGCTTCTGCCCAGAGGCCTTAATGTCAGCTGCCAGAGCCCTCTGGCCCCCAGCATGAAGAGCAAAGCAGGGGCCCAGAGAGTGGGCTCTGCTGCCCCAATACCCCCAGTGAGACAGCTGGCCCTGAGACCAGTCCAGAACTACAGCTGGTCCGCGTGTGCCAGGTGCCATGGTTCCCGTCTGCTTGAGTTTCCAGTGGTTTGCAGCAGAAACATGTCAGCAAACACATGGCGGAAGTCAGGTTCCTGCGGCTTTCGGTAGGGGTGTCCTTCCACTCGGGTGGCTCTTGCCCGACAGTGTGTCCTGTTTACCCAGGACACTGCTCTGACAGTCTCCTTCCCTAGTCCTGCCCCCGGGCCTCCCCTTAACTGCTCACAAGGGGCTGTTGGGACAAGGCAGGGCAGAGTGGTCCAGGCCTTCTCACTTAGCCCTGCCCCTGGGCCTCTCAGTGACACAGGTGTCCAAGGTCAGCTGTCATCATGGAGATGTCCGAAGATAAGGCGATGGCCCTTCCGGGTCCTGGACTCCTGGACTCCAGGGCATGGTGGATCCCTGTCTGTGGGGCCCTGGTGAGACCAGTCCTGCTCAGTAGCCCATGAGGTCTACACACCCAGGTCCCCAAACTAGCACCTGTAGGAGAAAGAGCTGGTCCACACCAGGAGGAGGGAGAGGGCTTAGGGCTCCACACAAGCCTGGCATCAGAGCACACACAGAGACTTTCTGGCCATCTCCCCAAGTTTCCAGACTGGGACTCAAGCCCAAATGCCTACAACACAAGTATGAGCTAGGGCTACAGTGCAGACTATGTGCCCAGATCAAACCCAAACCCACAGCCCTCTGCTTGACTACAACTCAGAGCGAGTCTGTAGGACAGAGGAGAATGGCCGCTACAGTCCTGAGATGAAATCTTTACCAAAGCAGATAGACTCTTCGTCAGGAAGTGCTTAGTGATGGAATGCTTAACCCACTGCACCAGCAGGGCTCCTTAAACTATGTACCCTAAGCTGGTTCCCAGGAACCTGGAACAGACGACAGAGGGGCCTGTGGAGAGCGGAGGTTGCTGCTTTACTCTGGACTTTCATGATGTTGTTAAGTGCCTTCAGATTGGCTCCCCCTCAAAGCGACCCATCTATGCACAGCATAAGGGACCACTACCCAGTCCTGTGCCAGCCTCACAACTCTTGTCATGCTTGAGCCTGTTGCTACGGCCACTGTGTCCAGCTCATTGGGGGGGGGGCTTCCTCTTTTTCACTGACCCTCCACTTTACCAAGCATGATATCCTTCTCCAGGGACTGGTCCCTTCTAATAACAGATGCAAAGTATGAGAAACAAAGTCTGACATCCTTGATTTTAAGAAGCATTCTGGTTGGACTTCTTCCAGGACAGATGTAGCCCTTTCACTATTATTCCCCTAACCCACAATGCAAAGGCATCCATTCTTCTGTGGTCTTTCGCATGCGCTGTTCAGTTTTCACAAGCATATGAGGTGAATGAAAGAAAATTCCAGGGCTTGGGGCAGGCACACCTCAGTCCTCAGAGTGACAACCTTGCTTCTAACACTTTAAAGAAGGCTTTTCATTATGGTGAGTGAAATGAGTCAATCACAAAAGGACTAATATTGCATGAAATCACTGCTGTAAAAAGTTACAAGATTTTCTTGCTAAATGAAACATTCTATGACGGTTACAGGGCAGGTGGGGGAGGGGAATAAATTAAATGAATGGCGGTAAAATAAATAAATTTTGCAGAAGATTTGCCCAGTGCAACATACTGTTTGATTTCTTGGCTGCTGCTTTCATGAGCATTGGTTGTGGATCTAAGATCTAAGAACTCCTTCTATATAACAATTTTATTGAGATAGAATTCACATATCCCACAACTCACCCATTTAAATGGTACAATTACAAGGCAGTTCCACTTAAAACCAAACAGCCACCACTCGTCGGTCAGTTTGTCCTACTGTGGTGGCTTGTGAGTTGCTGTGATTCTGAAAGCTATGCCACCGGTATTTTAAATATCAGCAGGATCACCTATGGTGGACAGGT
>NW_006408519.1:52320168-52329484 GCF_000296735.1 Chrysochloris asiatica
AAAAAAAAAAAAAAGAGAGAGAGAGAATGAGTGGAGACAGACCCCACTCTCACACTGTCTCATCAACACAGAAAACCTAGTCCCTAACTGGAGTCCTTCTGTAGTGCTATATGATAAGCACTAGACTGCTAACTACGAGGTCAGCAGTTCAAACTCATACAACAGATATTTTGTCGGGGGACGCAAGTCAATTCATAACTTATGGTAAATGTGTTTAACTGTTTGGTTTCCACACAGCTGTGCCATATATATTTCAACTCTTGTGTTCTTATAATTTTTGTGTTTTTTTAAATAAATGTTTTATTGTGAATTATGTGATAGTTTACATGGGAGACCATTGGTTTTACATTCATTATATCATATATCATTTTATTGCCATAGTTACAATCCCATTCATGCATCATCAATCAACCAAAGGGTATACCCTGCAAGCCTGCCTCCCACCCACCCCCTGGGTCATCAGCACACAGCCCCTTTCCCTCTCTGGGTCTCAAGTCCCCAGCCACTCCATCTCTCCATGGCATGGTCTCTGCTTCCATCTCAGGCATCACTGCTTCTCTGGGTAGGGTCCTGCTCTCCACTCTTCTCCATTGATGGTCCCAGGGACCTCCACTCCTAAACTGAATAGTTAATCACTCCCCTCCTTGCTATAAAACGTTCACCTTTACTTTTCCAACCCGCACAATCAGTCCTGATAACAATTATTCACTATTGCATTACAAGAGACCCATCTGCATTTCATTTCATCAGCCCTTCCTAGACAGGTTGGATACTACTCAGTGGAGACTCTACCTTCCTCAGTGCCTTCTGGATCTAGGTTGCCTCTTGAAAGTTGGTAAGCCAGTCACTTCTTGCCTTTGTAGCCCTGCCCCCGCCCCGCCCCTTTTGGGTAGCCATGTTCTCATAGTTTGATGAAACCTTTTCCTGTGAGTATTTTCCATTTAGTCAGGTTTGGTTTTGATCTCTCTTGGAGTCCTGCTCTGCTGCTGTGGGATAAAGCACTAGACTGCAAGGTAGGTTTGAACCATAAGGTTGGTGGTTCAAACTCACCAGCCGCTCCTTGGAAACCCTACACAAGATCGCTATGGGTCATGGGTCGGCACCAACTCCACAGCGCTTAGCAACAACAAGAATGATGATGATTTGGAGAGCTGGTGTGGCGCTAGACCGAAAGGTCAGTGGTTCAAACTTACCAGTCGCTCCTCAGAAACCCTATACAGGGTTGCTGAGTCAGAACTGACTCAACGGCACTTAACAACAACAACGATGATGAATTAATAAACAATGTCTGTGTTAACATAGGTCTCCATTGCTCTTGGGTTTACTGTGTTGGAAGAAGGACAGCCTTCTAGAATACTCCTTAAGCCAGAATGGCCACTTTCTCTCTCATACTTTGGACATATTATCAGGAGGAACCAACAATCCCTGGGGGAGGACAGCATGCTTGGTAGAGAAGAGAGTCACCAAAAAAAGAGGAAGACCCCCCAAGATGGATTAGCACACTGCCTCAGCTGGAGCAGCGATTGTGAGCTTGGCGCCGGACTGGGCAGTGTTTTATTCTGTTGGACATAAGGTCGCTGTGTCAGTACTGACCCAAGGGCACCTAACAACAATGGTAAGTGGAAATGATCCCTTGGTGGTCCTGTGGGTTCAATACTGATGGTTAACCACAAAGGAGGTTCAAACTCACCAGCCCACCTTTGAAGAAAGATGAGGAGGCTACCTGCTCGGGTAAAGCTCTGCCGTCTGGACCCATATAGGGGCGATATGAGTCAGAACCGACTCCATGGAAGTGGGCTGGGGTTTGGAAGGACTGATGGAACGTGCCCTGGTGGTGCAGTAGTTAAGTGCTTGGCTGCTAACTGAAAGGTCCCAGGTTTGAGTCCACCAGCGATTCCGTGGGAGAAAGATGTGGCAATCTGCTTCCAATATACGGAGGCTATTAGGAGAACTGAACTGCTAACTGCAAAGTTGGCGGTTCAAACCCACCAACAGCTCCTTGGAAATCCTATGCAAGGTTGTTATTTGTCAAACCGACTCGGTGACACCTAACAACAATGACTCATTGGCATTGTTGGTTTTTCAAGATTAACGGTATGGAGCATGCTTTCCTGCGCTTGTTGGCTGTAGGCACATCTTGAAGAATCCCAGTTCTTTGCCATGGACTTTTCAAGCCTGACCAGGAATCCTTTCTAAGAAGGGAACGCTAGGCGGAAGCAGGCACTTCCTTGCCCCCAATCCCCCTCTAGACCCTTCCCTGGCGCGCCCCTTGGAGAATTTCCGGGGAAGACTGGCGGCTGCGTCTGCCTTCGGTTTCACTTTAGAAATTTGCGCACGTCCGGCGGTCTGGCAGCTACGGAGAGGAGGCGGCGCGTCCCGAGCTGGCCGGGCGGGCGGCCTCTCTTCGCTCAGTGCGCCTGGACTTGGATCACAGTGAGCCTTCCCCGGCCGCGCCCCGCAACGCTCCAGGGGCCCGCGCCCAGCGCCACCCGCACAAGGTACGGGTGAGGGTGGGCAGCGGGGCTGGTTCCTGCCTCCCCACTTCGCTGACCCTGGAACTCTGAGCAAGCTTCCTCTCACTGGATGGGCTAGCCTGGGCTGGACTCCCCAAGGTCTCTACGTCGTGCCCTCCCGTTTTTCAGGTCCTATGGAGGCGCTGACTCCCTATGGGAGTGGCCGGCTCAGGGCAGTGTGGTCAGGCCTGGTGGGTTCTGGGTCAGGCTCACGTGCACCTCTGACCCATCCTGGGAATTAACGCCATAAGTAGGTGGCTCCTGCGACCTGAGAAGGAGGGGGAGGGCAACGGGGAAGTCCTCCCCAGCCTCTCAGCTCCTCAGCTAGGCCTCAGCCAGGGAGGGGGCTGTGCAGCCCGTCTCTTCCCCATGGCACCCAGCCCGTCCCTGCTGCTCTCCGGAGTGGTCCTCAGCTACAGGCTGCCAACTGGTGTTGGCAGGAAGAAGGCCTCAGTGGGTGCTGAGGCTGGGTTCCTGGAGGCACGCTGGACGGGAGCACGTGGTATGAGTGGCAGTACCCAGGTGGGGTTCCGCTGAAGACGGTGTGCTGGGCCAGGGCGCTCATATCCACATGGGGCAGTGGACAAGGGTCGGCTGGGTGGGTGCACTTTCTGTTTCACCCGTGGCTGGGGAGGGGTTTCTGCCAGTCAGCGTGAGCCAGGACTGCTGGGCAGTGCTGCTATGGAAGGGAAAAGCTCCCCATCGCAGGCGGCCACAAAGTACCAGCCTGCATCACCTGGCTTCACCTGCAGCCTGTGAATGGGTGCCTGACTCACCTGTCTGCTTTCCTCAGAGCATGCCGTCTGCCTTCGAGGGCGTGGCTCGCAGCGTGGTCCAGGAGCTGGACCGCCACGGGAACCTCATTCCCATGGACAGCCTGCGGAGCTCCATTGGCTACTTGCCCTATTGCCTGCTGAGCAGGAAACCCTCGACATCGTGGTTCTGGAAACCCCGCTACACGTGTGTCAACCTCTCTATCCGGGACATACTGGTGCCCGATTGTCCGGAACCAGGTAACTAGACAGCCCTGCTGGATGCGGTGGGAGCGCTGCTCCTGGGGCAGGGTAACTGGTGGACCAGCCTCAGCTCTGCTTTTCCCTCAGACCTGCTGCGCAGTACCTCCTTCCACTTACATGACTCCGTGGACGGCCAGCTACAGGGCAGCGTGGAGCTGGGGGGCCCTGGACAGGGCAGGATCACAGGCGGGGCCTCCGTGTCTGGCAGCTCCAGCGCTTCGATGGAAGTGTGTGCGCTGCGCGTGGACCCCAGAATCTGGGAGGACTTGCAAGGGGCAAGGTGAGCCCCGGCGGAGCCCGGCACTACTGACCGGAAGCAGCCCCTTCAGGTCATCTTTCCTGGGCCTCAAGTTGGAACAGCATAGACCCTGAGGGGTGAGGGGACTGCCTCGGCTAAGTGTGAGGGGTTCAGTCAAACCCTGCGTACTGGAGGCGGGGCCTGAGGCAGGAAGCGCGGAGTAAGGCTGCAAAGGTGATTTGGGGCCTCAACGGCCAAAACTGCTTCCTGAGGACCGCAGAGGGGGGACAGAGCAAGGGGAGGGGCCTGTTGCGGAGGAGGAATGTATGGAAAGGGGAGGGGCCAGGCGGGAGCGGGAGGGGCCAGACTGGAAAGGGAGGAGGGCAGTCTGGTTACGAGGTCATCCAGGGTACAATCAGGCTCGGGAGGGACTCTGAATCCTGGGAGAAGCGGAGTAGGAGGAGCGGCGGGGTAACACATGCCAGCCTTGCGCTCACAAACGGTCAGGACGACCCCGTGTTTAGGCGTACCCAGAGCTTTACGATTCCTTGCCCCACCCACCCCAGACGCCTGCGGCAACCGGAACACAAGATCCTGAAACAGCTACGCAGCCGAGGGGATAACGTGTACGTGGTGACTGAGGTGCTGCAGACACAAAAGGATGTGGAGATCACCCGCACCCACAAGCAAGAAGGTTCAAGCCAGTTCTCACTGCCCGGCGCCATGTGCTTGCAGGTGTGACTGGCTCCAGAAAGGTGGCGGGAGGGCACCCCAAGAGCCTGGCTGCCAAGGCCCATGGTGGCCACCACCGGTAGCACCAGACCTGCCCCCCAACACTCACACCCCACAGCCTAATGCCCAGAGCCCAGAGCTGAGCATAGAGCCACCTCCCCCCACCTCAGGGCGAGGGCCAGGGCCACCTGAACCGGAAGAAGACAGTTACTATCCCGTCTGGCAGCATCCTCGCCTTCCAGGTGGCCCAACTGGTTATCACAGACCAAGACTGGGGTGAGCGTTTGGGGTGTCCTTTGAGCCCCAGGCTGGGGACTGAGGCAGGGAGGCTGGGGTGAGTGAGCAAATGGCTGGCAACCCTGGACAACCAGTTTCCTCTTTCCTCTGCTCCTACCTGGCCACCAGACATCCACATCTTTGTGGACAAGAAACAGAAAACCTTTCAGCAGAAACCATTAGGTAGGTCATGCCCTGCCCCAGCCCATAGATGTTGAGACTTCTTCCTCATTGTGCTGAAGGCAGGGGGCAGACAGCTACCAGGCAGGTGGGCATTTTGCACAACCACACAGACACAAGGGGTGACAGAGGGACCTAACCTGCCAGTGTTGGGGGTACGGTGACAGGGCACCCAAGGGCCTGCTCTGACCAACCCTGCTCCTTCCCTCCCCCACATGTCCCCAGCCTCCAGTGCAGGTACCAGTCCACCTCCTGCCTCCTGTTTGTCTTTGATGCACTCCATCCGGCGGCGCTGTGGGCTCCTGAGCGGTCAGTGTCTCAAGTCCCTTCTGCCCCCAGGCTCAGGCCCACACTTCCTGACCTGGCTTCTCCAGGGCTCTGGGGACAACCTGGCAATGCCAGCCTGTGTTCCCACAGATGGATTGGAGGAGTGGGAGATGATCACCAAGGACTTCAAGGGTCTGCAGAGAGAGGTGAAGGTCCAGACTGGGGACCTGGAGCACCTGAGCAGTGAGCTTCGGCAGGAGCTGCTGGGAGCCCTGATAAAGCTGCTCCTGGATACATCAGCACTGCAGGCCCTGGAGGAAGCCGTGAGTAGCCAGCACTGACGGGGGTGTGGGGGTGGGCAGCCGGCAGAGAACAAGACCTTAGTCCACCTAAGAGCTCACTGTCCACCGCCCGGTGTCCCAGCTGGAGCAGGGTCTGGACGACGAACAGATGGAGCCTAGGGGTGGCCCAGAGGGCGCTATCCTCGAATGCCTGATGCTGCCCTCCGGAGAACTGGTGAAGGAGCTGACGGCCCCCATCTTCTACCTGCTGGAGGCCCTGATTGGTGAGGGTTCAGGGAGTGGGCAGAGGGCGGCCAGGGGGCGCTAAGACACCTTGGCTGCTGCCTTCTGGAACCCCCTTACCCTGAGGTCTCTCTCCAGCTCTGAGTGAGGATCAGCGCCTGCTGGTGACCCAGGCATTGGAGATGGGCATGGTGTCGGGGCAGCTCAAGCTGGTGAGAGGACTAGGAAGGAGGTGCAGGTGGGCATAGGATGTCCAGGGGCTCAGGACTGATGTCTCCCTAGAACCCCACCTGACTGTCCCTTGTCTCGGCAGGTGGGGAACATCTTGGAACAGACCTCCCCGTGGCAGGTAGCCAGGGCTGTGTCCCTGCCCCTGGGGCTCCTGGAGAACAGTTGGGGTGAGGAGGCCCCTGCCTGGGTCCTGCTGGAGGAGTGTGGCCTAGACCTGCAACTGGACACTCCTCAGTTGTTGTGGGAGCCCCAGGCCCAAGGCCGCACGTGCGCACTCTACGCTGCCTTGTCACTGCTACAACGGTTGGGCCAGGAGTCCCAATAGCCTGTGCTCTTCCAGGTGGGGACGCCACTGCTGGCCCAGACATCTGACCAGGTCAATGAATGTCTAGTGCACAAAGGACAGAGTGGACATTGCGTTTTGTTTTGTTTTATTGTGGTGAAACATACATAACGAAGGATTAGCCATTTCAGCCACTTTTAGTTTCTGATTCCAAATTTTCTCATCACCTTGAACAGAAGAGCAGTGCCCCCTCGAGCCACATCCCCCACTCCCTTGGAAACCAGTAATAAACTTTGGTCGCTGGACCTTTGCTTATACTTCGTTTTTTGTATGAGTGACGCCACACACTATTTGTCCTTTTGTGTCTGACTGATTTCACCCCAGTGGTACACTTATGTACTCAGCGAGTAACTGAAAGGTTGGTAGTTCAAGCCCAGCTCTGCCTGTGATGGAGAAAAGCCTGGCCATCTGCTGTTTTCATGATCTCAGCCTCGAACACCCCACAGTCATATTGGCTTTGCGTGACTTGAAAGCAACTCAACAGCATCCAACAAGAGCACCATGTTTTCAAGGTGCATCCGTGTCATCTCATGTCTCAGAACTTCATCTCTCACCATGGTCCAGTTCTGGATATTCCATAGAAATGGAGTCACACATTATTTGTCCTTTTGTGTCTGGTTCCTTTCATTCAGCACTTGGTCTTCAAGGTTCATCCAGATGGTGACACATATCAGAACTTCGTTCCTTTTTACGGATACGCCGTAATTTCATTTACCCATTCATCTGTTGATGGACACGGGTTATTTCCATCTTTCAGCTAGCGTGAAGATTGCCGCAATGAACGTGTACATGTCCTGCTTGCATTCTTGCCTTCAGCGTCTGCCTACATACCTAGGGGTGGAATTGTTGGGTCGTGTGATAGTTCTAGGAGTCCTGGTGTGGCGCTGTGGGTTAATGCGCCAGACTGCAAAGCTGTTTGAACTGCAGGGTTGGCAGTTCAAGTTCACCAGTGGCTCCTTGGAAACCCTATACAGGGTCGCTATGGATCGGAACCGACTCGATGCCACTCAACAACAACAATGATAATGTTTAACTTTTTGAGGGACTACCAAATTGTTCCACAGACGTTTTACCATGTTGTAATCTAGCCAGCAATGGGTGGGGGGCTCCAGTTTCCTCGCTAATACTTGTCATGTTGTTTTATTTATTTTTTTCATTCTAGCCATCCTGAGGGTAGGGAATGAATTTGTAACTTCTTGTGGCACTTTTAGGATAAACACTGAATTGCTAACTACAAGGTCAGTGGTTCGAACTCATGAGCTGCTCCTTGGAGACCCTATACAGGGTCACTATGAGTCAGAACTGACTCAATGGCACTTAACAACAACAAAGACTAATGACATAGAACGTCTTTTCATGTGGCTATAGGCCTTTGATGCAGCCCTGGAGGCACTCACACATCTATGGCAAGAAATTTGGCAGATTGGCCAACCAATCGGAAGAGATCCATATTTTTGCACATTTCTTCCTATGTTGGTTAGGGCTGCCTGAGTATCTTCTTTAGTGAAGTGTTTGTTCCTAGCCTCTGCCCATTTTTAAATTGGATGATTTGTCTTGTCGGGGTGTTGAAGTGTTGGATAAATTTTAGAGTGTAGTCCCTGGTCTGACAGGGCATTGCCATTCCCCACCCCCCCAATCTGTGGGTTCTCTTTTTACTCTTTTGGTGAAATCTTTGGACACACAATATAAGTGCCCAGTTTTTAGGTGGTTCCGGTCATCTATTTTGTCTTCTGCTGTTTGTGTGTTATCAGTTGTGATGGATCAGAGCCCCTGACTTTGTCTCTCTTTTTTCATTGATGATCTTATAGCTCTAGGTTTCACATGGAGGTTTTTAATCCACGTTGAGTCGTTTTCATGGATGGTGTGAGCTATGGATCCTGTTTCACTTCTCTGTAAATGGATTTCCAGTTTTGCCGGCACCACTTGTTGAAGCGACTAACTCTTCCCCAGTTAATGAGTTTCTGTCCTTTGTCAAAGATCAACTGGCCCTTGGTGGATGGATTTACTTCTTCAATTCTTTTCCGCTGATCTATGTAGTGTAGTGGTTACGAATCGGGCTGCTAATCTCACGGTCAGCAGTTCAAAACTACCAGCTGTTCCGCGGGAGAAAGATGAGGTTTTCTGCTCCTGTAGAGATTAACAGCCTCAGAAACCCTGTGCAGGGTCACTGTGAGTCGGACCCGACTCCACACACATCACAACAATAACAACAACAACACTGTACCAGTCCCAGGCTGTCAGGAACCCTATAGCTGTGTGCGAGGATTTGGCATCAGAAAGTGAGCAGCTTCCTACTTGGTTCCTTTTTCAGTAATGCTTTGCTTATCTGAGAGCTCTTTCTTTTCCATATAAATTTACTGATTAGTTTTTCCAGTTCTTAAAGAATAATGTTCGAACCTGGAGTGGGAGAGCATTGTATCTGTAGATTGCTTTGGTAGCGTTGACGTTTTCAATATGTTGCGTCTTCCTCTGCACGAGCATGGCATACTCTTCCACTTTTGTAAGACTCTTCGTTTCTTGTAGTAATGGTTCTTAGTTTCTTTGTATAGGTCTTTACTTTCTCTGGTTAGATGTATTCCTAAATACTTCATCTTTTGGATAGTTATGGGAAATGGTGTTGTTCTCCCGACTTCTTTTTCACAGCTGTTTTCATTGCTATTGTTAAGTGCCATTGAGTCAGTTCTGACTTAGAGCAACCCTGTATCACATTTCCAAGGAGCAGCTGAGGGGTTCAAGCTGCCAACCTTGCAGTTAACAGTCCAGTGCTTATCCTACAGCACCATGTGAGGAGGAATCCAAGTAAATTTTGTCTATTGATCTTGCATCCTGCCACTTTGCTGAATCTTTTAGTGCGTTCCAATCATTTTGTTGTTGAGTTTGTGATGTTCTGTGCGTAGAGATGCTAAAGCAAATGGAAGAATTGAAGAGGTCCAAGAGCTGAACAGAAAATTTCAAAGTTCAGCTCAAGAAGATAAAACCAAATACTATAATAAAAT
>NW_006408519.1:52330994-52390987 GCF_000296735.1 Chrysochloris asiatica
TCGCTGGAGAAGGATGTCATGCTGGGTAAGGTGGAGGGTCAGAGAAAAAGAGGAAGACCCCCAACGAGATGGATTGGCCAGGTGGCATCATTGATGGCGTCGAGTGTGGCGGCGGTAGTGAGGTTGGCCCAGGATCAGACATTGCTTCGTTCTGCTGTGTATGGGGTCACTATGAGTTGGTTCCGACTCGACGGCACCTGACAACAACAACAACAACATGCATAGGATCGTATTGCAAACAGTTTTACTTCTTTGCCAGTTTGGATGCCTTTAATTTCTGTTTCTTGTCTTATAGCTCTGGCTAAGACTTGCAGCACAATATTGAATAGAAGTTGTGATAAAGGGCACCCCTTGTCTGGTTCCTGTTCACAAGGGGAATGACTTCAGTTCCTCACTACTGAGAAACCAGCTGGCTGCTGGTTTTATACATGTGCCCTTAATTATGCTGAGGAATTTCCCTTCTCCTATTTTG
This sequence comes from Chrysochloris asiatica, assembly GCF_000296735.1. Taxonomy (NCBI): domain Eukaryota; kingdom Metazoa; phylum Chordata; class Mammalia; order Afrosoricida; family Chrysochloridae; genus Chrysochloris; species Chrysochloris asiatica. The sequence continues at coordinate 52,331,467 of NW_006408519.1, forward strand.
TTAAGTGTTTATATCAGGAATGGGTGTTGGATTTTGTCAAAATGTTTTTCTGCATCAATTGATATGATTATGTGGGGTTTTTTTCCTTTGCTTTATTTATGTAGTGAATTGGGTTGATTGATTTTCTAATATTGAACCATCCTGCATATATGGTACGAATTCCACTTGGTCATGATATGTTATTTTTTTAAATATGTTTTTGGATCCTATTGGCCAGAATTTTACTGAGAAATTTTACATCTATGTTCATGAAGTATATTGGTCTATAATTTTCTCTTTTGGGATGTCTTTGCTTGGTTTTGCTATCAGGGTTAAGCTTGCTTCATAAAATGAATTTTCTTCCTTTTCTATATTCTGGAATAGTCTGAGCAGAATTGATGTCAGCTCCTCTCTGAATGTTTCCTAGAATTCACCAGTCAAGTCATCTGGGCCCAAGCTTGTTTGAGTTGGGAGTTTTCTAATGGCTTGATCAATTTCTTCTTTTGTTATAAGTCTTTTGAAGTTTTCTCCTTCAGTGTGTGTTTGTTTAGGTAAGTTGTACATTTCTAGAACTTTGTTGATTTCTTCTAGATTTTCACATTTGTTAGAGTACAACTCTTTGTAGTATTCTGTTATTATCCTTTTTATTTCCATTGGTTCTATTGTGATCTTACCCACATTATTTCTTACTTATTTATTTGTATCTTCTTTTCTTTTTTGTTAGATTTTTGTTGTTGCTGTTAGATTTGTCAATGGTTTGTTGATTTTATTGATCCTTTCAAAGAACCAACTTCTTGTCTTGTTGATTCTTTCTATTGTTTTTCGGTTTTCTATTTCATTTATTTCTGCTTTTACCTTGATTATTTTCTTCTGGTCACTGTAGGCTTACTTGGCTGCTCTATTTCTAATTGTTGTAAGATGTTTGGTTAAGGTCTTGATCTTGGTTTTTCTTCCTTTTTGGATGTGTGCACTTATTGCTATAAGCTGCCCTTTGAGCACTGCTTATTTTGAGTTTTCATTCTTGTTTGATTCTAGGAATTTTTTATTTCATTTTTTATTTGATCTGTTTATTAACCAGTAGCTTTTTTTTTGCCCCCAGTAGCTTTTGAGCAGGGTATTGTTCAGTTTCTGTGTGCTTGATTTCTTTCCTTGTTCTTCCTGTCTTTGTTTTCTAATTTTATAGTGTGTGACCTGAGAAGATACTTTGTAGCATTTTGATGTTCTAAAATGTATCGAGGTTTGCTTGATGGCCTCACATCTGGTCTAATCTGAATACTGGTGCCTGTGCCTTTGAAAAACTGTGTATTGTGCAGTTGAGGGAGGTGGGTTGACTGCTTGCTTAGTTCTTCTGTGTCTTTGTTGAGCTTTTTTCTATTTGTTCTGCCCTTCAACAGCAGTGATGAACTAAAATTTCCTACAATTATTGTAGCGTTATCTATTTCTTTCTTCAGTTCTATTAGAATTTGATTCATGTATTTTGAGGCTTTCATTGGGAGCAGAGATATCTAGTATGGTTACATCATCTTGTTTAAATCATAATGTAATGTCCTTCTTTGTCCCTTACTCTGGTTCTTGCCTTAAAGTCTGTTTTATCAGAGATTAATATTGCCACTCCTGTTTATTTTTTATTAGCTTGATATCTTTTTCCATCCTTTGATTTTTAGTCTATTTTTGTCTGTCTAAAGCCATCGGTTTTATCTCAAAACGACTTGATTTACTCGCCATTTGGAGGTTCTGTATCTACACTGTTTACTGGTTTTGTTTTGTAGTTGATTTCACTATAAATTGACATCTCTGGTTCCCCATTTTCAGTCTTACAGGTTTGTTTTGCTTCAGGTACTTTTGTATACAGATTGATTTCTGGACGCTGTTGTCATATATGGTAATCTCAGGCTGTTGTCTGCTGTTGTTGGGTCTTACTTAGTCCAAGGAACAGTGTTTAGTATTTTTTGTAAAGTTGGTCTGGTTGTTACAATTTTTTTATTTCTGTGTATCTGAATGTGTGTCCTAATTCTGCCATCATTTTTTAGGAACATCTTTGCCTGGTGTGTAATTCTTGGATGGCATTTTTTTTTCTTTCTGAGTTTAATATATGTCATCTCTTTGCCTTCTTGGCGGCTGAGAAATCAGAGCTTAGTTTTACTGATTCTCCTTTGTAGGTAACTTTTGTTTTTGTCTGAGCTGCTCCCAGGATTCTTCCCTTGTCTTTGGTTTTGGAAAGTTTGATTATGATGTTTTGGCGATACTCTTTTGGGATCGATCCTGCTTGGGGTTCGTTCTGCTTCTTATATAAGGATCTTCTCATCTTTTTTGATGTTACAGAAGTTTTCTTCCAACAAATCTCCACAATTTTCTCCATGCTTTTGTTCATCTCTTCCTATTCTAGAATTTTGATTACCCATAAATTATTCCTCTTCATGGTGTCCTACATATATCTCAGGCTTTCGTCTCATGTTTTTTTATTATATTTTCTGATTGTTCTTCTAGCATGCTGGTATTGAGAGATTTATCTTCAAGCTCACTAACTGGGGCTTCCATTACTTCAGATCTACTCCTTTGCCTTTTCAACGTATTGTCCATTTCTGAGACCTTAGTGTTCATCTTCTGGATGTCTCCTCTTGCCCCACCCAATGGGCTGGATGCACCAACCATTCCGAGACAGCTCAGTCACAATTGTATATTGTTTGTCATTTTCATATTGTTTCAAAATCTGCATTTATTTTGTCTGTCTGTTCTTGTATTGTTTTCCTAAATGCATCTAAATGTTTTTCTGTTTTCTCTTTGGTTTCCTCGATCTTTCTGTCAATTCATTGCAGGTACCTAAATCTCATTCTTTTGAAGTCTTTATTAGAAAAGGCTTTCTGGTCTCACAAAGATTTAAAGCCTTGAAAATCCTATAAGTCAGAATCAACTTGAAGACATTTAACAAGAACAGCAATGTATTGTGGATTCCTGATGTGGCGCTGGACCGTGAACCACCAGGTAAGCAGTTCAAACCCACCAGCTGCTCCTCAGAAACCCTGTACCGGGTCACTATGAGTTGGAACCAACTTGATTGCACTTAAAAATAACAACACCTATACAAGGAGTTTCCTGTGGTACTGTAGGGTAAGCACTGGACTATTAACTGCAAGGTAAGTCAGCAGTTCAGAGACACTTTCTAGCCCTGCATCTCGGTCATTTGTTCCGCCACTCGCTTGTATCTTTGTGGTACCTAAAATTGTCTACTGTGGCGTCGTTGTACGTGTGTTTAACTGATGATCGGATGTTGGTATGTTCTTAGGCTCTCAGCAACTGCCTCTTGGTGGGTGTGACTAGAGAATGGAAGCGTGTGTAGTGTCTTCCATCTACCTTTGGTAGAACTCAGTTTAGGGTGGGTTTGGCGGATGTTGGCTGATGTCTGTTGGGGATCATCAGGTGGTATAGGTGCTGGTCCAGTGGGTGGAACTGCAAAAGGTAAAGTTGTGGCTGAGCTGTGGGGGCGTGCTTGCTGTATCCCATTGGGTGGGGCAAGAAGAGATAAAACACACAGGAAAACAAAACAGAACCAACAAGCAAACAACAGTGAAAACAGAATATAATAAAGGGGGAAAGAGAAAATGGTCAGCAACAAGCAAGAAGAATATAATAACTGAAAGGTGAAAAGAAAGCGAGCCGTACAAGAGAAAAACCAGACAAGGAAGATGAAAGGAGACTAGAGAGTAGTAAAGAAAAATTAACACAAAAAAGAAGAGGGTGGAAATGAATAGAAGAAACTACGCAAGTGAATACAGAAAGGACAAAAGTCACGGGAAGGGAAAGTGAGGAAGGAGAAGACAGAATCGATGAACAAAAGCAAAAACACAATGAAAGGAAAAATAAACAAACAAAAAACTAGTGTCGTTGTTGGACCCAGAGAAGAGAAAGCTCTGGGGGCCCCTGCCAACCAAGGACCTCACAAGATGGGTGGAGGAGGGGTGTGATGGCCGAGTCCCCAACCCTAGATGGAGTTCCTACAAGCCTAGGTGTGTTCAGGGCACCCAGTCCGAGAGTCGTTTGTGAAGACCCTTCAGGTTGCTAGTTTCCGTGTCTGTCAGACCCAGAGGGCATCTGGGGGCAGGTTGCTGACTATGAAGGTTCTTGCTAGTCTGGTTCTGGTCTGGGGGCTCTGTGGGGTCTGTAGATCTGGAGCAGAGCCCCCTGAAGCCAGGCACCAAGGCAGCATAGGGGGCGCCAACCTCACACTCTCTCCCAACTCGCAGAGAGTGGGGTCTGCGCTGGGGGTACGTGAGGGTGAGGGCTGCTGTCACTTATTATCCAGGGGGATGTGGGGAGAAAGAGGGAACCCCACCTTTTCTGTTTCCCTGTGTGAATCTGCACCACCAGGCCGCCATCTGTCTGTCTTTCCACAGCTGCTAGGAAAAGTTCAAGATGGCCAAGCCACATCTGGCCAGCAGTCTGTCTCCTTTCACCACCCTGGTCAGCTTCTCCTCCCTGAAGGTATCCAGTCCACTTCTCTAACCGTTCCTCTGAAGTTCAGTCCTCTGGGTCTGTCTCGTTTGATCTCCCGGATCTTTGGTGTAGAGGGGCTGTGTGGCGGATAATCCTAGCTCCCCATCTACCAGAAATCCCTTTCCCTTTTATTAAATTCCTCAGTGAGATGGAATTAACAGTGGCTGCACCAACAGGCTCAAACCTAAAACCATTGTAAGAATGGCACAAGACTGGACAGTGTTTAGCACCCTGGTCTACATAGTGGTGTGAGTCAGAACCAACTCAAAGGCACCAAATCATAATATAATTATTGTTAGACTGTAACGTCGATGGGAACCGCAAGGTTGGTGGCTCAAGCTCACGAAACGCACCTTGGAAACCCTACTTGGGTCACTATGGGTCGGAATCGATGCAACAGTGCTTAACAACAATAAAAAGTGTATCATTATTACTAGGTAGGTGGCAGTGTGGGTCTGCGCTCCTGACCTGGCCCTTGATCCTTGATTCTGGTTAAGGGGCACCTGCCCTCTGCTTGGGCCTGGCCACTTGGAGCAGGCCTGCCTCTTTCGTGTGTCCTAGCCCTCCCAGCATGCTCCTTGCCCAGGGGCAAGTAGTTTGGGCTACATGAGGAACTCCCCAGGTTGGGTCTCTATCTGGGTTGTTGAAAACAGTGGGTCTATCCTCAGCCCCCGGGCATACTTACATGGGTGTGACTGACAGTAGACATACCCAGTCCTGCTGAAGCCCCAGGGAGGCGCCCCACAAAGTGAAAACTCCAAAAAGAAAGTGTCCTTTAGTCTATGTTTCATCCAAATACACTAACCCCATAATGTCTGCGTTGGCGTCAGCAGGTCTTAGAGGTCAGCCGACTTCATTCCTTACAGGGATCCTGCATCTGGTGGAGGATGTAGCCTCACTTCCATGGAGGAGTGGGGACCAACTTATCTTGCCAGAGTTACTCTCTGTCTCTGGGAACCTAAACAGTCTTTACTTGCTGGAATCCCAGTCTGCCTTCATAGTAGCTCTCAGGCTTGTGGGATGAAGGAGCCACAGTGATCTCTCGGTCTCAGGACAATATTGACTCTCCATGTGCCCCGGACTCAGCGTGAAAAGGTATGGGAAATGAAGCCCAAGAAACCTGGACCCAGGCCCATCAGTGAAGTGACTATCAATACAGAGAAGAGTCCACCCAAAGGACCCCAGATCCAGGTCCTAAAACTCCCCTTCCCTGTCCAGTGAAGAAGCTTAATGCCTCATAGGCCTGTCTGGTATCTCGAAAGCCCGGGGGGCCTCCTTGGAAACTTGAGGGTTACCTGAAAGACAAACCCAGGCCCTTGCTGTCAGGTGCTGGCGCCAACTCATAGTAATCACATGACAATGCAAAGGACCCCTGCCCACCCTGTGACATCCTAACCTTGATCCCATGGTTGTAGCCACTGTGACAGTCCAGCTCACTGAGGTCTTCCTCCTGTTGGCTGACCCTCTACTTTACCAAGCATGACATCCTTCTCCAGAGACTGGTCCCGCCTGATCACATGTCCAAAATACATGAGATGAAATCTCATCGTCCTGGCCTCCAAGGGCCATTCTGGCTGGACTGCTTCCAAGAAAGATTGGTTTGCTTGTCCTCGTGACAGTTCGCAGTATTTTCAATATTCTTCACCAACACCGTAATTCAAATGTCTAGGTTTTTCTCTAGTCTTCCTTCTTCACTGAAACAGTGCTAAAGGGAAGCCCTAGATAAGCAGTGTCTCTGCACTTCTGGGACCCTGAGACCTCATGACCAGAACAAGCAGGTCCTGGCTGTATCCCCAGTGTCTGACTGTTAGCCATTGGGGTCTAGGAGCACCAGTGCTCCGAGGGGTCCCATGTGAGGATATTGGAACCCACCTTATGTACAGGAAGTGAGTGTCTCCAATGGCTGACTCTCTACGAGTGGATGAGATGGATGGATCAGAACCTCAGAATCAATGACCCAAGCCCAGGAAATATCACATGGGGCCCAGCTGGGGCAAACCTGGAAGGGTGGGCAGAAGGCCATGGGGACCTGCAGTACCTGGCCATACTCCACTGGAACTGGGGGGGTGCGGGTCACGGCTAAGTCCAGGGAGTCTTCCAGCTCCTGGGTGGAGCCCAACAAGGGGAGGTGGAGACAAGCAGCTACAGGCAGACACGTGATGTGGGGGTGTTGCTCCACAACCAGCCTCCGTGGATGGTGCCTGTCCTCTAAGGGTACCAGGGTGGGGCTGACAGTTCATCTGCCCCAGTGAAGGTCCTGCCCACCTAGCCCCTGCTGCCCTCTCTTCTGAAGGCCTTCTCTCCTGAGCATCTCCTTTGGGTCTGCTCTGTGGGGGTGGGGGATGTCGAACTTAGCAGGCATCAACGCTTAGCTGAATCTGGCTGCCTCCCAGGCGACCCAGTGAGGGGAGAGGTCATGGCTTCTGCTGATGGTACTGCTCCAGACAACTGAGCCCTCCATGGGCCAAAGACCCCGACTCGGTCCACAGCCTCTGAATGAGGCCATGCTGCACGTCCATGTTCTCAACCATCCTGGGAGGCTGGGACTAACACCCCACCCCGGCCTCCACTCAACCTACTTCCTTCCGAGTCCGGGCCTCTTCCTCCTCCCCCCCCCCCCCCCCCCACCGGTTTAGTTTATCTGTATTTCCCTGAAGAATTTCTTTTAATTTTTTCCCTCTGTATCCCCAGCACAAGCTTAGAGTTTGTTTTTCCCCCTTTTCTAACATTTTTATTGTAACTTGGGTGAATCTTTACTGAGCAAATTGGTTTTCTACTCAACAATTCAAACACATTTTGATTCATGAGATGAATTTCCTGTTTTTGAATCAGCTTCAGAAGACTTGAACAAACACATGGAACTTGACTCTTGGTTCCATGCGCCTTTGACCTAACCCTAACCTAACCTGGGAATGGACAGTAATAGCCAGACAGTAGATCCTGGCTCAGGTCTGTTATTGCAAGAAGAGTGGGGCAGCTTTGCTTTATCTCAGCATGAACCCCATCTCTTAACCTGGCCACAGGCTGCCTTGCTATGGTCACAGGCTGACCCTGGATCTTGGACCCTGCCCCAGCTTACTCTGAACCCTGGGCCAGTCCTCTTGGGGCTGTAGGTGTTCAAACAATTTTCATGCAGGAACTGGGGGTGAAAGGGACTACCTACCCTCGAAGTGCCCACCAGCCCTCTGGGAGGTGGTACAGGCTGAGGACAAAGTCCCTGCTGGCCTGTAGAGCCAGGGAGGTCTCACCAGCTCAGAGGACATTTCAAGGCAGGTGTTTGGGTGGAGGAAACATCAAAGAAGGCCGAGCATCGGGGTCTTAGTTTTGAAACGTCCATAGTGGGAGTCCCTGACTTAGTGTCCCCTGGGCGCTGGGCTCCATGCTCTACCCGAGGGGCTCAGAGTCTAGTGGGGATGGAGGTGTGACCCCACAGGTGTAATCCTGGGCATTGTGTCCAGCAGGGAGGTCAGTGAAGAACAGGAGTGGAAGGGTGCCGGATCGTGGTAGGGGCCAGATGACCTTGAGCAGAGGTCACAGGCCAGAACGCACAGGTAGGGGCCCTAGATTGGGACCAGTGTCCCCCAGTGAGACCAAGTGCCGCGGGGATGGGTGTCTGCTCCCATGTCATGTCAGAAGTACGGGGCATACAGAGACCAGAGAAGTAGACAGGTAAGGCTGCAAGAGGAGGACAGAAGTGAAGGCCGCTGGGTGAAATGGTGTGGACAGAAATGCCAGGTCCCAGGCTCCAAGCTTCACAAACTCCAAGGGACTTCCTCTGCAGATTATCTGGGGCAGGGACTGGCAATAGGGCAAATGGGGTGTCCCCGCCCCCACCCCCACCCCCTGCCCCACTATGAGATCAGATGAAGCGATTCAGAGTCTGCCCCCTACACGCTGGGCCGGGAAGGACTGGCTCAGCCTGGGCAGAAGCAGCCCCAGCGGTCTGCACCGCTCCGATGCTGAAAGGGGCTGTCCGAGTAGACAGGTGGCGAGCGTTTAGGACCCGCGCGGCGCCGAGCAAGGCGAGCGAGGCGGGGGAGGCGAGCCAGGTAAGCAAAGCGTAGGCCCGGGGGTCTGTTGTGCGCCCGCGCTAGCAGCGCCACCTGCTGGGAAGACACGTGCGCCGCCGCGCAGACGGCCGGCTCCGGGTCACTCCGCAGTTGCCCCAAGTCTGTAGGGAAGAGAAGACCACACAGCTCAGGCAGGGAGGCGGAACTCCAGGAAAGCTGGCGCCCATACTTAGCCCCGCGGTCCTCACTCCCACCGCCTCTCCAGGACCCTAGTCCCCAGGAGGCGGTGGAGAGTCAGCGCCTCACCATGGAACAGAGAGTCCAGAAGGTCCTGACTGACGCGGCTGGGGCTGGTGTGATGGGCGAGGAAACCTGGAGCAAGGCAAACCCGTGAGTGCCGGCCCCACGCCGTCAACAGAACCCTGGGTGCAGGAGCGAGCAGGACGCCAACCCCGGACCTCACCTATGAGCACAGCCAACCCCGGACCTCACCTATGAGCACAGCGGCCGCCCGGCGCAGGGGCCCCTGTGGGCTCCTAAGGTAGCCCTGGGTCTGGCTCAGGAAGCTGGGCACGTGGCTCGGGTACCGCTGAACCTGAGAACAGGAGGCGTTAGGGCAGGACAGAAGGACTGGTCCAGGTAGAGAAGCCCAAGGCCGGGGTACTCCTGAGGACGCGCCAAGTCTGGTGGTCAAGTGCGCTAGTAGGCACAGGTACTCAGATTGGGGAGAGTGTACTCAGCCGGGCGCCCCGGCAAGTACTGAGCCAAGTGGGCAGCTGTCTCCAGGACTCCGTCATTCCCCACCCCACCCCCTGCCCCCACTGACCAGACGGTGGCAAACACGGCTTAGGGCCTCTGGGCTGTCGTAGTGCGCCACGGTGACCATCTCCTCCAACAGGCCCCAGCGCAGGGCCTGGTCGCAGCGGGCCAGGGTCCACTCGGAGCTCTGGGATTGAGAAGGGAGCAGGAAGTGGTGAGGAGTGGCCGGACCCAGCCAGGACGAGCAATGGGGGCACCCGAGGTAGAGCTGGAGGATGGGGGTCCAGGAAAGAAGACCCTGGAACCTGGGAACCCATGAGACCTGCTGTTGTGGTCCTGGGAAGTGGCCCGGTGGGGCAAGGTAAGGGTGGGAACGGAAGGGGGCTGTGCCCGGAGCACTGACCTCCGCTGCGTCGCGGCTGGGATCGTGCAGGCGAAGCAACAGCGGCACAAGGCTTTGCAGCACCAACTTCCGCAGGGGGCCTCGAAGCCCCACCCGGAGCCCGCCCCGGCCCCGCCGCACCAACGTCCCGAGAAGCCCAACCGCAGAGGCGCGGACACAGTCCCGGGCCTATAGGAGAGGGGCAGTTAGGGCAATCTCCCGGTACAAGGGAAGACAGAGAGGTACACGGGCGGAAAGGGGGCGACCAGGGCGGTGCAAGGACCAAAGGAAGTGAGGGAGGGCTTAAGTCTGGGGGGTGGCCAGGAGAGGCGGGAACTGGGAGGGAAGGGCCCAAGGGCCAGAAAGGGCGACCAGGAGGGAGTGTGTAAAGGAACTTGGATTTGCGGATGGGCGGGGCGGGGCGGGGCTCACGTCGTCCAGCAGCGGCGGGAGGCGCGGCCGCAGCTCTGTGCTCAACAGCCGCACGGGCGCCCGCGAGCGCAGCAGAAGCCTCCGGAGTGCGCCCAGCGCAGCGCCCACGAGCCGCGCATCACCCTCGCCCAAAGCACTCAGGAGCGCCGGCAGCAGCGTGTTCACATGTCGCACCTGCCAGGGCAGAGATTCGTGGGCAGGCCCTCACAGGCCCCGCCCCAGTCCTGCCCACCTGGCCCCGCCCCTCACCTTCCCACAATTGAGCGCGACATGGCCCAAGCCCAGCAAGCCCAGCCAGCGGACGGTGGGCTCCGGGTCGCCCTGCCAGGTGCGGAGTCGCTCCAGGATAGCCTCCTCCCTCAGAAGCCGCGTCGTGGGTCGACTCTGCAGCAACTGGGTGAGGGAGACGGGTCAGCACCTTTCGAGTCCATCGTTACCATTCATCACCCATCCCGGATCGCCAGGCCAGGCGGGGAAGTGGGCTCACCCCGGTGAAGAAGGCCATAGCCGTGAGGCGCTGCGTGTCGTCGGGGCTGCGCAGTCGGGGAAGTAAGTCGGCGAAGAGGCCTCGTAGGTGGTGGTCGGCATGAGCCACCATGGCGCTAGGGAGGACGGGAAATGGGAGCTCGCCCTCTGGGAAGCCCCCTCCTGGCCACGCACAGGCCCGTCTCCCTGACCCCGCAGTTGGCCCACTGCCAGCTTCCTGGGGCAGTTCTGGGCTTGTCCTCACCTGGCCAGCAGCAGGACGCCCTCCAGATGCGTGTGAGTTCCCACCAGCCTCCTCCAGCCTCCTGCCTGCTCCATGCACGTGACCACCATACGGCCGCCGTCGCCAGTGAGAAGGGCTTTCAAGGCCTCCACGGCACAACTGGAGATGGAGGCAGCGGGGCCGTGAGTGCAAGAGAGCCTGGCCAGGGTCCCGATGCTCCCCACCTCCCGTGTGCGCCCTCACCTGGCGTGACTGTGTGGAGGTCCTCGGTGGGATGGAGCCCAAACCTTGGGGGTTTCAGGAGAGCGCACGCCACGGGCCAGCTCGTGCAGCTGCGTGACCAGCGCGAGCAACAGGTGGGGATAGAAGCCCCGCGTGGCTCCCACGCAGCCAGACACGGCTAGCATCTCCCCTAGGGCGCGAGTAGCCTGCGGAACAAGTGACCCACTCAAGTCGGGGACTGGCCCTGGTTGCAGCAGAAAGGACCGGTCCAAATTCTCAGACTCGGGCGGGACATTCTTGTTGTCCTGCCCCTTGCTGACTGGCCACGCCCACCTGGCGATGCGGGCGGGAGTCACTTACCGCCAGCGCCTCGTTCTCAGGTCCGGCGGCACCCTTCAGCGCCCAGAGCAACTGGACCAGCACCTGCCCGTTCACGCGCTGGTTCCGGCTCAGGCTGCGCCACAGTTCGGCCGCTGCCCTGAAGTGCGGGGGCGGCAGTGAGACAAGGCGCACAGGGGCTGGGGTGGAGACCGTCCCTAGGATTCCCACGGAAGACTACCCCATGCCCAGAATCCCAGAGAAATGAAGTGTCAACTAAGCCCACCACACGGGAGTCGGTCCGTCCGCTGGGAAAGCCGTGGGACCAGCCACGTAAACAAACTGGGATCACAAACCATCATCCTTGAGAACAAAGGCAAAGAAACTTCTCCCAGGGAATCAAAGCAGAAGGTGTTCTGGAGACAGAATCTCTAACAGCGTGCCCACCCCCACACAGGGCTGCACCCCAAGCTAGACAGGGAAGGCAGGTTCCCCACCCAGGAACACAGACTGATGACCCGAAGCTTGGATTGACTATTGGCCTCCTCCACCTCTCCTGAGCAGACTGGACAGCCAAGCAGGAAGGAGGAAGGAAGCTGCGTGGGGCCCAGACTAATGAGGGCCCAGGACCAGGCCAGTGGACAGATGGTTACCGGTCTGGGGGTAGCGAGCGTGGCAACAGTGCATATACGACGTCCTGCGCATGCTCCAGAGCTAGTGCGCTCAGCACTCGCAGCGCTGCCCTTCGGGGCCGCCCCTCAGCTAGGCTGGGTACCTGTACCAGCAGCCCGCGAACCAGAGCGTGCACCTGGGCCAGAGGGGGCACAAGTCAGCTATTGAAGGGGACCTTGATCCCCAGCACCCACCTGTAGCCTTTGAGAGCCAGAAAGGGATGGGTCAAACCTCTGCCCTTAGAGGGGGAACAGCAGGAGTGGACAGGGAAGGGAAGGGGGCAGGATCCCATGGGAGAGCCATGGAAGAGAAAGATGGAAGGTTTAGGGTGGGAAGGCAAGGGTCTGACCTGGTCCTCCAGCCGCTCTCCTCGGGCCTCCAGGGCTGAGGACAGGGTGAGCGCTGTCACCTGGGTCCCGGCAAAGCCAGCTTCCTCCAGGCAGGCAGCCGTATACAAAGCCAGGTCTGCTAAGGCCCCCTCCTCCCCGGGACTCTGGCAGACCTAGGACAGGGGTGGCTCTTAGCTCACCTCTGCTCCCCATTCCCACTGTGCCCAAGCCCTCAACCCCTGTGGGCACGCCAGACTGCCCCCACTCTGTCTCACCTGGTGGGCCCCCTCAGGGGAAGGATTCTGGACACTGGGTGGAAAGCAGGGCTCATTACCAGCTGTGGGTTCAGTGGCCACACTCCCGGGCTCAGCCTCAGGGACCAGGGCCTGGGCATCAGGTTCACGCTCCTGGGGTTCTGTCTGGGAGCCCGGCGAAGTGGCTGCCAGACCCTGCCCCTGACTGTCCCGAATGCCTTCTGCCAGCGCTGTCAGCGTCAGTGCCCCCACAGGGGCTCCCCGGCCACGGCCCCACACACCCCCTGCCATGGCTGCCCTCCAGGCTAAGCTGCTCAGCAGGGCACGGCTGGCAGCACCTGTCACAGCTTCTCTGGGAAGTCGTGCCCGGGCCTGACCTAGAAGCAGGTCCCAGGCGGGACCAAGGGCCAGGCGTGGTGGTGCGCGTGTGCATGCGCGCGCATGCTTGCGTGCATGAAGAGGTGCCCCCAGGTGTCTGTTGTAGGAAGTGGCTTTTATAGGGTCCTCTTGCCCAGGCTGCAAAGTTGTCACGTCAGAGGGAGAGACAAGGTCCCAGGTGAGGTGGGTGGGGTCTCTTCCAGGGAAAGGCCAAGATAGGCCCTTGGCCCTGACTCGGCTCTCCTGGTGGTGGACCCTGGCAGGTGCAGATAGCCCCAGGAGGCCCCAACAGGGTCCAGAGAGAGTGCGTCAGCCTTGTCTGACTCAGCCCTGAAGCAGTCTGGCCACCTCCCTGCGTTCCATACTCAGCTGGCATCCTGGGGATATTTGGGAGAGCTGTCACCACCTCTGTGCTTGCTTAGGCAGCCTTGGGGTAGGGCCTGAACCTCATAAGCCCCAAACAACACTGTGGTGATGCCCCCATCCTGGCCGGGTCCCAGGGTTCCTGAGTCCTGGCAATGAAGGGGCACCTGGGAGCTGGTGGTTTATGGGCAGGACCCGGTATGTGTGTCTCCCTCCCTCCTTCTCCACACTGCCCTGAGCTGGCCCAATGGGGCCTCTGCCCCAAATCCTCCCCTTGGCCTCCACCCACAACCACAGTGGGTGCCGCCCAGCCCAGCGCCCCAGGGGAGCTGGAGGAGCCAGTTGGGCTGAATACCTGAGCAGGCAGCAGTGTTCCTGGAAGCTCCACCAAACACTCAGCACTGCCGTGGGCTCCCTCCCTCCACTGCCTGCTGAGTCTAGAACCTCCCAGAGTGAGCAGTTCTAGGGGCCCCAGCTGACAAAACAGGCCGAGACCTGGAGCAACTTGGCCGCAAGGAGAGAGCAGCCCAACAGAGCCCCGCCTAGCGCCCAGGGCTGCTGGATTGGGAGTTGGGTCCCTGCATGCTAGTGCTTGCTAGGACTACAGGGAGCAGTGAAGGAGATAGAGGACAGGTGTGGCACCGAGGGTTCCAGGGGCAGGACTGTGAGGGGCTGGCAGCAGCGGGAACAGGCCTATCAGGTTTCTCCTCAGTTCGTGGCCAAGCACATCCCCACTGACCCCAGTCCAGACGGTAGAGCACTAGGTGTGGACCCCCAGTCCCTCCGTGTGTGACCAGTCTGCCTCTCCCCACACAGCCCAGGCCCCCCCCCCACACACACACCCTGGCCCACCTGGGGCTTTAGCACAGAACTGCAGCCCTCGGCCCCGCCCCCTGGCTTCCCTGGGCCCTGATCCCTGAGCGTTTCGGGAGCCCTGGGGGATGGACGAATGACTCAGACACATGATGCAAGACAAACTGACTCATGTTGTGTTCAGCTCCCCAGCTCCTGAGATACTCTCTGCAGACCCTGAGCCCTCAACCTCTCCACCAGGGCCTGCAGCTGCTCAGACAGCGCCACCTGCAGGACAAGAGGAGGGATGATGAGGGATGATGAGGCACTAGGGGCTAGCCGGAGGAGGACCTCAACCCACCTGGCACATCTCGGGACTCTTCAGCCACATGTGAGCAGGGCTAAGACGGCTCAGGGACTGCTGGGCAAAGGCTCTAGACTCAGCCAGAGATGGGAGGGGTTCACACAGCTGAAGGAAGAGGGAGACAGGGAGAGATGGGGTGGACATCATGCAGCCGGAGGGGGAGGGGCTTAGGGTCAGAGCTAGAGTTGAGGTGGACCATGGTTGAAGTTGAAAGTGTAGACAGAGGGGTTGGGAAGTGGCTACCTGTCCCTGCTGGACCCAGAGTTGCAGTAGCGGTTCCACGTGTGCTGGCCGCAAGGTCATTGACTCCTTGGCGCCCCTCGGCCACACTCTCAGCTCCCGCCCAGCTTGGGGTGGTGGTTCCTCAGCTAGCTGCAGCAGGTCCAACAGCAGAGACCCTTTGGGGAAGCCATAGAGACTGAGACTGAAGTGGGGGCTGGGGGCCTTGAAGGGGGCACTGGAGGAGTGAGGACTCACCGTCTGAAGCCAGGAGTCGGAAGGCAGTCTTGCTCCCTGGCAGCGTTTGCTTGTCCGCATCCTCGGTCAGCTTCATCCGGGGCTGGCCCCCCACGGCCACCAGCTGCAGAGAGAGGGCACCCTCACTGCCCCCGTGCTCCCCTGGATCGGCCCCCACCTAGGCCCTAGATCCAGGCCCCACCTTGTAGACACAGCCCAGAGAAGGCTGCTGGGGGCAAGTGACCAGGCTGGTGCCAATGCCAATGACGTCCACTTCACTGCCCTGTGATGGGGAGGTGCATCAGCTCAGTTGGAATCTGGTAGGAGCCCTGGGACCCTCCCAGCCACCCTCCAGCCTGCCCTCAACCTCCTGGGCCAAGCGGGCCAGCTCTTCTTCATCGATGTTATTGCTGACAGCAATGGACACTGTCTCCAGCCAGGGTACCTGGAACCTGTGGCGAGTGGGAGAGCAGTCTCTGAGCAGAGTTCCCGCCTCACCCTGGCCCCCATCCCTCCTACTGCTACACTTCCCCTAGGAACTAAGCCCCAAGGTAACCCCAATCCTAGCTGCACTGACCACCCTTCCTGCCCTCCTTCCCATTAGCTGGGCGCGCTCTGGCACTCACTGGGCTGCAGTGGTCTGTAAGACCCTGCGGACCTCCCGGGCCTGCTGAAGCAGGTCACCACTGTCCAGCCGCACACCCACTGCCTGGTAGCCTAGCTCCCCCAGGGCCAGGGCAACGGCCAGGAAGTTGGGGAGACCGCTCCTGCAGACAGAACCATGTGAGGAGCTGCAGCCAGCTCTGCCAAGTCCATCCCTGATCGAGGGGCCTCACCTCTGCACACAATAGGAGTCCAGCAGGCCCTGGAAGACCCGGGGGAAGGCCAAGGCATAGGCCACAAAGGCCATCCTCTCCCCTGGGTGTGGCTCCTGCACCCCCAGCCCTAGGTGGGCACACACTCGCTTCAGCCACACCTCCACTCTGGTGGCCAGGTCCAAAGGAGGACCCTCACCGGTGGCTGGGGCCAGCATCTGTGGAGGGTGCTTGTGAGATGGGGTTGGGAATCTGGGGAGGAGTAGTAACTCGGGCAGGGGAGGGGGCCATGTCAGCCGGGACTCACTGCTGGGTCAGCAAGGGCTCACTTAAGCTCTGCCTTTTGGTTCTAGGCAGAAGAGGGGCGGGGTTACTGACCGGGTCAGGGGGCACCTCAGTGCCTGAAAAGGAAGTGACGAAGGAGTGTGCCAGGGTTCCGGCCACAGGCACACCTCGCAGCTGGCCAGCTAGCACATTGCTGCTGCTGTCAAAGCCTGGGGAAGGGAGACACGAGGTTTGGGAGGCTTCGGGCGGAGGGGAGGGGAGGCCTAGGGGCTGGGGCCTGCCTCCCTCCCTGGCCCTCACCGCCCAGGTAGCTGTAGGTGGAGGCTGTGAGCCCCCCATCGGGACCCTGGGCCCGTCGCAGACCCATCTCCAGCAGCCGCCGCTTCGGACCCGCTATCAGACGAAGCCTTGCAGCATTGGTGGCCACAAGACTGCGGGGAGCAAGGGTACAGGGGGATCCGGGGTGCAGTTCAGTTAGACACCCAAGTCGCCTGGAGTTACCCCCCCATCCCCACAACTCCATTGTCGGCCCGAGTCTCGGCGTGAGAGAGTTTAGGTCCGAAATCCAAGGAGCCCCACCTCCCAGGCTCCGCCCCACGGTGCAGTTCGTCCCAGAATCACGCCCTCAGGAGCCCGCCCTTTTGGAGCTGGGTCCGCAGGTCCTTGCGAGTCTAACGGACTGCCCCCTTCTGGCCCCACCTGGCGTAGCTGACCAGGCAGAGCAGCGGAGTCTCCAGCAACTGCACCACCAGTAACGGCCCGGACACCTGCAACAACGGCACCTACGGGGGGAGGCGGGGGGCGCAGTCAGCTCTGGGCCAGCCCCTGGAGACGCACCCCGCTGCGCCCAGCCAGTGCGCACTCACTCCGGGGAAGACTGGAGAACCCTCGCGCAGGGCCCGCACTGTCACGCCAGAGCAGTCCAGGGCCCGCAGGTGCGCAAAGAACGCAGGTTCCGTGTCAGGTGGTAGCACTGAGGCCAAAAACTGCACATCTGGGAGTGACAGAAACACTCGTGGGACGGGGCGGGCACGGCCCTGGACTGGCTGATCAAGGAGCTGGACCCGGGGCTACCTGTGTCCCGCAGACGGAAGGCGCGCAGGAAACGCAAGCAATCACGCAGCCCAGCGGCCAAGGCGAAGGAGCCACCGAATGGACAGCGACGGAAGAAGAGTTCGAACTCGGCGGTATCCTGCGCCCGGCCCGCTCGCCAATAGCCAAGCGCCATGGTGGCCTGGTAGAGGTCGGTAAGCAGCGGTCGTGCTGCTGCACGGCCCTCGGGGTCTGGCTCCTGCTCCGTGCCCTGTGTCGCCGCCATCCCACTCCGATGCCTGCGGACTCTGGCCTAGCTGGCCCGCCCCGCATGACGTGCCCCAGCCAGTGGAAACGCCCCAGCCCGCCCCCAGTGGTTAGAGCACCAAATTTTCCAAGGTTCTGCTTGGCCCCGCGCTCCAGTAGCGTAGTGGTTACGTAACGGGCTGCGAACCTTAAGGTCAGCAGTTGGAAACTACCACTTGTTCCGTGGGAGAAAGATGAGGCTTTCTGCTCCCGTAAAAGATTTAGTCTCGGAAACCCTGTAGAGTCGCGTAGAGGGTCGCGGGACGATTTTAGCTAAGGACTTATCATACAATGTTTGGAGTCAGACGTAAAGAAAGTAGTTATTGCTGGTGAGGAATGGAAATGTAAAGGTAGACGTTTTGTAGCAAAGGGAAGTGATTAACTTTCCAATTTAGGTGCGGAGGTCCCTGGGACCCTACCCAGAGAAGCAGTGATACCTGAGATGGATGCAGAGATAACGTGGAGAGATGGAGCAGTTGGGGCCTTTAGACACAGAGAGGGAGAGGGGCTGTGTACTGACGACATGGGGGTGGGGGTTGGGGGGCAGGCTTGTAGTGTATACCCTTTGGTTGGTTGATGATGCATGGAGGGGATTGTAACCATAGCAATGAACCCATATAGAATGAATGTAAAACTAATGTTCTCCCATGTAAACTATCACATAATTCACAATAAAACATTTTAAAAAAAGCAAGCAGTTATGCAGGGGGTGGGGACATTTCAGACACTTTGTTGTTAGGTGCCATCTAGTAGCGATCTCTATGCCCAACAGAAGGAAACACTGCCCGGTCCTGCACCAAGGTCATAAATCATTACTATTTGAGCCCCTTGCTGCCGCCTCTGTACCAGTCTCTGGTACTATGGCCTATAACTGGACTTAGTCTAGCTTCAGCAGATGAGGTTGAGTGAGTGGGGGAGTGGAGGTCAGCAGCTCCCCAACCCCACTGTTGTTAAGTACTGTCCAGTCGATTCTGACCCATAGCAACCCTGTATAGGGTTTCCAAGGAGCAGCTGATGACTCGAACCACCAACCTTGCAGTTCAAAATGACTTTTTCAGTCTGATGCGTTAGCCCACAGCGCCACACCAGAACCCCACCTTGGATATAGCCTATTCTAGCTACAGGGACCCTTCTCCCCACCAGTGTGCCTACCCCTGGTACAGAGATAGTGGGAGCTCTAGAGTGACCAGTCTTCATCTTGCCCATTGGGAGGCTGAGCTGACCCCGCTTTGGTCACCAGCATATCTCTTAGGTACAAGACTGGTGCCAGGGAAGGCGGCTGGTCATCCCACCCAGTGTCACCCTTGACCTGAAGGAGCTGCCAGGGCAAGGGTCCCCACAACCCCCTGTTGTTAAGTGAGTCAGTTCCAACCCATAGTGACCCTGTATAGGGTTTCCAAAGAGTGACTGGTGAGCTTGAACCAGTGACGTTGTACATCAAACGACTTTGCAGTCTAGCTTTGCATTAAGCCACAGCGCCACCCCAGGACTCCCCTGGAGGGCAGTCTATCCCCACAGTTCAGATCCCACCAGAGCAGCCCCAAGCACCTCTCCCCCAACCAGCAGAATGGGGTTCAGCAGCTGTCCAGGAAGGAGAGGGAAAGGACCACGGAGCTAGGGCCGCTGGGGGCACAACTGCAGGGTACTGTGTGTAGTCCAGCCGGGTACAGGGCACTGAACAGAGGGACAGAGGCAGCCCGGAAGACTCCAGTGGGAGAGGCGAGGGGCGGGTCAGCAAGGCCTCCAGGGCTAAAGGGCATCCAATCCTTGTTGAAAGGTGGGACACAGAGCTGGGGTGGGCCCAAGATGTTCGTCCCAACAGGAAGTTGGGTGGGGAAACAAATTGTCTTTTTTCTGGGAACCGCTTGAACCAGGAGCAGGACTGACTGCAAAGGTGGAGGAATGGGAGGCCAGAGGCCATGGAGGGGACACCAGCCAAGGTTCCTGTACCCTGGGGGAAGGTAAGCTGGGAGCCTGGCCAAGGAGACGGCGCACAGAACCCAGGGACCCAACCCTGGCCCCTGGGGGACACCAGCAGAGCAGGATGCAGGGTAGTGGACTGTCTTTAATGGTGGTAGGCTAGGGCACGGGCAGGCACACACACAGGGCTCAGATCTTGTTGAAAGCGGCAATGTCCACGCTCTGCACCTGCAGGGAGAGGCGGGTCACCAGGGGAGCCTTCCCAGAAACCCTGCCCGCTCCAACTGGCTCCAGGAACCCCCAGGAAAGTGGGCTTCCCTCAGGGCCTCCTCCCAGCTGCTCCCCTGTCCCTACAGCCAGTCACTTACGTGCTCCTCAAACTTGGTGATCTCCTCCTCCAGGAGGTCGGTGCCCACCTTGTCGTCCTCCACCACACACTGGATCTGCAGCTTGCGGATGCCATAACCCACCGGCACCAGCTTGGAGGCTCCCCAGGTCAGGCCGTCCAGGTGGACGGAGCGCACGCAGGCCTCCAGCTGAGCCATGTCTGTCTCATCATCCCACTGTCATGGACACGAAGGGCCTCAGGTCAGCCACCCAGCAGCGTGGGGTGGACTGGTCAACACTGAGGCCCACCCTAGCCCCGGAGCACCCGCGCCCACTCACAGGCTTGACATCCAGCAGAATGGAGGACTTGGCCACCAGTGTGGGCTTCTTGGCCTTCTTCTCGGCATACTGTCGAAGTCGTTCCTCCCGAAGGCGGGCCGTCTCCTTGTCCTCCTCCTCCTCGTCACTGCCAAACAGGTCAATGTCGTTGTCTTCATCGTCCTCCGCAGGTGTGGCCGCCTTCTTGGCTGGGGGTTCCACTTGGCGCATGGGAGATACGTGCTGCCAGAGGGAGGGAGGTTAAGCCCATGGAGCAGTGCCCCCACACAGGGTGCTCTGGGTCTCTGGGTCACAGGCTGCCCACACTCACCTGGGTCTGTGGGGCGGTGGCGCGGTGGCCGGGCGAGCTTCTCTCCAGTGAACTCAGCCTCGCCTCCAGCTTGGAGAGAGCCTGCTGCAGGTCCCGCACCACTGTGGGGGTGAATCACCATCAGATGGACACCCCAGGAAGGTCAGTGCTCCGAGGGCTGGGGGGTGGGGTGGAGGGGAGGGCTGCCACTAGGTGGGTCCTCACCACTGCGCAGGCTCTCGTTCTCCACCTCTAGGCTGGCGATGCGTACGACAAGCTGGCTGTGGTCCCCACCAGGCCCACTGGGTGCCCCAGAACTCTGCAAGGAAGAGGCAGAGAGGGCCCGTCTGCACTAGAATCCCACAGCTGCCCAGGAGCCTGGGAGCCCAGCTCCTCCAGAACAGGGTAATGGGGGAGCCGAAGCCCCTCAATGCAGCCCACCCTCCCACAAGATCTAGCGGCCTAAGTCATCCAGAGGGCCACGGGACGGACGGACAGGTGCAGGGGGCCCATGGTCACCCCCTCCCCCCGCCCCCGTCGGCCCCCTCAGACACTAACACAAGGAAGACTTACAGTCCCTGAGGCAGCCTGGCTTGGGGCCTCCGGGGGGCTGGGCAGCACCGCCTGGAGCTGCAAATGGGAGGGGGCGCTCACCAAGCTTTGCCTCAGCCCTGACCAGGTGCGCCCATCCCACAGTATGGCCCAGACACCCTACCAGTCCTTAATGAGGGGTATGAGAACACAGGTGGGGTCAGTTCAGCAGTCTGGGCTAGTCCACTCCTACACTATCCTTCCCACAGGCGGCCATGGCCTACCTCGTCCTCATCTGACCACCTCGCCATCCTGAATCAGCTCTCTGGAGCTTCCTGTACTCTGCTAGAAAGGAACCCGAGGGAACCCTGAGCCCATGTCCTCCCTGCACCTTGCATGCGGACACAGGCTAAGCATGTCAACTTCCTGGAGCCGGAGTCTGAGCACCATAGGGTTCTGAGGCCACCTTACCCTGGGCTGCCCAAGCAGCCCTGGGGACAGGGAGAGGGTCCCACTGGATGAGGAACTGGGAAGGTGAGCAAGGTGGGATTCCCTTCTCAATGGCTCAGGGCAGGCCCCAGGGACAGGACAGGACCAAGGACCCAGGGCCCCAGCCCTCCACAGAGCCCTGAGGTGCAGCAGCTCTGACCTTGGGACACAGGTCTCCCTAGCACTAGGTTGTAACTAACCGAGGCGGGTACCAAGGCCTCCAGCCTCAGAGACCTGCTGATTGCAGGAAGAAGGGCTGAGTCCAGTCATCCCAGCCCACCCACGGCCTTCAGTCCCCAGGCTGATGTCCCAGGGTCTGCTGAGCTGACCTCAACCAATCCAGCCTGGGGCTGGGCCAGCAAGGTCCTTCCTAGGTCCCCAGGTCCTAGAGAGTGCCCACTTGCTTGTCCCAAAGACCCGGACCCAGGAGCCAACCCCAATAAGGTCTTGGCCTCTATCCCAAAGGAGAGGGAGCCAGGAGGCCCGGAGCATCCACCACTGGGAAAGTGTGGGTGGCAGGCTGGCAGTGGGGGCGGGTACAGACAGCCCTCAGAGACGCCCACGCCCTAATCTCTGCACAGGACTGCACACGGCAGAGAGGACTCTTAGAGGCTGAATCATCCAGGTGACCATCCAACATGATCATGAGGGTCAGAAACACAACATGACAATGGCAGCAGAGACTGGAAGATGCTCTGAGCCAAGGGGATGTGGCTGACCTCTTGGCTGGAAAAGGCAGGAGACGCCTCCCCAGTCCCCAGAAGGCACACAGCCCGGCAGGAAGACCTAATTTGGGTTTCCATCATCAGGTTTTGCACTGAGGATACATTTCTGTCGTTTGTGGTGGTTTTTTATGACAGCTCTCATGAATCCTGGTGTGGCATTGCAGGATAACGTGCTGGATCGCAAGGTCGGTTGGAACCATAAGTTCAGCGGAAACCCTGTACTGGGTTGCTAAGGGCCAGAGCCAACTTGACGGCATTTAACAAGGAAACAGAAAGAATTCTGGAAGCAGGAGTGAGGACAGCTGTGAGAACCACCTACAAGAGTGGAAGGGGCTTGGGATTGGCCAATGGGTAGAGGCTAGCACAATCCAGGTGACTGCTAACTATCAGTGAGAAGCATCAGAGACAACATATTTCAGAGAGTAGCAGAACCATACTGAAGAGCCCCACGGCAGGACCAGGAGGGTGCAGAGGAAAAGAGACAAGTCACAGAACCAACTTGCACAGCCGCAGAAAGCTTAGCAGAAGTGGGTCGTGCCATCAGGTAGAGAAAGAACTTGTCTGCCACAAGGCCAAGCCGGGCACTAAGGACACGTCCCAGCAAAGCGGGGAGAATGCAGCCTGGTTTTCTTTTGCTGTTTATAAACCCGAGAAAGAGGAAAAGAGCAAGAGGAACCCTAGAGGCTGAGGGAGGGGCTGCTGGGTAATGATCTGGGATGTTCTCAGACTATCCAGGAGTCCTGGGGTGAGTGGCGCTGTGGGTTAATATGCCACACTGCAGAGTCAGTGGAACTGCAAGGTCAGTGGTTCAAGCTCACCAGCTGTTCCTCGGAAACCCTATACAGAGTCACTTTGGGTCAGAACCAACTCGACGGCACTTTACAACCACAACAACAGACTATCCAGATGGCAAACACAATGAAGTTAGAAGATTCCATCAGGAAACAAGAGTAAGACCTGGCAGGACCACAGCGTCAGAGCAGCCCCACACAGTACACTGAGGTGTGACGGGAGCAAGAGGGGGGTCCAGGGGAGATCTGTGGAGGAGCCTCCGGTATCACAGCGTGAATACATGGCAAACAGAACACTCTACCAGCTTGGACCACAAGTGGCAACGTGAGAAACAAAGGCTGTGAAACGCAGCCTTCTACAAACACACGGTCCTGGGGTGGGACTCCCAATCCTGTAAATCCAATGGGTTTGTCTGACTAAATGTGGAAACTGCTCAGAGCCTGTGACTCTTTTTCCTTGCTCTGTCTCCTGTCTGGAACAAGAGTGTCGTCCTGTGACCCCACTGGACTGTGGGAGCAGACAGCCTGATCCTAGCACCATAGGTCCCCACCCAATTCAGATAAGACTCGACTCTGATTTGATGTTAGAACGAATTGAGACTCTGGGATGGGGGCATGTAGAATGGGGACAGCGAATCTTTGGGGGACAGACTTTGCTAGACAGAATTATGGCCTCTAAGGGTGTCCACAGCCTAGTCCCCAGGTACCAGGAGAGGCTTTTCAGATACCAAGTTATGGCTCTTGCAATGGGGTGGTCATCCCAGGGTGTCAATGAAAATGACCCTTATAAGCCAGAGGGCATCAGGAGAGAGAAGTGACGGGGAGGTAGTGAGGTGGATGCTGGGACCAGGAGCCCAAAGAGGACTGAAGACCTGACCTCCCGAACTGTGGAGCAGGTGGGTTGTTACAACGACAGACGAAACTCATCTACTGGCCTCCAGGGTCTCTGCAGGCCGACTAGCACTGGGCAGGAAGTACTCAACTCAACACATCCTCCACTTCCTGATCCTAGCTGTGGGGGGGGGCTCAGGCTATAGGAAGCTGCAGGCTCCGGCTCCCAGCACACTTGGTGAACTTACAGCTTGTGGGGGGACCAGTAGTGGTGGTGAGCCGAGAGGGGCGGGGTGAGACGAAGGCATGGCAAGACAGCCACTGGAGGCAGGAGCAAGTAGGCGGCAGAGAGGGCTCCCCCGCGCCCCAGCAAGCACCTGCAGTTTGTGAAGCGCGGCTGCAGCCCAGGCTCAGCTCAGTGCCCCAGGAGAAGCCATCGAGGGCAGGGAGCCTCAGGGAGGGGCAAGGCAAGCATGAAGAGGTGAGTGTGTCTCCCATGGTGCTCTGGGCCTGGAGTCAGAGTGCCCCGCGGCACCCCTCCTTTGTGCCAAAGGCCAAAATGGCCAGCATTATCGGGGGGCCCCGCAGCCAGCCTGGGGCGTACTCACTCCGGCCAGGGATTTCTGGATGTTCTCTCTGGCTCGCGCAATGTCCCGGAGGATCACGCTGGCGCCGTTCTCCTGCAGACAGTGCAGAAAGAACCATGGGCTTTTTTTTCCCCCATTAAAAATTATTTTTTAAAAAAACAAAAACCCCTAAAAAGTCATCTCATACAGAGAGATGGAAAAGGGGAGCACAGAGCGGAAAGCTAGCGACAGTGTGCAGCGGGGTGCAGCAGCTGGGGTTACAGGGACACCAGTGGTCTCGTATCTAGGCCCAGGGAAGAGCCACACCTAAGAGTCATCTTTCAAAGACTGCAGGCAGGACCACCACCTCAAGTAAAGTCACTGCTCTGTGGGTGCCCATCCTGGAACCCAGAACTGAGCCGAGTGTGGCCGGTCTCACCTGGCGGGAGCAGCCCGTCATGGGTCCATTCATCTGCTCGTAGAATTTCCGCTCAGCATCATCGTACTTGAACTTATCGAACCATATCTTCTCATGCATGAGGAAGTTTGTGGCCATCTTCCTGCTGAGGACAGGGGAGAAGTGGCAAGTCCATGGGGTGGGACAGGCCATAGAAGCACATAGCTCACCTGCCCAGTTTCCTAGGCTGAGCCTGCTCCACACCCACCCACCGCTTACAGACCCTCTTAGCAGACCATCTGGAACCATAAGGACTCCCACAGGGCCTAAGCCCACCCCTCTCTGTGCTGAGGGCTGTTGGCACAGCAGGTATTGCTTGGAAAGAGGGACTTGGATACCTGGTTTCGGATGGGGTGCCCCAGGCAGAGAACAAGGAGGCTCTGCCCAGACCACCGGTTTGCAGAAATGTTCCCTCATGCCAACTCTCCTCCTTGGGCCCCCATGGTGGTGGGCAGCACCTGCCCCAGGCTATGGTTCTCCCGTACGCCCACAGGTCTGAGGTCCACTCCCCATACTGCCCATGCAGGATCCGAGTTTTCCATACTCGCCAACCAACCACAAGCACCAGTTCATCGTCCTAGCCCAGACACCCACTTACATTCCCTGCCTCACAGGAAAATGGCTTTCCACTGAAGCACCTCGGTGCTACCACACAAGCTTACAGGCACAGCTGCTCTGAGGACCCAGAACTTACGCCAACTACCGAGGTGGGACCACTGAGACCACTGAGAGGTGGAAGGAAAACTTGGGGACCAAGAACCAAAGCTCTGAACCAGGAGTCAGCAAACCCCAACATTTCTGCCAATCCAAACCCCCCGTGAGACAACACTGTCACTGCGGCAAGTCCTCACAGTGCGGCTCTCACGCTCTGTGAGCAGATTTGCACCTGCCCGGGACTGCATCCTTGTTCTGCCACCAACTCTAACCTGGTCCCTCGCTGCTCCCCCACAGCCCCTCCCAAGGCCCACCACGACCAAGGATTCCACTCTGCCCACATGGCTGCTGTCTGATGACGGGCATCTGCTCCACTCTGGGGTCCTCCCAGCCAAGTTTAAGTCCTACCCACCAGCAAATTCCGCACCCTCCAGGTGCCAGACCCAGATGCCTGCCTACTCGTGGAGTTGTCCACTCTAAGTGGGACACAGGATCTGAGAAGGGGAAGGTGGGGGCTCTTGCCCCTATTACACTGGCTGGGTTTAGGGGTCTCAGGGGCCCCCAGGGTGGGCGAGGAATGTGGTCCTACTTGGGTCTCAGGCTGGACACGGATGGGCTGGATCGGGGAGTGGGCCAGTGGGCCAAAGGGGTGGCCTCGAGGCGCCAGGCCACGCGCAGGGCCTGGGCGGCATGGTGGCGACACTCGGCCCTGTCGTAGGTGGGCTTGCTAAGCCAGGAGACCTCCGAGTCTCTGTGCAGGAAGTACCAGTAGGGTAGGGCAGGAGGGGCCTCCCCATCAGCCCGCCGAGGCCCCACCCGCTTGGTCCCCACAGTGTGGCGGCCCCGTCGGTCCCTGCGGCCTCGCCGGGCGACCTCGCTCTGCCCAGCTCGCTCTTGCAGCCGTACTTTTCCGGGGGGGTGGCCATCAAACAGGGCCTCATAGAAGCCCCGCTCAGCTGCATCGTAGCGAGGTTTCTCCAGCCACACCTCCCGCATCAGCGCCTGCAGGCTGCCCAGGGGTGGCTGGCCGTTGACTGGTGGGCTAGGCTGGCGGGCCAGGGGCAGGACAGGGGCAGCTGGCCTCTGGCCCGTGTCGGGGGCGCCCTGTCCACTGCGCCCTTCTGTGACCAGCAGCAGGGCCTGAGACCACTCCACAAACACTCGCTCAGCCTGGTCAAAGGAGGACTTGTTGACCCAGATGCCCCAGGTCACATGGTGGCAGGCCACTTGGCTGCCATGGATGCAGGGGCCCCGAGGGGCAAGGGCCAGTGGCCGGCCAGTTGGGGCAGCCACATCGGCCAGCCTCTGGCAGTAGGCGCTCTCCGCCCGGTCGAAAAGTGGCTTGTCCAGCCACACATGGTCGGCAGAGAGGCCCACTAAAGCCAGGTCGGCTGGGCCCAGCCAGCTCCGCGGGGAGCGTTTCCTCTTCTTCTGCAGCGGCCTCTTCGTGGCTCGGGTCCTCCTGGGGTCAGCCCTGCTGTTGATGTCGGACGCCTCCCCCACCTCCGTGTCCCCGGTCTCCTGGCCAGGCCCATTCATGGTGCCCACGGCCAGGAGCTGCTGGGGGGAGGCGGCAGCTTGCGCGGCAGCCTGCTCGTAGAAGCGCCTCTCTGCCTCCTCATACTTGTGCCTGTCCTCCCAGACGGTCTCCAGGGCGCACGAGGCCTTGCTGCTCCTCATCTTCCCGGCGCAGCCGTGAAAAGCAAGCACAAGAAGGCAGTTGCAACACAGTGGGACAGGCGGGCTGCCCCCCCCACGCCTTCCTCAGTCTGCTCGGCAGGGGCTGGGGGACGCCTCCCAAGGGGGTTCCGTGGAATACATGGAAGGACTCGAGAGTCGAATCCACAGGGACACTAAGTAAAGCAGAAAACATGTATTGTGTGTGTTTAATGACAAAAGTGCATCTTTCCTGTCCTGACACGGGTCCCGGCTCCCACGGGGCCGAGGGAACGCACGTTCCCAGCCTCCCTCCATTCCACGGACTGAACTCAGAGCGGACTCAGACTTCCAGAGAAATGATAAGTCACTTGGAAAGTCTCAGTGCATTCCATGGCACACCTGGGACGCAGCTGTACTGAGACATGGCCTGTCCTCTCTCTGGAAGGCAAGTCATGTGTGAGGTGTCCAGGCCACTTGGCCACCTTGTGTGGAAGCCTGGACCACAGGCACCAGAGATGCTCAAAAAACAAGCTTCTCAAAGGGAGATGTAAGGGGTCTGAAAGGCAGCCCAAGCAGACAGGCAGATGGAGTGTCTGCACCCACCTGAACCAAAGGACAAAGGGAACACCACTTGGTGGTACAGCAGGGAGAGGCACTTACAAACTCTACCTGAGCTCCTACAGTGGCAATGGCGTGAACACGCCTCTGGCCCTGCAATCTCAAGTCTCCCCCAGGCAGAAGGGGCTGGATGCCTGTCCCTCCCTGCCCTCTGGATGACTCACAGGTCACACAGATGACTGACCATCAGCACAACACCCACCAGGGAAATGGCCCTGCCCTCACCTCCTCCACTCCTGCTGCTCAGGAAGCCCCCAGACACCGCTCCTCACTTGGCAGGGTCTCTGGGTGCCCCACTCTCTGCATGCAGGGGATCCCCTAGCAGAAAGTCTGCTGAGTGAGGCGCTGTCCCAGGTGACTGGGAGCACTGCTGGACCTCATGGCACCCTGCCGTGTCAGGAGAGAGCCTCTCCAGACAGCCTGGCTGCAGCCTCTCTGACCCTCTCCTATCCCAAAGAGCAGGCTCTAGATTCCCCCCTGGCCCCCACGCGGCAGCCTCTGCCTACCAAGTTCAGGCACCGGGGCAGAGGCAGTGAGGGAGGCGGGAGCAGAGTCCAGGGGGCTGGCCATTGTGACATCACCTGTCAGCTGGGGTCATTCTAGTTCCCCATGGCTACAGCAGGCCCCTCCAGACTCTGTGTCCATGCTCTGCTGGGGGGCAGCTCGGGGCAAGCAGTAGTTACTTGTCAAGGGACAGCAGAGCTTGCGAGGCAGAGGTCGGGTCCCTGGGCTGGAGCAGATGGAAGGAACCATGGCGCGCGGCGCGCGGGGACAGGTGGTACTTACTTTTGCTGAACTCCTGGGACAGCAGGAAGGAAAGACAGCAAGATTAGAGGCAGTAGGAAAGTGAGGGTGGGTGGGCGCGCAGGGGCACAGGCACCCAGAGGTCAGCTCAGGCAGCCAAGGCCAGACTGCCACCAGGTCCACGGGGCAGCCAGCCCACTGGGCACCCTTCTACAGAGCTGGTGCCCACACCATGGCTGGGCCAGCAAGTTCCTACAGAGCAGTTCCAGGCACAGGTCCCCAAGGTCACACAGAGGATGGAACTGTAGAGCCCATTCAAAGATGGCCAACAGGCCAGAGACGCACATTCTTGTCCCAAGCCCATAGAGGGGAAGCCCAGATGGCACCTTGGAACCCCAGGGACTCTGCTCCCCTCCCCTCCTCAGCAGGAACAGGCAGGTGGGTGACTCCTCTGTACAGCCCATGCTACCGCATACACCCAGGGAAGCAGAGGGGGTCAGACAAAACATGTCCACTGACAGGGATTTTCCATGTGCTCGGCAGGGCCACGGGCGCTCCACACGTGATCCACTAGAGAGCACCGCCTTCCCAGGAAAAGCCAGTCTACGTCTCCGTGCTCCCAGAGACCCCAATGTCTACCAACGCACGCCCATCCCCACCCACAGCTTGGCCCAGCACAGCAGGGACGGCCGGAGGACGAAGGATCGCAGGATGCTGTAGTGGCGGATACAGAACAGCAGCCACATCACTGCTGGTCACACCAGCACCTTTCCCGAGAGGACACAGCCTCCTCCTCCCAGGAGTCCAGCTTGTGGCCCAGGCAGGGACAGCCTCTGACTAGCAGTAGAAACATGCGAGGGTCTTGGTTTGGTTAGAGCTGGCTGGGAAGAATCGCACCTTCTTCTTGCCTCTCAAGGTGCCTGGCAAAGTCTGCAGCCGGGAGGACTTGCAAACGGAACACACTGACCAGCAGCAGCAAGATGGACATTGGATTTGAGGGGTTTGTAGGCAACCGGGCACTTTGCGGCCACTGGAGTTGGGAGGCTTCGTCCGGTGCCGGTGACTGGACCAGGCAGCAGCCTGCCAAAGACACTCCTGACCACAGGGCTTCCAGTCCACAGCAAAGGGACGCTCGCTGGAGGGCCTGCCTGGGTGTCCAGCAGGACCAGCCCCTTTGTTCAGTTCTTCACACTTGTCATCGTCTGGACACACCACCCAATTAACAGCCACGTACACAATGGGCTTGCTCCCAGTGTCCAGCTCAACAGAACTTTCTTGTGGTCTTGTCCAAGCGGCAGCTATGAGCACTTTGGAGTGTGGCCAGTGGCTAATCAGCCGCAAGGGGAAGCTCCAGACGAGGTGACTGTGGTCACCTGACAGCGAAACACCACAGCCCAAACCCCCCTAAACAGCTCTCCTGCCTGGGTTTCTGCATGAGGCTTGTGCCCCGACATTCTAGCCAGGATGCTGCCGGGCCCAGACCCAGGAACAGCAAACTGCTTCCAGTCAGTTCGATTGGGAGCCCAGCTTGGGAACATCATTCGCTTCCCTACACTGGCAGCCTCTATCTGGCCACTCCATAGCCACCAACACTACCTCCTGGCCTCACACACAGCTGAGAGCTGGGAAACTCAAGCTCCACGTTCCTGTGACCACAGGGGTGGTGGGCTCTAGCGTCACTAGGTGCCTCTATGTAGGGTGAGCCTGCACGCCCTGAGCTTGCTTACAGGGAACGCGAGGGTCCCCAACTCTTAAGGCGCAAAGCAAGCACACCTGCAGGGATTCCTGCTCAGCCCTCCCCCCTGCAGGCTTCCAGGAGCTGTCAGCTGGCCGCGGTTTCCCAGTGTCTGCGCACGGGGGTCCTGAGGACACTTCACTCCCCAGATAAAAAGACTGTTAGGGAGATACACCCCACTCCTGGTTCAAGCTTAGCACACAGGAGAGCGGAAGGCAGCATGCATCCCCACAGTCTTAAACTCAAGATCGGAGCTGGGGGGGGTTGCCGTAAGGTGACCATTGGCGGGCCGGTGCTCATAAGTGACTCAGCTCCCACCCCCCGTCAAGAAAGGAGTCCCCCAAATCTGCTGAAAATACAAGTGACTCTTGCTTCTTGCTCCACCCAACTCAGAGAACCCAGTAGGCCTAGGATAGACCGTCCTTCACGTTCTTTTTCGCGTCCCTAGGAGCTCTGGCAGCGTAGTGGTTACGAATCCGGCTGCTGATCTCACAGTCAGCAGTTCGAAACTACCAGCTGTTCCGCGGGAGAAAGATGTGGCTTTCTGCTCCCGTAAAGATTTACAGTCTTGGAATCGACTCCACGGCACATAACAGGCCATCTAAGTACTACCAGACCCTGGCCCGCAGATGCACAACAAGCACGTGACTGGCAAGCGGAAGGGCCACGGACCCAGCAACTGCTGGGCTGGTGTCCTTGTCATGCTGGGTTAAGACTGAGGTCGCAGAGCCGACACGAGAATCAAGCCTCGGACGGGGATCCCCACCTTTTCTGGAGTGCTCACTAGAGCCCGCGCCACGTGGGCGCCGCCGACCCCGCCCCTCTGCGCCCGCGCCGGGAGATGCACTTGGTCCACTAACCCTAGGCCGGCACACCGTCAGCACTTGCGCCACGGTCCCTAACGGCGCTGGCGCCCGCGCCGCCCGCCCGCCCTCCCAGCCCTCGGGTCTGTCCAGCGCGCACAGCCCCTTCCCGCGGGGCCGCGGTACTCACACGCCAGAAAAGGACGCAGCGATTACAGAGGAGGATCGCGAGCCGAGCGAGGGGCGCTGAGAAAAGGGAGGGCCACCCAGGCAGCGCACGGGAAATGAAGGTCTGGGGCCAACCACTTGCCGAGGGCTGAGAACGAGGGGGGCAGTGCCCGTGCGCAAACCCCACCTCGCCGTCAGTCCCCTAGACTCAACGCTCTCATCGAAGACAAAGGCAGAATCCAGAGAGAGAAGGCCGCCGAACTCACGCTGTAGCAGAAAGGCCGGAGAGATCCGTCAGGGAACGCGTGGCAGCCCACCTACCGCCCCTGCGTCGCTCACTCAGTGGAATCGTCGGGCCGGGAAGGGGTGGGGCTGACGATCCGGCGCGAGGCCGCTGACGCGCGCCAAGCGATCAGTGCGCAGGCGCCACTGCGGCATGAGCGGGGCCGGCTTGTCGCGCAGGCGCTCCGGCAGCCGCGCCCGCCAGCCGGCGAGACAAAAGGGAGGGCCCGGTGGCCCCGCCCCACCCCGCCCCAGCGGCTGGCGCGTTCGGGCGTATGGCTCCCGCACCCCCGCCGCCACCACCTACACCATGCACCCCATGGGCCCCCCAGCTGTCCTCGGCCCGCGCCCCGCGCCGCGCCGCGCCCGCCGGCCTCCGCCCGCGCGCCCTACCGAGCCGCCACGGGCCCCTGCGCCCTGCATCCCCGCCGGACGCCCGCTGCCCTCCGCTTCGGGGTCGCGGCCGCGCGTGGCTGTGAAGATGGCCTTCCGCAAGGCCTACTCCATCAAGGACAAGCTGCAAGCCATCGAGCGCGTCAAGAGCGGCGAGCGGCAGGCCAGCGTGTGCCGCGATTTCGGTGTGCCTGGTGGCACGCTGCGTGGCTGGCTCAAGGACGAGCCCAAGCTACGCTGGTTCCTGGAGCAGCTGGGCGGCGAGGTGGGCACACAGCGCAAGAAGATGCGGCTGGCCAACGAAGAGGAGATCGACCGCGCTGTGTACGCCTGGTTCCTGGCGTTACGCCAGCACGGCGTGCCGCTGTCGGGGCCGCTCATCCAGGCGCAGGCCGAGGCCTTCGCGCGCCAGATCTACGGCCCCGAGTGCACCTTCAAGGCCAGCCACGGCTGGTTCTGGCGTTGGCAGAAGCGCCACGGCATCTCCAGCCAACGCATCTACGGCGAGGCCGAGCCATCGGCGCCCGCGGCAGTCCCACCACCAGCGCCTGGCCCACCCGTCAAGGAGGAGCCTACGCTGCGGCTGCCCGGGGGCGCGGGGTCCTTCCCAACCCGACCGCCAGCCCCACTGTCCCCCGCCGAAGGAGGCTACGGCGACGAACAGATCTACAACGCCAACGTTACTGGCCTCTACTGGAAGCTGCTCCCGGAACAGGCTGGGCCCCGGAGTCCAGGGGACCCCGGGGGAGGGGGCTGCGGCCGGCGGTGGCGGGGCGACCGGGTGACGGTGCTGCTGGCCGCCAACCTGACGGGCAGTCACAAGCTGAAGCCGCTGATCATTGGACAGCTGCCCGACCCCCCCAGCTTGCGCCATCACAACCAGGACAAGTTCCCCGCCTCGTACCGTTACAGCCCCGACGCTTGGCTCAGCCGCCCTCTCTTGCGTGGTTGGTTCTTTGAGGAATTTGTTCCTGGAGTCAAGCGCTATTTGCGCCGCAGTTGCCTGCAACAGAAGGCCGTGCTGCTCGTGGCTCATCCGCCCGGCCCGAGCTCGGCCACTAGGACGCCAGCCCTGGGCGAGAGCGAGGAGGCCCCCAGGAGGGCCCGACCTGAGCCCCCCGGACCCCCAGAGGAGCTGCAGACACCCGATGGCGCTGTACGCGTGCTGTTCTTGTCGGGGAGCAGCGGTCGCACGCAGATCCCGTCGCCCCTGGAGCAGGGCGTGGTGGCTGCCTTCAAACAGCTGTACAAGCGGGAGCTGCTGCGTCTGGCTGTATCGTGCGCGGGTGGCTCCCCGCTGGACTTCATGCGTAGCTTCATGCTCAAGGACATGCTCTACCTGGCGGGTCTCTCCTGGGACCTGGTGCAGGCGGGCAGCATCGAGCGCTGCTGGCTCCTGGGCCTGCGGGCCGCCTTTGAGCCCCAGCCCAAGGAGACGTGTGAGGGGTCAACCCGCCAGGCAGAGGAAGCGGCGGAGCACAGCCGGGTGCTCAGCGACCTCACCCACCTGGCCGCCCTGGCCTACAAGCGCCTGGCGCCGGAGGAAGTGGCCGCGTGGCTACACCTGGATGACGACTGGGGGCTGCCCGACTGCAGCCGTGAAGAGGCAGGTGCGCGCCCACCACCCTGGCTGGCCTCCGAAGCCCCTGGACCCCAGGCCTGTCGTCTCCAAGGCCTAGGAGTCACAGAGGAGGCAGGGGAGGGGCCTACGGTGATGGAGCGGGGAGGAGCCCCACTTCCCACAGCCTGCGAGGCTATTCGGGGTCTGGAAACCGCTCTGCGGTGGTTGGAGAGCCAGGATCCTCGGGAGGTGGGGCCGCTCAAGTTGGTACAGCTGCGCTCACTCATCAGCATGGCTCGGAGGCTGGGAGGTGTGGAGGGGACCCTACCTGAGGCAGGGGTGTGACCACTGGCCTGAGCGCTCCCCAGCGGCCTCCACCCCCCATGTACTTGAGGGCGTGGGTACTGACAGCCTGTTTTTCCAGGGGTGGAACGAACCCTGCGCGGCTTAGAGCTCCGCTGGTGAAGGGTCTCTCCGCCGCACAGCCCCCAATTGGGAGCAGGGGTTAAAAGGCAGGCCCAGGCTCATCCTGGGAGCACACACGGGCTGACCCACCCCATAAGCAGGGTCGCACCACGATCTCCTGCACTAACAAGCCACAGCACTTAACAGGAGCAGTTTGCTGTGTATCCATCCGCCTGGCCCCCGGGCCGGGTTCCCTATGTGGTGGGACCCCAGACTGTGTCCACAGCTCCCATCATCCCTCACGTGCACTGGACAACCGCAGGCCCGGAGCCTCTGGTGCTACATGTCCCTTCTCACGGTGGTGCCAGCATCTCAGAGGGAAAACATCTCACTTGTTTTTTGTTTATTAAAAAAAAAAAATCCAGTACTTAAAATACTCCTTAGAGGAGTCAAGAGAGCAAGAGTTGGTGGTGGTCTCAGCTGCAGCAGTGACCAGGAGGAGCTGGTACCCTCGGAGGGCTTCTGTCCCCATCCACATGGAAATACCTCACGGCACCCCTCAGCTGTTCCCAAGGCTTGGCCAGTGTCTGGCTTGAGTCCTGGAGCTTAAAGGATAGTAAGAGAGGACCTGGGTCCCCCCAGTCACTACCTACTTTGTCCCTGCTCCTGCTCCAACCTCCCGTCCTCCCCCTTACTCCCCACATAGCCAAGACTGGGTGAACTTAGGGATAGCTATTGGGAAGAGAGGAGAGGAGGGGGTCGGTGGCCCTGGCCAGCGGTGGCTGGGAGCTTGCTGAGAGTATGACTGATTCAGGGGCACTACTACCAGGGTCCCATGGAGCCCACCGCGCCCAGTGATGCTCACTCTGGACTCTCCTGCCCCAGGATGCCCCCTGGGTGTGGTGTCTCACAGAACAGAAGCTGGAGACTGGCAGAGCAGCATCAAGGATGAGCACCCCAAAAAGCACTTTCCACAGGAGTCTGGAAACAAACAGTTCCTTGGAACTGCCTCCATTTAGAAACGTGCGTATATTATGTCCAGGCAGATTTGAGGGGAAGCTTGAGGAATTGGGGAGCAAGAGAAGGGTGATCTGAGCCTGGAGAAGCCCTGGCTAGCTGGGCTCAGGCCCCAGTTCCTGCCTGCCCAGGAACTAACTTAGTGTGGAGACCCTCTTGCTGGCATGGGTAGGCACACCTGAGGCTGAATCTGTTTTCCCACCACCTGGCTCCTGTGTTCTGGACAGGTGTGCCTAGTAAAAGACTGCTCACGAATGTGCTACCAGGTAAACCCCCTCACAAGAGGGCCGAGCCCCTAAAGAGATCTTCACTGTAGAAATGGAGTGAGCCAGGTCCTGGGGCTTGGGCACAATGTGTCTGTCCCCAGCCTTCAGGATACTCTACTCCCCAGCTCAGTTCAGGGTTGCCCCTCGGAAGACAGGCCAAGGCAGGAGGTCCAGTCTGGTGTGCACGTGGTTTCCTAAACAAAGACCACCATAAGTCTGGCCGGCTTCTTCAATCCAGGGTCTTCCAGCTGCGTGGTGGACCACATGCTCTAACCTGACACTTCCCAGCCTGAAATACTGAGGGAGGCGGCTGATGCCTAAAGGTGGAAGCTGCTAGAAGCCCCCTTAGTAGCTACACTGGCTGTCTGCCAAGGGCCAGGCCCAATGCTAGGAACTGCAACGATGTTCCTCCCGAAACCCTCAAACTTGGGGCCTTGACTTCTTGGCAGGAAAGCGGCGCCCTAGCTGAGAGAGGGGTGTCCAAGGGACAAGGCTGGAACCCAAAGGCATGTTCCCTTGAGGGACCGCCGGCTCTTAGGAGTCCAATCTTTACCACCCACGCCTCCCTGCACCTGGTCAGCTGCCCATCCCATGCCCTTTATAATAAAGATTGAACGTGATCAATTTCACCAAGTCAAACCTTGGCTTTTATTACTTTGTAATTGGAGCATCTTCAATCTAAAGTCTTAGTCTTGTCATTTCTGACTCCGTGTTTGGGTCTAGAATGTCTCATTAAGAAAGTCAGGGCAAGATGAGGTATGTTATGTGCCGTGGAGTTGGTTCCAACTCATAGTGACCTTGTACAGGGTTTCCGAGGCTATAATCCTTTACGGGAGCAGAAAGCCTCGTCTTTCTCCCATGGCAGTTTCAAACTGCTGACCTGGAGCCTCACAGCCCGATTTGTAACCACTATGCTACCAGAGCTTTAGATGGGGTATAGAAATAAAAAATTAAAAAATTTTAAAGCTGATTTGTCCATTTCTACCCTGAAAAGTGGTCACTTCAGCCTCAAAAGTACATGGTTAAAGAGGCATCAGTAGAAGGGGGCTGAGCCTGAGGCTTGTTAGAGGCTGCATCCTTGGGAAAGCGGGGAGTCCCCTGTAGTGGTAACCACCTCAGCCCCTGGCAGCGTTACCTGGGGAGTTTCCGAGTGGGCAGAAGGGGCACCTGGAGCCTGGGCTCCAAACTTGGGGTGTAGCAAACACCAGTTGCCCAGAGGGAGGTCAGCTGTGGGGACACCTTGCTGTAGGGGCATGTGTGGTCAAGCAGGAAACTGCCCTGCAAGCCACCCACCCTGAGCAACAAGTGGCTGAGTCCAAGGCCCCAGGCCTCATTCAAATGAAAACAAGCACTCAGATACACATTTTATTAGCTCCCGTTACATGGCATCTCTTTTAGGTCCCCGAGACAGACAGCATCCGTATGCCCATTTTACAGACAGACACCAGGGAGTGGAGGCAGGCCCATGTCAGCCCAAGGACAGAGGGCTGAGGATTGGGGATGGGGTGGGGACTGCAACTGGAGGCAGAGTACTAGGGGAAGAGCCCCACCCTGGAAATGGGAGGTTAGTCTGCCCAGAGTCCAGCAGCTGCCCACAGCACTCTCATGCCCTGGAGGTCCCAAAGAAGAAGTGAGGAGAGGTCTAGCCTAGGGGTGGGGAGGTCCAGGGGAGCCTTGGGGACAGAAGGGCAGCACCCACAAAGTCCTAGGCTTGAAGTGTCACATCTGCCTTTTTGCTCAAGTCCCTGTGGACCATGGGACATGCTGGAGAGCCAGGTAGGCAGAGGCCGGGGTGCAAGGACAATGGAACACTACGACTCCTGACATGGGGGGCCATCGAGGGAGGGGCCACATCGCTTCCAGTATCCCTGATCCAAGGCAGGGCTCTGCGTGGCAGCTCTGCTCTGGGCGGAGCTCCCTGTGCACTCAGCATGCTGAGCGAGGTGGCGGGGAGCTGTGTGGTAGGAAGGACGGGCTTTAGTCTGGCAGGGGCATCTGAGCGAGGGGCTGGGCTCAGGCTCAGACTGCTGTGTGTGCCCACCCTCACCCACCCAATCTTGCAGGGCACCCTACCCTAGAGCCTCTCAGCCCAGAGAGCAGACCCACTAAGAGGGACCGTCACCATGGTATCCCTACAGTGAGCCCCACTACTCTGGGAATCCTGTCCCCTAACTGAGACACCGGTGTACTGTCCTGGGGTCGGGGGACAGAGCAGGACAGGGCAGTTTCAGCACTCTGGACTGCGCAGGGTGGCCCCATTCTGGGCCCTATTTCTTGCTGAGCTCCTTGGCCCGGCTGGTGGCCGCCTCCACAGCACTCATAGTGGCCGCCCGAAGGCCACCTTGCTCCAGGGCGTGGAGCCCATAGATGGTGGTGCCACCGGGCGTGCACACATCTGTCCGCAGCTGGGCAGGATGCCGGGCCTCCTGCAGAAGAAGCTTGGCAGTGCCCTGGGGGGAGCGGCCCTGTGTTGTGACTAGATGCCAGGCAGGTGTCTCTGACTCACCCCCAGCCACCCCCGCCACCCCACCCCCGGCAGGAAATGGATCCTGCCCAGCACCCCTCCCTTTTCCCCCCCCCTCCGCCAGCTTCCTCCACACTGCTCACCAGTAGGGTCTGTGCAGCGATGCGGTGGGCCAGGTCACTAGGCATGCCCATCTTGACAGCACCTTCAGCCAGGGCCTCAGAGAAGGCACACACCTGCAGGCAGACACGGGGGGAGGAGGGTCCTGGATCTGCCCCACCCTGGACATGGCCAAGAGACCTACCAGAGGTCAGAACCTTGGTGTCCTGAAGCCCAAGGTGCAGGGCCAAAACCTGGACAACCATCTTTGGGGCTGACCCGAGGACTGTAAAAGGGATCTTAGGAGGCCTGGGCTTACAGACCGGGGACATACTGGGGAGTTAAGGGTAGCCGACCAGTGCCCTGAGACAGAGCACTCACATGGAAGGACCAGCCTGCTGGGTGGGGGGAGGGGTGGGAGACATCACTCACAAATGCCACGCCACTGCCACTGAGGCCGGTGTGGATGTCCATGTAGGCCTCGGGCACCTCCTCGCACTGCCCACAGGCAGCTAGCAGGCTCTGCAGGAGTTGGGCGTCGCTGCTC
The DNA here is from genome assembly GCF_000296735.1 of Chrysochloris asiatica. Taxonomy (NCBI): domain Eukaryota; kingdom Metazoa; phylum Chordata; class Mammalia; order Afrosoricida; family Chrysochloridae; genus Chrysochloris; species Chrysochloris asiatica. The sequence continues at coordinate 52,369,495 of NW_006408519.1, forward strand.
CCAGCCCAGCAGCCCCGAGCCAGCACCATAGCCCCCTCCTGAACCACACAGGGCAGGTTGGGCGAGACGCGCAGTACCCGTGCCCTTGGGGGCAGCAGCTGCGGGCAAGGGGCTGGGGTCAGCAGTTGGGCGGGGGCTTCAGACCCCTTCAGGCTCCAGGGTCTGGAGCACCCACCCAACATCCAGGCTCCCTGAAGGACTGGGTACAGGCTGGAGATGGTCTGAGCAGGAGAAGGAGGCCATCAACCAGCAGTGCCTACAGCTGAAGGAAAGGTCCCTCTGCTTCCAACCTCAAGCAGCTGCTTACCTCCTCCAGGGTTCTCAGAGGGACCCCCGCAGCCACAGACACCAAGATCTGTTCATCAGTGATCACAGGGGCCACCTCCACCAGGACAGCTGGCAGAACATGGGGCTTGGTGGCGAAGAAAATGAGGGAGCAGCTCTGCAACACTTCCTGGTTGCTGTGGGTGGTCCGGCAGCCCAGAGCCTACAACACCAGGGCCAGCAAGCAGCTGTGAGCCAGGGAAGCTCCTCGACCACCAGCCTCCTGCATCCTCACAGCCCCCACGAAGCTCTCCTGCTGCAGCTGCTAGCACCACCCCATACCCACGAAGGCTTAGAACCCTCCCACAAACTCCCCTACATAGACTCTGCCTTGGTCTCCGACCGCCATTTCCCCAGCTCACTGCAGAACAAACAACGTAGTCCCGGGCCCAGGGAAACAGCGGAGGAACACGGGAACAGAAGAGCTTGGCTCTCAGCTCACCCGAAAGTGGCAGAGGTTCCTGTCTGTCGGTGCACTGGCCATGACGTGCTGAGCTTTCACCTTTCCTGGGGGAGGAGCAAAGGCCGAGGTGGTGAGGAGGGACAGAGGCAGGAGAAAGGAAAAGAGGGGCTGTCTCTTACTGGGGCGTTTCTCCCTGGCGCACAGGAGCCCAAGGCCCCCGATGGATATGCTTCTTACACCGTTTATTTTCTTCTGTTGTGCAGGCCCTGCCCCTTGCCCCCTGCTGCTGGATAGCCGGGGAGGACCCGGGCCCGGAGCTGGTCTCCTCCTGTAGGCGGTCCAACCGCCCCAGGACCAAACAGCACCCCAGCTGAGGACGTGGCATGGTAGTGCGGAGGCCGAAAAACACCCAAGGAACGTCCAAGGGGGCCAGGTTTCCTGTGGACAGGGGCAATCTGTGTGGGGTAGTCCAAGCTGAGCCTGTGTGTCCCAGCAGGGCCACGGGGCTGGGAGACAGGGTGAGACTTCCGGACCGGCGCCACTAGCGCACAGAACGCGCCGATTATGACCCTGACGGCAGCGAAGTGCTGTCTGCCCTCGGATGCCAGCACCAGGATCAATTCTTAAAGCCGTGGTCTCAATGCATACAACCGTAGGAGGTAGATGGCATTACCCACGTCACAGCTAAGTCACGTGAGACTTTACTAAATCTTGTGGATCCGGTGTGTATCTTACACACGGTGCACGTCTCATTTCAGACCCGCCCCATGGCTAGCACTCCGTAGGCACGCGTGATTCGCGGCTGCTCTCGGGGAGTATACGAGAGTCTCCCTGGGACAGAGGGTACGAGCCCCGGGAAGGGTCATTCCGCCGGCGCCCACCTGCTTGGATGAGGCCCCGCGCGATGGCCTCCGCCATGCGGCCGGCACCCACGAAGCCCACGCTCCACGGGGCTCCGCTGTCCGCAGCCGCCATCTCGCCGTCCAGGTGGATTCCGCCCCAAGCGTCGCTCCTACCAATCGGCTACACCGCCCCGTCCCTTTCCTCGGGAATTGGTTGCACGGATCCCACGCTCCGCCCAATCTCTTCCTGATTTTTGGTCCGCCCTCTGCAGGAGCGCGAAGCCGTGTTCCCCACCCCCCACCAGGCTGCTCATTGGTCTGAAAAGCGTGGTCCCGCCCCTCGCGCCCATTGATTGGGAAAAATCACGGCCAGGTGCCTAGGGTTTCTGGGCTGGTCTCACACCGCCACAGGCATAGGAAAGGCTGGAGGTGTCGGCTAAGGAAACGGTAGGCTGAATACCTGATCCTGAGCACAGCGAGACCGGGCGCCGCGGCTGGACTCGGGTGTGTGCGAGTGGAGCGGAGATCAGTGTGTGCGTACAGGGATGGGCCGGCAGGGTGGGGCCAATCTTAGCCCCTAAGGCAATTCTTCCAGATTGTCTGGCGCAGCCCCTCGCAGGGGTGCTGCACCCTAGAGGTTGCTGATGGCCTTTCAGCACCTAAGCTTTCAAGGAAAGAGTTCTTGAGCTAAGAAGCAGCCGCCCTGCTGAACGCCGACTTCTGTTGGGAGCAAGCTTTTCCCTTTGGCCCCTGGGTAATAGGATGGGCTCACCGTGTCTGGGCCATTTTCCTATATTGTACTGACTCCCCCTGGAATTATAGGGAGAAGGCTGGAGAGACCTCAGTGAGGCCGTGCCCCTAGACTAGAGCAGAACTCTAGAGTGGCAGAGCCCAATGAATAAGGGGTTCTGTCTCTGCTGGCCTTAGAGGAGACCAGGTGCATGGCGGGGACATGTAGAGGCTGATTGTTACTAGATGCCATGGATGGGCCCGACCACCCTCTGTACAAGAGAATGAAAACACTATGCAATCCTCACAATTGTTATGTTTGAGCCCATTGTCGTTACCACGGTGTTAATCCACCTCTTTGGGGGTCTTCCCCTTTTCTGCAAACCCTCTACTGGTCCAACTATGAGGCAGGACTTGTGGCCATCCTGGCTTCTAAGGAGCATTCTGGTTGTACTTCTTCCAAGACACCAGATTTCGTTTGCTCTCCTGAAAGTCTAATACTTTAAATATTCTTCACTAACACTGTAATTCAAATGCATCAGATTTTCTCAAATCTTCCTTATCCATTGCCCAACATCTTTGCTCTTTACCGCTTTAAGGAGGTCTGTTGCAGCAGATTGGCAATGCCTCATTTGGTTTTTTGACTGCTGCTTCCATGAGCATTGATTGTGGGTCCAAGTAAAATGAAATTCCTGACAACTCAAATTGTTGCTCTGTTTATCATTGTTTATCGGTCCAGTTGTGAGGATTTCTGTGTTCTTTACACTGAGTTGCAATCCATCCTGAAGGCTGTAGTTTTTGACCATCAGGAAGTGCTTCAAGTCCTCTTTGTTTTCAGCAAGGTTGTCATCGGCATATCGCAGGTTAAAGGAGCCTTCCTCCAGTTCTGAAGACGCCACTTTCTTCTTCATATGATCCAGCTTCTTGGATTCTTTGCTCAGCATACAGGTTGAATAAGCGTGGTGAAAGGGTACATTACTGACACATCGCTTTCTAGATTCTAAACCATACAGTATCCTCCATTCAGTCTAGCCAATTGTCTCTAAGTCTGTGTACAGGTTCCTCTTGAGCACAGTTGCTCTGGAATTTCCATTGTTTGCAATGTTATCCATAGTTTGTTATGCTCCACATAGGCATTTGGTTATAAAACATAAGTAAACATCTTCCTAGCATTCTCTTTTAGCCAAGATCCATCTGATGTCAGCAATGATATCCCTTGTTCCACATCTTCTAAATTCAGACTGAATTTCTGGCACTTCCCCTCAATGTACTGCTGCAAGTTTGTGAATTATCTTCAGCAAAACATGGCTCGAATGTGCTATGAATGACATTGTTTCATCTTTTCTGTGTTCTGTTGGGTCACCTTTCTATGGTCTGTGTACAAATATGGATCCCTTCCAGTTGTTTGGCCACAAAGCTGTGTTTCAGATTTCACTTTGTTGAAGCATTTCCATTTGCATTCCATGAATTCTCGGAGCCTTCTTTTCCCCCAAACCCTTCGGTGCATTTGGACTTCTCTCATCCCATTGGGCATACAATAACTCCTGAACTAGCTGCACGTCAACCAGTTCTTTTTAGTGCAGTGTCTCTGTATACCTTCCGTCTTCTTTTGATGTTTTCTGCATCATTCAATATTTTCTCCCATAGAATCAAGGCCTGAATTTTTCTTCAGTTCTCTCAGCTTGAGAAAAGTTAAACAAGTTCTTCCCTTATTTTCTAACTCCAAGTCCTAATTGATAGAGGTGATCACTCAATCACCATTAGTACCAGAGATCCATCCACCATCCTTGGGCTCCCAGATTATCGGCCGAAACTCCGACCAGCCCCTTCCCCGAAAATCCTCAGAATTTAGCCTCTCTCGCCTCAAGCCAGCCAGGTCTACACATGGCCACACGTGAAGATGGGTTATGACCACAGCCAAGACCGTCTCCCATGAGCCCTCTCTCTCAGCCCGGCAGCCACTTTGCTCACCCGTCTGCTCTGCACCCCTCCCCAGCCTGCCTGCAGCCCTCAGCACAAGCAACCTCACAGTCTCCATTTTCCTATCAAGCACCAGGTGGCTCCCTTTCCCCGCAAGTCCAGAGCGGACCCTTAGCAACTCTCAGGAGTTATGTATGGGGCAGGCACAGGGGGCTGGGGGACGCCTGGCTTGCAGCATCAGGGACTGCTAGCCCAGAGCTGTGAAAATGCACTTTATTGCTCCCAGGCAACAGGAGGGCAGGGTCAGAAGTAGACAGACCAGCAACCTGCCAGAGTGAGATGCCGGGTCCCTGACCGGTAGACGTTGGTTTCCCTGAGGATGGACGTGCGTGTGTGGTACTGTTGGACAGCTGCTGGGAGACAGCGCGCAGAAGGCGTTTGTGGGCTCAGCTTGCTGGGCAGGACCTAAGCTCCTGGAGAGGTCAGAGGGTGTTTGCCTCGGGGGCCTGGTACAAAGCCGCTGTCGCCCTGCCCACTGCACCACTTCCGGGCCTGGGGAGGCGCTGCTGCTGCCCCGCCCACCGGGGCACCGCCCGCCGAGTCACTTCCGGGCCTGCTCATAGTTGTCCGTGAACCAGGTGCAAGTCTCCTTCACAGCTGTGGGAGGGGAGGGAGACAGGGTAAGCTTTACTGGAGGAGAAGGAGGTGGGGGACTCAGGGGTGTCTCCCCTCACATCCCCACAGCCCGAACCTCAGGGTCCTCACCTCCCTGGCTCTGACCAGGCATTCTCATGGGTACCCACCCCTGAGATCGGCAAGCTGAGGCCTGGGAAGATTCACGAGAACACACAGAGAGCGGGGGCCTTACCCTGCTTGAAAGGAGTGAACTTGAAGTTCGGCAGATAGGCCCGCAGCTTGCAATTACTGGCTGTCTTCTTAAACTGTCCATCCGATTTGGTTGTATCAAACTGGGTGTCTGGTCAAGGCCATTGCGGAAGCAGCACCCATCCCCCTCACTCCACCTCAGCCCTGGAGTCACCAGGACCTTGTGGCCTCTCCCCCAGGGTGATCCCACCCCTCCCCTCCACTGGGCAGTCTCCATGCACGGACCTCACTAGGCTTCACTTCCAAAGGAGCCAAAGGATACGATGACCTCCCCATGGAAGTCCATGGCTTCCGCTATAGCCTCAGCCGCCTGCTTTATTGAGACCTCATCCTCCTCGCCCACTGCAGGAGGGAGGAGTCCGAGACCAGCTCAGCCCCGCCCCCACCCCTCTGGTGGTCCGCCTCCCTACCCCCACCCCTCAGCAGGACAGGGTGGGCACCTGAGAGGATGATGGGCTCCACCTCACTGTACTCTCGGAGGACCCAAAGGAAGAGCCGAGCCAGGTCCTGGGGGCCAGAAAGAGCACGGTCAGAGGCCACTGCCTAAAAGCCCACGCTGGGTTTCCTCTGGGTGGCCCGCAGCCAGCCCACATGACACTGACCAAGACTTCTGTCTGAGCTCAGAGCTGTATGGTGATGCCCGGGCCTTCAGGGACCCAGGGATGATGAGGATGGCTCTGGAGCTCAGCCCAGCCCTTTACCCCATGCCAAGCAAGCCAAGGGACTGCAAGCTATCTTCCTGCTGAGGGCAAGGAAGTGGGTCAGACAAGAGGGACACAAACCAGTGAGTAGATGAACTGCCTCCGAGGTTTCCCCGTACCCCACACTGTCAGCGCCGAACCGCTGCCTGCAGATGAGGGAAGGGCAGGTGTCTGAGGGGCCAATGTGTCTGGCACTCCCACCTCCACCAAGCTCCAGGAACCTCAATCTCATGCAAACTCCATGTGCACCAGCGAGCACTCACACTTGGCCAGGTGCACCTTGTGGATGAGGCCGGGCAGCACATGGCCATCCTCAATGTTGAAGTTGTCGTGGGGCCCAAAGACATTGGTGGGAATGACTGCAGTGAAGGTCCGTCCGTGCTGTTGGAAGTAGGCCCTGCAGAGAGGCACAATAGCCTGTACGTCCCACCCCACCCACCTCTGGCCTTTTACACACCGGCAACCAGAAGGGGACGTAAGACAGCGCAGGGGAGACCCAGCTGGTCCCATCCAACCCAGTGTAGAGCCCTCACCCCTCCGTAGGGCGGGCACCAGAGCACCTGTTCTGGACGTCAATCATCCTCTTGGCGTATGAGTAGCCAAAGTTGCTGCTGTGAGGGGGGCCGCTGTGGATCTAGGGAGGGGCAGGACACACACTGAGCTCATCGCTTCCTGGAGCTGCTACTCAGACCCCACCCTGCAAGGCTACAGCTACTTCCTGGCTTGCCCACAGGGGAGATCCCACCCCTGTATTACTTCAGGGTGTCGGGGGAGAACCCCTCCTATAGGTCAGACCCCACCCAGTAAGGCTAACATCACTTCCACTCACCATGGTCTCATCAATAGGGTAGGTGGTCTTGTCAGGGAAGATGCAGGTGGACAGGCAGGAGACCACCTTGAGGGTGCCCACTTCAAAGGCTGCATGCAGAACGTTGTCATTGATGTGAATGTTTTTCCTCTGCAGGGATGGAGCAGGTGGGTCAGGCCCCTCCCACAGCATCCTAGCCCTCACCATCTCCTCTGGGGACAGAGGTCAGGGCACACCCTAACCCGCAGACAGGGGCAGTGCCCAAGTTGTACATCATAACTCCTTCCCATTATGAAGCCTCCCATCCTAACCTCCCAGAAACAACTGGCTCCTCTCCTGTCATTCTCCACCGCCTGTCCCACCCCCATCAGGCCGCAGACAGCCAGCACCCAGGAGGATCACACCCCTCTCAGCCCAGGGTAAAGCCCCACCTGCAGGTGCTGCAGAGAACATTTAATGAAGGGACGGGGTCCAAGGGCCCCTCCTTCCCTTCTTGCCCCACTCCTGCCCGTGGGCCTAGTACCAGAGCAAGCTGGGCCACCTTGATCCTGGTTCACTGGAAGTGGACTAGCAGTCCTGGGAGCCTGCGTGTCTGGAGGTCAAGGGCTCAAGATGCAGAAAAACCGGGCAGGCAGCCAATGCCAGCCTCTCTCAGGCCCCATCCCACCCGGTCAGCTCCCTGGATTTCCTCACTGGGGCCTTCAGGTGTTGACTCTCTGGAACGTCTATCTAGGGTTCACCGTGAACCTGTGCGTCTGGGAAGCGACCAGGGAGTTCCAAACCCAGGCTCCTGGCTCCCAGTGTTCACTGGGTTGCCTCTTCACTCACCCAAAAGTCCAAATTGTACTTGATGTTCCGGAACAGGCCCCCCACCATTGCGGCTAGATGGATGACGTGTGTGGGCCGGACCTTCTCAAACAGGGCCCGCGTCTGCGCTGCATCCCTGGGGAAGCGGGACAGACAGTGGCTGCTTCAGGGCTTATGGGAAGTAGTGGGCGGAGGCTAGATGGGAACTCACGGAGGTGGCGGATATGGTTTATCAACTGGGAAGTTTGGCAGTCTGGGTGGGGGCTCAAGAATGGGCTCACTCACGTGAGGTCTGCATCCTTGGAGGAGACAAACACCCAGTCCTCTCCGGGCAGGCCCGCCCCATCTGCCACCACCTGCTGAATGGCTCTGCCCACCAGCCCGGAGCCCCCTGTCACTAAGATCCGCATGGATCTCCCGGGTTCCCCCATGTCCGCTGCACCTGTAGGACCCAACGGTGTGAGTTACAAGCCATCATGCTCACATTGTCTCAGCCCCGATCCCCTCGGAGGCTGGTGCAGTCTCACCTGAGCCCTGCCGCACCTGCCCTGCAACCCAGACAGCTGCGTTCGGTGCCAGGAGCGTCTCCAGCCACGTCTCCAGCCACTCGCGGGTCCAGGTAGAGGGGGCGGAACTGGGCACTCCTCCCGCGGCACGCTGGGAAATGGAGTCATTAAAGCGCGGCCGACTGTCTCCCGTGCACTTCTGGGAAATGTAGTCTGAGCGTCCGGCATCCTGGGAAATTTCATTCTCACCTACTCTGGTAGCGTAGTGGTTACAAATCGGGCTGCGAACAGCAAGGTCAGCAGTTCGAAACTACCAGCTGTTCCGCGGGAGAAACATGAGGCTTTCTGCTCCCTAAAGATCGGAAACCCTGTACAGGGTCGCTGTGAGTCGGAACTGACTCCACGGCACATAGCCACCACTAGTGAGCTCTCTCGTAGCGTAGTGGTTACGAATCAGGCTGTGAGCCTCAAGGTCAGCAGTTCGAAACTACCAGTGGTTCCGCGGGAGAAAGATGAGGCTTTCTGCTCCCATAAAGATTTACAGCCTCGGAAACCCTGTTCAGGGTCGCTATGGGTCAGAACCGACTTGACGGCACTTAACAACAACAAGTGTGTCTCCAAGTGAAGTTGGCCCAGGATCGGGCAGTGTTTCGTTCTGCTGTGCATAAGGTCGCTATGAGTGGGCACCTACTCGTCGTCGTCGTCCCATGTTCCTCCCAGTCCCATGTGCCCCCCCCATACTTTCTGGGGCGGCATAACCTGGGGCAAAAGCTGGGAGTCCTTGACCAGACCATCGTGGTCTGAACCTCTCTACCGGAGAAAAGAATGAAGCACAAAATCAGTTCCTTGCTGCTCTGCAACAAAATCAGTCCCCAGCTGCTCTGCAACAAAATCAGTCCCCAGCTGTTCTGCAACAAAATCAGTCCCCAGCTGCTCTGCAACAAAATCAGTCCCCAGCTGTTCTGCGACAAAGCTCCCACCTGCAGCTGGTGCCTGCTGATTTGGGTCACACACGCTGACATCACTTGGGCTTGGGCTTGCATCCACAGGATTCAGGCTTGGAATAAGTCCCCATTTGGGGGCTTACTGGTGACCTCTAGGAGCGGCCCGGTAGGTGGGTGCGTGGCGCTAGCAGGTTTCCAAAAGCAAGTAAAAGCATGGAAGCCTCTTAAGGCTTAGAAACCTTGATGTCACTGCCACCACGATCTATTGACAAAGGCTCACTCTTTGGGTAAATAGTTCCGGTATCTTGATTGCTCAAACATGCAATCAAGATATATTGATATTAACTGATGATTGGAACACAAAAGTTGAAAACAAAGAGGAAGGATGAGTCATTGGAAAATATGGCCTCTGTAATATAAACAATGCTGGAGATGGCATGATAGAATTTTGCAGGACCAATGACTTCTTCATTGCAAATACCTTTCATAGACAATTTGGACCTCACCAAATGGAATACACATCTTTGGAAAGGGATGTTGGGAAAGCTCCATATCATTAGCCAAAACAAGACCAGGGGAAGACTGTCGAACAGACCATCAATTGCTCATGTGCAAGTTCAGGTTGATACTGAAGAAAGTTAAAACAAGTCTGATGTTAAACATATCCCACCTGGATTTAGAGATCATCTCAAGAACAGATTTGATGAATTAGACACTAAAGACCGAAGACCAGAGAGTTATGGGATGACATCAAGAACATCATACAGGAAGAGAGCAAAAGGTCATTAAGAAGATAAGAAAGAAGGAAAAGACCAAAATGGATGTCAGAAGAGACTCTGAAACTTGCTCTCCAGCATAGAGAAGCTAAAGCAAATGGAAGAAGTGAGGAGGTAAAAGCTGAATAAAAAATTTCAAAAGGCAGCTTAAGAAAACAAGCTTAAATATTATAATGAAATGTGCAAAGACCTGGAGTTAGAAAACCAAAAGGGAAGAACACACTCAGCAGTTCTCAAGCTGAAGCAACTAAAGAAAAAATTCAAGCCTCCACTTGAAATATTGAAGGATTCTATGGGTAAAATATTGAAAAGAAGATGGAAGAGAGTCACTGTAGAAAAAGAAATGGTCCATTTCAAGAAGTAGCATGTGATCAAGAGCCAATGATACTGAAGGAGGAAGTTCAAGGCACACTGAAGACACTGGCAAAGAACAAGGCACCGGGAATTGATGGAATACAAATAGATAACTTCCAGCAAATTAGTGGCATTTACTCATCTATGCCAAGAAATTTGGAAGACAGCTACTTTAACTGACTGGAAGAGATTCATTCCAGAGACAGGTGATCCAACGGAATGTGAAAATCATTGGAAAATATCACTAATATCTCATGCAAGTAATGTTTTGCTAAAGATAAAGTTGCAAACGTACATTGACAGGGAGCTGTCAGAAGGTCAAGCCGCGCTGCATTCAGACGAGAAACCTTTGAACTAGGGATATCATTGCTGATGTCAGATGGATCCTAACTGAAAGCAGAAAATACCAGAATGATGTTTACCTGTACTTTATTGATTACACAAAGACTTTGTGCGGATCATGATAAGCTATGGATAACACAATTAAGTGCTCATGAAGAACCTGTACATAGATCAAGAGGCAGTTGTTTGAACAGAACACAGAACACTGACTGACTGGGTGGTTTACAATTAGGAAAGGTGTGTGACAAGGTTGTATTCTCTCACCATACTTATTCAACCTGTATCCTGAGCAAATAATTTGAGAAGCTGGATTATATGAAGAAAAACATGGCATCAGGGTTGGAGGAAGACTAATTAACAATCTGCAATATGCAGATGATACAACCTTGCTCGTTGAAAGCAAAGAGGACTTAAAATACTTATTGATGAAGATTAAATACCACAGTCTTCAGTATGGGTTGTACCTCAATGAAAAGAAAACAAAAATCCTTACTACTGGACCAATAAATAACATCAAGATAAATGGAGAAAATAATGAAATTGTCAAAGACTTCTTTTTGCTTGGATCAACCATCAACACTCATGGAAGCAGCAGTCAAGAAATCAAATGATGTATTGCATTAGGCACATCTACTGCACAAGACCTCTTTGAAGTGTTCAAGAGCAAAGATGTCAGTTTGAGGACTAAGGTGCACCTGACCCAAGCCATGGCATCTTCAATGATTTCATATGCACGTGAAAGCTGGACAGTGTAGAAGAATGATGTGTTTCAGTTATGGTGTTGGAGGAGACTATTTAAAGTACCATGGACCACCAAAAGAGCAAACAAATCTGTGTTGAAATAGTTCAGCCAAAATGCTTCTTAGAAATCAGGATGGCCAGACTGCATCTCTCACACTTCGGACATATTATCAGGAGGGACCAATCCCTGGAGAAGGACATCATGCTTGTGATATCCATAAAGTGGACGGTCAGAGGAAAAGAGGAAGACCCCCAATGAGATGGACTGGCACAGTGGCAGCTGCAATGGGCTCAAGTGCAGCCATGGTTGTGAGGTTGGGACAGGACCAGGCAGTGTTTCGATCTGTTGTACATGAGTTGGTACCAACTCCACAGCACCTAACAACAACAACAACAATCTTGATGGGAGGAACTGTGGTGTGGTGTGGTAGAGAATAAAAAATTAGGGTCCATTTTCCTTTTTGGTGGTTAAAATACTTAAAACAACATTCACCAATTCAAGACTTTTATGCGTAAGTGGGAGCTTCAAAAAGTTGATTGAAAAACGGAATGCAAAGATTGAAGCCTTCTCGTACAAGTCAGTGACATTAATGACATTTGTCATGTTGTGCAGCCATCACCAGCAATGTCGGCACATTTCCCATCACCACTAACAACTCTGCTTCCTCACCAGCGACTGGAATTGGGGTGGGCTTTGTAGTCCCCGTACCACAGGGATCTCTGCTAACAAGGCATGGCTGCTTGTTTGTGACTGGAGGGGAGCTGTGGGGACCATTGACTCCGGGCATCAATCTGTGCTGAGTCCAGAGGAGGAGTAGAGTCACACCCCACAGGAGGTGGGTAGTGGGGTTCCAGCAGGACTGAGGAGGAGGCTGTGGCGGGGAAAGCTCCCTACCTCCACTCCTCCCCTCGCCCAAACACCACCTTCCCAAGATTCTCTCCATAAATGTACATGACCTTAGTTCCCGCCCTTCATGAATTCAGTCAACATTATGAACCCCGACTGTCTGCCAAACACACCTGCCTCTGGGTTCTAAGTGTCTCTGCTCACACATCTGCACCATCTGGGAGCTAGGCAGCGTCATGTCCATTTACGGATGAGGGACTCGAGATGACATCCCAAAGTCACACAGCTTGGCAGTGACAGAGCTTCAGTGGCTCCCTGCTGTTGGTTTGTATCCCTCCCCCAAGAGTCCAGTTGAAGTCCTAATACTGGAAAGTGTGAGTTTGTTTGGGAATAAGGGTTTTCCTTTGTTACGTTAACTGCAGTGATACCCAGAGAAAGAGGGGCTTGCTAGAGCCTCCCCACTCTAGGTCCTCTGTGGCCCAAAGGCCAGAGCAGTTTGCCTCACAGCCAAGGTCTGGGCCGGAACCTCTCTCATTCTGATCTCAATGTGAACTGAATGCGCCACAGTACACTCAACAAAGCCACCCATTGTTTGCTCAAAGGTGGACTATGTTGTTGTTGTTAGGTGCCATCGAGTCGGTACCGACCCATAGCGACCTTATGCCCAGCAGAATGAAACACTGCCCAGTCCTGGGCCAACCTCACTACTGTTGCCACACTTGAGCCCATTGACGCTGCCACTTTGCCAATCCATCTCACTGGGGGGTCCTCCTCTTTTTCTCTGACCCTCCACCTTACCACACATGATAGCCTTCACCAGCGACCCTACCCTAATCCTAGTGCAACCCCTACCCTAATCCTGTTGTGAAGTCGAGTCGTTCCACCTCATAGCGATCCAGTATAGGGTTTCTGAAGAGCAGCTGGTGGGTTTGAACCACTGACCTTGTGGTTCGCAGTCCAGTGCTGACCCTACAGAACCAACTCCACGAGTCCTACCCTAACTCTAATAAGGAGAACACAGAATAAAAATTCAGAATTCAAGAGCAAACCGACAAAAGAAATGAAAAATGAGAAACCATAGAAAACCAGCAAGTAGCGATCCAGATGAACGCTAAGATCTCAGAAACAGGTAACCCTTTGAGCGGTCAGAGAAGCGGGACTAAGTCAGTGGAAAGCTGGACTGGTGGGCCTGAAGACAGACCCCTCACTGCTTCCACTGGAGGAGTAATCAGATAAAACAACTCTAACAGAACACAAAACCCTAGGCCTAGCCTAGCCTAGTAATCAGATAAAACAGAACACAAAACCCTAGGCCTAGCCTAGCCTAGTAATCAGATAAAACAGAACACAAAACCCTAGGCCTAGCCTAGACCTAGCCATGGTGTTCTGTTGTTAAGTGTGGTAGTCCTAACTATAACCCTAACTCCGTACTCATCCCCCACCCTGTAAAGAAACAGTGAAGTCCTACTTTATACTTGTTGTTAAGTGCCGTCAAGTCAGGAGGGAGGGAGGTTGGTTTCTGCTAAAGATGAGCAAGTTCCAAGTTCATGGGTCAGATGTCAGGCTGAAGCCTAGGCTTCTGCCATCAGAGGCGAATGAAGCTAAGATCACCAGGGAAGATGGCCTGCTGCTGACCACTCCCAGGATTGTCAGCAGGCCACTGGCTTGAGGCCAAAGACAATGAGTCAGATGCAGGATCCAAATCCAGCAAAAAGCCAGCCATCTATTCCACAGCATCCATATATGTGAACAGCTCACACTTCTAAGGAAACCTTCGGATCATCACATGTGAACTGTGGAACTGAAACAACAGAGCTCCTTGAGAACTCCGAATTTCTACGCCCAGCAGAGCTCCCCTGGCCTTGAGGCAGATAGGGCAGAAACAAGCCTCACAGGTGGTGTTTACTGTATGGGATTGTTATTTGAACTCCTGAGGTCACACTTACTTTGTTATTGTTATCTAGTGTTCCTGTGAGCTCACTAATCCACTATTTTTGCTTCTGTACTCCCTGCTTCAGCAAATTCCTTTAGATGAGCCCCTAGCCCCTGAGCCAAGAACTTAGCTTATATAAACAAGCAGCTATTTCCCTACTGCACAGCAGGCCTGGGAGAAGTCATTATCTCCTGCCATCTGGCTATAGATGTCTGCTGTGCCAAAAAAATTCTCTAAATTGGACATTATAGTGGTCATCATATTTCTTTGGGATTCGAACCTGTAACAGAACCACTGAGAATCCTGGCCCAGCCAAGTTGGGACAAAACCTTAAGTATCACAGTGTTTCATTAACGAATAAGGCACAACTCAGGATCAGAGTCAGGAAGCATGTAGGCCAAATCTCCCTTCTTCAGTGCGGTCCTCCTCTCGGCCTTCTGAGGATGGGCCTCCCCGCTAGCCTGCCACGGGGCCCCCTCTGGACTGTGGCTGTCTTCAGCGTTACAACCCCCGGGTCTTGTTACAGTTGTTAGGATGTTCCTTGCCTCCTCGCTTTCTGCTTTTACACTGGTCTCTTCTTCCTTCCTTCTTTGCCCTGCTCCTTCACTTCTGGCTTGTTACCTTCTTAGAGACCTCTGTGGGGTTAGCTGCACAGAAACCCAACTCCTTGTCAATTTCTAGGTATGACTCCTCCAGGAGTGGGAGCCACAAAGGGAGCCTGTAAGTAGGCCTCAGAAACTTAATTTGCATAGAAGGCTAACGTCACTTCATTTGCCTAGTACACTGACCATCCCTGCAAGTTGCAGCCCAGGGCCAGACAGACTACAGGTGTCAAACCGGGTTGGTAACCTCTTACCCAGGAAATGTAGCAAAGTCTTTGGGGTAGAAAAGAAGGACAAACGTAACTCCTCAGGGCTTAGGGAATCATTTCGCCAACTGTTTCCAAAGAACTATGAGAAATAGCTCTTGGGGCGATCCATCCTCAGGACTAAGGGGAATCTTAGGGGTAGCAGGCTAGCATAACAAAAGGAGCTCAGGGGAGGAGAGAAGACTAGTTTGACCAGCTAGAAATTAAAAAAAATAAGAATATACCCATCAAGGAAATAGGGGAAGTTCATGGGGAGGGTGGGAAACTAATTTTAAATGAGAATGCTCTCAACAATGACTGTTTGGGGCCTTTTGACTTTGGGGGCAGGTTGTAAATGCCATATAGCCAGTAAAAGGGGACTGGAAGAGGGGCTTTTTCGTCACAGGAGCATAAAACTGAGAGCCGGCCATGCCTAGCATCTGCCCATGTCTACTGGATTGCGTGCCCAATTTTGCAAAATCGAATGAAAAAACTCTCACTCTTTCTAAAATGAGTACAGATTGGATTGCTTGAGCCTTTATCAGTATGGAGAACCAAAGTCAGAGCTCATATAAAGGAAACTCTTTTACCACAGAAAATTCCTAATCAAGAACTTGACACTGAATGTGGGGGCACAGAGGGGAGGCCACCTCCAGCTCTTACGTCATCATTTGTCATGTCTCCTATAGAAAACAACCTTACTCTGCAAACGTACTTCCTATGGAAGAATCAGCTGAAAACAAACGGAAGGGAAATGCATACTTTTAAGTCCCCATGTTGCCTGACTTACGGGAAAAGTCTGTATACACCCATGTCAGAAGCAGCAGGCCACATGAAACAAGCTCCAGACCCTCTCAGCAAGTTAGCCCTGAAAAGGAGACATCCCAACCAGAGACTAGAATTCGGTGCCCTTCTGTAGATGGCAGATACCCTAGGCAGAGCTACGGGAACCGTAAAGCAGCGCACACATAGCCTCCCTCTCACCAACTCTCACAGCTGCTGAGCCCTGGCCTGGGTGTCAGGAGCAGTGAGCCTGCAGGGAGGCCACCAGCACCTGCGGGCAAGTCCATCAACCAGACACCTTGTACCCTGGAGGGAGCAGTGACACTTCCAAACCCCAAGGATAGCAACTCCAGACACAAGTTTGACATTCTGGCCCAGTATCACTGTCCAGGGACCCCAGGTCACTGTAGGTCAGGGGTCCACGTTCATAGCAAATGAAGTGATGGTGCGGAAGCTGGGAATCTGCCCACCTCCACACAAGTGTTGGTGAACAGCCAGCCCATGGGGGTTTGAACCTCATGATGCGGGACAGCGTGGACCAGGTGTTGTCTCTCCCCATGACCTGCTTGCTGCCGGTCCTGCCAAGCCTAAACCATTTAGAGCAGGCCCTTTACAGAAAACACTTGCCAATCCTGGCTCTAAGGCATTCAACTTGCTTTTCAGATAAACATTTTCTATCCCTGCTGCTTAACACTGAACAGTTGAAATGTGACAAGCGCAACTGATACACGGAGCCCAACGTTTTATTTATTTATAGGCAAATCGCCACAGGTGCCCAGTGGCTCCCGTGTTGGAGAATACAGCTCTAGGAATCCCCTGCGGTCCTTTACAAGGAGCAGGACGAGAAGACGCTAGAGTCTGGGCACTGGGCTGGTTAAGTTCCATCGGAGTCGGTTCCCACCCATAGCGACCCTGTATTGGATTTTTGAGGATCAGCTAGTGAGCTTGAACTGCCGACCTTGTAGTTCAAGCTGACTTTGAAGTCCAGCCTATTAACCCATCCATAGCCACACCAGGACTCCTGTGGGTGGTGGTGTTGTTAAGGGCCGACCCGTAGCGATCCTGTATAGGGTTTCCGAGGAGTGAACTGCCGACCTTGTGGCTCAAGCCAACTTTGCAGTCCATAGGACCACACCAGGATTCCAGTGGGTAAAGAGGGATTAAACAGAATGTTCACGGCCCGGCGCAGAAAACAGCTCCAAACACACAGACGGGAGCACGGGGCTAGGACAACGGGGACGGTGCCATCGGTCAGCCCCATCATGAAACAACTGCAGAGCTCTGCAGAGCCTGGAGTCCTGAGACCAGGTGGTGTGGGGGTCTACAGCCATTAAGACCTCACAAAAGCCCATTTCCTCCACAGCCAGCCCATTGCAAGCCCCACGCCCTCCCAAGACCCTCATACAAACCCTCAGCCTATGCAAGAGGATGCTTACCTGGGGTAGGAGTCCTGTGGGCTGATGCGCCAGACGGCAAAGTTGTATGAACTTCAAGGTCGGTGGTTCAAGCTCACCAGCTGCTCCTTGGAAACCTTATACAGGGTCGCTATGGGTCGGAACCAACTCGACGGCACTTAACAACAACTGGCGGAAACGGGGCAATTGAAACATAAGGAAAATAGACATTTAAGAGTTATGGCGGTTGGTGTCAAAACAGCTGCACTCAAAAGTCTCCCTCACCTGTATTAATAGTTCACCAGAAATACAGTCGTTTGCAGTGATTTAAGCTTTAGATGAAAAAGCGGTTTGTAGCTTTTCAATGGTGTTTGGGGGCGCTGCAGGAGCAAACGTTTCCAGTCCCGTCTACTGTTTCATCTCCCAGGGGTTGTTTCCCGCTCCCCACCTCTGGGGACCCACTCCAGGCTGGGAACCCGCCTTTGCCAGAGCGCGGCACTCGGGAACGCCCCCTTCCTTTCCGACGCGCGCGCCTCTCCGCCCTGAGGCGCGAGCGCCCTCTCGCGGCCATTCCCGCAAGGACGTCACCACCACCTCCTTCACCCCACCCCCGCGTCCCTGCGACCGGAACTCCGCGCCACAGAGAGGAGTCCGGTCTCCAGATCTCCTAGAGCGGCGCCGGAAGTCCTCCGGGCGGGGCCTGGCGCACTTCCGACCGCGGCGCGCGGGCGGCCTGCGGGCTTTGTCGGCGGGATTACCTGGCCGGCGTCCGGCCTCTCCCGCCGCTCGGCCAGCGGCGCCGGGCCCGCGCCATCTATCACCGCTGGGCGCCGGGTGAGTGGCGCGTTGCGGGCTGGGAGCGGGTGTGGGCAGCGCCTTCGCCGCGGGCCCCGGCGGCCGGGTCGGGGCAGAGGGGGCCGAGAAGCTCCGCAGCGTCTGGGCTTCGTGAGCTGTCCCCCGAACAGCGATCACGGCTGCGCCCCTAGCCATCTCTGCCCAGGGAGCTCTACCTGCGGCCATTGTGGGGCCTCCCTTAGGAACGTCACGGAGTAAACAAGTTCCGTTCGGCCGGTGCTTTTCCCTGGGTCCCTAGCGCGTCCACCTTAACCCCCGCGCCCGCATCCCCAGCCCTCCCAGCCCCGTTGAGGGGGCCTACCCCAGCTAGCCGTGCTGGTGGGAGGCCTCAGGTGCGCGCCGCTGCAGCCGGGAGGGATCCCCCAGGTGATGCTGGGAAGGTGTTGTGTAGGGTTTCCGAGGAGCTGCTGGTGAGCTTGCGCTGTGATACACAGCGATCGGGAGCATCCTAGACGTGGGCCTGCGGGCGAATCCGCAACTCCGTCCTGAAGAGCCCCTGTGGGTGCCTTGTCAAGGATACCGGCCCCAGCAGAGCCCTGGGGAGCCCTGGGTGGAGGTGGGCTTTGAGCTCGGCCGTTCGTCCGCACAGCTGGTGTTGCGTCATCACCCGGCTTTCTCCTGAGCTTAGACCCAGGGAAAGAGAAAAGCCCTTGTCCTTTGCCCACCTACGGTCGGATTGATGCTTCCTATCCAGAGAAGTGGGACTTTTAGCCCTGTTACAGCCTTGGAAACCCTGTGCGCGGTCACTGTGAGTCGGAACCGACTCCATGGTCCTTGACAACAACAACATGCGCAACCATCTGGCAGTGTCGGGGATATCCTGGGGGAGACAGACGTCGTGGGGCCCCGTTGCCCCATTGCTTCACACGCCTGTAAACCTGGCTCCAGCCTGTCCTGGAAGCGCGGCGGAGGGGCCTAGAGATGATCCGCAGAGAGGGCGGTGCGGGGAAGGCGAACACTTCATTCGTTTTGTCATTGGGTGCTATCCCAGGGAACTGCGAACGCCTCTAAAGTGCTAGATTGCTAACCGAAAGAATGGAAATGTGAGTTCTCAGAAGCAAGGCCTGGCGATTTTCAGAAAAAGCAACATTGCAACCTTTATGGAGCACAGGTCCTTTGTGACACACGCAGCTAGTGTGGCCCAGAGGATGCAAGGCAGGAGCTACAGAGCGCAGGGTCTTCACTTTATTGGGGGTCTGCGGCTTCTCTCCGGGTGTGTAGATCCCGCTATCACCTGAAGCTGCCACCTCTGTGTCGTAGTCACTTAGTCCCAAGGCACAGCTTCAGACCAAGAAGGCATTTGTCCCTGGGGACCATGGTAGCTCTCCGACTGGCCGTGGACTTGGCCATCACCTCCAGGGAGTCAGGTACACACCGGAAGACCCTGTGCGTGCTCTGTAGTGGCAGGAGGTGGGGACTGCTGTTTTGAGAGGGCAGCCCGCATGGGGCCGTGTGGTGGGGTGCTCCATGTGCTCAGGGCCAGAGTGAAGTGAGCCATTGGTGGGCGTGGGGTGGAAGGCCACCTCAGAGACCTGGGTACTTTCCTGGGTGGAGCTGCCAGCGTTCAGACTAGGTGACGGAGGAGCAGAGCAAGAGGTGTCAGGTGGGAGGTGGGGGCGCTGACAGGGAGCAGCTCCTGGAACTTTGCGGAGGGGCCGAGATTTGGGGTTATTCATTCCAAACAGATCTACATGGCCTCGGCGTGACGTCAGCTGGGGAGCAGTTCTCTGTTGTTGAGGGAGGAGGCAGGAGTGGATCGGGGCAAGTTTCCAATGCCACTCCCAGAAGTTGGGGTTTTGCCCTTTAGCCGTTGGTGGTGTGGACGAGTCTCCCACACAGGGAGGTCAGTCTGATTCCTTCCGGGCACTGGCCTTGACATCCAGTCACAGAAGCTCAGCGAGGAGATGGCTTCAGGACCGCTGGCAGTGGGGAGCCCAGAGGAGGAGGTGGACGGAGGGAGACTTGGCGGCCTTCGGGGGCTCCTGAGGAGATGCTCCCTATGCTCCCAGAGGCGGATTGTGGGGAGTCAATCCAGTACAGCGTCTCATCAGCATGTGCCCATGACCCTCAGCCCCTCGGGACCTCGGAGAAACCCACATGAATGGCAGCACCGCCAGGAGCAGAGGCACTGGTGTGTCTCCTGCAAGGCCACATCCCTTGACCAGCGTGGACACTGAAGTGGAGCTTCCAGGGCCTGAATCCGGGTACACCAGCTACTGGCATGGTGCCCCTTCCAGGCCTAGCTCCCGCTTGGTTTCCTCTCTCAGGCTCAGCTGTGTATTTAAGCAGTTGTATGTGACCTTCCGGACTCCTGGGGTGGCACTATAGGATCAGCACTGGAGTGTGAACCATAAGATTGGCAGTTCAAATCCACCAGCTGTTCCTTGGAAACTATACAGGGTCACTGTGAGTCGAAACAACTGCAGCAACACGACATTTCATCCTGCAAACCCTGTTGGCTTAGCCCGCTATGTCTGGGACCAGAAAACCTGGCCTCCTTTTACTCCCTTTTACTCCCTATTTCATTCAGGTTTCTGTAAAGGAAAAGTCTCCATCCAGCTTTACTTGAATTCACGGAAGGAAAACCAAGCTAAGCAGATGCTGAAGGGCTGTGGTTTCCCAGATCAGTGTTTCTTCAAAGCGAGATAAATACCATTTTCAAAACTTTCTGAAGTTCAAAAAGCTTATAAAACCCTCCCGAGGGTGTGATTAATAAATGTGCTAACACACGTATTTGGGCGTAGCCTGTTTCCAGGTTGTGTAAGAATCACTTTTAAAAGAAAAATCAGAATTTATTACTGAGTCCCAAAGCAGAACAACAGCCCAATCCTCCTCCTATGTATTTATTTACTTTTAATAAAAAGAACCAAGTTTAAGATACAGTGGAACCTGTGAGAGCCGGAACTCAAGCTGTTTTCTGCCTTTGCCAGGCCACACTTCTCTATCTCTTGTTTTAGCAGAGACGGTTTGCGTTTTCCTTCCCTGACAGGTGTCTGCCTTACATGTGGAGTGCAGCTTTTGCAGGTGGTTGTTATCATTGGAGTCCCAGCCAATCACTAAGACACTGTCCTGTAAAAGTGACAGCTGGCACTTCAAAAGGGAGCCCAGCTTCCGGGGGGAGTGTGGTCTGAGGACCGAAGCTTGCTCCTGAGGTTGCGGAGAGGATTAAATGAGACGCCCATCTCCGTGGCTCAGCCCTGTGCCAGGCTCCAGGAACCAGTGCCTTCTGCCAAGGTTTGGACGACCGAGTCGGAGGACTAAGGCGTGTGAACAGCAAACTGTCACCTCATTCCTGGTGACGGCCAAGTGGAAGCAAGCATGGACTTCTCAGGATGGGTGGCAGCTTCCAGACCTGCTATCAGCGGTGCCCACTGATGCCGCAGGACTCTCCCTCTGGACCTGCCCCAGGCTGTTTGTGGCCTGGGGAACAGAGGACTATCGGCTGGAGCAGTCCAGCTGTGCATGGCCAGTCCTCCCAGTCACCATCCTGCTTACACTTCGGGGAGACTCCTCATGGAACCAAACGGGTAGCAGTGTCCCCCAGCCCCTGACAGAGCAGCCACTCAGGAAGTGGACAGGCTCTGGCGGGGCTGCGGAGTAGATTTTCAGTTTGAAAAATCCTATGTACCTACGGAAACACACACGCTCTGTATGAGAAAAGGTCCAGATGTGTGTCAGTGAAGCCGTGGACTGCGTGTTGCTTGCCAGGGGCTTTCCTGGTTCTATGTTTGCATTTCTTCGGTCACTTGAGA
>NW_006408519.1:52391438-52412167 GCF_000296735.1 Chrysochloris asiatica
ACCCTCACAATCAGTCCTGATAACAATTCACTGTTGTATCACTAGAGCCCCGTCTGTAGATCGTATCTTTTTTAACTGACACAGTAACAACATCATTAGAAGGGGTCCGAGTAAAGCTAGACTTAGGACTGAGCAATGTGGCCTGCTCCCAGATGTTGGTCTGGAGAAATAGCAGCTGCGATTGTCGAAGTGGTTTGGTTCAAGGTTCTTTTTTAAAGATTCTCTACTGTCTTACATTCCTCAGCATACTTTTTCATATTTTATTAAATTCATGTTTTAAAAAAGCATGACAAGATGACAGCAACATACGTACAAGCATTTTACAAAAGAAACCATTACTGATTATCAGCTGTAACAAAGTGAAGAATAGATGCCAAGTTTCTGGGATAGAATCTGCCCTCAAACAAAAACATCTATAGGTGTGCAGGCGGCTGCACGGGATGCTTTACTAGTGACACACGTCTGTGGTGGGTAATAAATCTATGGTAAATGAGGTGCTTACGTAGGTCCAATTTACAAAGTCTTCTTCTCATCAAGAAGGCCAGGATATAAGTGGAGCTAATCACATACCCTAAACCCAAGACAGTGAACGCACTGTTTACCATCTAACCTCATTACAACCTTCCAGGGTTGATTCCATCACTCACCATGCTCGGGTGGTCATCATCACTACTTACTCATAACCAACAGTGGACTTTCATCAACTCACATTTCCTGTTGGATCTAAAGGGAAGGACTTTTATAAATGTTTCTCTCAAGAAGTCAGAAAGAGGTAGACCCGTGACCAGGATTTATTAAACTCAGGGACTGGGAAGAAGAAAAGATTTGGGAAGAGAAATGCCTTCTTTGGGCCAAGAATCAAGAAATATGACTCATTTTGATCTTGGGAAAAATCCCATCTCACTCCCTGCCCCACTGGGGACCTACAAACTCAGTTCTGAATTCAACTCCATTTTTTCCATCCCTACCTTGTATTTTCCCCACTTCCTCTGGTTGATGTTAACAGTGGTGATGAGGCTAGCTGGCTGGACACGCTTCTTGGAGAGCTGGAGGGAGGCCTTGTCCATGTTTAGAGTGGCAACCTCTTTGCCAGCAGCTGCTCACCACACAGGCGTGTGTCAAAGCCACTGGGACTGGAGAACAGGACTTGCCCTTGACGTCCCTTGGTGGTCAGTGTGGAGCAGTTGGCCTCGTGGTTTGTGCCGATCGCCTTTCGGGCTGTCTCAGCTCCACGTGGTCATCTTGGTGAGGCGAGTGCATTTGACTTGTGCCATGCAGCATGTTCACCACCGCCAGCATTAACAGTGGCAATGTGAGGAGCAGGCTCCGGCATTGATGGGACCGAGGAGTGCAGCCCAGGTGTGAGGGCGCTGAGACTTTTTCTCATTGTAAACTTTTAAAAGATGTGCATTATAGAAAACTGAAAAGCAAAGAACACAAAAGACATCCAAAATCATTTTGATGATTTGATCACAAGTCTGACGCCCTGGTCCTGTGTGTGCATGCACATAACTGGCTGAGGTCACACACAGCATGAATATTTACCAATTCAGAGCCCCAGAGCCATGAGTATTTGACAACCAAGAATACACAACACTGACTCAGGCAGGAAGGAAAAAATCCTGGCTTGCTTTGGGGAGAAAATTTTCATAAAAGACAAAAATGGTAATAGGCCTCTAGATAGGATACTGACAAGAGTTACAAAATACTGTGTTCCCTCACTGCTCAATTGAAAATGAAGCAGAAAGCAAGAGTACAGTAAGTATTATGAATTCTAAGAATTCACAATCGGACCTATAACTGCTGAAATATTACCAAGGTGTTCCCACTGTATTTAGTAATGTATTCCTGTCTCTTCCAGAGCTGCAGGCCCACACCTAGGGTTATCACAACACCCCACACCTCCTTCCGCCAAGCTAACCGATCTGTGTACACTGCTCAAGGCTGCTTTAAGAATTCCGTGTCCAAGATGCCTTTCTATTAAGTGTAACAAAAAGATATTTACAATTTGATTAACTTACTAACACTACTTATGTTATCACCTCAAAACATCTAAAAAGCTTAGATGCTACAGAAGAATAAACATTATTCACAATAAACAGATACTTTGCAGAAATGCACATAAAGATTTAGGGTTATAATCTAAAACTGGTTTCTAGATACTAGCCCAAAGCCCTTCCTCTTCTACCATTCAACGACTAAGTACAGAAATAGTTCTATGTCTGAGAAAACAATCCACTAAAAATCATTTTTGTTAAAAAAAAAAAAGGAACACATTTCAGAGTATTTTCTGACGTAGTTTTGATCTTTTCTTTCTGCTACTTCAATGACCTCTTGCTTTCTTCGTGTATAATGTTTTCGATGTCACTCCACAACTCTTCTGGCCTTCTTCAGTCCTTAGTGTGAATCACATCAAATCTGTTCTTGAGATGGTCTCTAAATTCTGTATTCAAGATCACACTTTGGCTCTCTCTCTCATGGACTTGGTGGACTTTTTTCCATCTTCAGCGTAACTTGCCTAAGAGTCGGCTCCTGGTCTTGTTTCAGCTGATACTGAGTTTCCACCATCTCTTCCCACAGAGGTAGTCACTTTGATTCCCCTGTGCATTTCATCTGGTGAGGGCCACGTGTATAGTTACTACTTATGTTGCTGGAAAAAAAGAAAAGCGCATTTGCAATAAAAAAGTAATTGGTATTGAAGAAAACCGTCATCTTCATGAGTTGGAGCGATCCTTTTGGTAGGTCCAGTTGGTGGCCATTGAACTCGGGAAGCTGTTTTCAGAGATTCCCTCAGGGTGCAGATGACAAGGCCTGGGTCACAGAGCCCGCAGGACACCCTTTTAGGAAAAGCGATAACTGGGCTCATTTTGTCAGCAGATAAGGAACAGAACTGCCTACAAGGGTGCACGTTGAGTTTCAGTGTCTTCACCAGGAGAAATGGTCTGAATATTCAGCATGTGTGTTTGCTTTGTTTAACGTGAAAGCTGCTGTAACAGAGACTAAAATACAGTTTCAGATGAAAACTGGGTCTTCTCACATGGTGGCAGTGGCCATGGATAGGTGGACGGTCTGTCCTTCGGGTCCTCCAGGAACCCTCGCTTTGGGGCTGCTCTGGTGGCTTGACTGGAGCAGGGGAGAGGAACGTGCTGCGTCCCTATGAAAGGCGTGTGCACATCCCGTGTGCTCTTCTCGCTCTACACGGCAGCTCAGGACACATCAGGAGCTGTAGTCATCTTCTGGGTAGCCGTGTGCCTACAAAGCAGAGAGGACTTCTGTCCATACGCAGGACGCTTAGCTACCACCTCTGCCAGAGCCCAGGCTCTTCAGTGGTCTGAACTCTGGCCAGCTCTCTATCCTGTCCCCCTGTGATGTGCAGCAAGGGGACAAGGCCACCGCAGTGTGCCCTCCCCTCAGGCTTCCTGGCCCAGCAGAATGAGGACTCCCGCCTGTCACCACAGAGCAGGGATGTGTATGTAACCGCGTTGTTCCCAGTTAGTAGGGTGGAATTGAAACGCTTGTGGTTGCCTCCTCACAGCAGTGACTGGAGCGTGGTCCTGTTGCATGTAGCAGTGCAGATGGTACATCTCGGGGTGACAACGTGCTGGGGATACATAGCAGTCAGGGCTGCACCCCTTAAGGTGTGCTAAAAAGCACTGAAATGCACCCTTGAAAAATGGGGGATTTGATGGTATATAAATTATATTTTGCTTTTTAAAATGGGTGCAGTCAGAAAGCAGACACAGAGGACCATGTGAGTCCATTGAAAGGAACTCCCTAAATAGGTGGACTTACAGTCAGGGAGGTGGCCACCTTTGTGGGGGGCTTTCTGCTCTCTGCTCCTTCCCTTTTCTCCTCCGGGACCCTGGCCTCCCCCTCTGAGGGGTGCAGCCCATCCTTACTGGTGAGGTCATGGTATATTGAGTTCACTAGTGACAGACCAAGCTGGGGAGCTGTCCCCAGCAGGTTCTCTGGGGATGGGCTCAGAAGGAACGCAGGGCTGGACAGAGGAAAGAGTGATGCGTAGTGACCTCGGCTATTCCTAGTGGAGCTCTGGGTTTGGATGATCTAACAGGCTAGGGGACTGGGCCATTTCATTTAGGTTGTCAGCTAGCCATGGACTGTGGGTGTGGTCAGCAGCTACCTAAGGTGGTCCCCAAGATTCCCATCCCCTAGCGTGCATGCATCTTCTCTCTGTTACTCATTCTAACACTGACAATGCTGAGTGAGGAGATTGTCCCTGTGGGCCCAGCCTTGCCGAGCAGATGTTTTCTCCACAAGAGGTCGTGGCTGGACGTACAAGAAGGATCTATTGCATGGTGGCTGGCGGGACACGCACCACATAGGGTGAAGGAGCATAGCTTTTTTTAAAGTACTTTGTGACTACTGGACTATACGTGGAACAATAACATGTCCTCCTAACACACTCCTGCAAGGTCATCCGGGTAGAGTCTGCCCAGGCGTCCAGCTCAGAAGGCGGAAAGGGAGGGGAAAGAGGGGCCAATGGGAACAGTGAGCACACAGTGGAAGTGGGAAGAGTGTGGTTGAATTGTGGGGATTGTAAATCTCACAAAACTGTACGAATTGCTGGATGGAAAACCATCTAAACTGTCACCTAAATCACAATAAAAAGGTTTTTTTTTAAAAAAAGAGAATCACTTTCAATTCTGTCAGGGTGGATTACCTTGTCTAAGCTTAGTACAAATAGAATTTTGCAATGGCCACTCTTGTGCCTAGCTGCTCTTCCTCAACATCCCATCTGTGAGATTGGCTATGCTCTATATTGTGTGTGGCAGTTCTTTTGTGGTACTTTGCTCCGGAAGCATCAGGAACTAGCTGACGCAGGTCAACCTTCTGACCTAGCTATTTGTATAGAGCTGGGTAGGTAGGCTATCTAAGGCTGGGTTTTCTAGAGAAGTAAAATTAGCAAAACTTTATGGCTCACACACTTACAGAGGCAGAAGAGTTCCAAGTCTGGGTCAGATGAACCAAGAGCAGCAGGTAGACAGACAGGCTGCTGGGGGCTCCCAGGGTCGGCAGGACAGAGCAGGCCACTGGCTCAGTTGCAAAGAAACGGAGGTCGGAGGATGAGTCAGATGCAAGATCCAGACCTAGCATTGATTGCCTGAGACTTTCATAGATTGGAAGCAGGCCACATACCCCCCAGCCCACCCCCGAGGAAATATCCATTCTATTGGCTGCTCATAGCAGAACTCATGATGGAGTTAATTAATTACACTGAGTTAGAGCTCATCATGGAAGACAAGTGCATCTAAAACCCCGTGTGAATCCTGGCCCAGCCAAGTTGCTCCAAACCGTAGCCATCATGTATGCACATAGCTTGTTTTCCAGCTCGATCGAGTCCTTTACCATGACATGCTAATTGCTAACAGTAATTTCCCTGCTGCCTGACCACTAAGCCAGTACCACATATTTTCATCAATTTTGACCGAGACTCTGGTACAAGCGTTGTTTTAGATGCCATCAAGTTGGTTCTGACTGACAGTGACCCTTCATACGACAGCAAAGCCCTGCCGCCTCACACTGTTGCTCTTTGAGACCACGGTTATAGCTACTGTATTGATTTTGTTCAGGGTCTTCTGCCTTTTTTGCCTACCAACTTTACCAAACATGATGATGTTGTTAAGTGCCGTCCAGTCGGGTCTGACTGATATTGACCCTGGGTGGGACTTCCATGGAGCAGCCGGTGAGCTTGAACCACTGACGTTGCAGCTCAAACCGACCTTGCACCTTAACCCACAGCGCCACCCGGGGTGTCCTACCAAATATGGTGTCCTTCTCCTAATAACATGTACAAAGTGCGTGAGACAAAGTGTCGGCATCCTTGGTACCAAGGAGCATCTGGCTGCACTGCGTTCAGGACAGATTGGTCTGTTCTTCTGACAGTCTATGGTTCACTCAGTATTTTTCACCAACACCCCAATTCAAAGACATCGATCTTTCTCTAGTCTGCCTTATTCGTTGACCACCGTTCAGATGCATATGAGGTGATAGAAAAAATACCATCATTGAGGTCAGGTGCTCCTAAGTTATCAAAGTAATATCTTTGCCCTTAAACACTTGTAAAAAAGGTCTTTTGCAGCAGATTTGCCCAAATGTAGTATTAAGTGCTGTCAAGTCAGTTCTAACTCATGGTGCCCCCTGCTCCACCCTGCACAATTGTGTGTGAGGAGATTACTGCTGTCACTGTACCAGTTCATCTCTTTAGGGCTCTTCCTCGTTTTTTTCTGGCCCAGCACTTTATCAAGCATGATGCCCCCCTCCAGGGACTGGTCTCTCCTGATAACATGTCTGAAGTTTGAGATCCGAAATCTTGCCATACTGGCTTCTAAGGAGTATTCTGGCTGTGTTTCCAACACAGATTTGTTTTTTCTTCTGATAGTTCATGGTACATTCAATATTATTTTCTAACACCATAACTCAAATGCATCAATTCTTCTACAGTCTTCTTTATTCGTTGTCCAACTTTCACCTGCATATAATTTAAAATACCATGGCATGGGTTAGGAGCACCTTAGTCCTCAAACTGATATCTTTGGTCTTGAACACTTTAAAGAGGTCTTATGAAGCAGATTTGCCTGCTGCAATACATCATTTGGTTTCTTAACAGCAGCTCCCATGAGTGTCGATCGTGGATCCAAGCAAAATGAAGTCTTTGACAATGTCAGTCTTCTCCATTTATCATGATATTATTTACTGGTCCCGTTGTAAGGAGTTTTGTTTCTTTACACTGAGGTGCAATCCAGACTGAGGCCTGCAGTCTTTGATCTTCATCAGTAAGTATTTTAAGTCCTCTTCACTTTTAGCAAACAAGGTTATATAATCTGCACATCTCAGCCTGTTAATGAGTTTTCTTCCAATCCTGATGCCACGTTGTTCTTCACAGAATGCCGCTTTTCTGTAGGCTCAGCCTTTAGACGGAATCAATATGGCGGAAGGATACGACCTTGGCACGCACTTCCTGATTTTAAACTTTTCAGAATCTACTTGCTTTGTTCTAACAACTGCCTCTTAGTCTACGCAGGTTCCTCGTCAGCACTAAAATGAAGTGTTGGAATACTCATTCTTCACAATGTTGTCCATACTCTGTCATGATCCACACAGTCAAACACCTATGCATAGTCAATAAAGCACAAGTAAACGTCTTTCTCAGCTTCAGCCAAGATTCATATGATGTCCTCTTATGAATCCAGTTTGAATTTCTGGCAGTTTCCTGTTAATGTACTGTTGCAGCTTTTAAAAAATTATCAGCAAAATTTTACTTGCATGTGATATTAATGATATTGTTCAATGATTTGATCATTCTGTTGGGTCTCCTTTCTTTGGAATGGGCACAAATAGGGATCTCTTCCAATTGGTTGGCCAGGTAGCTGTCTTTCAAATTTCTTAACATAGAGGAGTGAGTGGCCAGTGCAGTACGTCCTTTGATTTCTTGACTGCTGCTTCCGTGGGTGTTGAGTATGAATCGAAGTAAAATGAAATCCTTGATAACTTCAGTCTTTTCTGCATTTATCATGATTTTGCTTGGTCCAGTTGTGAGGATTCTTGTTTTCTTTATACTGAGATGTAATATATACTGAGCCCTGGTGTGATATTGTAAGGTATGCACTGGACTGTAAGGTCGGTGGTTCAAAGCCACCAGCTGCTCCTCAGAAACTCTATACAGGGTCACTTTGAGTTGGAACCGACTTGATGGCTCTTATCACTAACAATGTAGCTTTGATCTCTGTCAGTACGTGCTTCAAGGCCTGTTCACTTCAGCAAGCAAGGTAACGTCATGTGCACATCACAAGCTGTTAATAAGTCCTGTCTCACTGTGTTAGTCATGTAGCCCAACTTTCAGATTATTGGATGAGAGTACAAGCTGAATAAGTATGGTGAAAGGATCCCACCTTGACGCGTACCTTTACTGATTTTAAACCGTGCAGTATCCCTTTGTTCTAGTTAAACCACTGCCTCTTGGTCTACGTAGATTCCACACGAACACAATTACGTGCTCTGGAATTCCCATTCTTTGCAATGTTATTCCTAATTTGTTGTGATCCACACGCTTGAATGCCTTTGCAGAGTCTATAAAACAGGTAAATATCTTTGCGGTCTCTGGTCTCCTCTGTTTTCAGCCAAGATCCATCTGACACTAGCAGTGACAGCTCTCGTTCCACCGTCCTCTTAGCTCGGGCTTGAATTACTGGCACTTTCTGCCAATGGATTGCAGCATAACTTTACTTGTATGTGATACTAATGATATGTTCTATGATTTCCACATTCGATTGGATCGCCTTTCTTTAGAATGAGCACAGATCTGGGTGTCTTCCAGTTGAATGGCCAGGTGACTGTCTTCCGTATTTCTGGGCACAGATAAGTGAGCACTTGCGGCCCTGCACCTGTTTGTTGGAACATCTCATGTGGTATTTGGTCAATTCCCGGAGCCTTGCTTTTCCCCAGTACCTTCAGTGCAGGTTGGACTTCCTGCTTCAACACCGTTCATTCCATACCACGTGCTACCTCTTGAAACAGTTGAACATAAATCAATACAGTGATTCTGCATTCCTTCTGTTTTCCCTGGACGACTCCTGTCTCATTCAGTATTTTGCCCACTTTGCTGCTGTTGTCATGTGCCATTAGTCGAGTCAGTTCCGACCCATAGCAACCCTGTATAGGGTTTCCCAGGAGCGGCTGACCTTGCCGTTCAAAGGGCTTTGCAGTCTGGAGCATTAGCCTACAGTGCCACACCAGGATAGAATCACTTCATATTGCAACTTAAAGCTTGAATTTTGTCTTCAGTTCTTCATACTACAGAAATGCCGAGCATGTTCTTCCCTTCTGGTTTCTAAACTCCAGATCTGGGCACATTGCGTTATACTACATTACGTTGTCTTTGAAACCTGTTCAGCTCTTTTACTTTATCACTTGTTTCCGTTAGCTTGTCGACATTCCAGCACAAGTTTCAGATTCTCTTCGGGCATCCATTTTGGTATTGTCTTTCATTCTTGTGTCTGTAGTGACTTTACTTTCTCCGCGTATGATGATCTTGATGTCATCCCACAACGTGTTCTGAGACGCTCTGTAAATTCAGGTGGAATATACTGCAGGTCATACTTTGATTCTCATGGGCTTGTTTTCGTTTTCTTTCGCTTCAGTTTGAACTTGCATATCATCAGTTGATGGTCTTTTCTGCAGTCAGCCCCAGGCCTGGTTCTGACTCATGATAGCTAGGCTTCTCCACAGATGCAGCTGATTTGATTCCTGTGCGTCCCTTCTGGAGAAGTCCACCCATATGGTCACCATTGAGGTGGTTTGTAAGAGGTATTGGCAATGAAGAGGTTCTGTCATATGATCTCTGGCATCATTTCTGTTCCTAAGGATTTATTTTCTAATCACTGATCCTTCTTTGTTCCCAACTTTCAAATCTCAATCACCAGTAATTATCAATGCATCTTGAAGCATATTAGATCAATTGCAGAAGTTGATACAAGCCTTGTTTCTTCATTTCTTGGCATTAGTGGCTGATGTGTATATTTGAATAATCATTCAATATGTTTCATGATTAATATGACACTATTTCTCATCAGTGATTCCTGGTACAGTAGATTGCCAGCACCGGTCCATTTCAGGTCATTGATGACTAACATACCAATCTTCAAGTGGCCCATTACAGTTTTTTTGACGGCTTCTCATTTTCCTTGATTCATACTTTGTCCACCCCACACTCAGTTATTAATGGGGTTTGTAGCTGTTCTCATTTATAGTCATACTGCATCAGCACATGAAGGTCTCAAAAACGCTATTCCATCCACGCCATTCAGGTCCTGTACTTTGAGGAGGCAACCATTCCCCAGTCATATTTTGTGTGCTTTGCAACCTGAGGGCCTCATCTCTCAGCACTCTAACAGGGTTCTGCTTCTGTCCATACGTTTTTCACTGAACATAGATTGTGTGTGATCAGCCAGTCAGTTGTAGGGGGATGAGTGTGCGACGTCACAGCCTGTTCTCCTATCAGAGGAGTTTCCCTGGGTCCCAAACCTGCATCACCTTTGATCTTACCAGAAATAACAGAGAAGTGAGCAGAGAGGAAGGCACCACCAAGAAAGTAGAGCCGGTGGCTGACCATGTCCTTTAGACCCTGGGTCCCTGCACTGAGGTCCTTCTAGACTCCCGTTAAGATTGATGCCACGACATCTAGATCTCCAAGGAGCACTGGGCCTATCGATGTTGAAGGGAAACAAGACCCTTTCTCCAGAAGTCCCACTGAGACAGTCTGCTTGTTGAAGCCATCCACGTGTAGTGTCTCTGTTACAACAGCTCCAGAAACTATCATGAGGAAGGACTGTTAGCAGCTCTTGGGCCGATCAGGCGGAAAGTTAACAACTTAGAGGAAGTTCAGTCTGCGACAATGCAGACACCAAGAAGCCAGCAGATTGGGGGGTTTGTTACATGAGTATGATAGAGGAAGAAACTTACAAGAAGTAAGTATTAAATGCAAGAGGATGAATATGGTATGGGACCTAAAAGTAGTACCACAGACCATGGGAGTTGAACTGAAAGGAAGGAAGGAAGGATGAACATGAAGAAGGGATGAGAGACAGTGAAAAAAGAGGTAAGATCCATGAATTTCATGGGTCTCAAAAAAATACGTATTGATTTATTTTTTCACATGAGCCATGTCCTTACCAAAGAATGGGGTTAGGATTGTGAATAGATGTTGCCTAGCACCCATCCAGAATTCCTTGAGGGTCAGAGAAGCTTTATAAATCAGAGGCTAGCCTGCCCCCTGGAATTGAATGTGGGCGGGACCTTAAAGAAACCTTTCTAAGAGGGAATGATTGATCTGGGCTGAAATGAGAGCTGTAAATAAAAGTCACTGGGTCAGACCTGTGGGACAAGAGAAACACCTTCCTCTCTTCTATTTCTTGGGTATGTATTCTGTTCTGCATTTGTTCTGGAAGATTAATTTCTGTTAACAAAGAGAAAAGATGATCTTTTCATTCTCTTGTTTCAGATTCTAAGGTAGCAACTGGTGACATGAAGGTGCTTCGAAAGCGTGAATTTATGAGGATGAAAAGTCACATAAGCCGGTGTCAGAAAAACTTTCAGTGATGGAGCCCTCAGCTCCTGGTTCTGGGGATGTCCCTGAAACCAGACTAGGCGAACTGTCGGGAAATGCAGAAGGACAGAACTTGAGGGATTGCCCTGCTCGGGAGGCGGACCTCAGACAGGTGACAGTTACCCACTGGAAAATCCAAACAGGAGAAACAGCCCAGATGTGTACTAAAGCAGGAAGAAGTCCAATCTTGAACTCAAACCTTCTTATACTTCAGAGAGAGCTTGTAGAAGGGGAAGCTAATCAATGTGATATCTGTGGGAAAAGTTTCACATTTCACTCGGAACTAGTTAGACACCAGCTTTCTCATACTGGGGAAAAAAATTACAAATGTGATCCTTGTGGGAAAAGCTTCAGTCAGAGCTCACACCTTACTGAACATCAGAGGATTCACACTGGAGAGAGACTCTATGTCTGTAACGTGTGTGGAAAAAACTTCATTCACTATTCAAACCTCATTGAGCATCAGAGAATACACACTGGAGAAAAACCATTCCAATGTTCTCAGTGTGGGAAAGTCTTCTGTCACAGCTCAGACCTGATTCGACACCAGCGGGTCCATACCCGGGAGAGGCCTTACGAATGCAAAGAATGCGGGAAGGGCTTCAGCCAGAGCTCCCTGCTTATTCGACATCAGAGAATCCACACGGGAGAGAGGCCCTACGAGTGTAATGAGTGTGGGAAGTCCTTCATTCGCAGCTCCAGCCTCATCCGCCACTATCAGATCCACACGGAGGTGAGACAGTACGAGTGTAAAGAGTGTGGAAAGGCTTTCCGGCACCGATCAGACCTTATTGAGCACCAGAGAATCCACACTGGAGAGAGGCCGTTTGAGTGCAGCGAATGTGGTAAAGCCTTCATCCGGAGCTCAAAACTTATTCAGCACCAGCGGATCCACACGGGAGAGAGACCCTATGTGTGTACAGAATGTGGGAAACGCTTCAGCCAGACGTCCAACTTTACTCAGCACCAGAGAATTCACACTGGAGAGAAACTCTATGAATGCGACGAGTGTGGAAAAGCATTTTTTCTGAGCTCATACCTTATTCGACACCAGAAAATTCACACTGGAGAACGAGTATATGAATGTAAAGAGTGTGGAAAAGCTTTTCTCCAGAAAGCCCACCTTACTGAACATCAGAAAATCCACACTGGGGAGAGGCCTTTTGAATGTAAAGACTGTGGGAAGGCCTTCATTCAGAGCTCCAAGCTGCTCCTACATCAGATCATCCATACTGGAGAAAAGCCCTATGTGTGTAGTCGTTGTGGAAAAGGCTTTACTCAGAGGTCAAACTTCATTCAGCATCAGAAAGTTCACACGGAGGAGAAACTCTTTGAGTGTAGTCAGTATGAAAAAGATTTTAACGCAACCCCAAATTTAAACAAGAATCCAGGTGGTCACCAAGAGGAACTGGGCTTGGATAAGGCTCCCATACATTTGGGGGAGAAGTCTCTCTGTCAGGAAGCACACTCAGATAACTTTTGAAACCATTATTTTCCAATTCAGTGAGTAAGTGCTTCAGAATGAGTATTAAGAATCCTAATTCGCATGTTAAGATTCGGAGGCACCAGAATATCCTAAGGTCACACATGGTACTGCTTCTCCAGTGGGCATCACCTCTCCACTGTGCGGCGCTCGCAGAGTTCATTCCTCTTTGTCCACCACGAAAGCTTGTCTTCAAGACAGCTTGGGCTGGAACAATGAGAGAGTGGGGAAATGTCAAGAGGTTTCTCTGTTTTATTTCGTATTTGCAATCAGCCTTGAGCTATGTTCCTTTTAGGGCAGAATTGTTTATATGATCTTATCAGTACTTAAAAGAATATTGCTTAGCAAATTTGGGTTTATCAAAAAGGCAGGTTGAAAAATGATACTTTCTTATTTAAAAGCACTGACTGTTGCCCTTAAGAGTATTGTCCTTAGAGTGAAGTCCAAGCCCCCTAGCATGTGTCCTGAGGCATTAAGTCCGTGCCACAGATTTGATGGTTCAACAGCCCTAACTGGCTAATGGTGATCACATCCACCAGCCTCTCTCCTATTCCTACCCCGGACCACGTCTTGTAACTTCTACTCAGCATCGTGTCAAGGAGACTTGCCCTCAGGGTCAGCTGTGCGCCCATGCTCCGTGGCCACTCTGTTACTGCACGTCCTGTGATCTGTCAGAAGGAGCCTCATACATGATCTCATGTAGTGTGCTCCTTGAGGACGGTGGTCATGCATGATTCATTTATAGGCCCCCAGGGCCTAGCACAAAGGCAGTAACATACGGCTCCAAATTGATAGAGCTGATACCTCTTTGTCCTACTGCTTTTAATTTCTAAATGTGTTTTGTTGTGTCAGTATATTTTCCTATTACTGCCAATACCTTTATTCTTAGTCTGATGGCTTCTGTTTCCACATAGCTCAGAAACTCTAGGTAGTAACCAATATAAGACTAGGATTCCTCACAGTTATTGCCTGTAGACCACACTCATAACTTCCTGTTCTGAAGAGCACGTTGGACTCGGTTGTCTTTGGACCTTTCCAGTTCACCTAAGGTGTCCGTAATCTCTATGAACTATGTAACTTTTTCTGTCCAGCACAAAGGAAAATAGTTGAACACAACTCATTCCGTCGTCACTTCCCTACTCTCTGACTCACTTTATCTCATTTGGAAATGATTGATACCTACAAGGACCGGTGCTAGATGCTGGGAAAGAGATGAGTAACACACAGCCACCCACAAGTCGTTCAGAGTTTTGTGGGGAAGACAGAAAGATTACAATAAGAGTGAAGAGTTGACCAACAACTTTTTAAGTTGTGTAGTATTGTAGATAAGAAAGTTACTGATTTAGCATGGCAGATCTGAGAAGGCGTCACAGAAGAGGTAACGCTTGAACTGGTGTAGAGCGATGAATAGACATCCGCCACACAAGACAACGATCTGGAAGGGGACTTGCAGATAGTGCCAGACTATTTTTATCTAGTCAAGCTCCCATTTTATGTGTAAGGTTTTGGCAAGTGCACACACATGTAGCTGTCATCACCATCAAGATGTTGTTAAGTGCTGTCGAGTCAGTTTCGACCTATAGCAAACCTATATAGGGTTTCCAAGGAGCATCCGGTGAGCTTGAACCGCCAACCTTGCAGTTCAAACGGCTTTGCAGTCTGGCGCATTAACCCACAGCGCCACACCAGGACTCCACCATCAAGATAGATCACCCTAAAGAGTGCCCTGTACCATTTCCCAGTCAACCCCACCCCAAACCCAGGTACTGGCAAAATTGCTGTCACAATAAAGTAGGTTTGCTTGGTCTAGAATTTCATGTAAATGAAGTCATCTACGATATGTGCTCTGGTGTCAGACTACTTCCCTGGGCATGTTTTCGCTTGATCCAAGTTGTTAACCTGTTTCGGTAGTTCTTTGTTGGGTAGTCCTATTGTAGGCGGAGCCATCATTTGTGGCTCATCTAACTTTCGATGAACATTCGCGTTTCTGTAGTCCTCACTAGAGTATCATGAGTAAAACTGATGGGAGCATCTGTGTAAACACATCTGGACACATGTTTTTATTTCTCTTTACTAGACCTAAGGTATCCCGTGTTTTTTCAAATCTGACTTCTCCCCAGAGCTACCTATAGCCCTCAGCTGGCTTTCTTTTTGTAGAAATTGACAAGATGATTAAAAAACCTGATGAAAATACCAAAGACCTGAAATAGTTAAAATAATTTTGGGAAAAAAACAAAATTAAAGTAGTCCTATTATCCTATTTCAACATTTAACTATACTTCCAAGACAGTGTAGTACTGGGGCTTTTTAAATACTCTCGAGTTGGTTCTGACTCATAACGACCCTGTATAGGGTTTCCAAGGAGCAGCTGGTGGGTTTGGACTGCTGACCACATGGTTCACAGTCCAGTGCTTACCCTATGGTGCCACATGAGGACTCCATAGTCCAGAATGATGTTAAGTGCTGTTGAGTTGGTTTTGACCCACAGTGACCCTGTATAGGGTTCCCGAGGAGTGGCTGGTGAGTTTGAACCACCGACCTTATGGTTCCAACCAACTTTGCAGTCCAGCGCATTAGCCCACAGCGTCACAGTGGGCCTCCAGAATAGCCCATCCATAAATGGTCAACATTGTAAAAGCTGTGGAGGAGAAGATGGTCTTTACAAGTGAAACTGAAACAACCAGAGAGCCCCATGGAGAACAGTGAACTTTGGTCCTTAGCTCACTTCATCTGCAAAAATTCACCCAAAGTGGTCACAGACTTAAGTATCAAAACTAAGGTATACCTTTTCTCCAAAGTAGTAGGAAGTCTCCACACCCTTTCTGATGTTATATGTATGTATACGCACACACACACACACAAGGGGGCTTCAAAAAGTTCATGGGGAAATTCCATTTTCTTATCACCTTCAATTTTTCATGTAGTCCCCTCGTATATTTGTATGTGTGTATGTATGCAATATATACATATGTTGAATGTAAAACTGATGATCTGCACTGTAAACTATCCCTCAATCCACAATAAAACCCTTAATATATATGGTCATCTAGTGCGGTTGCAAAAGAAATAACAAAAGTGGATGGCTTTAACAAATTGGAATATATTTTCTCACCACTAAGACTGCTAGCGGCTTCAGTTCAAGTGCAAGTTCAGGGCACTGGTAGTAGGTGTAGACGTCTCTGTTGGCTCTCGGGAAAGGGGCTCTTCTCTGTCTCACTTCTTTGGAGATCTACACGGCTTGGCATCTGTTGTGTGCCATCGAGTGAGGGTTTCCAGGAGTGGCTGTGGGTCTGAACTGCTGACCTCCGGTTACCAGTTCTGTGTTTACAGCGCCAGACTAGGGCGCTCGCTTCTGCTTGCTGAATCTGTTTCTTTTATATGAGGGGATTAAAAATGTTTGTGGGAGATTTTCATCATGTTTTAATGCAGTGTTTTCACAAACTTCTTAGTGCCTTCTCCGTAGAGTATGTTGTAAGTGACTAGCTCCACACCACGTACAGTAACCGTATCTCATTAACAACAAAGGAGTTCATATCCACAGGCACTGAGGTCAGAATGTGTAAGACATGGGAGGGGCACAATTCAATTAATACACTTTGT
Source organism: Chrysochloris asiatica (assembly GCF_000296735.1). Classification (NCBI taxonomy): domain Eukaryota; kingdom Metazoa; phylum Chordata; class Mammalia; order Afrosoricida; family Chrysochloridae; genus Chrysochloris; species Chrysochloris asiatica. Next base: position 52,407,644 of record NW_006408519.1, read on the forward strand.
TGTTGATATACTAGAAATTTCTGTTTCAGATCATCAGAACACTTACTTCATTGTGTGTGGTAAATAAATACATATATATATATTGTGGCAAGATGTGGTCATTTGACTAAAAGGCCATGTATAGGAGCAAAGGTCACGTGTGTGCCCTCTGTGTTACTGTCTTCAGAATAAAGCTGTTTGCTTTCCTTATTCTGCCTTCCCAGTGCTTCAGAAATCATAAGACTAGCACATCCTTGGACTACGAGGTTCAGTATGCCATGTGGATAGTGTACTGAAGTTATAAAGTAAATCAATACAGTTGTAGTTCTCAAAATTTGTGTTACTCGATTTTATCCAGACTCACTGTGTATCTTTGCTGTGAATAGGAAACAGTGTTACCTTCTGAGTGAGCAGATAGGAATTGGATTGGAATGTTACTGTTACATACCTTCCAGTCGGTTTCAACTCAGCTACGTATAGGGTTTACGTGGAGCAGCTGGTGAGTTTGAGCTGCCGACCTTGCAGTCCAGGGTATTCGCCTACAGCGCCACATTGGAATAGGTAGGGTGTTTGGGAAACAAAACTCCACTACTGCTGAGTCCATTTCAACTCACAGAAACGCTACAGGGGGGAGCAGGGTTTCTGAGACTGACTCTAGGGGTCAGTAGCATCCTGTCCCTGGACCCTCCTCCCAACTGTCCTCAGAGGCAGCGAGCAACCCACTAGTCTGATTCACAAGTGACAATTTGACTTGCTCTGTTTCTGTCAGGAGGCACTGAGGCAAGTGTGAAAGCGCCCCTCCCCTCCGCCGGCATTAAGCAGTCCCCATTTGAAAAGACGAAGGGAAAAAAACCCCACTCATTTTAAAAACATGGAGCTGATGGAGAGAATGAGAAAAACTGGTCCGTGCTCCTCCCAATAGTGGGGGCTGGAGCTGTTGGTGGGGTGCATTGGGGACCACTAAAAGCGATCACTAGCCTCCAGCCCTGCTGTAATAGTACTTCCTAACAGTACACGGGCACCAGAAGCGAGCTGACCAGTGCGTCGATGCACATAAAACGGCATCTCTTCATTCAGATCTTTACACTTGCTTTCTTGCCAGCAGCAGTCTGGCTTTCTTCAGCTTTGATCAATCACACCTATCAATAAGTGGCTTCTGAAAGCGTTCCAGACAGTAGGCTGCCTGCCTCTCTCTCCTTGTGTCTTCTGAAGTGGGTTTATACAAGGCCGTTAGTGGCACTGAGGCCTTTGGAAGGTTTGGGGGCATCGTTAAAACACTCCTGCTATGGTCTCTCTCTTGGTCCATCCACTTCTGGGCCTTTAGATCTATTTTTTTCTCAGCTTGTTATGACTGTGTGCTTCCTTCTGATTGGACAGATGCTCTGAAGACACAACAAGGAACGGCTTGAAAGAAACAAACCTCCTCTGGGTGCGGTCAGCAGCAGTGCACCTCTCCTGATCATTTCCACAACGTTCCACAAGACGTTCTCGAATCCAAACACCGGCCTGGAGAAATTGATCGTCATTGTCAGAGTGTTCATCAAACTCCTATTCAACTGAGCTTTATACCTGTAACCTTCATCTTTCATACCAGCAGAGACAGTGTTTTCTGTACTGCACACAAATCTCTCACCTTGGGAATGGCGATGCTGAAGATGGTGTTTGCAGACCACGAGCACCTCTCTCTGATATCTATGCCCTTGCTCATCTGTTGCCCAGCTCAGATCCATCTGGGGAGCGTGCTGGCGTCAACAGTCAAGTCTTGGATGATGCCAAGGCAGAAGGGAGTGACCTGGACGAAAGCAACGGCGTAAGAAGGAGGTTCTCTTTGTGCCTTGACGCACGTTCGTACGGGCTTATACATACAAGCAGTTCTGAAGACTTGGTCTGGTGAACGTTGCTTCCACGCATATCTTATTTTTTTTACACAAATACTATATACCTGTTTAAGTGCCTTAAAATGTATTTGACAAGGTTGGACTCCTGGTGTGGCGCTGTGGGCTAATACACTGGACTGCAAAGTCATTTGAACCACAAGGTCGGTGGTTCAAGCTCACCAGCCGCTCCTTGGAAATCCTATACAGGGTCGCCGTGGGTTGGAACCGACTCGATGGCACTTAACAACTACTGGCCACTGCCAGGGAGAGCACAATGTCTTGGAGTTGTTTCATTTTCTCTCCCTAATGCAGTGAACAGTCCTAGGAAGTGACAACAAAAGCGAACCTACGTTCTCTGTGCCACTTGTGTGCAGTACAACCGGATAAGCGTCACTGTAGCGTCTGCGATGGGTCTCCCCATCCATCGGGGAAACGCGCTCCTGATGTCAGCTAAGTGTTCCAGAATCTTCATTCACGGAAACTTTGATTTGCTGTGTGTTTCCTTTTACTGTTGTTACAACTGTCACAGGCCTCTTTCTTACCAGCTCGGCAGGGTTCACAGATGGGCTAGAAGCTGAAAACCATAAATTACCTTCACTTCTTGACATCGTCTTCTTAGACATGTCTTCAAATAGCTTCCACATGGAAATTCCTCAATTCCATTCTAAGAGATTGTGGTGTTTTATGTTTGTTGTAAGAAAGGGTCTGGTGTTTGAGTTATGAGTAAAGTAAGCCAAGTTTTGAGGTAAACTGCAGGATTTGGCCTATGGTGTTTTAAAAATTCTATCTCCACATGCTCTGTTTTCTACCTTCCATTATTTGGTTTTCTTGTTTGCCAACACATGGGTTACAAGCTCATAACAGTCAAATGCAAAACACAGAACTGTTACAGTCAGTTTGAGCAACAATTAAAGATGGAGAATCCTGTTGTGGCGCTGCAGGGTCAGCACGGGACTGCAAATCACAAGGTCGGCAGTTCAAACCCACCAGCTGCTCCACCTAACCCCTCGCTACCCAGGGTCACTATGAGTCTATGGGTCGGAACCGACTCGATGGCACTTAGAAACAACATGTTCGTGTTTACAACTGAGACCATTTGGTTTTTCTGTTACGAAGCTGTTCTGAGCACCTTCCACGTTGCCCCGTTTAGCTACAGGCAGCTTGTTATATCCTTGAGTTAAGCTTACACATAAGGCATCTGAGACCATTTTAAAATGACACTCCTGCTTCTGTATCCACTGGGCAAGTGCCACTACGCTTCCCTGTACCATCTGATCAATGAGAACTGGCAGCCAACATCAAAGAAATCTACCCTGAACGATGTTATACAAACAATGGACAGAAAACTGTGTACACCTACAGTCTCACTAGGGGACAGGCGGTGTGTACCTACAAACACAGCAGCATACAATCACCAGTTCATACAACTCTGACGCCACAATCTCTTGGAGACGGCAATTTAGCCTACATGAAGAAGCAAGACAGTGGGTCCGATAAGTCATTGAAATACAATCACAAACTATTATACCAGAAATGGGATCAGAACTGCCTGATAAGGCATTTAAAGAGTGATATTCGGGTCCCTTCGACACATTGAGAGAATCCTTGAGAAAGCTGCAGATGAAGGCAAGAGAGAGAATAATCATGCAGGAAAACATTCTAAGAACTAAATGAAAAATTAGAAACCATACAAAAACAGCGAACAGATATCTAGAAAATTAATGCTAAGATCTCAGGAATAAATAATACATCCAAAAGCTGAGAAGTTGAGTTGAATCAGCAGAAGGCAGAATTGCTGGGTTTGAAGACAAATCTCTCAGTATCTGCTAAAGAACCAATCAGGAAAAAAAATGTAGAAATCTGAAGAATGCTTAAGAATTCTGTGGGATAGCATTAGGAGGGATAACTAACATGTGATCAGAAATCAAAAAAAAGAAGTAGAAAACAGACAATACAAAAATGTCACAGAGTTGTAGGAAAACGTCCCTGACATTACGAAAGACGAGAACAGAGATGCATTTAAGAAGCTGAACAAACCCCAAACAGGATGGACCCTGGGTTCATTCCCTGGTGTTACTGGAACAGGGGGCTGGATAGCTCTAACACACAGAAATGGATTCCCTCCCAGTTTAGGAGGCTAGAAGTCCAAATCCTAAGTGCCAATTAACTATACGGGAAGATTTTCTCTGTCAGCTCTGGATAAAGGTCCTGGCCTCCTTTCAGCATCAGCAGGGACAAGATTCTTTGGAGATCTCCATGTACACTGAATACAACAGATGGCATGGGCAGGGTGGGGGTGGGGTGATGGAGTTTACATTGTATTAATTCTCTTCAAGTGATGACTGCATCTTAACTGCTAAACCACTGAGAATGCAGGCACACCCAAATTGACACAAAACCTTAGCTATCACAGACCCCCCCCCTAAAAATAATCACCGACATATTATAGTCAATACTCCAAAATCATCATCAAGGAAAGAATCCAGAGAGAAGCCTGGGGAAAATGAAGAGACACACAAGAGAGACTTTACAAGATTAAGGGCTGATTTCTCAACAGAAACCAAGCAGGCAAAAGAGACTATATATATTAACTCTGAAAGAAAAAAATGGCCAACCCAGCAGTGTGGCAAGACTTGGGGACTCTTGGGCCCAGAGTCAGTGACATAGC
>NW_006408519.1:52413002-52459531 GCF_000296735.1 Chrysochloris asiatica
AAAACTAATGTTCTCCCATGTAAACTCACATAATTCACAATAAAACAAAACAAAAAAGACCAACCAAGACTCATAGAGGCAGAAAAAAACTGTCCCCCAAATATGACAGTGAAAACTGAATAGTTGCCATCTTGTCTAGAAGAGTCTGGTGAAAGGAGATGGGATAAGATTCTTATGATTTAATAATGAATATTTGTTAACATGACTAATTGTGACTGTCGCAACTGTAAAGGTAGAAGTTTTGTAACAAAAAGAGAGAAGTAGTTAATCTTACAGTCCAGGAACCCAGGACCCTAGGACCATCAAGGAAGAAGAGCACTAGTAGAATGTGGGACCCTATCCAGAGAAGCAGCGATACCAGAGATGATGGAGGCAGAGATGAGGACTTGGAGAGAAAGAGCAGCTGAGGACTCTAGACTCATGGAAAGAGAAATGCTGTGTGCTGGTGGCCAGAAGGCAGGCTTGCAGAGTGTGCCCTTTGGTTATTTAAATGATTCTATATTCCTCAGTGTTTTTGTGTATATCCCCACACACACACCAAAAAAACAAAACAAAACAACCCAAAACAGGGAATAGAAGCAAATACTATTGAATGTTGATGCATGGAGGAAATTGTAATCATTGCAATGAAACAATGAGTGTAAAACCAATGTGCTCCCATGAAAACTAACAATTATCAATAAAAACTTTAAAAACCATAAGATGGTAAAATTAGGACATCTCCAGATAAACAATGGGAAATCTGTGAGAACCAGAGCAACCTTACACAAAGCTAAAGGCAGTTCTTTGGCAGAGAATCAACAAGATGTAGCTAACAACCTAACATGAACACACATGACAATATCACCCAGCACTCAACTCAGATATGTTGTTGTGTGCTGTTGAGTTGGTTCCGACTCATGGCCACCTTGTACAGGTATTCAGAGAAATACTTGTTGTTGTGAATGCCGTCCTGTAGGTTCCGACCCATAGTGACCCTGTATAGGGTTTCCCAGGAGCAGTTGGTGATCTTGAACCGATGACCTTGCAGTTAAAATGACTTTGCAGTCTGGTGCATTAACCCACAGCACCACAGCAGGACTTGTTGTTATTGTTGTTAAGTGCCGTCGAGTCGGTTCCGACCCATAGCGACCCTGTACAGGGTTTCCGAGGGTGTAAATCTTTACGGGAGTAGAAAGCCTCATCTTTCTCCCGCGGAGCGGCTGGTAGTTTCGAACTGATCTTAAGGTTCGCAGCCCAATTCATAACCACTACGCTACCAGAGCTCCTTCCACACCAGGACTAGTGGGTTTAAATTGCCAGCCTTGAAGTTAGCAGTCCAGTGTTTATTCTACTGAGCCACACCAGTGATCCAACCCAGATATGTAAGTATCCAAAGCTAACCAATACTACAAGATTGAAAATAAGAAACCAAAGTTATCAGTTTGCAACGGTAACAAAACCCACAAGTACAAAGGGAATAGTGTAGTCACAAAATTTTCTAGTAAATAGAAAATCAAGTAAATTTCAAGAAAATAAATACAAATAAACGAAATGTAACCCTAAAACTAGCCCAAGCCCTACTCCTAAACCTAGTGGAACCTCTACCCCATTCCTAACAACAACAACCCTGAGGCTACATACAGGGAACTCTAGGTATAGCCTAGATTTATTCATATTCCTAACTTCATACTTAAACTCCCCACTATCAAAAGTAAAAATAAATATCGAACTACGATATTAGCATCCGTGTAGTCAGGTGTAGTTCCAACACCGGAGGACCCCACTCTGCCCACAACCACTTGCCACCATCGCACCTTCAACCCCTCTTCGGCTCCTCGCACCTCCAAATCTTATTTCTGTACTTGTTCAAGAAGTGGCATCTGCAACAGTGTGGGCTTGGTATGTTGGGGTCGTGTCTCAAGCTTAAAGGAAATAATCTCTCCCTGAGCTCTGATAGCGTAGTGATTATGAATCGGACTGCGAACCTTAAGGTCAGCAGTTCGAAACTACTGCGGGTGAAAGATGAGGCTTTCTGCTCCTGTAAAGACGTACAGCCTCGGAAACCCTATTCAGGGTCACTCTGAGTCGGAACCGACTCCACGGCACTGCCCCCATCCCCACGCATGTCAGTGACGGGACCGGGTGCCCAGAATGGAGACAGCCAGAATAGCCGTCTGTCGAGTGTTGTAGAAATCGGGTGAAAGGTGCAGGGAGAGACCAGGGTTAGCCCACCGCTATGGGGCGTGCGGGCACCTGGGATTGGCCTGCGGGTGGGCCGGAGGACGACAACCTGCGACCAGGGAGGAGAGCCGGGCCAGCTCTCCAGCGCAACTGAGATCCGGCCTCCTAGAGCGGCCGGAAGCCCTGCCTCCGGTGTTCTCATAACAACTTCCGCTCGGGAAGTTTGAAAATGTCCGGAGCGCCGAGGCGGCTGCATTAACGTTCCGAACCTCAGCTGTCACTGGGTGAGTGTACCCCGACCCAGATCGCCCCTCCGCCCATCCGATCACCCGTCCTCGGCCGTCCCGGCTGCTGGTGAGCTCCAGTGAGTGGTCGTGACTTGGGGGCTGCCCTCCGACGTGTGCGGACCTCGGCCCTGTCCTACCCTGGGGCTGTTTGTAGTCTTTCCAGCTCTCCCTTTCCCCTGATTCCCACGTTTCCAGTTATAGAAGTCTCCATCGCGGATGGCGTCAGCTGTCATTCACAGAGCCTGGCCTGCGCTAAGGGCACCAGACGTTATGCCCTAGTTAGTGCTGAAGACACTTGACCCTCTCAGGCCCCACCCTTCCCCGTTCCACGTCCCCCCCCCCCCCCCCATAGAGAAGCAGAATTTTGTCAAATAGCAAATGCCACCGTCCGCCTCCCCCGCCATTCCCCCCCCCCCCCCCCCGGGAACCTCTCCGGAAGGTGATTGGATAAGTGGGGCTCTTCCAGGAGACAAGCAGAAGCCCGGGGTTCCCCGCCCTCCTCCTCCATCACTCACAAAGCCTTGTCATTTTCATCTCACACTAACAGTCAAACCTGGTCCATTACGACTCCGGTGACGACTGGTGTGTCAAGCAGAGCTGTGCTGCACTGGGTTTGAAGGCTCCAGTCCTTCAGCAGCAGAACATGGGGCTGCAGCCGATATGGACTCAGGGGAAGGCTGTGATGTGGCCCTGTTTGTGGGGCACTGCTTGGAGAAGCACCGCTCCTGGCTCAGCCAGAAATGGTTGGTCTCACTTGGTAACCGACAGTGGCCACTCCGGTGTGGAGGGAGCGCACAAATCCAGACCCCATTGACCTACAGGGGTCCTGACCTTCCCTTCCCCACCTCCAAAGTTCTTCTCCATCCCGTGGGAGGTGGGACCTACAGAGCCGCCAGGTGTGTGCACAGGTGGAGCTAGTTTTCCCAGGATTCACTGGGTCACTGTGTGGGTTGGATGTTGGGGACTGCGTGTTCCTGAGGGTGCTCTTGCTCACCATCTCTGTCTCCCCAGATTGCTCGCTCCCCAGCACTTGCCTTTCCCGTGATTCCAGTCGCCAATGGATGGGCCCCAGGTGAGTGTGTGATTGCTGCAGGCAGACCTGCGTGGTGGGGATGGTATCCATGAAGGACTCCCAAGGCTCCAAACTGAACGTGTTTAGAGGGCTGGGGGGTGGGGGGGTGGGAGAAAAGGCAGCACGGTTAGTTTACACGAGAGAGCAAACGGAAATGCTTTTGACATCCGAGTCTTGACACCCAACTCCGCAGACGCATGCGCAGCCAGGCTTCCTTTTACTACCTGGTTTCTCTATCTGTTGACCCCTGCACCTCCTTTCTGACCCGCACCGGGCTGCGCTGTCCATTTTGTAGGAGCCCATGACCTTTGAAGACTTGGCCGTGCACTTCTCCAAGGAAGAGTGGGCGTGTCTGGACCCCGTCCAGAGAGCGCTCTACAGGGATGTGATGCTGGAGACCTTTGGGAACCTGTTGGTGCTAGGTGAGGACCCTAGAGGCCTGGGCCTCGGAGCCCCGGTCCTGTCAGTCCGGCGGGGAGCAGCACAGTACATGCTAGGGTCGCCCACCTTCCCGGTTCAGGTCTTCTAGTTAGTGTGTGGGCTGCTGGGACATTCTGCACCCCCCGCCCCCCACCCCCCACCCCTTGCAGTGAGAGCTGACACCAACTCCCTTCTCCCTGTCATCACTGCTTGTGGAGGGGAAAATCTTTTCTGGGGACCACAAACTGGCCTGGTCTCTGGATGCTTACCTTGTGCCTATCCGAGGGTGGTCTGAGCCTGTTGACCTGCTCTCTCTATGGATGTGACACAGCCCATCTCAACCCCCTTAACCCCCTCCAAGGGTTCCGAGGGCAACGGCCATGCCTCATCTCGTGTCTGGAGCGATGGGCAGAACCATGGACTGACCTGTGGGAGAGACCTGAAGCTCCTGCCCTGCCGAGGGGCTCCCACCCAGGTGAGGTTCCTCAGGCCCACAGCGTGGAGGCCCTGCTCAGCTCTGAACCCTGCCGATCAGTCTCCCTGGGGGCGGGGAAGGAGGTGACCTGCAGAGACCCTGTGTGTGTGGGCATGCATGGCTCCTGCGCTGGGCATTGTCTGCGGCAACTCCTTGATCCCCTGGGACTGCCCGCTCATCTATAAAAATGGGTTGATAGTGCGCCTCCCTCCGAGGCTGCCTCGTCTTCAGAAGCAGTCCCCTTCTGAAGGCACTTACTCCTCGTCACCCTGTCACAGGGAGGCCATTTCCCCAGGAGCTGTGGTGCTGCTATGGTTAAGTGCTCAACTGCTAACTGAAAGGTCTGCGACTTCTTCACAGAACCATAAAGCCATTTCCTTCCATAAAGATTATAGTCCGGCCAACACCATGGGGCAGGTCACTCTCTCCTGTGGGGTTGCTCTGAGTTGGCACTGGGTTTGGGTTTGGGGCATTACCAACATTGTGCAGGTGAGGAGCTTGGGGCCCAGAGGTGGTGGGGGCCAGCTGGTGGTCAGTGCTGTATGGACCCACCCTCAGAGGACAGTGGGGTGTGGGCATTTGTAGGACAGAGGCTGGAGCAGGAAAGGCCCAAGGATGGTGTGGTGTGGGCTCCCTCTCAGGTGTGGACAGGTGTCCCCAGGGCTAGGCTTGTTCCCTTGGCTGCCCTCACTTTTGACAAGAGGGGGCAGCCTGTATTGTTTTCACTTTCTGAATAAGCAGCTGCTTGTTTTCTTTTATTCATCGCAGAGTCTCTAAAACGTGAAATCGAGCAGTGCTATGAGAACAAGACAAGTTGGGGAGACCCTAAGTTCTGTGGGACCCCAGGATGGGGAGGGATGTGGATCCCTAGATTGAGGGAAGGTAAGAGGTCTGGGTTCCTCTAGCACCCACGGCTCCCAGGCCCTGTTAGGGGCCAGGAAGTGGAGATGGTGTCCTTACTGAAGGAAGCCCTTGGCAATCAACAGCTTAACCCCACCAGCCCCTCCTGAGGATGAAGAGGCTGCTATAAAGGCTCCCATCCCCGAAGCCTATGGGGCAGTTGTGCCCTTCAGGGCCCCTAGGAGGTGCCACTGACGCCACAGCCGCTGTGTTCGTTCTCATGGGATCTCTCTAGGGCTATTTATGTCATTGTAAGTGAAACCTTCACACTGTTGGACCATTGAAACCCCTCCCCTCCGGCACTGACTCACACTGCGGCCTAACAGCCCTTTCTCCTGGTGAGCATGCGCATCCTTGCCAGGTCCCCTGTCCTACCTAGCTGGTGGAAAGGCGACTGTGAGCATCTCTCCCTCCCCCTGGGCCCCTTTCAGAAGAAGACCTAAGGGGGCCAGGGCCAGTTAGGTAGCCTGGACAGCATTTCTCCAGGCTGCCCCTCAGCTAGCCTGTTCTCTGCAGGGACCAAGAGACTCCCTCACCAGGAGAGATGCAGCAGCCGGCTGCCGTCCACACCCACAAGCATCCCCGGGAGGGGGTCCGGCAGGTGCCCGACCCTGCAGTCTCCGACGTGCGGTCGGCGCTCTCGCCGAACAGACGGACACGCGTTCATCTGCGACACTTGTGGCAAAGCCCTGAGCAGCCACAGCCAGCTCCTCAGCCACGAGACCGTGCACACGGGCGCCAAGTCCCTCGAGTGCCTCCAGTGCGGCCAGGCCTTCCGCTGGGTGTCCAACCTCCTGCGGCACCAGCGGAACCACACGCGCGAGAAACCCTTCCGCTGTGAGCAGTGCGGCCAGGCCTTCCGCCTGAAGGATCGGCTTTCACAGCATCGCAAGGTGCACTCGGAGCAGAGGCCCCATCGCTGCGCCGCCTGCGGCAAGGCCTTCAAGCAGCGCTCCAACCTGCTGCGGCACCAGCTGGCGCACACCGGCGAGCGGCCCTTCCACTGTGGAGACTGCGGCAAAGCCTTCCGCACCAAGGAAAACCTGACCCATCACCATCGGGTGCACAGCGGCGAGAAACCGTACACATGCGCCGACTGCGGGAAAGCCTACCGCTGGCCCAAAGGCTTCAGCATCCACCAGAGGCTGCACCGAGCCCAGCGTGTCTACACCTGCGACCTCTGCGGAAAGGGCTTCCGCCACCTCGGCTACTTCACGCGACACCAGAGGACCCACGGGCGAGGGGATGTGTAGACGCCTACAGCCTGAACCCCGAGAGATGCACTTTTCAGGCCCGGAAAAGGGGTCCAGCAGGACGAAGGGGTGGTGAGCGGGCGGCCCAGATTCTGGTGCCCCCTCCTCCCTCCCCACTGTCCCCATGCATCCTGGCCTGCCTGGGGCCCTGCTCTCCCATCCTGCACCCTTGTCCTCCCTCGCCTTGTCTTCACGCCCATCTCCCTAACAGAGGCAGCACTCAGTTTCTACCTTTGGGTATTAGAATGGAACACCTTCTCCCATCCCGAGCTCTACTCCACCAGGAAAAGGTGCAGAAATGCTCCTTGGAGCCGGTGTTCATGGGCAGTGTTGGTGCAGAATCCTCACCATGGTCCAGGTGCGCCGGCTCTGAGGATCAAGTGTCTCGGCGTGGGAATTACATGGCTGAGAATTACTGCCAATCTGTGGGACTTCGGTAAATTCTGGGGCAGGAGATCTCCGGTGAGACAGCGTTCTGCCCTTGGTTTACACTCACACACTCAGATTCCGAGCCCGGGTGGGCGGGGTGATCCTGGTATGGAAATCAATTAACAAGCCTGAGTGACCATCCTGAGGGTCTGCTATTACCTGGGCCTGAGGTGTGATTAGGAGTTACTGTTCATTTTATGGTGGCCGTTATAAGGAGCTCTGGTAGCACCGTGGTTACGAATCGGGCTGCTAACCTCAGGGTCGGCAGTTCGAAACTATCAGCTGTTCCGTGGGAGAAAGATGAGGCTTTGTGCTCCTGGAAACATTTACAGCCTCGGAAACCCTGTACAGGGTCAGTATGAGTCAGAACCGACTCCACAGCACATAACAACAACAACAACAACCATGGAGTTGGTGAGCCACAGCGGCTGTGTGTAGGGTGTCCAAGGAGCAGCTGGTGAGTTTGAACCACCGACCTTGCGGCTCAAACGAACCGAGATCCAGTGCATGATCCTGTAGTGCCAGTAAAGCCTTGACTAACAAATGGGTCAGCACGTGAGTGTCCCCCAAATAAAAACCCACTGTCCACGTTGATTCCAAGTCATAGCAGTTCTGTGGGGCCGACTAGAAGTGCCCAGAGGCTGTCTGCGGGGTGGCGCTGTGGGATAAAGCACTGACCGCAAGTTCTGTTTGAACCACAAGGTCAGGAGTTCAAACTCAACAGTCGCTCCTTGGCAACCCTATACCTGGTTGCTATGAGTTAGAACAGACTTGACGGCACTTCACAGCAATAATCTTTACAGAAGCTGACTGCCTACACATTTTGCTCTGTGGAGCAGCTGGTGGGTTCCAACCACTGAGATTTCAGCTGAGCACTTGCACCTGCAAAAGTAAAGGCAGGCACAGAATGAGCCCTAATAGGAACCGCAGAAGTAGTTCATAATCAGGTACCCATGTTGGCTGATTAACTGTCTCAAAGGCTCCCCAAGAAACAGCAGTGTTGGGGGGAGGCAGGGGAACCCTGTACTTTCTGTGGAGTCAGCCTAACATTGCTCTAAAACCAAGATTCTAAGTCACTGAAGAACGAAAGCATGCTGCCACCAAACGCAAAGTCAGGAAGGCGTGAGCGACATCAGGCCTCTGGGGCTGAGGAGAAGGGTAAAGACTCAATCTTTGTAATTGGCGAGCTGAAATGTGCCTGTTAATGTGTCTCAGGTTTCCATCCAAGTGGTAAAACACATGAGTGGGCATGGGGTGAGAGATTCAACTGAAGACGTGGAAAGAGGAAAATAGGAAAGCGGTAATTAATCCCAATCCAGAACGCTGCTCTGTTGTTAAATTCCATTGAGTCCAGCTCATAGCAAGCCTGTAGCGGGGTTCTGAGGTTTTACAAAAACACCCGTGCAACAGCAGAAAGCCTTGTTTTCTTCTGCAGACCGGCTGGTGGGCTAGAGCTGTGGATCTCACCCTACATAGCCGCTTCGCTCCTGGCAGGTCATGGTACTTCCGATGTTTTTCATCAACACTGTAACTCAAATGCATGGATTCTTCTACAGTCGTCCTGATTCAGGGTCCAGCGGTCACATGCACATGTGGTTGGTGGTACTTGTGTGTTGTAGAGTTGGTTACCATTTACATGACGCTGTATAGGGTTCTGAGAGTGTAAATCTTTACGACAGCAGAAAGCCTCATCTTTCTCCCACAGAGCGACTGGTAGATTCAAACTACTGACCTTGTGGTTAGCAGCCCAGCACGTAACCTAGTAGGTAACCAGGGCTCCTTACCTAGGAGATAACTGAAAACACCAGGGCTTGGGCGTGTTTGTCTTTAATGCTTGAATGAGGTCTTGTGCGGCAGATTCGCCGAATGTGTCATTTTATTTCTTGATCGCTGCCTTCCTGAACATGGATTGTGGATCCAAGCAAAATGAAATCTTTGACAACTTCAATCTTTTCTCAGTTTGTCATGATGCTATTTACTGGTCCAGTGGTGAGGATTTTTGTTTTCTTTACACTGAGATGAGTTGAAATCCATACAGAAGGCTGGAGTCTTTGATCTTCATCAGTGTTTCAAGTCTCTTCATTTTCAGCAAGCAAGGTTGTGTCATCTGCTTCTAGGATTATTTGCTCACCATACAGATTGAATAAGTACGGTAAAAGGATAGAAGCCTGACACACACCTTGCCTGATTTTAAACCATCCACTATACCCTTCTTCTATTGTAACTAACTACTGACTCTTGGCCTATGTACAGGTTCCTCATGACTACAATGAAGTCTTCTGGAATACCCATTCTTTGCAATATCATCCGTAGTTTGTTATGATCCACAGAGTCAAACACCTCTGCATAGTCAATAAAGCGCAAGCAAACTATTTCTGGCACTCTCTGCTTTTAGCCAAGATACATCTGACATCAGTACTGGTAACCCTCATTCCAAGCCCTCTTCTGAATTTGACTTGAATGTCTGTCAGCCCTCTTGTCAATGTTCTGCTGCAGCCATTTTTTTATTGTCTTCAGAAAGTTTTCCTTCTGTGTGGTATTAATGATACTGTTAGGGGATTTCAGCATTCTGTTGTATCACATGTCTTTGAAATACACACAATGAATTTCTTCCAGTTGGATGACCTGGTAGCTGTCTTACTTCTGGACATAGACAAGTGAGTACAGGACCTTCTCAGCGCTTCATCAGCTTGTTGCATCAATTTCTGGGACACGGTTTCCACCAATGCCTTCGAGTGCAGCTTCAGTACCACTGTTTCTTGATTAGACGCTACGTCTTTTTGGTAGAATGATTCTGTATTCCTTACATCTTCTTTTGATGCTTCCTGCGTTAGTCAATATTTTGCTCATGTTGTTAAATGCCATTTAGTTAGTTCCAACTCATAGTGTTATCAGAGCTTCTCTGAAGGAATTGGCCATGCCACTTGGGTTATAATAAAGGAAGGACTTTTATTGTACCAGCACGTGGCTCCGCAGATTCTTATCCAGAGACTGAGCCCAGTTTATAAGAAAGACCCTTGTCTATGTAGTGTTTGGGTCTTTGGGGCATTACAAAGTGAGCAAAGGGAGGTATGTAAGGCTGGCATTTGCTACTTCCTTCATACAGTGGGAAGGGAGCAGCAAGCAAGCAGGGAGTTCACAGAAACAGAAGCAAGTAAGTTTTAATTGGGAGCTTTGTTATCTTCTTGGAGACAAGTCCATACTAGGAGAAATGTAGCTGTGATAATCATATGGGGCTGAGGTGGTCTGTTGCTTAATTTCCAGAATGTGGACCCTGTCCTTGAAATGAGAGATGTACTTGGGGGGGGGGGGCGGTGCTCAGTGCCTGCTTCCACTGGCCTGCCTGCCTGCCTGCCTCAATAGCAGCCCACTATATGGGTTTCTGAGGTGGTAAATCTTTGTGGGAGCGGAAAGCCTCATCTTTCTCCCACAAAGCAGCTGGTGGATTCAAACTGCTGACCTTGTGGTTCATAGACTAGTGCTTACCCTACAGAGTGGAGCCCCCCACACACACCCTGAGGCTTGACTTCTTCACATAAGTTTGAAAAAAACAAAACAAAAACTAAGCCTGTTCTTCCCTTTTGGTTCATGATAATCCACTATATTATTGTCTCAAGCTGTTCTTTGAAATTTCCTGTCTGTCTCTTTTCATAATTTCTACCAGTTGCATTTGCTTCTCAACACTGAAGAGCAAATTTCGGAGTCTCTCTTGATTCCGCACTATGGTCTTATCTTTCTTCGCTGTCTTTTAAGTTACCTTTTGCTCTCTTCTTGTATGATGTTCTTGATGTTATCCCACAACTCTTGTCTACAATTATTGACGGCTACTGCATCAAATGTGCTCTTGAGACGATCTCTACATTCAGGTGGGATGTAGTCAAGGTCATTATTTTAGCCCTTGTGGACTTCTTTGCATTTTCTTCAGCTTCAGCCTCCACTTGTGTTCTGAACAATTGATTTTCCATTCCTTAGTCTGCCTCTGACTCTGTTTTGATGAAACTGAGTTTCTCCATCATTTCTTCCCACTGATGTAGTTGTTTTGATTCCTGTGCATTCCATTTGGTGAGGTCCGCTATTTCCAATGTTCACATTTCAATCCACAGTAATTATCAATGCATCTTATCTGCATGTTTTATCAATTTCATACTGAAGGAGTTGGTAGAATTCTTCAGTTTCATCATCAGTGGCTTAAGTGGTTAGTGTGTAAAACTGAACAGTGGTATTCACTGGTCTTCATATTGTTACTGTTGAGTGCTGTCAAGGCGCTTCCAACTCTTTGGGACCATGGAGTTTTTAAGGAGCAGCTAGTGGGTTTGAACTTCTGACCTTGAGATTAGCTGTCCAATGCTTATCCCACAGTGCCACACCAGGCATATTATCCAATCAAAGGCAGCCTTGTACTTAAGAAAGAAATTGAAATACTCTTCGATGCATGCAACACCATTCCTCCTCAATTTATCATTCACAGCATAGTAAAACGTATTACTGTCCAATTCAAAATGGTCAATGCCAGTCCATTTCAAGTCTCCAACGGCTAGGTCTCTCAGCCTGGGTTTTCTAGAGAAGCAAACGAGTAAAACGTACATCTATAAAGAGAAGTTTATCATCAAGGAAATGGCTTACCATTGTAGAGTTCAAGGTCCCCAGAGGAAGAGAGAACCTTTGCCACATGTTTATTACATTGGGAGCAGGCCACACCCTGTAAGGAAACATCCTTTAAATTGACTGGCTGCTCATAGCCAACTATCGTGGAGTTAACTATGCCTGTATTAGGTTTCATCACCGTGGGACTAAGCACGTCTAAACCTCTGCAAGTCCTACCTACTGACGTTGACACACAACCGTATTATACTAGAGACATGGATCTTCATGCGTTCCATTTTTGATGACTTCCAATTTTCCTAGATTCATACTTCATCAGTCTATATTCGGATTAATGGATGTTTGCAGCCGTTTCTTCCCATTTTGAGCCATGTCCCATCAGTCAATGAAGGGCCTGAAAGCCTTGTCCCATTCAAGCATCAAGAGCTACTCTACTTTGAGGAGGCCGCTCTTCCCCAGATGTATTTCGAATGCCTTCCAAGGTGAGGGGCTCATCGTCAGGCACAATACCTTACACTGTTCCGCTATAAGGTTTTCATTGGCTAACCATTCAGAAGCAGTCTGCCTCTCCTTCATCTTTGTCTGCCCTAGTCTGGAAGCTCGACCGGATCCTGTCTGCCATGGGCGAACCTGCTGGTATTTACAATACTGGTGGCAAAGCTACCACATCAACACAACCACAAGCAACAAGCCATCACAGTACCACAAACTGACAGACGATTGGTGAACTTCCGTTCTAATTTCCTTTCCTGAGGAACACTTATGGGAAGAGCTCTGAAGACCTGGATCGGGAGTGAAGACCTGGATCGGGAGTGAAGTCTTCCAAAGAGGATTTCTGTTTGCTTCTGCCAGAGATCTCGAACTCCCAACCCAGAGCCATTACACGTCTACTTTTTGGTGTGGTTGTTGGTGGTGTTAAGCGCTGTCAAGTCAGTCCCAACTCACAAAGACCCTGCTTAGGATTTCCAAGGAGCAGCTGATGGGTTGGAGCCGCCAACCTTGCAGTTAGCAGTCGAGTGCTTATCCTATAGCACCACACCAGGTGTGGGCACAGGGCAGGAATCAGGCACACAGGTCAAGTGTGTTCGGGGCCCTTGCTGCTATTAATGTATGAGCTCCACACTAAACCTCCAATCTGGACTCCATGCTTCATGGATTTGCCGCCTGTTCTCCATTGTAACCCCAATCCCTTTGAGTTTGGACACCTACGAAGGTCACCCCACCTCCTCTTTGCTCCAGGTGTGCCTGCATTGTGATTCTCATAAGGAACCCCTCATCTTTCACTGGACCTCTGCATTGTCTGTGTGCTGGCCTACCCCTCAAAGGACATGCCCACTGGCTCGCCAGTAGCTCCCCCAAGTGTCCCACAGGCTCCAAACCCCAGAACCTCGCTCTCCCTGCACCCCTCCCCCTCGGCCCAGCTGGAAGTGTCTCGGGTGTCCACTGGCTGGTTGGGCCTCTCTCATATGCTGTGCTCTGGTCTAGGGTCCAAAGCAACCTCACTTTTTAAATACCCTCCTCTCTGCCCCTGAGATGAAGTCTCTGTTGTCACACCTGCCTGCCACTCACCTCATTGTCACAGCTCTCAGTAATGAGAGACTCAGTGGGAGGATTTTAACAACTGGCCCGAAGACTTGCAGAGGTGACAGCTACATGCAGTGTGCAATCCTGTGGAGGGTGGGAGAAAACACAATGACCACGACTGAACTCGAGTTCAATAAGGCATTGCTTCAGGCTCTATTTCCTTACTGGTCATTGCACTACGGCGATGCGGGACAGTCCTTGCTCATGGACACACATATTAGGGGCACAATAGTTCCAATCTAATACCAATGGTTTGGAACAAATTCATACATAAATACAGAGAGAGAGAGAGAGAGAAAACAAATGGGCCCAAATGTAAGCTTTGGGAAATCGGGGCTAGTGGTATCTAGAAATACCCTATACGAGCCTTGTGACTTTAAGTTGGAAATAACACCAAAATTAATTCCTTCTGAAACTTGTAGGACATTATGACGTATGATATTTTTGGCCTCTGGGGGTTGCTGGGAAGCTGCCATCTTGGGGAAGGGGGCACTGTAAAACTGAGTGAATTTGAAGATTTATGCCACCAACCACAATACCAAAGACCCTTCTTGGGGTATATGGATCCCCCTTGTTAAGTGCCATTGAGTCGGTTACCACTCATAGGAACCCTAAACAGGGTTTCTAAGGAGCGACTGATGAGCTTGAACCACTGACCTTACAGTCCAGCGCATTAACCACCGCGCCACACCAGAACTCCCACTACAATGTCTCCCACTGATTGTATCAAAATTCATATCGCCAAGAAATTTTTCATTTCACTCGAAATGCCTTCCATTACTGGAAGCACGTGGTTTTGATTTAAACAATTCAAAGCAGAAAACAATTTGGTCCTAAAAGGTCAAAACAGCAGATTAAAGAGGCCACCCTCAGCCACGAAGGTGCGCCGTTCTGGAACCACGTGACTTGGCATCAGCAGCGCAGACTTGCCTCCTCTTCCCGCTGCCGCCAATGAGCTCTGGTAGCATAGCGGTTACGAATCAGGCTGCTAACTTCAGGGCCAACAGTTCGAAACTACCAGCAGGAGAAAGATGAAGCTTTCTGCTTCCGTCAAGATTCACAGCCTTGGAAACCCTCTTGCAGATGGGTCGGCACTGTCTCCACAGCACATAATTATTATTGGTTCCCGCCGCCGCCAGGCCTCCTTTCCTGTCCTTACCACCAGCTTTCGAAGCCACCGGACTTTCCAACTCCACAAGGGTGACACTCTGGTGGTGTTGGTTCCCCTGCCTGGGCAGCTGTGGTCATTGTCTGAATGGAAGGATGCAGAATCCCAGTGGACAAACCGTGCAAAAGGGAGCATGGAGCCAGTTTGAAGCTTGGAAATTGGAAGTCCAATACATGCAACCGCCCTCCCCCCCCCCCCCAAACGCTGTACATGCAAACCAGACAGATGACCAGGCAACCAGCAGCAGGCTTTTATTGACCCCTACCCTCACCAGGTGGGCGTCCCGCGTTGCCCACCCCATTAGCGCCATGCTGGCTTTCCCTGATCAGCTCAGATTCTTCCTGAGACTGCTTCGGACGCCGCGTCGCTGTTCAGGGTCTCCTTTGACTGCAGAGATCGCGGAGACTCAGGGAAGACGGCATCCTGGGTGGCCGGGCCAGACGACGACCGCGAAGCGATTCTAGAGCTCTCGTTAGACGGGAGCAGGGTGGGAGTCCCTGAGTTCGAGGGCGAAGGGACCAGGGACGGGACCCGCGAAACTGCATGCGCCTGGACCCGGGAGACCCGGCGAGACCGGACCCTGGAGCTCATCTCCAAAGGAGTCACGGACAGGGGCCTGGAAGCCACGTGCCTCTTGTCTGTTGAGTCTGCAAGGGAGCCGGGCCTAGAGCTGGCGGGTGGCGGATGCCACAGCGGTGGGCCCCCGGGGCCCCGGCGCAGCCAGCCATGCACACGCGCTAGGTTCCGTGTGTCCTCGTGCTCGTGCTGCAGCTGGTCACGCTTTTCCAGCAGCTGGCGCCGTGTGTCATGCAGCAGCTGGGCCCGGTGGAGCAGCCGAAACAGCTCCTGCCGTAGGCGCCCGTTGTCCGCCTTGATGGCCTGCGTGTACGCGATGAGCGCACGCGCGGCCTCCCTCTCGGAGCGCCGTCCCAGGGACTGCACGCGCTGGCGCGCCTCTCGCTCCAAGGCCGCCTTGTCTTCCAGGAAGCGCTGCTTCACGCGGTGTAACTGCTGTGTGTGCTCCACGCGCATGTGCAGGAGCTCTCGCTCCAGCGTCCGGATCCGTGCTAGTTGCTCCAGCTGCAGCTCCTGGGGGTGGGGGTGGTGGACAGGCGGGGCCCGTCAGGGGTAAGAAGGAGACCAGTGCGACCCCACCCTACGTGGGCGCGCGCACTGACCTTGTAGGGTTGCAGCTCCTGTACCTGGCGCGACATGCACGCAGCGCGCGACTCCATTTCCAGCAGTTGTGCGCGCACGCTGTCCTCGCGCCCATGGTAGAGCGTAGACAGTTCGGCCCGCTGCCAGCGGATCTGCGCCAGTTCCATGCGGTTCTGGTCGTCCAGCCTCACCACGGCGTTGGCGCAGCGCTGTGCGCGCGCGCTTACGTAGCTGGCGTAGAGCCGATTCTCCTCGCGCAGGCGCAGTGCTTCGCGGTCCAGGAAGGCGTTCTCCTGCAGCACGTGGTCCAAGCGCTCCTCGCAGGCTTGCAGCTGTTCAGTCAACAGCGCGTATTCGCGCTGCAAGTACAGCGCATGCTCCGACAGCGGCTCCTCGACCGCGGTGCCTCGCCTGCGTACTGCGCTCGGCCCGCGTTTCTTCTTGGCCGCCATGGCTGGGAACTTGGGGCACAGGACCTCGTGAGGGCACCGCCTCCATGCCGCGCCCCCAGCTCAACAACCCCCATTTCCCCACCCATAATATTCTAGGGCCAAGGGTGGGGCGAATCTCAGGGTGGTCAGGTTTGCCGGAGATCGGGGCTGGACAGCTGCTCCAACCTTTAATCGTCGGCTCCTGAGGACTTTAGTCTAAAGGCGCCCAACATTAGTCATGTTGATGTCCAGCGGTCACAGTCGCTGTGGAGACAGAACTTAGTCGCCCTCCCCACCCTGTTGCTTGGGCAACAGGCCGATTCCTCATTCTTCCCTCCCCCGCCCCCGCCGTCCCCCAAGTTGTGGGGGACAGTCTGTATCTGCACCCCGCAGAGGTCAGGCCTGAATGGGAGGATTACTCCTCCTGAGAAGAAAGTTGGCTTCGCTTCCTGTCCTGACAAGACCTCGGCTGCCACCCAGGCTACCACCACGCTCTGTGTGCCAAGCCCTGTGCTCTTCTTCCGTCCATCTCGGGGCCCCTGGATGCCCCCCCATTTTCGACACATTTCCTTCCCATTCACAGGTGAAAAACTCCATTTGTCTGGATGGCACTTACCGGTCAGAAAGAGACTGGAGGAACCCAAGACTATGAACCTCCACTAGCCTTCGGGGCTGGAAAGGAATTCACCCTCGAGGTCCAATTTTCAGTCAAGCTATACAGGGGAAACAACAACATTAGAAAGATATGCCCATCGGGGAGTGGTCAACCATTCAAAATCAAAAGGGTCACATTTGCTTCGGGGCAAAGTTGAGATGAAATGGGAAGGCGAGTGGAATGGAAATTGGAAAGTCCACGGGGAGGAAGTGGGCTAACTTGTTGCCTGGCGGGGGTCTCAATCACTGAGCTGAAACAAAGAGGACCAACATGTTGAAGGTGACACTAATGATCTCTGTAAACCTTCACTCAATTCACAGTAAAAAGTTTAACAACACAAAACCAGCATATAGGAATTTTGGCCTTAATACCGGTTTTTATTTTGAAAGTGCTCCCTGCAAAATAAAGGAAGTGGCCTTCAACACCTTTTGGAAGTTAGGGAAACATGCCCTCGGAGCCCATTTGGATGTGTTCTGCTTCAGTCCAGTTCAGCCCATGGCCAATGAAGCAACAGCAGAATGGACCCAAAATTTTCAATGTAAATGACCCCCTTGCTACCTAGAAGAGTAAACAGTACAGGTCAAAGCCCTTCTGGAAATGTAACCTTCCTCTTAGTGAGTGTGGCCTGCAGCTGCTTTGGCTCTTGAATGCTGAGTTGGAACCAGGGGCGCCCGGATCAAAGATGACGGCCAATCGAACGGCTTTGAATGTGTATGGCGCGCCATCGTCCTGGTATCAGGCTCCTGAAAGGGCCCACTAGCCTCTTAGAGCCTTCCATCCCATCCTGTATTTACTCCTTCTGGGTGGGTTTTCGAGAATCACTCCCAAATTCGGGTCTATTCCGGTTTCCCTTTGGTGTCCAGGACGGAATTGGCTCCAAGACTTGGTTTTGGGCTCGCCCCTCCCCTGGTCCCGCGCGGGCAATTCAGTCCTGGACTCCTCCAGCACGCCAACCCTACTGTCTCCCGGACCCCTGCCCCGGCATCCACAGCCCCCAGACACAGCCTGCCCTGAGCCCAGCCTGTGATCACTGTCCTCAGATTGGCCAACAGGCTGCAAGAGGTGGGTTCTTGCTCATCCCGGGACAGGTTGGTCCCCCAGCCGCCTAGGGCCAGTTCCCTCCGCCACTTAGGGCTCCAGGCGCATAGCGCTCCCCGCATACCCTGGGCGGCGGAGGATTTTAATGTGCTTTCGTTTCAGCCTTCCGTGCTTTTCGATGGTTTCTCCTAGATTGAGACTACAAATGCCTCTTCCCAAACCTTTGGCGAGCAGTTCCTTCTCCGCTGTCTCTAACTTCTGCCAGCCTTGCTGCTTCTCAAGTCCTCTGCAATCCCGCGGGGACAGTTAGGGGACTCGCACCCGATGCCCTACTTGGGCGGGGTCTCTGGACCTTTGTCCCCGCCTCCTGCCCCACCCCATCTCCTTAAATGCTCTCCCCCAATTTGGCCCCGCCCAGATTCCTCTCGGGGGTGGGGGTGGGGGGCCTGCTCCCCATGGAACATCCCTCAGCTCTCCACCTGACAAGATGCTACTTCCGGCCCCGCCCCGCTCCCCAGCTCAGCTCCTTCCGTTTCTCCTTTCTGAATATTCTAGAGTCCAGGTGAGCGAATCTCTGGGTGGTGAGGTCTGGGACAGGCCAGGGCAGGGCAGCGTCTAGCATTTCCTCGTTGGGTCCTGGATCTTGGCCTCTGATTGGCGGCAGGGCTGGTTAGCGTGGTTACTCTCGGAGCTATCCCTCTCAGGATTGGAGGGTACCTGGGACAGCCCCGGGCCCCTTTCTGCCTGTGTGTGTCCTGGGGACAGCTGAGGTCCCAGCCAGTCCCAGAGTGTTAGGGCACAGCGCAGAGTGAGAAATTCAGTCCCGGATCTCCGGAGAGCAAGTTTGCCGGAGGACAAAGTGTCAGCTATTGCTTGAACTGCTCTGAGCCCGAGTGCTTGGTTACGTATGGGTGCGTATGCAGGTGTTGTTAGCTGTGGGGTGAAAATTTTTCAGCTAGATGCTTTTCCTGTTACTCAATTTTGCAAGATTTGTTTTAGTTTTTCTTTTCGCTTTTCCTGTTATATGCACAGAGTGGCCAGGGGGATACATGCTGGGGTTTTTTTTGTTGTTGTTTTTTTTTTGTCTAAGGGGGTGAGGCAGGGCAGGAGGGTCCCAGGTCTGCTACAAGCGGACACGTGCAATATCTCTCCAGCTTGGGAAACTTTCCCCCTTGGTGCATGACTAAGGTCTTTGTTCTCCACAGGGGCCTTGGAACAGACAATGCCTCCTGCAAACACAGGCCAAGGGACGCTCATCTGGAAGGAAGGGAACTGTGTGCTCGTTGTCTGCTCAGCCTCTGCCACCACACACAGCTGTCCCAGTCCCTGGCCCCTCAGCGCCCTCTGTGCTGTGGAGTACCTGGTTCTACAGAGGACACAGGCTGTGCGACTTGTCTCCTGTCCCTGAAAGCTCCCAGTGGGACATCCCCCACCCCATGGCCCTGTCTTGCTGCTCCTCCCGGGGTGGGCCTCTTCACTAGGAGTAGCCAGTGGGATTGGGCTATGTGTCTGGTCCCCCACGCATTTCACAGATGGGAAATGGAGGCATGAGTGGCCTGTTCATGGCCTCCTCCAGGCACTGGAACTGGGCCTTGGGCCTTGATGGCTTCTTTCCACTGTCCTGTACCCCAGCTAGACCCTGGACTAAAGACAGTGCCCACTGCTTCTACCAAATCCCACCTCACAGGAGCCCAGGGTTAACACAGGGCCATTGTCCGTAGGCCTCTGCCCACCACAGAGTTAGGGATGGCTTTAGGGGATGCCAGAAACCCCATCTCCAGATCTAAACGCCATGGTTAGACAAAGGGTCCCTGGTGGCAGGTATACCCCAGGCCCACAGGTGTACCTTGTCCTCTGATCAGAAGCATAACACTGATGGTGACCACCAAGGCAAAGGGAGCGATGGGCAGGAAGGTGATGGCAGTCCTGCGGACCCTGTTCACCCAGGCCAGCTGGCGTGGGTCCTGCCCGGCAGCCCCTTCCCTGCAGGCTTGCCATCCCACCCACACCTTCATGCAAGGACCCCGCCCCATGGGCTCCCCACCACCAGGTCCCTCGGGGTCTGTACCAGAGCCACACCAGACTGATGATCAGGCCCAGGGGGAACATCCAGGCCCAGGCCACAGCTGCCCCTGGAGTACATGCTCTGGACACACACATGTGCAAGGTGAGGGCCATGGACACCCACCCGCTCCTCCAGAAGGAGCCTTGGGTGGGTATTGGAGCACAAGAAGGGCAGGTGGGCTCTGTGGGGGCTACGGGGGGGGGGCAGGCTGAAGGGGTCAATGGGGTCTCAGCTCTGGACCTGGAGTCCCAGGGCCTGTGGACTAGGGATCCCTCATCTCCCCTGACTTGCTGGGGCCTTGGGGGTATAGTCTCATTGGCAAGCATGGGGACTGCATGGGGCCCCAGAGGTGCTCACCTACCGTGGTCAGTGAGGAAGAGGATGACAATCAGGAAGCTGCCCAAAGCCCTGTGTAGGCCCCAGTGACAGCGCTCACATGCAGCTCCGCCAGCTGGCTCAGCGCCACCTCTGGGACAAGGACTGTACGAGAGCACCCAACCTGGCATCCGGGCAGGTGATCTTGGAGGCACCCTCCCCCCAGGGTGCCATGGTAGGTTATTGGAGTGACTAGGGTGTAGGGTACCTGGGGCCATCATCTGCTCTGGGAACAGGAGAGAGCTAGGAACTTGGAGGTGTCAGAGCTGGAGAAGCCCCTCCTCTGAGGGGGAGGGAGATGATGAGCTACAATTATGACCCAACTGGGGACAAGGCTGGGATACCTCCGCACTGTGACAGGGCATGTGGATTATGACTCAGATGGGGTGGAGGTTGGACGCAGGTCTGTGTCACATGGGAGGGGTGGGGTTCATACACACGGACAATGATAGTCTGGGAAGGGGCCCTGTGAGTTTGGTCTCCTGTGCAGTTGAAGCAGGAGGTGAAGGCTGCACACCCCAGAGCACAGAGATCAGTACCCACGTCAGGAGCACCCCCTCTGGTAGGTAATTTCATGTGTCAGCTTGGCTAGGCTGGTTCCCAGTGGTTTGGACAAACGCTAGTTTAGTAGCTAAATCACAGTGTATGTAATGTAATCACTTTCCATAATTCCATCTAATCAGTCAATCGGTTGATCTATGGATTTACCAATTATAAAAACAAATGGATTTCCTGCCTGCCCTTCCCCCCTGAAATACTAGGATGGACTGTCTCCATATTTGCACGGAAGACCCAAAGAAGGCAGTGATGCCCAAATCAGCTGATCACAAGCTGGCTGTATGTATGAAGCAGAAACCTCAGGAGGTCTGGTCTCAGTGGGAAAAACATCCCAAAAGAACACAGCACAGAGCAGTCCTGCTAAAAACACCTGGAATAAATCCAGTGCTACGTGGCCATACTTGGCAAAGGTCCCCTGTTTTGCTTAGAGTGGAGGCCTGGGCTAAATTCACATCAGGGCAGTTGGATGGCCCAACAGCCCGTTCACTGTCAACGGGTCAAACTATAACAGTCACACGCGTAGGGTCCATAGAGAATGAGCCACAAGGAACCAATGAAGTGTGCACATGGGAGACAGGACTATCTGTGCTTCAGCCATGTGCGGATGCTTTCTGCTGCAGGGGAAACTTGTGAATTGCGCTTGTGAATATGCCACCACTTTGGGGCCTATCTGAATAAAAGGAAACTCTGTGGGGGAGATCAAAACAATGGGGACTCGAAAGCGACCTGCTATGGGAGAGGGATCCCCCCAATGAAGCGACAGCGGATGACAATTTTCATGTGTGACTCAGGCACCGTGGAGCATTACCTGTCCAACAATGTAGTTGTTGGCAACTACAGTGCTTTCCACAGGTACAAGCCGGTCAGCAAAGTGGGAGAAGTGACCTTCATCAAGCATGAGGACACGAGAGAAGATAGAATCGGGCAGGCTACATCGCAAGACTGAAGGTGGAGGACGACCTAGTTCAAGACCAACCGCACAATGACAATGAGGCGCCAAGTTGCCCAGTATGCCAATTCATTATTGAGGGCCAAAGCAGTGGGAGGCCAACTTGATATCGATCCATATATTGCAAAGCAAAATGAAGACAGCCGACTACTCATCTTGGCCAACCATGGGATGCTAGATAGCCCCTGCTGGTCCAGGCTCTGTATATGCATTGCTGCCGTGCACCCAACAGTCTATGAAGTGAGCGGGAGCCGGCGATATACAAGGAAAAGCACCTATTCAATGGAGAGGATAGATAGGGAGACAGTACAATCTTCCACTTGGTCACAGGACCCCTAGATGTGGCCACCCAATTGCAACAAGTCCCATTTGGGGTCTACACGCCTGGGGTTGCTGAGGTTCCTCAGCTGATAATTGTACCGACGATCACCCCGACTGCAACCGAGACCAAGGTTGCAGAAGCAGGGCAAACTATCGAAGGGTTGTTTCAATTTTAGGTCCATTCCTTTAAAATAAACAAATAAATGGAATCATGTATTATGTGACCTTTGGTATCTGACTTATTTAAATTAATATATTGTTTTTGAGATTCACCACGTTATTGTTGCAATTCGGTGCCATCAAATCATTTCCATCGCATAGTGATCCTATGCACAAGAGCAAGGAACATTGCCTGATCCCACAACACTCTCAAAGTTGTTGCTACATTTCAGTTCATCTCATTGGGGACCTTCCTTCCCCCTCCATCCTCCACTTTACCAAGCATGATGTCCTTCTCCAGGGACAGGATCCTCCTAACAATATCTCGCAAGTATGAAAGAACACTGTCTTTTAAGGAACATTCTGACTGTACATCTTCAGAGACAAATTTGCTTGTTTTCCTGGCAGTCCATGGTACTTTAGATTTTCTTTGTCAACAGCATAATCTAAATGTATCAACTCTTCCATGCTCTTCCTTCTTCATTGACCAACTTTCGCATGCATAGGAGGAGGTGATTGAAAATACCACGACTAGGGTCAGGAACACCATAGTCCTCAAACTGACATCCTTGCTCTTGAACACTTGAAAGCTCTTTTGCAGCAAACTTGCTCAATTTGACTTCCTGACTGCTGCTCCCCGGAGTGTTAATTGTGGATCCAAGCAAAATGAAGCCCTTCACAACGTCAATGTTTTCTCCGTTTATCGCGTTATGACTTACTGGTCCAGCTGTGAGGATTTTTGTTTTCTTCACTGCAATTCATACCAAAGGCTGTAATTTTTTATCTTCATCGATAAATATTTCAAGTCCTCTTAATTTTCAGCAAGCAAGGTTGTATCATCCGCATATCACAGTTTATTAATGAATCCTCCTCCAATCCTGATGCCATATTTTTCTTTATATAATCCAGCTTCTCATATTTTTGCTCAGCATACAGACTGAACAAATATGGTAAAGGGATGCACCCTTGAATGTCCACCTTTCCTGATTTTAAACCATTCAGTATCGCCTGGTTCTGTTCAAACAACCGCCTACATGTATGTATAGGTCTATGTATAGATTGAAGTTGTCAAGGACTTCATTCTTCTGGATCAACTATCAACATTCTCAGAAGTAGCAGTCAAGAGATCAGACGACGTATTGCATTGGGCAAATCTGCTGCACAGGAACTTTTTAAAGTATTGAAGAGCAAAGATGTCAGCTTGAGGACTAAGGTGCGCCTGACCCAAGCCATGGTATTTTCAATAACCTCATATGGATGCGAAAGCTGGACAGTGAATAAGGAAGACCGTAGAAGAATTGATGCCTTTGAATTGCGGTGTTGGAGGAGAATACTGAAAGTGCCATGGACTGCCAAAAGAACCAACAGA
Organism: Chrysochloris asiatica; assembly: GCF_000296735.1. NCBI lineage: Eukaryota > Metazoa > Chordata > Mammalia > Afrosoricida > Chrysochloridae > Chrysochloris > Chrysochloris asiatica. Next base: position 52,436,434 of record NW_006408519.1, read on the forward strand.
CCTGTTTTGGAAGAAGTGCAGCCAGAGTGCTCCTTGGAGGCCAAGATGGCTAGGCTTCGTCTCTCATACTTTGGACATATCGTCAGGAGGGAACAGTCGCTGGAGAAGGATGTCATGCGGGATAAGATGGAGGGTCAGAGAAAAAGAGAAAGACCCCCAACGAGATGGATCAGCCAGGTGGCATCATTGATGGACTCAAGTATGGCAGCGGTAGTGAGGTTGGCCCAGGATCGGACATTGTTTCGTTCTGTTGTGCATAAGGTCGCTATGAGTTGGTTCCAACTCGATGGCACCTGACAACAACAACAACATGTATAGGTTACTCACAAACACAATGAAGTGTTCTACAGTTCTTTGCAATGTTATTCCCAACACTTGTCAGTTTGCCATATCTGTGGTGGCTTGCGTGTTGCTGTTATGCCAGAAGCTATGCCACAGATATTTTAAATACCAGCAGGGTCAACCATGGTGGACAGGTTTCAGCAGAGCTTCCAGATGAAGACAGACTAGGAAGAAGAAGAGCTTGATTACCTCTGAATATTTAGTCACTGAAAACTTTATAAATAGCACCAGAATACTGAATATTGAAACATGATGAAGAAAGAGCATCAAGAATATTGTCACATATAGTGCCAGAATTTGAGACCCTCAGGTTGGAAGGCACTTAAAAATGCGACTAGGGAAAAGCTGCCTCCTCAAAGTAGAGTAACCGTGATGACACAAATGGAGTAAAGCTCTCCGGACCTTCATTTGTTGATGGGGTACAACTCAAAATGGAGAGAACCAGCTGTAAGCATCCATTAATTATCAGAACATGGAATGTACAAAGTATGAATCTAGGAAAATTGTCAAAAATTAAATGGAATGTATAAACATCAATATCCTAGGTATTAGTGAGCTGAAATAGACCAGTATTGGCCATTTTGAATCTAACAATCACATGTTTTACTATGACAGGAATTACAAATTGAAAAGGAAATGCATCACATTCATCATCAGAAAGAACATATCAAGATCTGTCTTGAAGTACAACGCTGTCTGTGATAGGATAATGTCCATACAGCTACAAGGGAGATCCATTAGTATCACTATTATTCAAATTTACGCACCAACCACTAAAGCCAATGATTATGAAATTGAAGAATTCTACCAATTTCTTCAGTCTGAAATTGATCAAACATGCAATCGAGATGTATTGATAATCACTGGTGATTGGAATGCAAAGGGTGGAAACAAAGAGGAAGGATTAGTTGTTGGAAAATGTGGCCTTGGTGATAGAAATGATGCTGGAGAACACATGATAGAATTTTGCAAGACCAATGACTTCATGAATGCAGATAACTTTTTTAAACAGCATGAAAGATGACTGTACACATTGACCTCACCAGATGGAATACACAGAAATCAAATTGGCTACATCTGTGGAAAGAGATGGTGGGAAAGATTCATATTAGCAGCCAAAACAAGGCCAGGGGCAGACTGTGGAACAGACCATCATCAATTGCTCATGTGCAAGTGCAGGCTGACACTGAAGAAAGTTAAAAGAGGTCCATGAGAGCTAAAATATGACCTTGAATATATCCCACCTGAATTTAGAGATCTCTGAAGAACAGATTTTGATACATTAGACACCGAAGACCAGAGAGTTATGGGATGACAACAAGCACATCATACAGGGAGAAAGCAAAAGGTCATTAAGACAAGAAAGAAGGAAAAGACCAAAATGGATGTCAGCAGAGACTCAAACTTGCTCTCAAGCATAGAGATGCTAAAATAAATGGAAGAAGTGAGGAGGTACAAGAGCTGAGCAGAAAATTTCAAAGGTCAGCTCAAAAAACAAAAGTCAAATGTTATAATGAAATGTGCAATGACCTGGAGTTAGAAAACCAAAAGGGAAGAACATGCTCAGCAGTTCTCAAGTTGAGGGAACTGAAGAAAAAATTAAAGCCTCAACTTGAAATTCTGATGGATTCTACGGGCAAAATAGTGAATGATGCAGAAAGCATCAAAAGAAGATGGAAGGAATACACAGTCACTGTACCAAACAGAAATCGTCGATGGTCAACCATTTCAAGAGGTAGCATATGATCAAGAGCCAATGATCCTGAAGGAAGAAGTCCAAGGTACATTCAAGGAATTGGCAAAGAGCAAGGCACCGAGAATAGATGGAATAAAAATTGAAATCTTTCACTCATCTAGGCCAAAGAAATTGGAAGAGATCTTTATTTATGTCCATTCTAAAGAGAGGTGACCCAATGGAATGCAGAGATACCGTTGATATCCCATGTAAGTAAAGTTTTACTAAAGGTAATACACAAATGGCTGCAAGCATACATTGACAGAGAGCTTCCAGAGGTTCAATCCGGATTCAGAAGAGGACACGGAACAAGGGATATCACTGCTAGTATCAGATGGATCTTGGCTAAAAGCAGAGAATACCAGAAATGTGCTTACCTGTGCTTTATTGACTTTGCAAAGACTTTCAATTGTGTGGATCATGACAAGTTATGACAACATTGTGAAGAATGAGTATTCCAGAACACTTAATTGTGCTCATGAGGAACCTGTACACAGACCAAGAGGCAGTTGTTTGAACAGAACATGGGAACACTGAATGGTTTAAAATTAGGAAAGGTGTGCACCCTGATTGTACTCTTTCACCATATTTATTCAATTTGTATGCTGAACAAATAATCTGAGAAATTGGATTATATGAAGAAAAATGTGGCATCAGAATTGGAGGAAGACTTATTAACAACCTGAGATATGCAGATGATACAACCTTGTTTGCTGAGAGCCAAGAGGGCTTAAAATACTTATTGATGAAGATCAAAGACCATAGCCTTCAGTATGGGTTGCATCGTAAAAAAAAAAAAAAAAAAAAAAATCCTCACCACAGGACCAATAAACAATATCTATATAAATGGAGAAAAGATGGAAGTTGTCAAAGACTTCATTTTTCTTGGGTCAACCATCACACTTGTGGAAGCAGCAGTCAAGAAATCAAACAACTTATTGCATTAGGCAAATCTACTGCACAAGACCTTTTTAAAGTGTTGAAGAGCAAAGATGTCAGCTTGAGGACTAAGGTGCGCCTGACCCAAGCCATAGTATTTTCAATAATCTCATATGCATGCCAAAGCTGGACAGTGAATAAGGAAGACCATAGAAGAACTTATGCATTTGAGTTATGGTGTTAGAGGAGAATGCTGAAAGTGCCATGAACTGCCAAAAAACCAAACACACCTGTGTTGGAAGAAGTACAGCCAGAGTGCTCCCTGGAAACCAGGATGGCCAGACTTCATCTCTCAGACTTCAGACATATTATCAGGAGGGACCAGTCCCTGGAGAAGGATATCATGCTGGGAAAAATGAAGGGTCAGAGAAAAAGAGGAAGACCCCTAGTGAGATGGGTTGGCGTAGTGGCAGCAGCAATGGGCTCTAATGTGAAGTTGGGCCAGGACTGGGCAGTTTTTCATTCTGTTGTGCAGAGAGTCACTATGAGTCGGTACTGACTTGATGGCACCTAACAACAACAATATGTATATATATGGAGTCGGGTTTCCAAGGAGCAGCTGGTGAGATTGAACTGATGACCTTGCAGTTAAAACATTAACCCACAGCGCCATACCAGGACTCTCTCTCTCTCTCTCTCTCTCTCTCTCTCTGTGTGTGTATATATATATATATATATATACACACACAAATATCTCTATGTATATAGCGTAGTGGTTACGAATCGGGCTGTGAACCGCAAGGTCAGCAGTTCGAAACTACCAGCTGTTCCGTGGGAGAAAGATGAGGCTTTCTGCTCCCGTAAAGATTTACAGCCTCGGAAACCCTGTACAGGGTCACTATGAGTCAGAACCGACTCCACAGCACATAATAACAACTACAACATATATGTAGTTAGCTCTACAGAGACATGCCTGGAAGGGGGCTCTACTGATCTACCGTCTGTCACTATGGATTAGTTGACATTTTCTAGAGTTTTCTATACGTGGACTCATATAGTATACTCTTTTGTGTGATGGTTGACTTCTTTTACTCTCTGTAATTCTGCGATCCATTTATGCTGCTGTAGGGATCGATAGTTTGATCCTTTTTATTGTTGAGTGACATTTCATTGAATGGATGTGCCCCAATTTGTTCATCCACTCGCCTGTTTCAATCTTGGGTCCAACATTCCCACTGCTTCTAGTTTGGGACTATCACATGTAAAGCTGCTTTGTACATTCTTTGTAAGGGCATGTCTTCATTTTTCTTAGAAGTGGAATCATGTGGTAAGTCTCTGTTCAACCTTTTAAGAAACTGCCTGCCTTAAGGGGCTGTAGCATTTTAACCTTCCCCAACACTTGGTATGTAAGCAAGTCTTATTTTTTTTAACTTTGTGTTGTGATTTGGCTGAAGGTTTACAAGCTAAATTGGTTTTCCAGTCAACGATTACTACACATTCTCTTTCCCCTGTTTTTAGCATTTCTCTTCATTCTTTCCTATCCCTTCCTGCTTTCTAAGCTATATCCCTGGGCAGACATTGCCTTACTGATCCCAAATGGCTACTTGTCCTCAGGAGCTCTCATCTACTTGGTGTTACTGTTCACTGTCTAGGCCTGGCAACCACTGGACTGACAGGTGAGTCATGGGGGTGAATTCAGTTCCAGGCTTGTAGGGTGACTAAGGGCCATTGTCTCTGGAGTTCCATCAGCCTCTGTCTGACCCATAGCCTGGTGTTATTTATGATTTTGATGTTTGTTCCACATTTTCTCCTCTCTTTCAGAGAGGTTAGCAGCAGTGGTCGGGCACCATCTAGTTCTTCTGGTCTCAGGGTCATCAAGGCTAGGGTTCAAGTGGCCATCAGTCCTTTGGATGAATTGTTTCCTTGTGTCCTTGATTTTTTTCACTCTTCTTTGCTCTGACATGAAGACTCCAATAGTTACATCTTAGATGACCACTCACAAGCTTTTAAAACCCCAGTTATTTCTCACCAAAGTAAGAGACAGCACGTTGTCTTTGTGGATTACGTAATGCCCACTGATCTTGGTGCCCCCAAGACTACAGTCTTGAGCCCCCAGACTCAGGGATTCAGTTTCTCAAGGTGTTTGGTTATAGCTAAGAAATTTTCAGATCTTTGCCCCCTGTCTCCTCTGGTTGGTCTTCTTAATGTTAGCCAACTTAATACACATGTGGTGGTATCTTGTGTTTCAGTTTGCTTTCTCGTTCCTTTGGAAACCCCTATTTCACCTGGCCACCAGACACCACACACAGACAGCTCTGGTTTTCACTCCAAACCCTCCTTGTTCCAAATCACAAACTGGCATGGGTCTAAACAAAACCTCATAGCAAATAGAACTGTGCTTTGTAGGGTGTTCAATGGCTGGCTTCCTTGGAAGGAGATCTTCTGAAGTTTGGGAGCCAAGGACTGTAGCCTCTGGGTGGACTCAACCGTCAGCCTTTCGGCAAACATGAACTATGGGGCAGCCTACAAGGAAGTCAGTGCAGGACTGGAGGGGAAACTTTAAGAGGCTCTTACGGCTGTAGGACAGAGAAATTGTACGGAGCAATAATAATTTTAAAAAGAATCTTATTTTGTGTGTCTGTGGGATTTTATTTTATAGTAACTCATTTTTATTGTACAAAATTATAAACCTGTAACAAATTAAATTAAAACCAAAAACGCATCTCCAGACAGCTCAGGGGCTTCCTATACATCTTGGGAATGCATTCTCTCCTGGTGAACTGCTTGGTGGCCCCTTCAAATGCCATGGACCCCAACAGTGCATCTTACCTCTTCCCAGAACGTGCTTGAGTCTTGCCCACCACTCCCAGTTCATGGCTGTCTAATGGGCATAGTAAACTCAAAATGTCCAAATCCCTGGGGTCTGCCCTCTGTTTCACCTAACAGTCTGCCCCATCTCAGCACCGCCTTCCAGACTCCCTGACCACGGGTCTGGGGTCACTGAATCCCCCTCTGACACCCACCACCCACCTACAATCACCCCATCCTCTTGTGCTTCCCTGGTCTCTGTGCTTCTACACTTGCCCCTTTCCTGTGTCCTCCAAGTGCCCCACAGCGGTACAGTGTAATCGCAGGCCGGAGAGGCCCCTAAACTTACAGGAAAAGTTGCCAACGCTTTCCCTTCCAAAATCTGGTCTCAGTCCCAGCTAGCCAGCCACGCAGTGCGTCTCATGGGCCTGGGGGCCTTTGCCCACGTCCTCCTCTCCGATGCCCGCCAATCTCCAAAGGCTTGAGCCCCCACCTCCTTCCATGCTCAGCCCCAGGCCCCTGACTGTTTTTTCTCCAAGGCTTTAATATCCGTCCGGTGTCCCTCTAAGCCAGTTTTGCAAACTCACCCGGCACTTTACTCTTCCTGCCACTTTCCAGCAATTCCAGGTCCTCAAACTCTGCAATTCTGGAGCGATCCCTGGAGGTGTCCGGTCCCTTGAGGACCTGCTCTAGGCTCAGAGGCCTGTGAATGGCGTGCCAGGCATCCAGACTGTCCGGGCTGGGCGATGCTCTGGATAGGGACGAGCGCCTGCTCACAGCGGGGTCACAGAAGGCGGCAGACTGCTTCTGGTACCTAAGGTGGGAGGCTATATGGCCCCTTCTCGGAGGTCTGGCTGGGCACGGACGCAGCCAGGAGGCAGCGAGGGTCCCGAGCTGCGCCGGGCCGATCCCAAGAACCGGGGCCAAGCCTGGACTAGGCTGACCGCGTCCTAGCGGTCCAGAACCTGGGACCGGTCCCACCCCGGCAGCGCAGGCGCAAAGGAGGCCCGGCGCGGCCGTCCGTTCCCAAGGTAACCGGAAAACAGTTCAAACCCGAAGGTGTCTGCGGACTAGCAACCGGAATGTGCGCGGCAGAGGTGGATCAGTACGTCGCGCAGAAATACCTGCTCAAGCGGCGACTTGGGAAGGGGGTGAGCGCCAAGGACCCCAGGCGTCGGACTGGGAGAGGGCAGCGCGGAGCGTGAGACCCTCCTGCGCAGGTGTTCTGGGCAGGCCACACCCAGCCCCTCTGTGCCTAACTTTCCTTTCTGGGTGGCAAATTCTAGCAATGCCTCCTCCCAGGGGACCTGGCAGGGCCTGGCTTCAGGCGGCAGTCGGGGCCCCCAAAGGTCTCAAACAAAAGCAATCCGGGTGCCTCCTCGGGTCACCTCTCCCGGCGCCCACAGGACACCCGAGGAGATCAGGCCCACCCGGTTCAGTTCATAACGTGGGGGAGGGGTGGGTTCCAGCTTAGCTCTGGAAGCATAGTGTGTGTGTGTGTGTGTGTGTGTGTGGCGGGGGAGACATGAGAGGGGAGGGAGAGTCGAGGGGGGATACGGGTCCGGCGAGAGCACAGACAGAAGGTGCCTGGCTGTAGGTTGGAGCCAATGGGGAGGGATGATGACCTCACCCCCCCCACACACACACACACACAACCTGTTCATCTGTTGAGGACTAAGTGCAGGGAGGGTGGCAGGAGTGATACTAGAAAGTGGCCGGCTTCTGAAGAAAGCCACCAAGACTGAGTGACAGGGTGGACAGGGATGGGGGGGTGGAGGTGGGGAGATAGATAGGGTTGGCAGTCCCCCAGGCCAGACAGACTTCAGTCTCGGCTGACTTTCCCACCTTTGACCTCATTTTCCCTTAACCCTAACCTTCCTCAAGAAGGTGCTGAATGTCAGGCAACAGGCTGGGCAGCCCGCAGTTGTGGGTTGGGGTCCTTTCCCAGGAAGGACAGAGTCTCCAGTGGGCTCCGGTCAGTCTGGGAATGGCCCTGTGAACAGCAGTCTAACCTCCCGTCCCCAGGCCTATGGCATAGTGTGGAAGGCAGTGGATCGGAGAACTGGCGAGGTTGTGGCCATCAAGAAAATCTTTGATGCCTTTAGAGATGAGACTGATGCCCAGGTGAGTAATGGGGGAGAGTGAGGGCTGAGAGTGACCCTTTGTGTCTGAAAACGCCAGGTTAGATATGATACCCTATCCCAGCCTGGTTCAGCAGCACTTCCTCAGACTTCCCAGAATGGGCTCCCCAACCCATTTCACCTCCCTTAGCCCGCTGTGTGTCTGGGGGAACCGGCCCTCTGCAATCTTTCAGACATTGCTCTTTTTTATTTCTGTCTCATTCCAGAGAACATTCCGGGAAATCCTACTCCTCCAGGTTCGTTGCCAAGACTATTCCATGGGCATCCCTTCCCATGTGCCCGCTAGCCAAACATGGGGGATCTGGGCCCCTAGGCACCCAGTGTACAGCCCCTGCCTGCCAGCAGCCCATGACTCTTCCCCCCATCCCCAGGAGCTAGGGGACCATCCCAACATCATCCGACTCCTCGACGTGATCCGAGCAGAGAATGACAGGGACATCTACCTAGTGTTTGAGTCTATGGGTAAGTGGATGCATGTGTGAGGCCTCAGTCCTCCCCTCCCCAGGTGCTGATGGGGCCTCACCTGGCATGTCTCCTCTGTGACCTGCTGCCTGGGTCCCTGCAGTGGCCTGCCCCAGTGTCCTTATGCCTAAGAACAAACAGCTTGAGTCTGTGCTAGGCTCCAAAACTCAGGGAGCAGTGCTTTAAAACTTGAGACAGGAGTCAAGGTCCATGGGATTGCTAGGCAGTGTGAGCACCAAGAAAGGTCTGTGAGGGCAGCTCTGGTGTTGGTCAGCAGGACCCAGGGACTGTAGGCAGGGGTCTGACAAGGAGGCTATGCATGAATTCAAGGTGGGACAGACCTGCATTTTCTCACTCCAGACTGACCTGCAACCCTCTTCTGGCCCCCCTCCCATCCACCCTGAGATTCCCCTGCATCCCTCCAGAGCCTCTCTCCTCCACCCCCTGAGACTCACCTACCCCCCCATCCCAGCTCCCTTCTCCTTCCCCCCCAGACACTGACCTGAACACGGTCATCCAAAAGGGCAAGTTGCTGGAGGACATCCATAAGCGGTATATCTTCTACCAGCTTCTGCTGGCCACTAAGTTCATCCACTCAGGGAACGTCATCCACCGTGACCAGAAGGTGTGAGCCCCAGCATGCCGGCACCTCCCCAGCACACAGCCCCAGTGCACCAGCAGCAGCCCTCGCTCTCCTCCTCCCTCAGCCGTCCAATGTTCTCCTGGATGCTAATTGCTCGGTGAAACTCTGTGATTTCGGCCTCGCCCGCTCTCTCAGCCAGTTCCCAGAAGGGCCTGAGGTCCAGGCCCTGACGGAGTATGTGGCCACACGCTGGTACCGGGCCCCGGAGGTGTTGCTGTCTTCCAGCTGGTAACAGTGAGACCCCTCCATCCTTCCCCCTTCCCTGCACATTCCCCAGGGATGGCCTCCTCCTGGCCTGGGTCCCAGACCCACTTCTCTTCCTTGGGCTCCCCCCAAACTGGCTGTCCCCATGTTGCCACCCCTCCGTCAGGTACACCCCTGGGGTGGACATGTGGAGTCTGGGCTGCATCCTGGGAGAGATGCTTCGGGGGAGACCCCTGTTCCCGGGCTCGTCCACGTTCCACCAGTTGGAGTTGATCCTGAAGAGCATCCCACTGCCTTCGGAGGATGGTGAGCACAGGTCCAGGGGCCTCTCTGCTGGGAGTTTGTAGGGTGGGAGCACAGGAGTCCAGGGGAACTGGGAGCTGGAGAGGAGCTTGGGGTCATTTCTTTTGAGGGGATACCCATGAGGGAGGGGGCTGCTCCCCTGCTGTGGTGGTTACAAATTTGTCTTCTCGGGAGTGTGAGGCACCTGGATATGTGCAGGTGGGGCCATATGTATGCCCACCTGGGAGGCACGTGTACTTATCTCCTGCCCTTCCATGCTGGAACCCCCAGACTTCCTGGCTTTCGGCTCAAACTACAGCGCCTCGTTCCTGCGCAGCCTCGGGGCCCGGTGAGTGGGCAGCTCTGTAGCCAGCAGGTGGCAGAAGGGCTGAGAGGGGGGCGTGCAGTGGGAAGGAGAGCAGGGTAGGTTGGACTGAAGCCGATGAAGCCCAGCCCCGGCTTCTGACATGAATTTGGGATGGGGTCTGCGAGTCAAAGCTTTGGAGAGGGTTTAACAGTTGGGCTGACTTCAGGCCACGGCAGACGCTGGACGCCCTTCTGCCACCAGACACTCCCCCTGAGGCCCTGGACCTCCTCACACAGCTCTTGGTGTTTGCACCAAACAAGCGGCTCAGCGCGGCCCAAGCCTTGCAGCACCCCTACGTGCAAAGGTGGGGACGGGGCGGGGCCACGAGGAGAAGTGGGCAGGGAGTAGGGTCTGGGCGGGACACCAGACACCAGTCAGGGCCTTGAGGTTGTCCCCAGGTACAGCAGTGGAGATGGGGCACGGTCCCAAGAGTTAGCAGGGAAGCCGGAGGGGCTGATGTGATGGAGCCCGGGCCACCGGCTCTCCTGCGCCCCTCCCCCCGGTGGGCTCCCGCAGGTTCCGCTGCCCAGCCCGCGAGTGGACCCTGGAGGCAGACGTGCGACTCCCGTTGGATGAAGGAGTGCGACTCTCCGCCCCCGAATATCGTAACCGTCTCTATCAAGTGCGCCTCGTGCCACCCCCATCCCGTCCCCCCCTGTCCACGCGCATCCTTGGCCCTCCCTGACCGCAGGGGTTTCCCTAGTTCCCCCACGCCAACGCAGTGCGCCTCTGAGCTCCCCTACTTCCCTCAGGTGATCCTGGAGCGGAGAGGCTACAAGCGCGACCAGAAACCCGAGGACCTGGAGGTTGCGCCGCCCCAGGCAGGACCTACGGCCGCGGGGCCCCAGGAACACCCGCTCCAGCCTAGAGCCGTCGCGCAGCTCCCCTCGAGGGCGACTGCGCAGCTCCCCGGAGCCAGGCCGCAGAGCAGCCCGAATCACGACCCCTTACACGGTGTGTGACCTTTAACCTCCCCTCACGGAGCAAGGCCCCGCCCCTCCTGTGGGCCCACCAATCACCCGCAGCACCGGACCCCTAACTCTGGACTGATCTTTCGACCCTACAGATGTCCCCAACGGAGCCAAGAACATTCCCAGGCAGAGGTCGGCTCCCCTGCCCCAGCCGCCGTCCCCAGGAGGTCTGGGGAGGTGGGGAAAGCCCCCCGGGGCGGCAGAGGATATCCCGTCGGTACCCTCGAGGGTGAGTGGGGGAGAGGCGTGCGTGTCCTTCCCGGGAACTGGCCGCACCCCTGTCTGCCAAGTGACCGGGTGATGCACCATTCTCAGATGAAGCCCCAGGTCAGGGGCGCGGGGTCCTCCCTGACCGCACAGGCCGCGGCCGAAGTGACCAATCAGGCCCTGATCCGGAGGGAGCGGCCCCCGGGCCGTGGGATGCGGGCGGCCGGCAGCCGACAGGTAAGTCCCGCCCCCGCCCCGTTCACCGCGTCCCACCCTTCCGAGGGCCCCGACTGACCGCCAGGTGGCTGGCTGCTTCCCCAGGAGGCCCGGCCTGAAGCCCGGCCCCAGCCCCGGCCCGGCCGGAGGATGTTCTCCCTCTCTGCCTCGCAAGGGGCCCAGGGCGCTGCGAGGGCCGCGCTCGGGGGCTACTCCCAAGCCTACGGAACCGTCTGCCACTCAGCGCTGGGCCGCCTGCCCCTGCCCCCAGGACCCCTCGCGTGAGCCCTCCCTGCTCCTTTACCCTGCTTCTCCCCAGTTCAGCCCGGCCCCTACCGCGCCCTTCCACCAGGCTTCATTCACTCTTCTAGACCCTCTTTCTGTTGCCACGCCACTTGAAACTCCCTTTGTCTCCCACCCCATCACCCAGTCACCAACGCCCCTCTCACCCTCACTGCCCACCCTTCCCTCCCCCAGCCCCTCTCCGACCCTCTTACTATTCCCTTCCCTTAGTCTGGAACTCTCCCTGTCCGCCTTAGTCTTTCCCCTCAGCCCTCCCTCTTCTGCGTTTGCCTGGCCACACTCCAATTCCCGCAAGCTTCTCTGGGGTCTCTGGGGAGAGGAGAAAGTTCACCTGTGATCTCCAACAATAAAGTCTCTCTCTGCAGTGCGGGACTCTCTTTTGTGGCCTCCCCGTCCTCCCCCCAGGGTCCCCACTGCCCTGTCGTGAACCCCTCCTTCCTAGGCCACAAGCCAGATGAGAAGCCGAGTGGCTGTCTCTACTTAGGGCCCAGTGCCCAACACCTAGCACCCAGTGGAGGCCTTCTCCTTGGCTACCATCACTGGGGTGGCCTGCAGAACAGGTGTGGGGTCAGCTTCCTGTCCTTTGTCCCCACCTTGCCTCCAGCTGCCCTGCTGGTCCCTGAGTATGAGACCCCATTGTGGTCCTGAGGGGCAGGGACAGATATCTACAATTGTGATGTTACACTGAACCAGAGAGGCAAAGGGGACATGATGGCAAGCAGTCCCTGTCCCCCAGGGTGTGGCCCTAGACTGTGGTCACCATCAGTGTCCAGCTGTGTCTCTCCCCACCAGGCCAGTGACTCAGGGACCTGGGCTGGCTGGTGACTGAGCAACTGGAAGATGTTCCATGAGACTCTGGTCACCAGCATTGGGGGGCGGGGTAGGAAGATCACGGGGCCTGGGGTGGCCCACTCCACAGTCACCCTGGGCTGGGGCCAGATCCTGTTGCGTCACTTCCTGGCTGTCCTGCCCGGGGAAGTTCCAAGTCTTCCAGGTGTAGTCTGAGCTGTGATGAGGGCAGACTGTGGCATGGAGGAGCTACGGTAGGAGAAGCAGCTGGGGGACCCCCAGCCCTGGCTAAGAGGCTTGGCTGCTGAAGAGACAGGCTGGGGTCAAGGAGGGAGTCGAGTCTAGTCCAGGAGGGGAGCCACTCAGTGAGTGGAACTGGACGGTTCCTGAGGGGCTGAAGGTGCAGTGGGTCATTCATGCTGCTGTGTTTCAGAAGCCTGAGGCACAGTCCCCTGATGACAAGTAAGTGTGAAAAAGGTGGCTGTGGAAGTGGACAGGCAAGGGGAGCCCACCATGCTGAAGGAGGGTGGCTTCCTTCATGTCCAGCAGAGGGGAGGACTTGGGAAGGAACTGCTTGGCATGGTGACTTGGGGGGTTTGGGGTAAGGGCCAGCAGATGGCAAGGACAGGAGAGGAGAAATGCAGGTAGGCTTGAGGGGGCCAGAAGATGCGGGCAGAGGGTGGGCAGCACAGGGTGGGGGGGGGCCCACAGGTGGAAGGCCACACATGTTGCTACATACAATTGTGGGAGTCTACATATTTGAGCATGTGTTAGAATGCACTGTTTTGCTGTTAACCCCAAAATGAGCAGTCGTGTTACCAGAGGATACAAGGCAGAGAACACGGGCCAACGCAGGCAGCAGGCCTCCAGGCCTGGGATGGTCACCAGCCTCTGACCTGTCCTCCTATTTCCTGCCACAATTGTCCCTTCGTAAGGGGCCTGGATGGGGGGCTGCCCAGTAAACTTGCTCACAGGAATGGCAGGCCCAGAAATGCTGTGTTACCTTGGCTCCTGGCTGACCCTCTCCACCTGAACACTGAAGTACCTAACTGGAACTTGGGTAACCAGCTGGTAAACGGCTCTCACAGCCACACCGCTGGAATCCTACCTGCTACCTTTGCTCATCAGCTTTCTTCCCTAGGCTCTTCTCCTTCAGGGATTTATCTTTTTTTAGAAAAAAGCTATGATGATAAAGAACAGAAGAGATACAACCCATAACCCACTGTCCTTGAGTTGATACTGATGTATGAACATGCTAATTTCAGGAAGGTAGGCCACTACAGAGACCCTGGGTAATGCAAATGGCGAGGGTGCTTAGATGCTAGCCAGAAGGGTAGATGGAGGTGCCAGGCCACCCAGAGGCAAGACACATGAGATTGTTTAGGGGAAACCCAGCCACCGAAGCCCCTGTGGAGACAATCTCTGCTCTCATACACATGGGATCACCGTGAGTCCGAATCAGTTCCATGGGATTTCCTAAGGGTCTGTTACCAAAATGTGTCGCTTCAAATCAATTAAAACAGATACAGAAGAGGGGACACTTTGGACAGTGCTTGCCTGTTGGTGACAGAGACAAAAGGTACCAAAGATCACAGGTGGAGTCCATATGCCCTCTAGAACCACACTCTGACCGCAGCCCTCGCTGGCCCCAGGGCTCTTCTGACTTGAAGTCTTTCTAGGGTACTGGCTGGCTTGGGGTGGGGGTCCCTGAGCGCGCCTGTTGTTATGCGTGTGGGTGAAGATATGCATCACAAGGCTGGCTACTCATCTGTCCAGACTGGATTTATTGTGCTACAAAACCTCGTGCACCCATCCCTCACCAGACATAGCTGGAGTTTATCTGGAGGGGCAGGTGCACCCACAGGGTGGTCCCGCCGGGTTCTCCTGTGGTGGCGCTTCCTGGTCACTGACCAGAGGAGCAGCCTTTGGGTCTAAACCCACCCCTCCGACACAAGCTGTTGCAGCCAACCCTTCCTTCCAGAGGCCCCAGGACACTGAGGAGGCCGAGTCCAAGCAGGGAAGGAAAGAAACCAAGTCTGGATAGAGAGGTAGAGACACAGAGAGAGAGGGGTCAGGAGACAGAATGAAGTGGACCCAGGAGGCCATGGGAAAGAGGAAGCTTTAGAAGACAGAAACCCTGAGATGAAACCCTGAGAGAGAGGATGGGGGCCTGAAGCCCCCCAAAGGCACGGCCCCAGGGGAAATGAAGGCCTATAGGGGAAACGGAACTCAAAAAGGCGCTGAGGAGGCAGTTCCAGGGGGAGGCAGAGGAGGAGGCCATGAGGGAACCCTGTCAGCCAGCGTCAGGCTGCTTGGAGCCTAGGGCCTGCCTGCACCGCTCAGGTTCAGGGGCCTCCGGACCTAGCGGGCAGTGTGGGTGGTTGGTGGCAGTGATTGGGCTGGCAAGGGCTGGGGCCTCACTTCTTGCCCTTGAACGTGCCCAGGATCTTGGGCATGAACTTGCCCACCTTGCTGTCCCTGGCATCCTCCTCGGCCAGGCCTTCTCCTGAGCTGGGGCCTCCAGCGTCCTCCTTTTTGCAGAAGACCTCGAAGCGGCTGTACACGCGCTTCTCTTTGCGCATGCTCTCCATGCGTCTTAGCAGCCGGTCGCGCTCCTCCGCGCTAGCCGGCAGCGTGCGGCTTAGTCGGCTTTGAGCCCCGAGGCTGTCCGAGCGGAAGATGGCTGAACATTTGTCCTTGTCGGACATGTCAGGGGCCAGGCCTCCGGCAGCTGGTGAGCGGCCAAGCTCGGGGCTGCTGTGGGCTGGGGTGGGGCTTGGCGCGGGGACACCACGGTGCTTCTGACCGTGAGCGCTTATCTGCTCTAAAATAACCTTGGTGTCGTCCCGCAGGTTGCTGCTGTACAAAGCATTGGCCGTGGCCGAGGTCACACGCGTTCCTCGTGGGCCCCGGTCTTCTGTGGTGGCTTCGGTGCTATCGCCCCGACCCAGCGACGGCCGCCGTGGGCTCTCGGGCTGCCCGTTCTCCTGTGGCATTGTGAAGCCACCCTCCTCGTCTGACCTCCGCTCGCCCTTGGGGCTCAGCAGCTGCCTGAAGCGCAGCGAGCCCTTGCGCAGGACCTCCATGGGACCACCCGGCGGCTCCTCCGAGAGCCCAGATTTCGGAGACTCCCCGGCAAAAGCAAGGGTGAGGCTGCCCCTGCGTTCCGGCACGGGGGGCACTGGGCTGCCCCTGCGCTCAGGCACGGGGGGCACTGGGCTGCCCCTGCGTTCAGGCACGGGGGGCACTGGGCTGCCCCTGCGCTCGGGGTAGGCGGAAGTGGGACTCCCCTTGCGCTCTGGGTAAGCAGAGGTGGGGCTGCCCTTGTGCTCTGGGTAGACTGAGGTGGGGTTCCCTCTCTGCTCGTTAAATGCGGGTGTTGGGCTTCCTCTCCGAGCGGGAAATCCTGGCGTGGGGCTCCCTTTAGGCTCGGAGTGGGGCATCTGGTGAGCCCCAGACACCTCCGGTGGGGGACTGTCCCGCCCTTGAGGAGAGACCGTCCGGCCCTGGGCCGAGAGGAAGCGGGAGGGCAGCCGGTCTGCACCACTCCGGCCCAGCGTGTCGAGGAGCTGCGTAGCCGTGAGCGTGGCGGCGCCCGGCTGCCGTTCGGCTTCTTGATTCAGCCTCTGTGCGAAAGAGTCGCGAAGGTCAAGCAGACAGCTCTCGAGGCTGCGGCGCTCGCCCCCTGTGCCGCTGGGCGCTGCCACCTCCTCCTTCCACGCCTGGGACACGACCGCCTTGCTATGGCTGGCCACGGTAACGGCGCCGCCGCCCGGATCACGGGCCGGACCCTTGTACTTCTCTAAGAGCTCGGCCACCTTGGCGGAGGCAGTGGAGCGCACGGCTTCGCCGCCTGGGCCCAGCGTCTCGCTGACCGTCTGCTCCTTGTGCATCAGCTGCACTTTCTCGGTGGTAGCGGCGGCCGCGCCCGCACCTTCCGCCTGAGACGCACTGAAAATAAGCGAGGAGCGCAGCCGCGAGCTGCGCTGGATCAGAGGGTTCAGGCGCGATCTGAACGAGTCTTGCTTGACTAGGCTCAGTTCCTCAGGGCCTTCGCGCTCCGAGCTGTCGCCACCAGTGCCGCCCGAGCCCGGCCCTGGCCCCTTAGCCGGGAAGGCCGTGGGACCACGGAAGGCCGAAGGGAGCATGTCCCCGGCGACTGCCCGACCCCCGGGGCCCAGCACATCATCTTCATAGGCCTCGGCCTCCATGGGCCCTGGCAAGCCCTCATCGCCAGTGTCCTCGCCATGGCAGCCGCTCAGGTACGAGGCCAGGCGCCAGTGCCTCAGGCCAGCCCGTCCCTCGGGTCCAGCCCTGCGCTCCGGCTCCCCTTCGAGCGCAGCCTCAGGGCTGAGCCTAGCCGACGTCTGGCATGGGAATCGCTGGCTCAGGTTGGGGCGAGAGGGCCCGCCGGGCTCCAGGCCTCGGGGGCTGGGCTCGAAGGCTGGGTCCGAGCCATGGCGCACCTCCCGCGATGAGCTGGACGGCACGTATTCCAGGCGCAGGTGGCCGTCGGGTCGGAGCTCCGGATAGCGCGCTCCGCCACCCAGCGCGAAGTCCTCAGGCTCTGCGAAGCCGGGGCGTCCGGCTCGCAGCTTCTCGAACAAGCCCTGTGAACGCGCCGGTGCGAGCTGCGGATCCCACTGGTAATGCTGCTGGTAGACCTGGTCTCGGTGGAAGTGGCTCGTCTGGAAGCGGAAATCGTCGCCGTGGCTGAGGAAGGTCTGGCGAGACACCTGCCGCGCCGCGAAGTTCTCCACGGCGCCAGCGCCGTCTGCAGTCGCGTAGCTGTGTCGCTTGAAGGCGTCCATCTCCAGGTGCCGCGCCTGGAAGAAGCCACGCTGCCCCGCCAGCTCCCCGCCGGGCCCGACCTCCGCATCCAGCCGCCGCGCTAGAGGCCGCATTCCCGCGTGTGGCTCCAGGACGCCCCCGGGGCCCCGTGGGTGCTCTTCCCGACGGAAGGCCGACAGGAAATGGCGATCGGGGTCGAGGAACGAGGGGAAGCCCAGGCCCTCTTCCCGTGGTGGCGGGAACAGAAGGTGTGCACGCTTGGGGAAGGAGAAGGGGGTCATTGCCCCGGGCCCCAGGCCTCCCATGAGGGGTCCCGCGCCCGAATACGGAGCCAAGGCATAGGCGTCCATGCGGGCCAGTGCCCCGGCCGCGGGCACCAGCGGCTCCGACTGTGCGAAGAGGATGCGGAACTCCTCGTCGAAGCTGGAGACCAATTCTCCCTGGAACACGTGCGCCAGGCTGCGGTGGATCTTCTCGAAGGACCACATGAAGCTGGAAGGCAGCGAGCGAGTAAGGGGAGGGGTCAGGTCCCCAATGGGGTGGGGCAGCGTTTGGGCGGGAGGGGCAGGGCGCACCTATAGTTCCCGCTCATCACCACAGCGCAGTCCACTAGCAGGAACTTCTCCTTCACGTGGCCTTTGAAAGACTTGCCCGTGCGGCAGTAGTAGGTGGGGCCCGCCACAGTGCGCACGCGTAAGAACTAGGGTTAGGGAGGAACATCAGTCTCTGTCTCGAGGGGGTTCTCTCCTCCCGCCCCTTAGGGTCACTCACATCCACGTGGTGCAGGTTGACACGACACTTGTCGGCCATATCCAGGAAGTGCTGTGCGTTCATCTCGTCCAGCAGGATGTAGACAGGGACCCGACGCGCTGCTGCCTCCAGCACCTCACCCAACAGGTCCACGTCGGTGAACATGTCCATCACCACCGCTACCACCTGCAAGGACAGGTGGCAATGGAGGGATGAACCCCTTGCTGTCTCTACCCCATTTTCCAGCCCCAGCACCCCGCCAAGGGAGTCCTCTGAATCACCAACAAAAACTGTCAAAGGCAGTAAGCCCATCGCGGTTGAAGGGCAGCGGAATGAGGGGGAACTGCAGCCTCTATGGGAGGGGCCTGACAGAGATGGGGGCTGCTGGCCGAGTAGGTGGACCATGAGGGACGCCATGCATCAACGAATGCACATCGTGGGGAGAAAGGGGAACCCCTGCACAGAGAATCCTGAAGGAGGGAGTTGCTGCCAGGTCAGGGGAGTTGTCTGTAATCCCTTGTCCTGTTACAGAGCCCTGAGCCCCAGGCTGGTCGGTCCGTGGGGGTCGGGGGGCCTGGGCAAAGTCAACGTGTAAAGCAGTATCTGCAGCAGCAGGCTGGACCAAGGGCTATAGGCTACGCCCAAGGCCCATCACCATGGACAACCCCACCTTTGCTCATGTCTGGGCTCTGGCATGAAGCCTGCAGTGGCTTGGCCCACCCCACACTGGCCACCCTCAGGCTTATGCCGACACCTTGGCACTTTTGCTTTAAGGTTCACCCATGGCAGCCCACCTGCTGGGCAGAGCGGATCATCCTGCGTGCCTCATCTTTGATGCTGGGGCTGTCAGGGGGTGGCGGCTGCACCAGGGTGGTGACTTCGGTACCCTGGAAGCCGAAGGTCAGGGGCCAGCCCAGGTCGAGCTCGGGCACAGCCTGGTCTGAGTTGACAGGCCAGTAGGTTCCCGAGGAGCCGTCCATGTCCACGTCTGGTGAGCTGCCCTCCGGGGTCTCACGGGTAGCATGCTGTGGGGGCCGCAGGTGGCGGCTAACGTGCTCCAATTCTTCGGGGCACAGGAAGGCAGGAGCCCCCTCGGTTGCCAGGAAGCGGCTATAGGCCTCTTGCCCACCCTCAGCTAACGCATCCACTGCCAGGCGATAGTACTCTTTGTAGTGAGGGGGCAGATACCCAGGAGCCAGGGGGTTGTCCCCCTGGGAGGAGCTCTGGGAGCGACGGGCCATGTTGGGGCCAGGGGCCTGCAGGAAGGGGCAGGGAGAGATGTTACATAGAGTGGGGGATGTGGGGCCCCTCCCCACCTTCACATGTGGACACACTGGAGAACCTTGGGCTTCAGCTCAGCATGGCTTACAGGATTGACAACCCCAGGTCCCAGTGTCCCCTCTAGCTAGGGAGGAGACATCAGCACACATCTGGTCCTTTGTAGGGTCCCTGTTCCAGACATCCCCCTAAAAATCTATTGCCTTCAAGTTGAGCCGGACTCAGGGCAACTCCACGTTGGACAGCAGAGAACCAAATTCCATTTGTATTGCTGTCCTCTTTACAGAAGGAGGCCCGACAGGCCAGTGTCAGTGGACCGTTTAAATCCACTAGCTGCCCATGAAAGGTGTGGGAGTCTGCTTTGGTTAAGGTGACAGCTTTGGAAACTCTGGTTGTTTTAACTGTTCTGTCGGTTTGCAGTTTGTCACATTCACTTTCTGGAGTCCTGGTGTGGTGCTGTAGGATAAGCACTGGACTGCACGGTCAGTTTGAACCTCAAGGCTGGTGGTTCAAACTCACCAGTGACTCCTTGGAAACCCTATACAGGGTCACTGTACGTTGGACCCGACTCGAGGGCACTGAACACCATGGTCATGGTGAGAATAAAATTGATGGCAGCGGGTTTGGGATCTTGATGGAAGCTGATCGCCAGGTGTTGCTTCTATAGCACCGATGGGTGCATTTGAACCGAGATCAACCATCGGTGCCACTCAGGATCCTACCCCCCTACTCACAATTACATTTGACCTTGACCTGGGGTGTTTTTGTTTTCTGAGCTTCCTCCATTAAAAAACAAACCCTAAAACATTGAGTCGTATTTTATGACTGTTGGTATAAATATGAATATAATCCAGGCAGATGATGCTGTTTCCACTTTTCCCTCCCTTCTGATTTTAAGACGCGAACACATTCTTGTGGCTCCCTTCCCCCACTGTTTGGTGCGTCTGTCACTGTGTGTTTGGGACATGCTGCCTTTGGCCTGATACTCCACTGTGTAACACAGCTGTCCAGGGGTGGCACAGGTGAGCTCAGGACACAGGCCCATGGCTGCCATCATTCTGGGATGTTCCCCAAAAGTCCTTCCCTCTGCACTGTGACGGGGACCTGGCTCGGAAACAGAGTCTTTGCAGGTGTGGTCATTTTACATGTCACACAAGTGTGTGGGGGGGTTCCTAATCCCACTGGAGTGTTGTCTCATAAAGAAGGTGGAGAGACAACTGCCAAAGTGAAGGAGGAGGCTGGGAGCACACAAAGGCTGCAGCTGCTAGCCAACCAGTGCCTCAGACCACCAGAAGCAGGACCCTCCCCTGCCAATACCCTGAACAGCCTCCCATCCCCCAAACTGCGAGGAACTCCAATTATGCTGTTACAAGCTTGGGGTGGTTTTGTTAGCATAGTAGTCACCATCCCCGTCCCCCCATGGGTCACAAAGACACCCACCACCAGCCCCAGGCAGGCCGACCTGGCCACACCTCCCACCACTCCATAGCCCTTCTTCTTGGCTTGCCCACTGGTCCTTCCCAGGCTGTGACTGTCACCCCTTA
Organism: Chrysochloris asiatica; assembly: GCF_000296735.1. Classification (NCBI taxonomy): domain Eukaryota; kingdom Metazoa; phylum Chordata; class Mammalia; order Afrosoricida; family Chrysochloridae; genus Chrysochloris; species Chrysochloris asiatica. Next base: position 52,457,146 of record NW_006408519.1, read on the forward strand.
TGAATCTAGGCCGCAGCTTCCTGTCTCCAACCTGCTCAGTCCTGTCCCCAACAGGCCTATCCACATGGTGACTTCCCCAACTCTCTAGGGCCACCACCCTGCTCCCCCTGCCTTAAAAGGAGCCTCCCAGGTGGTACCCCATCTCCTGGACACTGGTATAGAGCACCCCAGTTCCTGGATACCGGTTTGCCCTACCCCCACTGAGTTCAGGTCCCAGTGGCAGCCATGGCTTTACACCAGTAGATGGGTGGGCACTGCATGACTGGTCTGCACTAGTGCTGGGAGACACTTGCCTTTCAATACGGGGTTCGGGTCCTGTCCTGACTGGCTTCCCCAGGGGTGACACACAGAGTGTGGAGATGGGGATGTTGCCTGCTGCTCAGGCTGTATGAGGTCAGACTTGGTCCCAATATTCCTTATGGGGTCACGGTGACATCCAGCTGCATCTAGGTCCCCACCATCGTCAGTTCGTACAAGGGTGAACACACTATCCTGATTGTACTGGGGTCTGAATGAAGCTGACCATTCAGGGTATGTGGCACAGTGTTGTGGCTGTACCTCACACTCACTGACCGCAGTGGACAGGCCTCTATATGGGTTGGTGTCCAACCATATAGGCGTAGCCGGCACTGCTCTAGAGGGCTTCAAAAGTTCATGAAAAAATTCACTTCTCAGCCTTTTGGCTTACATCAAGTATAATATCTGTTCTTAGCAGCTGAATATCGGCTACATGCTGTCTGAGAACAACATAGTAAAGGGGTTTTTGGAGCAGAGAGATGAATAGGAGCTTCGCCAACCACTCCACACATCCACCTGCAGTACCTCCAAGAACAGCGAAAAACAAACGAAGTTCCTGAAAAACTGAAAGATAAGGGAATTTATGAATCCCCTGGTATGTCAGATGTAATCTGTTACAAACTGGGTCTGACCACAGGGCATGGGGTCCTGTCCTGCTGACTCTATTTGAGGGGTGTACTTCACCCTCTGGGGGAAACCACACCAGAGGGGATACTGTCCCATCAGATGTCCTAGGGTGGGTCCAGATGGCATGCAGTAAGTCCCCTCAGACCTGACCTACAGGGAGGGCGCCTCAAAGCTGACAGGGTAGGAAAGCTAACTGCTGAACCCCATACAGAAAGGCAACTTCCACCAGCTTGCTTCCTTGGCCATTTCCACTGTGGGTACGGCCCCCAGTCCACCATGGACTTCCCTGAACAGTGGCCACGCCCCAGACCACAGTGTGGGGCCCGCTACAGCTACAGCGCCCAGGCCCACACAGTTGCTTACCTACTGAACACCAGCCTGGAGGCAGGGAGGGAGGGGCCTTCTCCCTTATCCCACCCAGGCCAGTGACTCAGCAGGAATCCGTTCCTCAGCCGCTGACCTCTGACCCCCAAAGACCGACAAAAGTTGCCAGGGCCCTCCAGGGTCCAGGGGTTCCTTCACCTCAACCTTTGAGAACCCTGTCACTGTCTACTAGGGTAGGAAGTGAAGCATTTTAGAGGTTGGAAGGACTACACTAGGGAAGAATGGGGGGGGGGTGGTAATGCTCTAAGGGGTGACCCTGCGCCAAGTCACACGGGGTGGGGAGAGGTTCTCAGAAGTTCTCTCGCTAGCTCGGGCAGCTGAGCTCAGGCGGGGCGGGCGCTGGGAGCGAAAGGTGCTCCAGACCGGAAATCCCGAGGAGCCCACCGAGGGGAGCAAAGGGGATTAGCGGACCCCAAGTAGTTAGCAGCTGGGTGGCCCGGCGTCCCACCCACCCACCCGAGTCCAGGGGTGTGGGCTGACAGGCAGGGTCTACTGCTCTCTTTGGCTGCCCAGCAGGTTGCGGCCTGGGCCCAGCGTTCGTACGGAAGGGTCTCAGCAGCGCCCAGCACCCCACCATCCCAGTCGGGAGCTCCGGCAAGAAGGCCTCGGCACGCCTGGGGCAGGTTCTCCGAGAATTCGACCCTTCCCTTCGCGAGTTCGACCCTTTCTTTCGGCGCTGGCCGGGCCAGTGCCGTGAGGCCTCTCTGTCCACACCGCACACGCGGCCAGCACCCCCGAGCCCAGACCCGCCCAGTGATCACTCTCCACTCCCGCTGCCCGGCTGGGGGGGTCGCTGGCCAGGTGCCGGCGGCAGAGTGACCAGGTGTGCGGGACCGGTAGACAGAGAATTGCGGCAGCGCCGGGGTGGGGGTGGGGGGGAGCACCGATCGAGCCTCGCGTCCCGCCCCACCCGCCGGCCCCGGCCTCCCCCTCGGGCACGTCCGTCCGGCCTGCCGGGGGGAGGGGGCCCTACCTGGCCAGGTGCGCGGGGTCTCGGCACAGGGGCAGCAGGAGCCGACCGCCGCCCAGCGGCCCTCGCGGTCCGGTCGGTCCAGCAGCCACTCCCAGCCGTGGCCCG
>NW_006408519.1:52460901-52485325 GCF_000296735.1 Chrysochloris asiatica
CCCCCACCAGCACCCTGTTCCTTCCCTGCTCATCCTGCCTGTCCAAGGCATCTCTTAAACCTCTCTGTCCATCTTGAGTCACTTTCCATTGCCTTCCACCTCTGGCCCCAGTGATCTGATTTTCTGTTAGTGACACACACACCACTGGCAGCTGGGTGCTGAGAACACCTGGCCATCCAGCGCCTTGTGGGAAGTGAAGTGTGGGTTAGCTGCGGCACTAGGGAGGGCACAAGTGCCCACGCCAGGACTAGAGACCAGGCCGGGGGAGGAGGGGGCAGTATGTCAGTGCCTCTGGTGGGCTGGAGGCTTCAGCAGTGGGAACAGTCTGATGTGTGTGCTAGGACGATGTGCATGCTGGGAGTCTAGTGTAGGGCAGGGATGGGTACCAGACACTAAACCCTGATGGATGGACTGGCCACTGGCCATTTCTTGCTGCTTGGCCCTCAGCAACCTGAGCACCCGTCTCTGGCCTTTCCTACCTACTCCCAGGAGGATGAGCAGTAAGAAGGGGGTGCCCAGAGCTGTACCAGGGAAGGGGCAGAAGTTGGTTCTCGCAAGCAAGCCAAGACCCACTGCCGGTGAGTGCACCCTCCACCCTCTATGGGACCCCCATTCAAACACTGACCCGGGAGAGCCTCTCTGTAGCTACCCAGGACCCTCTGAGGAGGCCCTTCCCTTTAGAATGGTCTTCTAGGATGATGGGTTGGGGTCAGGTGTTATAGACCAGGTTTTGAGCTCTGATGTCCCTTCTAGACTGTGACCTTGTACCATGTAGCCCTTTGGGCTGCATGGGAGCCAGGGATCACTGCTCCAAGATGCACAGCTGTAGCACACACGAAGATGGCAGAGAGCAGGGCTGGACGTAAGGGGCCACTGTGGTCCAAGCGTGTGTTCTGAAGCAGCAGTCTCACTCTGCCTGCTCCACATGGGCCATGCACGGCTTTCCCTTGCTTGTTGCTTCTCCCTCAGGTCACCCTCTCCATCATCACGTCCAGGCTGAGCAGTAAGCTCAGGAAAGAGACCATCTGCTGCCTAGCCCCAGCCCGCCCCCAGTTTTCACCCCTTCTCTGTTAGAATGCACATCAGAGGACCGTCCAGCTCCTACGCCTGCCTGCAGGGGGTCTGTGTCTGCTAATGGGGCATAGAGACCACACCTCCCTGTGTCCCCCCCTCCCCCATTGCTAGTCCACAGGGCTCCTGCTTCACAGGGTCCAGTGGGAGGGTGGTGGCTGTTTTCTTTCATTTATGGCAAGTGGGAGTTAACCCTAGGTCCCCAAAATAGCCCCAGCCGCGTCTGAGGCCAGCAGTCGTCCAGGAATGAGGATAATAGGGTACAAGCGTCGCATACCGCCTCTCCAGTCTCAGGCTGCCAGGCACACACATTCCAATAAACAGGAAGCAGCCCAGAGCCGTGGGGGGCATGTGCCCAGCCCTGCTGCCTTTGGCCTCTGTCCACCCAGTCATGCCTTGGGTAGCCCTTGCAGCTAACTGCCCTACTGGCTGGCCCAGGACACCCAGGTCCTCAATGTCCTGAACACACACACTCCGTGGGCACATTCAGAGCACCCAGCTGATTCCAGCCCTCCATGAGCTTTCTGGTGGGCAGTCTTTGCTGCACTCTGGGTAGTGGGCACCTCCCATGGCAGCCTGGACGTAGGGCGCAGTCCAGTGGACCATCACAGACATCCCCAGGGCCACTATGACCCCACACGCCAAGTACTGTCCCATGCCGCCTGCAGGCCTTACCTGGCCAGGGGTCTGCGCTTCCTCCAGGCCCTCGCTGCGAAGCTGCTCCAAGGCCATGGCCAACTCCAACCCCTCCACCTGCACCCAGGCCTGTGCCTCCTGCAGCTGTTGCAACCACAGCTGCTCCTCCTGCAGCTGCTGCAACCACAGCTGCTCCTCCTGCCACTGCTGCATCTGCAGCTGGATCTGCCGCCTCCGGTCCTCCAGCAGCAGCTGTTCCTGAGCCAGACACAGCTGCACCTCGTGGAGTCTGAGCAGCTCCGGGCCCAGGCCTGGCATCAGGCCCTCATCCCCGCAGTACTCCATGGCTGAAGCGGGGATTAATGCCAGCTCAGACCCTGGCACAGCGGCCTGCATTGGCCTCCTGGATGCCTGTGGCCGCTCTGGACTAGCCACCTTGCGGTGGCCCTGGTGAGCCGGCTGGCTGCTGGTCACGTGTCCTGCGGGGTCCACCCCCGCCGCCTCCCCAGGGCCCCCTGCAGCAGGGGGTGGGGGTTGCGCCTCGGGTCCCTGCTGCCTGGCTCCCCTTGTTTCCCTGCCTGCCCTCCTGGCTCGGGCTCTACGAGATCGCCCTCGCTTCCCAGACATGGCCCTGGCTGGCTGCCTCTGCTACCGAGTGTCTGCTCCCCCAGGGCCCAGCTCATCGGTCTGCCTGGTGGAGGTCAGCTGGCCCCGCGGGCAGCTCTGCCCCTGGCCTGCCTGGTAGTATCGCGCCGGCTCAGTTCTGCCTGTGGGCCTGGCGGGGCCCCACTCTGCCGGCTGGGCCACGCAGGGGTTTATAGAACTTCAGGCGCGGTGATCCCAGCAGAGCAGGCTGACTAACATGCTGACGGGGCGGCGGCATTTACGGGCCACAGGCCCCGCTGGCCAGACTGGGAAGGAGGCTGGGAGAAACTGGAGGCGGCTCTCGCAGCCGAGAGCGGCGGTACCCACGATGGGGCACGGGGCTTGTCTGCTCCTGCCCAGGCGGGCGCCCGCCCCTGCCCCACCCTGCTCGCGGGAAACTTAAACTCCAGGCCACCAGGCCGGCCCTGCCACAGTGACTGTCTACACCCAGGTCCTCACAGTCACGGGACCGGGAGACCCAGCACACACCGAGAACCCTACACAGCCCTGCTCAGGTCCCATTGCAGACTGGGCCGGCCAGCACCCTCATAGGGCTGGGGGCTGCATGTGGCCTGGAGGCAGGGAACTGGACTGCAAAGGCCCATGCAACGTTCTTTGCTCAGGGGACCTGCGGGGAAACTCTAGACGCAGCTGCAATTGCAGGCACTGGCTGAGCTGGGCCCGTGCACTGTCTGGGTCTTCGGGGGCTGACCTGGGGGTGTGTGTGTGTCGTGGTGGTGGTGCTGGTGGTGGAGGGGCAGGGGCCACTGGCCAGCCGAGATGGTGGCTGGCTTCCTGTGGGAAGTGAAGCTCCAGCGTTTCCCCAGCCCGGGGGAGGTTGACTCACCCCCACGCCCAGGGCCCAGGAACCGGGGCGGCAGCTGTTCGGCACTGGCCCGACTGGTTTACTCGGCCAGCCCCACCCAGCGCCCCACCCCGTTGCACCCGGCTCGTCCAGACCTTGGTCTCAGAGGCTTGAAGACGAGATGGTGGAACAACGGGACTCTTGGAGAGTGGGCGGGGGTAGGGGGTGCACAGAAGCCTGGGGAGGGGAGCGGGCCGGACGCTCCAAGAGCTAGGTAGGGTACAGGGGTGGGGCCGGCAGCAGGAGGGGCAGGGACTGCGGGGTCCCCAGGCGGTGGTGTTTGCAGTAGACGGACGCTTAGCGCTGCTCGTTAAAGGTGTCGCGTGGTGCCGCTCCGGAGGCTCGTTAATGCCCAGGACGCGCAGCCCTCCCTGGGCCCCATAAACACCTCCTGAGAATGGGGGAGCGTGGGTTCACCTCTGACCAGACTAACTGAACACCTCTCCCCTAAGGCAAGCCAGCCAAGGACTGCCGACCACCCAGGAAGACAGGCCAGGAGACAAGGGAGCCCACGCCGCCCGTGGGCCCCAACGCCCCCAGAGGTGAGGCCCGGGACCCCACTCTCCTCTCCAGGGGCGGGGCTGGGACACGTTTGTGCCTGGGTTGGTGAGCAGACCGGCCCCTGGCTCGGGGGTGTGTCCTGCGTGAAGGTGGGGGGCGTGCCCTTCTGGAGGGTGGGCGGGGCGGTTTGGGTACCTCCTAGCTCACCGCTCCTGCTTACTCCCGCTTTCCGTGCGAAAGTAGGTTTGAGGGCGGCCCTGGGCTGGAGGACCCGGTGCCCCAATTCTGCCCCCCTCCCGCACGGGTCCCCTCCACGCCTCTCACCCTCGGTAGCGATTGATCCGCGTAGGACACCGTGTGGTTCCTGCCTTGCGGTGGCGCCCTCTTGTGACCGGCAAGGGAGCCGACTGCCCCAGGGCCCGTCAGCCTGACCTCGCTGCGATCCTCAGCCTCCAGGCTGGGCTTTGCCTTCCTTCGGCCTCGGCCCCAGGCCCTGTCTTCTCACTCCACCGCGAGCTTCGATCGAGGTCTCGTGTACTCAATTCTCATATCTGCACACATTTTTCTCTGTGCTCCAAATCGCATATTCACCAAAGAGTCTCCTACCGAGTGTTCCAGCAACTTCGAATTTAGCAGCACACCCCAAATTAAAAATCCCTCTTTTATAGGGTCCTATCCTCCAGCACGGAGCTCTGGTAGCGTAGTGGTTACAAATCGGGCTGTGAACCTTAAGGTCAGCGGTTCGAAACTACCAGCTGCTCCGCGGGAGAACGATGAGGCTTTCTACTCCCGTAAGGATTTACACCCTCGGAAACCCTGTACAGGGTCGCTATGGGTCGGAACCGACTCGATGGCACTTAACAACAACAACAACATGTTATATGATACTGGTAAATTGATCATAGCCATTTATTAAAACTGTGGTAATATGTGTTGATGTTACATGTCTTCGAGTCGGTTCTGACACATAGCAACCTTATATAGGGGTTCCGAGGCTTTTAAATCTTTGCAGGAGCAGAAAGCCTCATCTTTCTCCTGTGGAGCGACTGGTGGGATCGAACTGCAGACCTTGTGGTTAATTCGCAGTCCAGTGCTTATCATGTGGAGCCACCATGCTTGTGTGATAATATATATATATATATATTTAGATATAAAACAAAACAATTCAGCATTTCTTACATGTACAGTTCACTGACATTGATTACATTCATTATGGTAGATACCAGTCTCCCTATCTGTATCCAAACTGATCCCTTAGCATTTTGAGTTTTGCAAAGTTGAGAATACACAGAAATGTATGTATTTTAAATGACGGTGTGTACTGCAGTTACTCAGGAGCTGCTTTTGATTCACATTAAGCTGTTTTCAGAAAGTTCAAACAAACAAAACACACTGTTGAAAGAGTGTATGCTACAATCTGAGGTGTTGTAATCTTGGTTCTGTGTGAATGCTTTCCCAAAGTTTACAGTACTGTGTAGTTGTAGTAAGTATTTCTTCTCCATCCTCCATGTGGATCCTTAAATTCTACTGAATCCTAGATACAAGTGAGAGGGAATACTTGAAAACAGGGAAGACTGCGTTCCAACCAACGTGTCGGGTCTGGTCCTGTTTCAGTCTCCTGGAGTTTCTTAGAAACTTGGCCTTCTTTTTGGAGATATTGTTCTTACTTGACATCGAGTCCGTTCCAACTCATTGGGACCCCGTGCACGACAGATCTGAACACAGGCCAGTCGGGCGCCGGCCTCATGGTCATGTCTGTGTTGGAACCCCTGCCGCAACCGTTCTGTCGCTCATCACACTGGGCTTTTCTTCTCTGTCGTCTGTGAGATGACATCTTGCTGTCCTCCTACGGCACATTCTGCCGTACTTCTCACAAAACAAATTAGTTTCTTCTTCTGGCAGTCCATGGTACATTTAATATTTTTTGCCAACACCAAAATCCAAAGGCATCAATTCTTCAATGTTGTTGTTAGGTGCCATAGAGTCGATACTGACTCATAGCGACCTTATGCACAGCAGAAGGAAACACTGCCTGATCCTGGGCCAACCTCACTACTGTTGCCTTGAATCCTACTAGTTGTTGTTGTTGTGAAGTGCTGTCAAGTCAGTTCTGACCCACAGCGACCCTGGATAGGGTTTCCGAGGAGCAGCTGGTGAGCTTGAACCACCAATCTTGCAGTTCAAACGGCTTTGCGGTCTGGTGCATTAACCCACAGCGCCCTACTAGTAGCAGATATAGATTTGTATTTTCTATTGCTGTGTAACAAGTTGCCACAAATGTATTAATTTAAACAACGCACATCACGACCTCACAGTGTCTGTATGGTGAGGATCTGACGCACATCACGACCTCACAGTGTCTGTATGGGATCTGACGTGCATCTCGACCTCACAGTAGTGTCTGTATGGTGGGGATCTGGCTACAACCTAGGCTACTTATAGAGATTTACAGGCTGTGCTCAAGGTGTTGCCTGGGACTGTAGACTCGTATGGAAACTTGACTAGGGAAGAATTCTCTTCCCAATTGATTCACATTCTTGGCAAACTTCATTTCCTTATCTTTTCACTGGCTGTTGGCTAGAGGCTACTCTTCTGTCATAGAAACTACCCACAGTTCCTTGTCATGTGGTCTTTCCTCAGGACCAACAGGAGAGCCAGTTGACTAGGATGGGACTTACACTCATGGGGGTCTATGACTTTGACCTGTTCTATTGGCTGGAAGCATTTACACATTCCCCCCCCCCCCAACAAGGGCTTACACAGGTGTAAAGCATTGGAGGTGCCTTAGAACATGTCGATCGTGAGTTGTCCTTGTTGTTGTTGTGAAGTACCTATCTCACAGTCACCCTGTACAGGGTTTCCGAGGAGCAGCTGGTGGATTTGAACAGCTAACCTTGTGGTTGGCAGTCCATTGCACATCCTACAGCATCCCATCAGAACTTCCAGAGGTACCCTAGTGTTTGTTGTTTTTGTGGTATTGAGTCAGTTCTGACTCATCGAGATCCTGTATAGGGTTTCCAAAGAGTGACTAGTGGGTTTGAACTGCTGACCTTGTGGTTGGCAGTCCAGTGCTGACCTTACAGCACCGCATCAGGACTCCAGAGCTACCCTAGAATTGGCAAAATATTCTTGAATTCTTTAAGTCTAACTGTCCATTTTCCTGAATTGCAAAAACTTGAGAGCACTTTAAGGACTTATTGTCTTGATAGACATATATTGTTGATGTTGTTGTTGTTGTTGTTATTAAGTGCCATCGAGTCAGGCCCGACCCATAGCGACCCTGTACAGGGTTTCCGAGTTGAGATTATATATGTATATAGTTGTTGTTAAGTGCTGTTGAGTCAATTCCGACACATAACGACCCTGTATAGGGTTTACAAGGAGCAGCTGGTGAGCCTGAACCAGTACCACACTAGGAGTCCATACATATATAGTTGGTTATTATTAAATCCCATTGATTCAGCTTCCTTTCCTAACGATCCTGTATAGGGTTTCCAAGGAGAAGCTGGTGGGTTTGAACTACCTACCTTGGGATTATCCTATAGTGAGCGCCACATCAGGACTCCCTAAAACTAAAATGATTTAGTACACACTATTATTTTATTTTGGAGTCCTAGTGTGGTACTGCAGGTTAATGTGCTGGACTGCGAGGTCAGTTTGGACCTCAAGGTCACTGGCTCAAGCTCACCAGCCGCTCCTTGGAAACCCTATGCAGGGTCACTATGGGTTGGAACTGACTCGACCACAACAATGACAATGGTTTAATTTGACCTTTTGCCACCCTTCACCTGTCAGTTTGTTATTTGTGTTGGCTTGTGTGTGGTTGCAGTGCTGAAAGCCATGCCATCGGTATTTGAGATGCCAGCAGGGTCACTTCTGGTGGACAGGTTCTAGTGGAGCCTCCAGACTAAGACAGACGCGGAATGTCAGCCACTTATGACAGATGGTCTCATACGCTGCTGGAAGAGTAGCCCCTCAGGCTAGAAGGAACTTAAAATCCCACTGGGGAAGAGCTGCCTCCTCCTGAGCTGACCTTAATGACATGGTAGAGTAAGGTTTCTGCGACCTTCATTTGCTGATGGGCATAACTCAAAATCAGAAGACGCAGCAGGGTGGCCACTTGCCCCTGGCGGGTTGGTGAGCAGTGGAGTTAGTGGGCAGTGGTGGGGACGGCCATGCCTTCTCCTGCGCAGACCCTGTGTTGAGTGACCTAGCTGCAGTGAGGCGTTGGGGTCGCTGGTATCTACTGCTGAGGGAGGGAGTGTGTCCACAGGGTATTGTGAGCCCATTGGAGTGAGACCTGGATTGTTGTGGGCCTGGCTAGAGGCCAGCCACCTGGGGGTCATTGCGTGGTCCGCCTACTAGGGAGGAGCTTGAGAATGCCCGCATCTTACCCCAGATAGTTCTCTACAGGGCTGATTCAGAAACTTGGTCTGAATTAGTCTGGAAGAGTGTCATGGTCAACATTAGTCCTTGAGAAGTGATTTCCCAAACAGTGCTAAGTCCTCGGGATTGTTATCCCAGGAAGTGCAGGGATTCCGGTGGGCTGAGGCAGTGGTCCACCATTGGAAATGGAAATTGGAGAACCTGGTTTTGCCCTTTTATTCCCTCAAACTGAAGGAATAAAAATACAGTCCTTTCATTTTATTAAGGATTCAATGAAAGCAACATGAGAAAGACACCAACTCACTGAAGTAGGTCTTTTAGAGAGAACCCGGAGCTTTGTGTGGTCCTGGCATTTGCCTACAATTGCCGTAAGGTGGAGGCCATCAGTTATCTGCAGTCAGTGGTCCTGGTCCCTTAGCAACACAGAGGCTGTGGTGCAGCGCCTGAAAGCTGCCAACATTCCAGAACATGGCTTCATGTTTGCATGTGTGGACAGGGGCTTTTCTGTAGTGCTAAGGGCAAGTTGGGTCTGATGCATTCAGAAAGTTTCTTCCTAATATTCCCTTATTTGGTTTCTTTGGAACTGGAGCAATTGGGTGTGATGGACTGTACCTGGGAATTTAGTCCTGAGGCAATGTAACAAGGCAGAGGATGATGATGGGTTTCGTAGCTATACAATAAGAATGACACTTGGGGATCTGGAGTACTATTGTGTATCGCAAACAAAAATAATTGTAGATGTATCTGTTTTGTAGCTTTGATGCTCTAAAGATCACATGGGGGTGCTTTTCAATATAGAATGTGAAAGACCCTGTATGTAACCGAACAGAAAACAAGAGTCAAGAGCTTTGTTTGGCATCAGACACAGCAAACCGACTTTGGTTCTGTGGCAGGCAACTCGCTCCGAAGCTGCTGCTGGTGGGGTGGGGGTGGGGGACTCCCCCGACCTTCCTGCAGAAGAAGACCACGAGACCTCAGCAACGGGGTGGAGACTGAAGACATTCCAGACACTTCTCTGCAGTGTTAGGTGGTCTGCTAGCAGAGGCAGGAAGACTTCTTTCTCCTCTAGTAAAGTAAGAAAATACACAGATGGTTTGTGGTTTAAGAAAGCTTTCTCTACTCAGTTTTTTCAAAAGTCATCATAAAACAATGAGACGTTTTACTTGATAAAAATTATTTCTGGCTTGGTACTCTGAAAGTTGCTCATTCAGATAAATTGCTAAAACTAATCAGTGTTTTATTACCTTATAAGTGAAACATCTTTTTCTTCATGAAAGAAATTATAAGAGGAACCCTTCCCCCTTCTTTTTTCCCCCACCACGTTCTGTATTGCCAACTGGCAAACTAGGGAATTGTATCTCCTCATTTTGGTTTTATACCAATAAAATACACCTTGGAAACTAAAAAGAAAAGGAAAAAAAGAGAGAAGAGCAGCAGCTGTAAACATCCATTAATAATCTGAACATGGAATGTACGAAGTATGAATCTAGGAACATTGGAAGTGATCACAAATGAAATGAAACGCATAAAGATTGATATCTAGGTTTTACTCAGCTGGAATGGACAGGTACTGACTCTTGAGTCAGACAAACCATACGGTTTACTATTCGATGCCAGAAATGACAAACTAAAGAGGAATGGCATCATAGTCAACAAAACAGCACCGCGAGAGCCATCTTAATTCCAATGCTTCTTGGGTAATTTGTGTGGTGCTGTAGGGTAAGCACTGGATTGCTAACTGTCAGTGGTTCAAACCCACCAGCCACTGCCCGGAGACCCTATACAGTGTTGCTATGATTAGGAACCACACAACCGCACTCAACAACAATGACAACAAGGAATTCACTAATCACACGCACAAAAGCCAGTGATGATGAAACTGAAGAATTCAATCAACTTCTTCAGTCTGAAATTGATCAAACGCACAGTCAAGATGCAGTGATAATTGCTGGTGATTGGAATGTGAAAGCTGGAAACAAAAGAAAGGAACAGAAAATGTAGCCTTGGTGATAGAAATGATGCTGGAAATCACATGATAGAATTTTGCAAGACTGACAACTTATTAGTTGCAAATACCTTTTTTCAACAATAACGAAGGTGATTATACATATGGGCCTCACCAGATGAAACCGACAGGAAACAAAATGACTCCATCTGTGGGAAGAGACGATGGGGAAGCTCAGTGTCATCAGCCAAAGCAAGGTCAGGGGCCGACCGTGGAACAGACCATCACCTGCTCATATGCAAGTTCACGCTGGAGCTGAAGAAAATGAAAACAAGTTCATGAGACTCAGAATATGCTCTTGAACGTATCCCACCTGAATTTAGAGACATATCAAGAACAAATTTGACATATTAGACACTAATGCTCGAAACCAGAAGAGCTATAAGATAACATCAAGAACACCATACAGGAAGAAAGCAAGAAAAAAAGGTCATTAAAAAGAAAGAAAAGACCAAATGGATATCAGAAGAGACTCTGAAATTTACTCTTGAAAGTAGAGAAGTAAAAGTGACTAGAAGAAATACTGAAGTAAAAGGGCTGAACAGAAAATTTCAAAGGGCAGCTGGAGAAGACAAAGTCAAGTGTTAAAAGGGAATGTGCAAAGATCCAGAGCTAGAAACCAGAAGGAAAGAATGCACTCAGCATTCCTCAAGCTGAAAGAACTGAAGAAAAATTCAAGCCTTGGTTTGCCAATATTGAAGGATTCCATGGGCAAAGTATTGAATGATGCAGGAAACATCAAAAGAAGATGGAAGGATGCACAGTCACTGCATCAAAAAGAACTGGTCAATTCTCAGCCATATCAAGAGGTAGCATATGATCAACAACCAATGGTACCAAAGGAAGAAGTCCCAGGTGCACTGGAGGCATTGGCAAAAACCAGTGCACCAAGAATTGACAGAATGCAACTAGAAATGTCTCAACAAACTGATGTGGCGTTGGAGGTGCTCACTTGTCAAAAAATCTGAAAGACGCTCTCCCTGGCCTACCATTTGGAAAAGACCCACATTCGTGGCTCTCTATCTATTGTGCTGTTAAATGTTAAACTCAGTGCTTACTTTCCATTTATATATATATACCTTTTAGACTTTCCTTGTGATTTTTTTAGTTTCTAGTTCTCTGCTCAAACTTTAGAATGCTCCCTTTAAATTCCTTGACTATATTAATCATTATTATTTCAATTAATGTCTAAGAAACCCATTATTGGGTCTCAGGGTCTGTTTCAGTGACCTTTATGTCTCTTCTTTCTCAGGTTTCTCCATTTGTGTAATTGTTCTTTGGGGACTGCACATTACATATGAAAATGTGGAAAGTATGCTTGGGATCTGGACAACATCATCACCCTCCAGGGAATAGTCAATTCGTTTCTGGCAGGCAGCTAGGTTAGAGACAGTCCTAGTCTAAATCACCCAATCAAGGATTGAAATGATTTGAGGCTGGGCATCAGTTCAATGAAGAATGCTTTCTTTCTTGAAGGATGTAGTCATTTAGGATTCCCACCCAAATAGGGCTGCCAGAAAAATGAACAGCCACATAATTGGAATTTTAGATAAGTTGTTGTTGTTGTTAAGTGCCGTCGAGTCGGTTCTGACCCATAGCGACCCTGTACAGGGTTTCCGAGGCTGTAAATCTTTACGGGAGCAGAACGCCTCATCTTTCTCCCGCGGAGCAGCTGGTAGTTTCGAACTGTTGGCCTTAAGGTTCGCAGCCCGATTCGTAACCACTACGCTACCAGAGCTCCTTTAGATAAGTAGTGAATACTATTTAATGTAAGTTGTTGTTAAGTGCCGTCAAGTTGGTTCCGACTTATAGTGATTCTATATAGGGTTTCTGAGGAGCAGCTGGCTGGTGGGTTTGAACCATTGACCTTGTGGTTAGCAGTTCAGTGCTCATCCTACAGCACAACACCAGAACTCTTACAAGAACTAAAAGGAGAAGTAGCTTATTATCGCTAAAGAAGAACCAGGAGTGGTCTCAGGGTCCCTGCAGTGAGTGGCCGAGCCCAGTGGTGGAGTGGTGCCAAGACACACAGAGCTCTCCAAGGAACAGAAGGCCCTTCCCCGAATTCAGACTGCTAGCACCCTAAACTGAGAGTGAGTTTCTCAAAGTCCCCCACTTCTGGCACTACTGTTTAGCAACCCTGGAGGACGAAGACGTTCACCTACGCTGTGGATTTCAGTGTTGGTACCTTTTCTTCTGTGATCTGCAGGAGCCCTACCTACTCAGTTGCTTAGCCAATAATTTTGCTCTCAAAATTGGCGACCAACTCTAGGCAAAACCCACTGTTTTAGTTGCCCAGTGCTGGCCTAGGGCCTCAGAGCGCCAGAGACTAGTGTCCAGATCAGACCATTGGTTCCCGTCAGCATAGCTTGTTGACAGAAGTTTCCTCATATGTGGTCTCTCCTGTGTGTGTCTCTGTGTCTGCTCTGCTCTTCTTAGAAACCCCCACCCAGACCGGATTGGGCTTCCGACCTACCCTGCTCAGGCATGACCTCGTAACACGGCACTGCAGACCTTTTCTCTCCAAGCAGGGTCACATTTCTGGGCACAAGAGTAGGGTTTCAGTGTAACTTCTGGTAGACACAATTCACCCGTAACAGCACAGTTCCCTCTTCTTGGCCCCACTGTCCTTCTCTCCTGCATAGCTTTCCGAAGCCTTCAGACCCGTGTTTTAGAACTAGCTTTCCTCTGTATATTTTTTCTTCTCTCATTGGGAAGGTTGGGTTGACTCTCAGCCTCTGACTGCCATAGCTGGAAGCAGATCTGCCCATCACCACTTTTTGAGCTCCATAGTCCCCCTCAGAACTTTGTTGGCACGGGTTTGCTGCTGTAACGTCTTACAACATGCCCGGGTTTGTTTTGTTTTTGCTGGTAGGTAATTTACTTTTTCTACTTGGATTCTGGCTTAGTTATCTAGTGCTGTTTTAACAGAAAGATCACCAGCGGATAGCTGTAACAAACAGAAGAGTATTCTTTTACAGCTTCAGAGGTTCGAAGCGTGAGTTCCGAGTTCTAAGGGAAGGCTCTCTCTGTCAGCTCTAGGGGAGGAAAGGCCTTGTCTCCTTCAGCTCCGGAGGTCCTCTCAGACCACGCCAGGCTCTGTCCCCACCCTTCTTTCTTGGCAGTAGTCAGGTGTCTCTCTCCTTTTCTCTCTTGTGAGGTGGTGCAAGCCACACCCCAGGGAAATTCCCCTTACCTCAGATCTGGGCTGGGGCCTGACTCAGGGTGTTGCATCCCACCCCCATTCACTTACAGCTGATTGGCTGATAGCATGATGAGGAATGACTACATTATTACACAACTGCCAAGCCACATGATCCAGGCAAGTTGACACATACTTTGGGGGGACGCAGTCCAATCCATACTGGTGTCTAATAGCTTTTTTGAGGTTCAACAACATGACGAGGATTGGCTTAATGCTAGTTGTTTCGTGTCCTAATTTTCCTGGTGTATTTCTTTTTTAAAGTTGCCTAGTGTTTCATTTTATTTGGACCTGCAATCAATATCCATGAAAGTAAGAGTCCAGACATCAAACGACACTGGGCAAATCTCCTGCATGTGATCTTTTTTTGTTTGTTTGTTTTTATTTTACATTGAGTGATAGTCTACATGGGAGAACATCAGTTTTGCACTCATCCTATTGTATTTCGTATCATTGCAATGATTACAATCCCCTCTATTCATCACCACTATACAGTATTTGCTTCTATTCCCTGTTATTTTGTTTTCGATGTACACCCTGGTGTATTTCTTGTCCTTTTTGTCTCAAGGTTCACTTCAAACTCCTGTGAAACAATGGTAGCACTCGCTAGTAGCATCAGAGCCCGCCTGGCTTCAGGAGGGATCATGCAGGTCAAGATCAGCCCTCTTTCCAACCTTGTTACCAATTCTGATGCCAGCTGTCCCTCCCACGGTCCTCACTCTCCACTTGTCTGTGGGTTTGATGACGCAGTGCAATAGTCACGCAGACTACACTTAGAGTTTTACTGGTTTGGTTAAGTAGTCCAGCTCAGGATCAGGATCAGGACGTATGTAGGTGAAGTCTCCCTTCTTAGCGTAGGACCTCTCTCAGCTTCCCTTGGCCTTGCAACCAAACAGGCCCTTTTCTCTGCCACAAATGCCCCTCTCAGACGTGCAGCAACCTCTAGGCCCCCAGAGGACAGGCCTTCTCTTGAGCCAGACTTCTGTCGTCATCGACTCATCGACTTCTGAAGAGGTTCCTTGCCTCCTTTCTCTCTGCATCTTCTCTCCTTCCTGCTTCTGTGGGTCTGGCTGCACATATGCATGAACTCCTGGTCAATTTCAAGGCCAAGCTCTCCTCGCAACAGGCCACAGATACTTCATTTGCATAGCAGACTAAAGACACTTCATTTGCATGGTCCAATTTGACTAATCCCTGCAAGGTGTATGCCATTCACGGGGCAAGCCCAGCCCAAGACCAGACAGACAGACTGACAGAGTCTCAAAACACATTTTGTTAACAGTTTACTCAAGAAATGTCAATCAATCTAGACAAAAGTATCACACCCTGGGTATTAGAAAATGAGGGCAAAAGTAACTCTGCAGGGTTGAAGGGGAAAACTTATCAAGTTGTTTTTTCAAAGAATCCAGACAAGGGCTCATTGCCCCATGCCTCCATTTCAGGAAAGATTTCTGTATTTTATCTCTAAGTTGCTCCCCCTTACCCATTGTCAGAATCTCTGTACCCCAGGGACACTAATTGGTGGTGGTAATGTGCTGTTGGAGTCGCTTCCGACTCATAGTGACCCTGTGTAGGGTTTCCAAAGCCTCATCTTTCTCGGGTTGAATGGCTGGTAGTTTCGAACAGCTAACCTTTTAAGTTAGCAGCCTGACGCTCATACCCACTATGCTAACCAGAGCTCCTTGGGACACTAATTAGTCATTTAAAACACTTTTTATAAATGTTGTGGTGGTGAAAATATATATAACAAAAGGTGTTGTTGTTAAGTGCCGACAAGCAGACGGATGCATTAACCCACAGGTCTCCCATCTACATCCCAACCATTTCTCCATGTCCAGTTGAGAGGCATTTAAGTCCCTCTGTTGTGCACCCAGTATCCCTATCCCTTCCAAACCATTCCCCCGTCATTATCCTAGCCCACTGCCCCTAGAGTGGACACTCATTCCACTGCTGGTAACCCTATGTGGTTCTATGTTGGCTTTGTCCTACCTTCGTGTCTCTGCCTGCTTTCACGCTCAGGTGTTGCGTCTTACCTGTGGTTATCACAAATCTGCATCTTCCCTGTCGTGAACACTACCCCGGCTGGCTTTGCTGCGCCTGCTTTGTTGATTGGGTGGGTCTGTAGCACTGAGTTGGTTTGAACTGGGTCTCCTTGTCTTTGATGACCCCCTTCTTTACCACGTTCTGTTATCTTGTCCATCTCGTTTCACTGGACTTAGGCTTTTATCAAGTCCATCCATGGCTTCGTGTGCTTGTGGAGACCTGGCTGGACTGCATGCCTTCTTGTCACGTGGACTCCTCACTGTTCCTTAGCTGCCAGTTGTCCCCCACAACGTGTGTGTGTGTGTGTGTGTGTGTGTGTGTGTGTGAGCCTGAGGAAGGTGGCCAGCTCGGGCTAGCTCTCTCCTCTTCTCTGAGCTGTTGAGCTGTGAGTTACAAGGGCTGTTACCGGACTGTTCAAAGTGCCCAGAACTGCCCCTTTGTAGATGGAGGGACACTGAGGCCTCAGGAGGTTGTGAGGTGTGCCTGACTGGCTGGCATGGCTGCTGCCAGAACCTCTGCATGTCCTCTGCAGACTGAACGACTGGACTCCTGCTCAGCCCCTGAGACCAGCATGGGTGGCCAAGTCGACGGAGACCCTCTTCCTAGCCCTCAGGGGGGCTGTGCGTGCCACCTTCTCCTAGGTTGGGCCTCTGGATGACCTGGAGCTAGACACAGAGCGCCCTTCTGGGAGGGGGCCTTGTGGGTCTATGTGGCTTCCCCACTTACTCTGGGCCATTATGTGCATCTCTCCCTGGAGTCCCCACCAAGGCCTTCATTGGGCCTTTGGGGTCCAGCTGTGTCAGGGTGGGCGCATAGATTTGCTATGAGACCTGGACCCTCTGTCTCTGCCCTTGGTAAGCAAGCGTTCGTTTGTGGGTTTTATGGACATTCTTGGTCCTTTTGTTGGTGTGGGGAGGGCCTATCTCAGCGTGGACACTCATGAATGGTGGTTTGAGGGGCGACTGGCTGCCTCAGGAAGCCTCCCCACCTCCACCTCAGAGCCCACCACCGAGGACCGCGCGGCCACGTCCATCCAGTGCGCCTTCCGGGGGCTCCTGGCGAGGCGCGAGCTGGCACGCCGCCAGTGGGAGAAGCAGGAATACCTGGAGGAGATGGAGAAGCTGCAGACAGAGGTGAGGCTCAGTGGAGGAGACCCGAAATTGGGGTGGGAGTGGAGAGGCCATGACCTGAGGGTGGGCGAAGTTCCTGACCTCAGGCTAGGGAACAAACACCTTGAGGCTGGGGGTGCACAGACCTTGGGGCCTTGGAGGGTGGTGAGCTGGGGGCTGGGGACGTGGCCTCAAGACTGAGGGACAGAGACTTTGGGGCTGGAGGGCAATGGCCTTGGGACCAGGCCACAGAGATCTCAGGGCTGGGAGGCTGACAGAACCCATGGAGAGGTGAAAGTGGACCTCGGGTGGGCGGCCTGGGCTGTGGGTCGGGTCGGGTCGGCCGGCTCCCAGACCCCTGCCCTCGCAGGCCTTCCTGGCCCTGGTGCGCCGGGAACAGGAGGCGGCTCGGCAGCAGCGCGAGGAAGAGGAGGCGGCGCAGCGCAGACGCCGGGAGGAGCTGCAGCGTCGCCATCGCCTGCTGGAGGCGGCCTTCGACGGCAACGTGGCCGACATCCAGGCCGTGCTAAAGGAGGTCGGTGAGGCGGCAGGAGGGGGCGGGGGTCGCAGGGTCCTGGTGGGGTGGCAGGTGTGGGATCCAGGGGAGTGGGGGACCCCCGCGGACCGGTTGCTGACCGTCGGTCGGCCTGCACGGAGGCGGAGGACCTGCTGACGCGCGAGGGCGTGGGCCACGACGAAGGCGGCCAGGCGCGGCGGCTGCAGAGGCGCATGGACCTGGTGGAGTCCGAGGACAGCAGCGGGAACACGCCGCTGTCGGAGGCGGCCGCGGGTGGGCAGCCGCAGACCATCCAGATGCTGGCGGAGCAGGGCGCCAACCCCAATAGCAAAGTGGGTGACGGCGTCCCTGGGCGGCGGAGGCTTTGGGGGGGGGCTCCTGCTGAGGTGTCCCTCCTGCAGGGTGCTTTTGGCCGGACCCCACTGTACCGAGCGGCCTTTGGGGGCCACCTGGCGGCTGTGGAGGTTCTGTTGAAGTTGGGAGCTGACCCCCGGATCTACGCGGACGACGGGAGCACCCCAGAGCAGGTGGCAGGGCAGTGGGGCCGGTGGGGGCAGCCAGGCTGGGGGGCATATGCCCTTCGTGGAGTGCCGGCCTCTGTGCTTCCATAACCCTGTACCACCAGGTTCTCCTTGTCACCCCGTTGTAATGGAACTGTCTGGGCACCTTCCTCATGTTTATGGGACTCCTTAATCCTTCCTTCACGGAAGCGTAGACTGGCCCTCTCAGGACTGGCCCTCAGCTCCTGGTGGTGGGAGGGCTGCACAAGGAACCCACCTGGCCCTCACCACCTGCCCAAGACCTGTGGGACCACGCAAGTGGCAGCTTCTCCCTGCTCAGAGACTGCTAGAAATGGCAGGGGGGTGGCAGTAGGTGTTTTGAGCACCCTGGGCCAGGCTGGAGGCAGGGGGTCTGGCCACAAGGGAGGCGGGAGGAGGCAGGAGGCAGTGGGTTAGATTCTGTCAGGCTAGGGTGACCGAAGTGTGTGTGGGGCCCTTCCTTAATCATCTATCAAATGAATGGGGTCCCCACCCGCTCCCATCTTGGTCATTGTGTATCTCCCCACCACAGTAGCCCACCCAAACCTGTAACCCTGAGGATTTGGTTCCCTGCCCTGCGTCTGTCCTCTCCTGGGGGTCACCCCTGCAGAACTCCCAGTTTTTTCATGTTCAGAACCTTTGGGTAGGCTCCTAAATGGACAGACGGTCTTGAAAGGGCTTCTGGCTGCATCTGCTCTTGCCCCACTCAAAGGACAGTAAGGCTAGGGAGGACAAAGGCCTGGACCCCTATGCAGGTCAAGTGGTAGGGTGCTGGGGGAACCCCCTCTTAACCAGCCATGCTGCGCTGCAGCAGAAAGAGGGGTACAGAGAAGGAGTGGAAGCTGGGGAAGCTGCTGGTGGGACGTCGTGGGGTGTTGAGGAAGCTCTGCAGCCATCTGAGGATGAGAGTGGTCAGCCACAGGGACATTGAAGGGGACTTAGCTGCCAGGGTCCAGTGTCTTTCAAGATTGGGGTCATGGGCATGTAGTTGCACTGAAGCATGCAAAGAGAGGGTGTATAAAGGTGGGGGGGACTCAGGCGGAGTGACGGAGTGACGTCCTCCAAGGTTTGCAGGAGGGATGCCAGCAAGAGAGGGGGAGAGAAAGCAACTTTGAGGCAGGAGGACAGGCACAGGTGAGAGCATTCCAGAAAGCCTCGGGAGAGAGGAGACAGATGTGATAGCTAGCTGATCAGATGACTGGAAGAGATCTTTGTTTGTGCCCATTCTAAAGAAAGGGGACCCAACAGAATATGGAAACATTGAACAATATCAATATTACATATAAATAAAATTTTGCTGACGATAGTTCAAAAGTGGTTACAGCAGTACATTAGCTGCCCGAAATGCATGCTGGGTTCAGAAAGGGACATGGAATGAGGGCTATCATTGCTGACCTCAGATGGATCTTGGCTGAAAACATAGACTATCTGAAAGATATGTGCTTGTGTTTTACCGACCACGCAAAGGCATTCAACTGTGTGGTTCATGACAAGCCCCGGATAACGTGGCAAAGAATGGGTAACCCAGAACACTGAACTGTTCTCCTGAGGGATTAGTACCTAGACCAAGCGGCAGTCGTTCAAACAGAACAAAGGGTTACACAGAGGTTTAAAATCAGGAAAGGAAGGGGTGTGTCAGAATTGTATACTTTCACCATGCTTGTTCAGTGTGCATGCTAACTAGTTCAAGAAGCTGGATTAATATGAAGAAGGAGACTCATCGACAAACTGTGATATGCAGATGATACAACCTTGCTTGCTAAAAGTGAAGAAGACTTAAAATACTTACTGATAAAGATCAAAGAGCACAGCCTTCAGTATGGATTGCACCTCAATATTAAGAAAGCAAAAGTCCTCAGAACTGTATTTATTTACTTATTAAATAATATCATGATAAATGGAGAAAAGATTGAAGTTGTGAAAGACTTAATTTTGCTTGGATCCACAATCAACTCTCACGGAAGCAGCAGTCAAAAAATCAAATGATGTATTACATCAGGCAAATCTGCTGCACAAAACCTCTTTAAAGTGTTCAAGAGCAAAGATGTCAGTTTGAGGACTAAGGTGCACCTGACCCAAACTATGGTATTTTAAATAGCCTTATATGCATGTGAAAGTTGGACAGTGAATAAGGAAGACTGTAGAAGAATTGATGTAGTTGAGTTATTGTGCTGGAGAAGAATATTAGAAGTACCATCAACTACCAGAAGAAGAAACAAATCTGTGTTGGAGCAAGTACAGCCAGAATGTTCCTTAGAAACCAGGATGGCCAGACTTTGTCTCTCATACTTCAGATATGTTATCAAGAGGGACCAGTTCCTGGAAAAGGACATCATGTTTGGTAAAGTTAGGGTCAGTGAAAAAGAGGAAGACCCCCAACAAGATGGATTGACACAGGGCAGCAGCCATGGGCTCAAGTGTAGCAATAATTGTGAGGCTGGCGCGGGACCGGGCAGGGTTTTATTGGGTTGTGCACGGGTTCTCTATGAGTCAGAGCCAACTCGACAGCAAATAACATCCACCTTATGTTGATCAGCAAGTATAATCCTATTTTAATAGTGGAGGGATAACAACTATTTGATCACACTTATAATTGCCACAGTCTTTTATTCTCCTGTATTTTCCATCCCTTTGTCTTGGTTTTATTGTTACTGTTTCTTCTGACCCATCTTCCAGTTTATTAATTCTCTCTCCAGCTTTATCTAATGTATTGCTAATGCCATATACTTTTTCTTAATATTGGTTATTTTATTTTTCATATCCAGAATTAAATGTGGCTTTTAAAAACAAAAAACAAAAAATAAAAAACCACATCCTAGCTCTCTGACAGAAATCTCAGTGTAGTTTTCTGTCTCTTTGGGTAAAGGAAATGTAGTTATTTTAAAGTCCATAGCTGCTCACTGTAATGTAGGGATCCCTTATGGGTCTGCTTCTATAACCTGTGGTTTCTGTTGGTTTTCATTTGTGTTATCCCCTGTCTCCCAATTCCAGATGTTTTATTTGTAGAAATAACTTGAGT
The DNA here is from genome assembly GCF_000296735.1 of Chrysochloris asiatica. NCBI lineage: Eukaryota > Metazoa > Chordata > Mammalia > Afrosoricida > Chrysochloridae > Chrysochloris > Chrysochloris asiatica. The sequence goes on from NW_006408519.1 coordinate 52,481,440, forward strand.
CCTAGAAAAGCATTATCTCCTTCACCAAGGTGCTTTCGCCATGCACCCTGCTGAAGGAGATAACACTAACAGTCTGCAAGCACCCCACCAAATTCAGGAGTTGAGGTGATTTTAAGCTGAACTATCATCTCTGTGGAAGTCTGTCTAGCTTTGGGTCACCCTCGCTCTGAGCATATAGTCCTTCAGACCCAATCCAAAGCAAGGACAAAATTCATACGCTTATTCATGAATTCAGCAGCTCTGTTGTACTGTGGCATTGCCCTGAGGCCGAACACTGAGCTGTTAGTGTTTCAAATACCATTCGGGTCACTTGTGGTGGACGTGTTTCAGTGGAGCGTCCAGATGAGACAGACTAGAAGAGAAAACTGGTAGTTTACATCTCAGAGTTGGTCAGTGAAAACCTTATGGCTATCGGCCGAGCATTGTATGATGTAGTCCTGGAAGATGAGCCCTCAGGTTGGAAACACTCAAAATACACGAGGGGAAGAGCTGCCTCCTCAAGGTAGAGTCACTCTGAATGCTGTGCATGGAGGAACGCTCTTGGGACCTTCATTGACGGACGTGATGCACAACTCAAAATGAGAACAATTGCAAACATCCATTAATAATTGGGATGTGAAATGTCAAAGTATGAATCTAGTACTACTGGAAGTTGTCAGAAATGGAAAGGAATGCATGGCTGGGTACCCTAGGCATCCATGAGCTGAACTGGACTGATTGCTGGACATTCTGAGTCAGACAATCATGTGGTCTGCCATGCCGTAAATGACCAATTGAAGAGGAATGATGTCGCAATCCTCATCAAACAGAACATTTCAAGATCTAGCTTGAACTGGAATGCTATCTGTCATAGGGTAATATCCCCATACCTATAAGGAAGACCAGTTAGTATGACTATTATTCAAATTTACACAAAAATCCCTAAGGTCAAAAATGAAGAAATGGAAGATTTCAGAAACTGATCAAAGATGCATTGAAAATGATTGGTAATTGAAACGTAAAAGTTGGAAACAAAAGGAAGCATTGGTAGTTGAACCATATGGCCTGTGACCAAAATGACACCATTGCGTGATATCATTTTATAAGACTAATGACTTACTCGTCAGACATTCCTTTCCAACAACATAAATGGCAACTGGTGTGGCGCTGCATGATAATACACTGGATTGCAAGGTCGGTTTGAACCACAAGGTTGACAGTTTAAACCCACCAGCTGGTCCTTGGAAACATTGTACAGGGTCATTGAGTTGGAACTCACTTGATGGCACTTATTACCAACAACAAGTCTTGTCCAATAGAATACACAGGAATCAAATCAACTATGTCTGTGGAAAGAAACAATAGAATAATGAATATCATTAGAACAAAGCCAGGGGACATCTGCAAACCAGACCATCAATTGCTCATATGCAAGTTCCAGTGGAAGCTGAAGAAAAGTAAACAAATTCACAATGCTGAGAGCAGGACAACTAGATGGTGCCCAGTTAACACCACTCCTGCTCTGGAAGTGATCACATTGGAAGGTCCTGGACAGAGTGGGAAAGTACGGTGAACGAAACTCAGAATCATAAACAATACCAGGCTTCCTGCAGGCTGGAGGCAGATGGAACACCTGAGATGGATGGAAAACCCGAGACGGATGGAACACTGATGGAACACCTGCCATCCTTCCAGGTGGGAAGTGAACTCATCCCATGGCTCAGTTCTCAGCCAAATAATAGACGGGTCTGTAAGGAACATACATCGTGAAGAATGGGACTTCCAGGACACTTCATTGTGCTCATGAGGAACCTGTACAGAGACCAGAGACAGTCCTTCAAATGGAACAAGGGGATGCCAAATGGTCTGCATCAGGGTTGTATTCTTTCACCTTATTCATCCTGTATGCTGAGCAAATCATCTATGAGGCTGGATTATATGAAGAAGAGCATGGCATCAGGACTGGAGGAAGACTCATTAGTAACCTGCAATATGCAGATGCTACAACCTTGCTTGCTGGTGAAGATTAAAATTAAAAATACTTACTGATGAAGATTAAAGACCATAGCCTTCAGTATGGATTGTACCTCAACATAAACAAAACAAAAATCCTCACAACTGGACCAATAAATGCTGTTGTTGTTAAGGGCCATCAAGTCAGTTCTAACTCAGAGCGACTGTGTATAGGGTTTCCAAGGAGCAGCTAGTGGGTTTGAACAACCAAGCATTGGTGGTAAAGTGGTAAAGCGGAGGGTCATCGAAAAAGAAGAAGACCTCTCAATGAGGTGCATGGGCACAGTGGCAGCAGCAATGGGGTCAAGTGTAACAGCAACTGTAAGGATGGTGCAGGACTGGGCAGGGTTTCATTCTGTGTTTTTCGTTCTGCATAAGGCTGCTATGCATCCAAACTGACCCCATGGCACCTAAAAACAACATAAAGAGAGCAGTAACAGTAGAGAGGTAGACACGCCTCAGAACAACCAACCCAAGGAGAGCAGGGTTAGGAGAGGAGGAAGAAGTAGGAGGAGTGATGTTTCCTTGTGGGGATTACAATTAATGAAGTTAAACAAAATGTGTATGAGTTGTTGAATGGAAAATGGATCTGCTCTGTAAACCTTCACCCAATTCACACAAAAAAAGTTAAAACAAAAACAAACTACGTCTCCCAAACTTTCCCAAAATTATAGTAACAAGATAAACTACAAAACAAGCCTGAGAGCCCAAGTATGAGCTTGAGTATAACCTACCTGAATTTAGAGACCATCTCAAGAAGAGATTTGAGAGAGAACAAACAAGATGGCGGATCGGGAAGACGTGCAATGAGGTGCTCTATCAGCAACAACACCGAATACCAGACCAAGCACGCTCAGGGGATGGTGCCAGAACTCTGAACCACACGTAAAGGAATATTTAGAAAGTTGGAAGGCTTACAGCTAGAGGAATTTGTAGCAGAAGCAAGAAATCCAGTGCTTTCTAATCCAAGATGCTCAGCTGTTCCCGGAGCTGCCATCTTGGGTGATACCAAGTGGGGGAAGGATCAGAGCAGCGATGGACACCTGACAGAACTGCGGAGATAAAGGTGTGGACATTGCTTTTTTTTTTTGTATCTGCTCATTGGTCTCTCGATGTCTGCACACTTCCATTCTGGTGATGAAGGGGTGCTGGAGTGAGTGGACACCCCACCCCCACTCCAGAGGGTTCTACTATGCATGCACATAGATCTCCTAAAAATTTTAAGTGACAGTTTCCACTTCAAACCGAACGGCAGTGCAAAACGGCCACAGCCTGAACTGTTTATCACTAGGAAAAAGACCTGAACAAGCAGACTTGTGGAGCAAGACAGGCAGACTGAAAAGGAAATAGGCCGAAAATTAAATCGTGAGTTATGTCATAATAACCAAAAGTGGCATCTTGAAATTTCTCAGGAAGAAGAGTGAAAAGGGAAGCCCATCTCCTAATCACATCTACCTGGAGGCAATCAGAAACCATAAAAATACCAAAATGCACACCCATCGAAGTATTAAGGCTCCTGAATATGCCCAAAAAACCAGAAACAGATGACCACATCAGCACATGTCCAGAAATGAGATAAAGTGACTGGGACAAATAAACTGGAAGTAGATCTACACTTCATACTGGAAGATGGGCAGGCTTTGGAAATGCCTAAAAAGGGAAATCAGAAAAATGAATATTATATATATATATAAACACTATAAAATGGAGTTGGGGAAAATACAGAAGAAGTCAGGTGCTACAGAAGTCAGTCCAGTGCTACAGGAACAATCAAATAAGATAGATACAGCATTGGAAACAATTAAAAACCTACAGAAAGAGGTCCAAATGATTAATAATAGAATATCAGAAATGGACAGTACACTGAAAGGACATAGGAGTAGAATTGAAGAGA
>NW_006408519.1:52488115-52509831 GCF_000296735.1 Chrysochloris asiatica
ACAACAAGAACAGCTTTGACACATTGAACGCTAATGATGATGACCAGCTGAGTTGTGGGGTGACATCAACATCATATGGGCCCCAGTCACTGGGCCTCGGCGGACTCAGCGTCCTCTGGCTGAAGTCCTCATGTCCCTACGTGTCGTCCTTCTCCCCTTCCACAGACCATTCACACTGAGGCAAAGGAGTCTAGAGTATGTCCACATGCCCACTGTCCACAACCTCCAGTCTGTCCACCCCTTTGCTGGGACAGGATTATAGCTATAGGAGAATACCGCAGAGAAATGGACCAAAGACCCGTGCTGATGATTACGAGAGAAAGACACAGTGAGAGCTTCGGTTTAAGGAGCAGCCTGCCTGCAATGGTACCATAACTGAGCATCCAGAATGTGGAGAAGTAACTCAGCTCCAGGTGACCCGTGCAGTAACGTGCCAGCTCCTTGTAGAGATTGGGCCAGCTAAGGACAAGCAGCTGAGGGGTCACTGGGTTACGTGCTTGTGGAAGATTTCCTTGCAATGAGTGGAAATTCTCCCTTTTGTCCCTTGTCACAGTTTGAATAATGTAACCATCCGAGGTCCACTTTTCACTTAGACCAGTGCACCTCCTTCATTCAATGAACTACAAAGAGCCAGGCAGTATCAACAAGAGCATCGTACATGAAGAAAGCAAAAGGACATTGAAAAGATAGGAAGGAATGGAAACTCCAAATGGCTGTCAGAAGAGAGTCTGAAACTTAGTCCTAAATGACATGGAAGAAATAATGACACAAAAGAGCTGAAACGATGTCAAAAGGGCAGCTAGGAAAGACAAAGTGTTATAAAGAAAGTCGTATAAAGACCTGGCGTTAGGAAACCAAAAGTGTCCCAAACTGAAAGAACTGAAGAAAAATTTCAAGTCTCGAGTTGCAATATTCTATGGGTAAGCTATTAAGTGATGCAGAAGACAGAAGGTAGTTAGGAACACACTGTCTCTGTACCGAAGATAATGGGTCAATGTTCAGTCATTTCAGGCGGGAGGCAGCATATGATCAAGAACAGATGGTACTAAAGGAAGAAGTCTATCCGCTGAAGGTACTGGTGAAAATGAGGCCTCAGTAATTGAATACCAGCTGAGCTGTTTCAACACATGGATGCAACACTGGAGGTGCACACTTGTATATGCTAAGAAATTTGGAAGACAGCTACCTGATGAACCAACTGGAGTAGATCCATTCTTTGTGGCCATTCTAATAAAAGGTGAATCAACAGAAGGCAGAAATTATCTAACAATATCAAAACTGGAAGTTTTGTTGAAGATCATTTGTAAATAACTACAGCAGTACATTTGTGTGGAATCATCACAAAACCATGTTGGATTCCGAAGAGAACCTGGAATAAGGGATCATCACTACTGCTGTCAAATGGATCGTGGCTGACAGCAGAGAGGACCAGAGAGATATTTACCTGTGGTTTCTTGACTATGCAAAGGTACTGACTGTGTAGATCATAACAAACTATGGATACCATTGCAAAAAGAATGGAATTCTAGAACACTCCACTGTGCTCATGCAGAAACTGTACACAGGTCAGGAGGTAAGCCTTTGAACAGAACAAGGGGTACTGTGTGGTTTAAAATCAGGAAAGATGTGCACTAGGGTTGTAGTCTTTCGCCACACTTCTTCAGTCTGTTTGTTGATCAAAGCTGAGCTGTCTGACGAAGAACGTGGCATCAGAATTGGAGGAAGACTAATAAATACACTGTGACATGCAGCTGAGACAACATTGCTTGCTGAAAATGAAGACGACTTGAAATACTTACTAATGAAGGCCAAGGACTATAGACTTCATTATGAATGACATTTCCACCTAAAGAACACAAAAATCCTCACAATTGGACATCATCATAAGCAGAGAAAACATTGAAGTTGTCAAGGATTTCACTTTAGTTGGATCCACAATCAACACTCATGAAAGCAGCAGACAAGAAAACAAACTATTGTGTTGCATTAAGCTAATCTGCTACAAAAGACCTTTTTAAAGTGTTGAAAATTTAACACTTTAAATTAAGGTGTGCCTGATTCAAGCCATGGTATTTTCAGTTGCTTCATATGCATATGAAATCTGGACAATGAGTAAGAAAGACTGAATAACTGGTTTATTTGAATTATGATATTGACAAAGAATATTGAATACACCTGAGTGTCAGAACAACGACCCAGTCTGTCAGAATACACCTTTTAGAAGTAACAATGGTGAGACTTCATCTCATGTGCTCTGCCCATGTTGTCAGGAGAAACTGGTCTGTGGAGAAGGTCATCTTGCTTGGAAAATCAAGCTTCTCAGAAAAGAGGATGCCCCACCACAAGACGCATTGACACAGTGGTTACGACAAGGAGCTCACACATGGTGACAACTGTGAGGACCAAGCAGTGTTTGGTTCTGTTGTACATAGGTAGGGTCACTATGAATTAGAAATAACTTGATGGCACCTGACAACAACTTCACTCAGTCATCTATCTGGGTTTCTGTTTCTCTGTGTATTCATCAATGAATCCATCCATCCATCCCTCTCTCCAATCTCTCACTTAGTTATCTATCTATTCATCTGTTCTTACAGACTATGTACGTCTAGTCATTAATGTATAATGCATTCACTCTGTTATTGTTAGATGCCATCGAGTCAGTACTGACTCACAGAGACCCTGTACACAACAGAAGGATATACTGCCTGGTCCTGGGCCAACCTCACAATTGTTGCCACGCTTGAGCCCATCGATGCTGCCACGGTGCCAATTCATCTCATTTGGGGTCTTCCTCTTCTTCTCCGACCCTCCACTGTACCAAGCATGATGTCCTTCTCCGGGGACTGTTTCCTCCATGTATGGGAGACAAAGTCTGGCCATCCTGGCTTCCAGGGAGCACTCTGGCTGCACTTCTTCCAACACAGATCTGTTGGTTCTTTTGGCAGCCCATGGCACTTTCAATATTCTCCTCCAACACCATAACTCAAATGCATCAATTCTTTTACAGTCTTCCTTATTCACTGTCCAGCATTTGCATGCATATGAGGTTATTGAAAATACTATGGCTCGGGTCAGATGTACCTTAGTCCTCAGACTGACATCTTTGCTCTTAAACACTTTAAAGAAGTCTTGGGCAGAAGATATGCCTAATGAAATATGTCATTTGATTTCTTGACTGCCTAATCAAGTCAGGAGCAAATAACATATCTGTGCTGGGCACTCTTCTAGGCGCTTGGGGCACATGTTTGCATAATACAAAATCATGTCACAGGCTCGCCCTGGACTGGAAGGAGATGGGCCGTCACTAACATGAGAATGGAGAGTGGAAAAAGAAGAGTAGGGAAAGGGGAGGAGGGCTGCTGGGCTGAGCAAGGGTGGGGTGGTTATAAGAAAGGTAGAAGGCAAGAGAAAGCGTGAAGGAGGTGGAGGTGAAGGTGAAGGTATGGACCCTGTGAATAACTGGGGGCTTCCAGGCACAGGAATGCTTAGTGAAGAGGAAGGAGGCCTGTGTGGGAAGAGAGGGGTATGGGAGACATAGGAATGTATTGGCCAAGGCCTCTGCTGAATGTCAGCCCCATGCCCTGGCAACTGGTTGACCTTGGTCTGAAGCCCAAAGCCTCCACACCTGTTCCTACTGCTTTCCTTCCCTCCCACCACACCACATTTGATGCCCACGTCATCTTGTAGTAACAGGCTTCAGGTGGGAGGGTCACACTGGGCGCCATATTGCTTCTACCATCCTACCTAACTATGTCTGCCTCTGCTCCTCGCTTCTCCACTTTCATTCCTGCTCATTCATGGAATTCTCCCTCTCTCTGTGCACAGTCAGCCCCCTTAGGTCCCTTTTCTCTGCCCCTGCCCCCCAGCTTGGAAGATGTGCAGGTGACCTTGCTTCTCTCTCCCTGTTTCCTCACTCACCTCTGTGCTCATCCTCCACACCATGGTTCTTCATCACTCCCACCCCACAGAATCAGTAGGCCTTCAGCCCATCTGCTGCCGTTCCATCACTAATGCCGCGGGCGCGGTACTCTATGCATCAGGAGTGTGTCAATGGTGCCCAGATCACAAGACACCAGTTTTAGTCAGTGCCCATTTCCACTGGACACCACCATTCACTTACCGGTCTGCTGACCAGCCCCTTCCAGGTCTGATGTGCTCCTGAGTTTTGTCCTCCCCTCCATCTGCTTACCTGCCTACCGCGTGTCACTTTCTTCCACAGCTCTGCCTAGCCAGTCTACAAACCCTCTTTTGACCTCATTGAGCGCAAGCCCAGTTCCAACAAGAGGGGCTATCTTCTGGAGCCCCAGTCCCTCCCATCACATTAGCCATTAGTAAGCGTCCAGTTGCGTCCCCTGAACAGCAGGGTCCCGGAGGCAGTCATTTATTTAACAGCTGAAAATCTGCAAGCGCTGCGGATGGCTAGGGAGGGTGGGCCCAGCCTGTGGGCAGGTCCTCACTGCCCAGGAGGAGGTGAGACCCAGAGGCCTGCCGGTCGCCCAGGTGAGCGCAGGGCGCGGGTGTGAGCCAAGGCAGCGAGGAGCGCAGCGGGACCCCACAGTTGCGGGCACTGGCCCTATCACAACCAGCGGTAGGCGCCGTAACCCCCCAGGTCTTCTTGCATCTCCACTTTCCCTGAGCTCCCGGTCCATTGTCCCACCAGGTGGCCTCTTTGGACGCGGTGGTCAACGTGCTGCAGTCATGGGACCTGCGCCTCACGGAAGCCATGCTGCAGAGCATGGAGTCGGAGCGGCAGCGCCGCGCACGGGAGACGCAGCGGCACAAGGAAGCCGAGGCCCAGCGGTTCGCGGGGCCGGGGCACCCGGGGGCCGGGGCTCAAAGAGGCCGGGGCGACTCTGACCGCCCGCCTTCCCTCCCGTCCCAGCCTCAACTCCAAGGTGCAGCAGCTGGCCAGGGCGCAACAGCAGTGTCATAAAGAGGTCTGGGACGACCAGAGGAGGGGGCGGGCTCCTGTGTGTCTGGGGGTGGAGCTGGGGAGGAGCCAGGGGGTGGAGGGCGGTGCTCAGGAGACCCGGCGGGTGGGAGCGCCGTCAATCTGGGCATGGGGCGGAGCCTGGTAGCAGGGGTGGCGCCCGGGAAGAACCAGGCCGCAAGAAACGACTGAGGCGGCGGGGCCAGGGAGGAGTCAGGCAGCGAGGAACGGGGGAGGGCTGAGGAGATGGGGCCAGGGAGGGACTGGGAAGGGGCCAGGCAGTGGGGAGGGCCGGTCCAGAGGTGAGCCATGGTGGTGGGAGGGAGAAGTCTCAAGGCTGACCTTTGCAAGGGAGTGGGGTCTGGGGAGGGACCGGGCGGCGGAAGGCGGAGCCTGGTAGAAAGAGGCGGTGCTTCGAGACGAGCGGGAGGGCCGGGGGATAGGGGTTGTACGGAGAGGTTTCTCCGGCTGTGGGTAGTCTGGCTTTGGAGGCAGGCTTAGGGCGGAGCCGGGGAGGAGCCTGGAGTAGGAGGCGGAGCCCGGGGAGGAACCCGAGTGAGAGTGGTGAGGCGGGGAAGAGGCGGGAAGCGGGGCCAGGTGGGTTAAGGAGCGCTGGAGGCTCTGCGGCGGTAAGGTTGCCTTTTCCCAAGGACGCAGGTGCATTCTAGTCAGCATCTGCCTTCGTTTGGGTCCTTTAGCTGCAGCAGGCCTACTGCGAGCTCAACCGGAGGATCACGGAGCATGACAAGTGTGAGCGGAAACAGATGGGCAAAACCGAGCTCACACTGCAGGTGGGCGACACCTGCACGCGGTGAGCTGGCCACGGGGATAAGCTGCCCGATTCTTTTTGCCTTTGATTTGACTTGTGTGCCACCTTCTGGACACCTCTTCTGGCTCGTACCAGTCCTGGGGTTCTTGGGTCTGTTTTCCCCTCCCCAGATAAAATGTTCCCCCCGGCTGCTCTGTGCCAAGGGGGCGCCAAAGCAGTGGTGCTCAGCCCCACCTCTCCTGCAAGGCCATCAGGGATGCAGAAGCCCAAGTGGACAGACTCCGGCAGGAGGCCCAGAAGGCCGAGGAGACGCTGGCCATAGCTAGGCTGGCACTTCGGGAGCAGACTCAAGAGGGTGGGCAGGGGCTAAGTGCTGGGGGAATGCGGTTATGTGCCGTCGGGGAAATGGGGTAGGAGAGGCAAAACCCAGGTAGGGGGCAAGGGTCCGGTCCTTCCGCGCGGCCTCACCCTGATGTCCGCACAGAGGTGGAGGAGGTTCCTGGACTAAAGTGTCAGGTAACGGAACTTCACGATGTGCTGATGAAAGACGTGGGCGACCGTATCCGCAAAGATGGCAGGTGAGTGCCCACGATGGGAGTGGGGTGAGTCAGGCCCTGCTGTCCAGCTGACCTGGCAGCTGCCCCCAGGTGGCCTCTTGTCATCGACCCTTCCGGCCAAGCAGCCACTTTCCTGCGCTACCAGGATACTAACTACTTGGACACGCTGAACCCGGAGCACCTGCGGCCGGAGACAATGCGGCTAGCTCTGCTCGGGGCGCTTAGGTGAGGCCAGGCAGGTTAGGGTACAAGACGGGGACAGTTCCAGCTCCTCACCCCCCCACCCCTCCCAGGTACGGGAAGCCGCTGGTCTTCGATCTGCGCGAAGTGGACATGTTCCAGATGGTGCAGCGGCAGCTGGAGGAGGTGCAGATGGGCCTGGCGCAGGCGCTTCTGAGCCGGGCATTGCTGGCGGAGGAGTCCTATCTGTCTTTGCTGCGGCCAACTGATGGGCCAGAGTATGACCCCACCCAGTTCCAGGCGGCACGCCTGATGCACTTCCGCCTCTTCTTCGTTACCAAGGTTCGGTGGCCATCGGCGGAGCAGCTGCAGGCGCTGCTCCCAGTGCGCGTGGTACTGCCTGGCACGGGCCTCTAGCACTGTGGCCCCAATAAAGCACGCAATGCAGGGCGCTGCGTCCATGACTGTGCAGGTGTCCGAGAAATGCGTGAATGGGGGCAGAGGCTCAGCTGGAGCACACTGGTGTGGTGGTCACTTGGGGTGCATGTCGCCAGGATCCCAGGTGATACGAACAGAAAGGTTGGTTTGAATCCACCCGGAGGCACCTCAGAAGAAAGGCCTGGAAACCTACTCTTCTGGAAAAATTCAGCGACTGAAAACCCTCAGGAGCAGAGTTCTCTTGTGATACACACTGGAACACCACTAGTCAGTCACCTTGGTGACAGCTGGCATTTTGGGGGCATAGGCAGGCCAAGCAGTCCTAAGAGAAGTACAGTGCAGGGTGATCAAGTGGGGGTCCCGGTGGGGGCAGGCTGGGGCAGTGGGCCATCCTCAAACTCCTGCTGACCCCAGGCTTGGAGAAGCAGGGTGAGTGGACAGAAAGGCAGGAAGTAAAACGTAGTCAACTTTATTCTCCTTAAACCACAAAATAGAGTCTTTGGTTGTACAAACATCACTAGTTACAGTCTCGCCAAAGAGGTCCCGGCAGAGGGGAGAGGGAGCAGTTAGTCACAGGCCAGAACTCCTGAGGGGTCTCTTTAAAATGCTAACACCCAGGTTAAAAGACTCAGGGCAAGGGTGGTGTGGAGAGCTGGCAGGACCCCCCACCCTAAGTCAGGAAGGCCAGCCCTGCACAAAGAGGGAGCCCCAAGGCGGCCTGACCCATCTAGGAAGGCACGGGGCCCAGGCCTCGGCGCCCCGGCCGCATGGGGCGACGGCTGCTGCATAGGGTCACCTCCTCTGGACCTGAAGCCCCAGGTGAGGGCCTGCCCAGAAGCACCAAGGCCACTTCTCCGTCCTCCTCCTGGGGACCTGCAGGTTGAGTGGGGGTGAGCTTCGGGTATCAGGACCACCTCCCCAGGAACTTCCCTACCCCCCCACCTCTCAACTCACTGGGGCTGGGAGATGTTTCCAAGGCCCTCAGCTCCTCAGCAAAATCCGGGGACTGGGACAGAAGAGAGAGGCTGAGTGAGGCCTGCCCGACCTGACCTGAAACCAGCCGCCCAGCACGGGTGGAGAAGCCTTGGACTGAGGTCCCGTAGGATAGGAGGGGAGGCGAGAGCGAGCAAGGGGACCTGGGCTAGAACAGTGCTGGGAGGGCACAGGATGTGACAGGCCCGCGGGCGGTGAGCACGGCGGTACCTGGATGTCATAGACAGGTCTGGAAGAAGGAAGGGCTGCGAACACCCTGTAGTCAAACTTCTTTCCAGACAAGGACTGGAAAGGACAGCATGAGGAAGGAGAGGACAGTGAGAGTGGAAGTGGGGGGGGGGGGGAGGAGAAAAAGGAAGAGGGTGGGGGCCGCTCCCAGAGAGTGATGGGAAGAGGCAGAGAGAGACCCCCCCACTCCCCGCCCCCCGCTCGCTCCACCCACAGCCGGGCCTTCTCACCAGCCGTCCTGGGGAGGTGCTGCTCTGAAGGCTGAGTTCTGGGAGGCGAGAAACCCGTGTTGGGGGAATCTCCACATTGCAGATTGGGTTCTCCACCTTCCCTCCCTTTCCTCCCTCCTCCACAGACCTTCCAGGGGGGTGGGCGAGGGCGTGGGTGCGGGCGAGGGGGATTCTGCCAACCGCTCCAGGGGCCCACGCTTGCCCCGGCCTTCCTGCGACTTGCTGAGGACCATCTGTGCGCGCAAAGCATCCTGCTCCAGCGACTTCATCCTGTGGGAGCAGTAGGCGGGGCTGGGTGGGGCATGTGGGCGGGGCGCAGACGGATGGACGGGCAGGGCAGAGGCGGGGCCTCACCTGGCCGCCCTCCACAGTGCGCGCTTCTCCGCCTCCAAGGCCCGGCGTTCCGCAGGGGACAGGGCCCGCTCGGGCACCGGCACCGGCAGCTCGGGGCTCTGCACGCGTAGTCGCTCCTGATGACGTCGCTCTGCCTTGGCTGTTCGCACCGGGGCATTGGCTCCCAGAGGCGGAGGGGATGAAGGGCTGAGCCTGAGGGAGGGGACAGGGCAGGAGAGGTCAGACTAGCTGCCATTGGGGCTATGTTGACTGTAAGCGTCGGGGACACGGAAGCGGCTCTCACCCTCCTGCAGTGCCCGGGCCGGCCCAGGGTGGCTCCTCATCGTCCTGTGCGTCGGGGGCCTCCCCTTCCAGGACAAGCCCCAAGTCCGGAGGTCCGGGGACCACTGACGCCTCTTCCCGCATCATCTGAGCCCTCTTCTGTTGCAGCTTGCGCGCTGGCGTGGGCGGGTAGGTAGGCCAAGTCAACGGCTTGCCCCTCCCCTTTCCCACCTAGCCCTCCTGACCGCGCTGCCTCACCTTCCTCCTCCTGCATCTTGCGCAGGTCATCGGCGCCCACCAGAGACACACGCTTGGGCGGGCCCTCGACCTGGGGCACTCGCACATCCAATTCGAAGTATTTCTGCCGCTCACGGAAAGACAGCTGCTCCGGGGAGGCCGTGGGCGCCGATGTGCTGGGCTGGGGGAGAGTGGTCGCTGAGACCTGGCTGACCTTACCTCTGCCCCTAAGACAAAGTCAAGGCGGAGTCCTGCACCGGGGCAGGGGCCCCTCTTTGCCCCTGCATACCTGGGCCGTGGTGTCGTCGGGTGGGTGTTGAGTAGGGACAGCGGCGAAAGTCCGGTAGGCCTGCTTAACGTTGGCGGGCAGCTCATCCGGGGAGGGCGGGGAAGGCAGCTGGGGCATGAGGGAAGCCTGCAGCCGGATGTAGGCCGCACCCGACCATCAGCTGTCCTGCTAGGGACAGTCCACCATCCTCCACCCTTGTCCACCCGCCAGCGAGGATGAAGCTGGTCCCGCCCACCAGCTCTCAGGGCACTCACATAGTGGGGGCCACCTTTGTCCCTGAGGGCCAGGGAGCCCCTGGGCCAGGCCTCAGCCAGTGGCTGGATCACCCCCGGTTTGGTCTGCAGGGGGCAGGTGCGGGAGCAAGGGATCAGGTGGGGGATGGGAAAAGAAAAGACAGAGAGATGGAGCGGCATAGAGCGGCAGGCCAGGTGGGCACTGAGAGCACATAACCAGCCACAGTGCAGTAGAGGAAGCAGGCATAGGGGGTCCCCAGTGAGGGGCTTGTGAACAAGAATAAATAAAGGTGGACGATGGGCAGGCAGGTGCTGGCTGTCAGGAGGTGGAACTCCAGTTAAGGGGCTCAGACCATGGACTCCCCAAGGCTCAAGGACTTGAGGCTCCTCTCCCTGACCCCAGGCTGCACCCTCAGACACGTCACTGTGCATCTGAGGGGCCAACTGGGATGCATGGCAGCCGAGACCTGCACCCTTATCTCAGGGCACTCACCTGCTGGCTGGGAGAGCAGGGGGCCTCGGTGGTCCCACCTCCAATGGCCCCTGAGGACATCTGCAAGAGGGTGGGCAGGGGGGCCCAGGGTTGGCTGAGACGGGTGACCAACAGGGGATTGAGGGCAGGGCTCCCAGCCGCCAGGGGGTAGACACTTCCCTGAGGCTGGTTCACACCTCCCCAGCCTGGGAGCCATCCCCAGGGATGTGTGGACAGCCACTTGGGCAGCATGAAGGGGTTCTCCCCAAAGGGCAGAGGCTGCGAGTCCACCAGGCTCTCCCCATCTCCCCTCTACAGTGCTGGGGGTGGGGGGCTGGCCCTCAGCTCTGCCCCCAGGCCTGGGCTGGGGGGGGGGGCAGCTCTTTGTCCATGGTGGTGGGTAGCGGTGTCCAAAGCTTCACAGGGAAGACAGGACAGACGGAAAGGAGGCAGGAGCGAGCGAGCACACGAGGGGGCATTGGGCAGAGAGCCACAGGGATAGAGAATGTGGGGAACCCCCCCATCAGCCCCTGCGTCCCCAGCATGCCCACTGACTTTAGCACAAGGGGCAGCCTTGAGGCCCCTTGGCCGTCAGATCCCACAGCTGCTGCCCCTCCTGGGTGCGTTCCTCTCTTCAGATTTAGTGACCAGGTCATGCAGGGTCTGCCCCCTAGTCCCCTTGGCTCCAGCTCCTGCCCCTCTCCCTAGGGTGCCACCTTGCTCTCCCAAGGGCAGCCTGGCACCCCGGCCAGCCCAGCTCACCCTGGTGCTCCTGCGGGGTCTCTGACAGCGGCTGGTGGGCACACCCTGAGGTCGTTCTCTCTTTAGCTCGGAACACCCGCCCCCTACCCAGCTGTCCAGGCCCTCGCCCTAGGCACCCAGCCCCCCCACCCTCACCCCCCGCCAGTTGCTCCTGGCTGTCCACACCCAGCCCTACCCCTTCCTGCAGTCTGATCCCTAGCCCAGCCTCTTACCCTGTCTGCCTGCTGGCTGAGAAAAGGAAGGACCTCATGGGGTGGGCTCAGGACCCCTTCCTAATGGCTAGGCTCAGGAATTATGGGAGATGAGGTCATGCCTGGCAGGGAGGTTGCACTCGTTTGGGGGTCTTGAGGGGCGTGGGAAGGGGCCATGGAGAGAATGGTAGATCTTGGGACCCATGGACCCTACTCGGACTCTTGGGACCTACCTGGCCTGGGGACAACTTGTGACTCACAAGTCACACACTCCCAGACCACTGGGTCTGGTCAGGAGGAACCCCATGTGGGCTGAAGCTAGGAAGGGGAGGGTCCTTGGCAGAGGTAGGCCATCAGGGCTGCTGGGGAACGGGATGGTCTCCTGGTACCTCTCCTCCACAGTCCGCATCCCTGTTCCCACCACAGCCCCTCTGGCCCTCGTACGCAGCTCCCCCCACAGAAAGTGTCAGGTGGCACGGGTGCTGAGGGGGCACGGTGGGTGGGTGGGCATGAGCGAGAGCAGCCCTGCACTGACCCTCAGCACGCTGCCTCCACTGGACACTGCAGCCAGGGCTCGGCAGTCCAGCCTCAGCAGCTCTGAGCTCTGAGCCTGGGGACAGAGCAGGCCCTGAGCTGCCACGTGCAGCACTGGCTGGGACGTGGGCGCTGGTCATGGGGGCAGTCTTCAGGGCCCTGTCTGGCTGTCGCCCCAAGGTTGCCCAGCAGGGAAGGGATGCCTGAGCTTGCAGACTGGCACTCACAGTGGCTTCTGTGGTCTCCGGCCCCCGTGGTGGTGTCTGTCCTGCCAGCTCCTTGTCCTGAGGACAGAGCGCATGTGGATCAGGGACTGCTGGCCGCTGATTCTGGGCCCACCCAGCTGAAGAGAGACTCTGACCTGGCCCTCGGGGCTCAACTCCCGGTCCACAGAAGAGATGCTGTCCAGGCTGCTCCGGCGGCCGACGCCAGCCGCAAAGGGGTTAGCGATGACACCTGGGGACACCTGGGAGGAAGGAAGAGGGGTCTGGGGGACAAATCCCAGTGCCAGCCCACAGGAATGAAGCAGCACTGTGTGCAGACAGGGCCTTGTCCAGCGGTGGCAGGCCTGCATAGGACCGCCCTGGCCAAGGCCTCGTCCCCACGCTGTGTCCCGTCTGGGACGTAGGCTGGCCACAGTGCATGCTCACAGGGTGGCTGTAAGCACAGGTCGAATCTACAGGGCTTCTGAGATGTCTGATCTGAACAAGAGGGGGCGGGGTGTGGACAGGGCACACGGAGGCGGGTGGAGGGGGGCAGAGACCAGGCTCCCAGTGGGGGCCGTTGGGTCTGCAGTCTGCAGTGTGAGCGCCAAGTCAGAAGTCTCAAAACAAAGGCATTTTGTAAGAAGCAATCTGGCCGTTTCTAAGCCTGAAAAGTCTCAGCCATCTCATCCCAAACCAGGCCTGGAAAAGGCATAGGGGTCTCTGGAGAAAGCCCACCCTGGTGGCCACCTGGGCAGGGCGAGTGGGTGGGACTGCTGGGTGCCAGGTGTCACATGGTCAAGAACTATGCCCGGGCTGTGAAGGTCAAGGACAAGCCCAGGGAGCAAGAGCTTAGCGGGACAGGAAGGAGGCAGTGGTTGGAAGTTGAGCTGCAATGGGGACCCAGCGCAGCGACACTGTCAGTGTGGACGCAAAATCAGCCCTGATTCCTGTTCCTTTGAAAGCAGTACAGTAAAGGGTGAGCAGTGAGGTGGCTGGCTGAGAGAGAGAGCAAGCAAAGAAAATGACAGGGCTGGGGGGTGCTGCGGGCTAAGACGATGGACTGCAAAATCAGTCTGGATCGCAAGGTCAGCAGTTCAAGCTCACTGACTGCTCCATATACAGGGTCGCTATGGGTCGGAACTGACTCGACGGCACTTAACAACAAAGGTCACACAGAAAGAGGGGCAAAGAGGGACTTGGTAACAGAACAGGGCGCGATGCATGAAGGTGCAACTGTTGTAAGGTGGAGGGGAGGCGCTGAACAAGCCAGCGGCTGCGCCACCAGGCCACTGGGGACTTGGTGAGAGCAGGGTTGTGATGGTGCCATGGAGTCCTAGTGCGGCACTGCAGGATCGTGTATGGACACCCTACAGAGTGTGACTAACACCACCCACAACCTGGCCGTATTCTGGACTGAACGGTACCGGTGGTTATAATCCCACTGGGATTGTTCATGAGGCAGGATTAGCGAGGCATTCTCTTTTGAGATAGAAAATCAACCTGGAGATCCCCAAGGAACTGGGATGCAGCAACTCAGGAGACAAGACCCTTCCTCCAGAGCTGACAGGGAAGTCGACACCCCGAATTCGGAGAGAAGAGGAAGGGCTGAAGTTGAGGGAGATGTGTGAATTCCTGAGCCCAAGGACACTGACCTAGCCACTGGGGGCTAGAGCTGAGAGTGAAGTGGCCAGCGGGTCTGAAGTGGAAGGAGGTGTATGAGAACTCTCAAACTTGCAGATTGTACCCATGTGATCTAACTTGGATAGCTAGCTGGCCAGAACTCGACCAAATGAAGATAATAAAGTTTGATACAGGCATAAAGGTCCAGTTGCTCACAATTCCAAATGAACTGGAAGGAGTCTTCACCTCAAGGAGCAAGCTTGTCTCCTCAGTGCACTGGGCTGACAGGGATGAGCAACTTAGACATCGGCTACCAAAAATGGGGGGCTATAAAGGCACAAAGCAGCTGGCTTACAAGCTTTCATGCTTAGTTTCAGAGTGAGGGGGTAAGGTAAAATCCCCACTGAATAGTTTTCCTCTTTTCCAGATGGATCTGGTGAAAGAGTATGGGGGAGGATGGGGATAGGATTTTATGATTCAATTGTGACTAACTGTTAGCAGGATTAATTGTGCTTGTCACCACTGTAAATGCAGAAGATGTGTAACTAAAAGGGGGAGCAGTTAACCTTTCATTTCAGGAACAGAGGACCCTAGGACCATCAAGAGGAAAGACTATGAGTGAAGCAGGAGATCCTACTCAGGAAAGTGCTGACAACAGAGACAAAGGCAATGGCATAGAGAGAGAGCAAGCGAGCAGCTGAGGACTCGAGGCCCATGGACTGAGAAAGGCTGTGTACCTGCTGGCAGGAGGCAGACTTGCAAGACGTGCCTTCTGGACTTTAAATGAGTATATATTTTTTTGCTTTGTATGTGTATATAAAAAAAAAAAAAAAAAAGAATAGAATCGAGGTAAATAAATACTGCGTAACTGATGGTTCCTGGAGAGGATTATAATCACTGTAATGACACAAAACATGATTTGTTGACTGTAAAACTGATAATCTGCCCTGGAAATCTTCACTGAATTCACAATAAAAGCTTTAGTTATAATAAATAAAACACAAGGAGCCTGCCTCTCTCCAGCATGACAGGAGGGCAGGAGGATGGGCACACACACAGAGGGACTGGGCAGAGGGTGAGAAGGAGGAGGATTCCTATGGAAGGGGCTGGCCCAGGGGACTGAGGTGTGGGTAGGGACAGGTGCCTAAAGTGGTAACAACAAACATCGATGTACTGTGTGGACTCTGTGCACCCCACAGTACTGAGCACATCCAGCTCCCAGACTTTGGCTTCTAAATGCCGCACTCTTACAAAAGGCCCCATGGCAGACTCCAGGGCCAGGCAGGGGATGTACCAGATATGCCTGGGACATGCTGTGTCAGGAAGAAAGGACATGCTCAGAGACTCTCGGGCCACATCAAGGGACTGGAAGGAAGCTAGTCGGCAACCCCCCACCCCCGGCTAAGCCAGGGGCAATTTCAGCATCAAAATAGCTCACAACAGTCCCAACAATACACCACTGACTACGAGCCAAATCTCGAAAGCATACAGACAGATAAATCAACGACTACATCAGTAGAAGGGCCGGGGGGAAGGGGGCTCTTCCTTACAGCAAAGCAGCTGACAAAGTCACAAGGGGCCCTGGGTGAGACTAGACCACTGTCCTTAGCCACTGTCAAGAACAGCTACAAAGGCCAGTGATAGGCACAGAGCAGCCGGAGGACGGGCTAAGGCATTCTCACCTAGGGCCTCCCACAGCACAACTGCCAGTCACAGGGAAAGTCAGGCCACCGTAACCAAGCAACCAAAGGTAAGATCATGTGACAGACCACATCCAGGTCACCTGAGATCATCCTGCAAAGCCACCCACCAAGACACGCTGTGAGGAAACATCAGACAAACCCCAAGTGAGGGATGTGGCCCACCACAACAGCCTGCTTGTACAGCATCAAGGGCACAAAGGTCAGGCCGCCAACGCAGCTGTCAGAAGCCTGTGGGGCCCTGGGCTGGACCCGTCAGCTCCAGAGGGCGTCCTTCAGACAGCTGGGGCAGTGTTCCTCTAAGGCTTCTCTACATAAACCCCCAAGTCCCATACTTCTCACTTCCATTTTCCATGAACTTTGAAAGCGCCTCATATTCTGCATCTGCTTGCACCTTTTAAACACTAGCATAAGAAGCTGCCAACTAATGACAATGGTAGCCTGCAGACAGAAGGGACAGAGATGGAGGTGAACCTGAGGGTACAAACTGTGGAGCCACAAGGAGCCTTCCAGGAAGGCCTGGTGTGGTGGCGCTCTAGGCTCAGCACTGCACTGCAAGGCCGGCGGTTCAAACTCAAGCTGCTCCTCGGAAACCCTTTCAAGGGTCGCTACGAGTCGGAACCAACTCCACGGCACTTAACAACAACAGCAGCAGAGAGCAAATGCATACAGCCAGTTGGCAGCCTAAGCAGACGAGAGGTTGAAATCACTGAAAACACAGGATTAGGACTGTGTACCCTAGGTGGGCAGAGCCTAGGAGTAAAAACAGCACAAAGACATCTGAACTGCTCCCACTGGTCTTTAACTGAGAACTGAAAGTTCTCACGGCTTTCCTCTTTTTAATACCCACTTCCTAGCTCTCCCCACTGCAGAGACGTGGGGTGGGGGGGTGGGGGTGGCAGCCCGGTAGCAACTAGCACCCTCAGCACACAACTACGGTCTCTAAATGGGGCCGGGACTGCTGATTTCAGGGCAGGAACAACGAACTTGGGACATGCTGTTCCAGAGAGCAAGGCTGTTTGCAAAGACCACAGAAATTGTGACCCATATCTACAAAAGGACAATCTGAACATCAAAAACAAAGATTCAAAATAATAAAATGTAAAGATCCCAAAGTTCATAATAATAATAATAAAGTAAAAAAAACATCTCATCATCCTCTTTGAAGGCTGCTGTGGTTCCAACTTGTTATTCTAAACACTGACAAATGAGAGGGTGTCGTGGTTTCCTGTACACACTCTGATTTCAGGAGTTAAATGAATTAATAAAGAAATAATGATGCAGCAGGCATCAAAAGAAGTTGTAAGGAATATACAGTCACTTTTCCAAGAAGAAATGGTCGATGTTCAACCATTTCAAGAGGTAGCATAGGATCAGGAGCCAATGAGCCTGAAGGAGGAAGTCCAAGGTGCACTGAAGGCATTGGCAAAGAGCAAGACTCCGGGAACTGATGGAAAACAAACTGAAATCTTTCAGTAAACTGATGCTGCACTGGAGGCACTCACTCTTCTAGGCCCAGAAATTGGGCGACCACTACCTGGTCAACTGATTGGAAGAGACTCATACTTGTGCCCCTTCCAAAGAGGTGACCCAGTGGACTGTGGAAATCCTCGGACAATATCATTAATATCACATGCAAGTACAATTTTGCTAAAAGAACTGAGAAACCGCTTGCAGCAGTACACAGACGGAACTGCCAGAGGTTCAAGCCGGAGTCAGACGAGGACGTGGAAGCAGGGAGCTCACCACTGACGTTAGACGGATCTTGGCTGAAAGCAGAAAATACCAGAAAGATGTTTGTTGGTGCTGTTGTTGAAGTGCCATCGAGTTGGTTCCGACTCACAGTGACCCGGTATAGGGTTTCTGGGAGTGGCTAGTGGGTTTGAACTACTGACCTTGTGGTGCAGAGTCTAGTGCGCATCACAGTGCCACACCACCACTCCAGAAAGGTGTTGACCTGTGTTTTATTGACTATGCAAAGGCTTTCGATTGTGTGGATCATGTTATGTATAGCATTGCAGAGAATGAGTATTCCAGAAGACTTAATTGTGCTCATCAGGAACCTGTACAGAGACCAAGAGGCAACTGCTTGAACCAAACAAGGAGGCACTGGTTTAAAATCAGGAGAGGTGTGCACCAGCGTATTCTCACCATACTTATTAAATCTGTATGTTAAGTAAATCAGCTGAGAAGCTGGATTATATGAAGAAGAATAGGGCATCAGGATTGAAAGAAGACTCACTGACAACCTGAGATATGCAGATGACACAAGCTTGCTTGCTAGAAGCAAATAGGACTTAAAATACTTACTGATGAAGATGAAAGACCACAGCCTTCTTCTCTATGGGTTGCACCTCAATGTAAAGAAAACAAAAATCCTCACTACTGGACCAGTAAAACAGCATCATGATAAATGGAGACAAGATTGACGTTGTCAAAGACACTGTTTTGCTCAGCTCAACCATCAACTCTCACGGAAGCAGCAGTCAAGAAATCAAACAATGTGCTGCATTAGGTAAATCGGCTGCCCTAGACCTTTAAAAGTGTTCAAGAGCAAAGATGTAAGCTTGAGGACTAAGGTGTGTCTAAATCAAGCCATGGTATTGTCAGTAAAGTCACACGCAGTCAAAGCTGGACAGTGAATACGGATCACAGAAGAATTGATGCAGTTGGGTTATGGTGTTGGAGAAGAGTGTGGAAGGTGCCACGAACTGCCGAAGAAGAAACCAATCTGTGCTGGAAGAAGCACCAGCTAAACGCTCCTTAGAGGCCAGGATGGCCAGACTTGGTCTCTCACACTTTGGACATATTGTCAGGAGGGACCAGTCCCTGGAGAAGGGCATCATGCTTGGTAAAGTGGAATGTCAGTGAAAAAGAGGAAGCCCCCCAGCGAGAGGGATTGGCAGTGGCATCAACAACGGGCCCCAGCGTGGCAGGAACTGTGAGGGTGCAGCAGCAGGGCCGAGTGATGTTTTCTCCTGTTGTATACAAGGCTGCTGTGGGTTGGCACCAACCTGACACCACTAATAACAATAGGAGACCTGGTGTGGCACTGTGGGTGAATGCGCTGGACTGCAAAGTCGGTTTGAATCACAAGGTCAGTGGTTCAAGCTCACCAGCTGCTCCTCAGAAACCCTGTACGTGGTCGCTGTGGGTCGGGACTGACTCAATGGCACTTAACAACAACAATAATAAAGAAATTCTCTTCTTAATAGATGAGTTTGTAGAAAAATTTAAAGCAGCAAAATTACAGAATGAATAACTGAAGTCTTCGTTTTTAGAGTGGAAATTAGTACCATGAAAGGAAAACAGTTTTCATCAAAGTCCCAAAGTTGGATTCTGTAAAAGGCAATGAAACTATACCAATTAGACTGTGGAGTGCGATCGGGGAGAAGAGCAGCAAACGTAAGCTGGAGGCGGGGGATGGAACCCGTGCTGGAAGGGCCGGGAACAGAAGGGGCAGAGTCTGTTTTCCGTCAAACAGGTTGACTGTCAAAGTGACAAGGTTCTTGAAGACTGGCATCACCTCAGGCTTGCCTGGCAACCATGCTGGGGGCCTGCTGTTGTCCATCCACTTCATTTAACCCTCTCAATCACCCCATCCAGCAAGCAACCTCTATCACCTCATTTCCAGAAGTCAGGCCCCTACCTGAGGCCCACCAGTATGGAATGCGTCATCCCTGCATCCTAGAGAGGCACAGAGCTGGCCAGAGCTGAGGACAACGTTCCAGACTGTCCCAGAGGGCTGTTTGTTGTTGTTAGGTGCCATCAAGTTGGTACCGACTTATAGCGACCTTATGCACAGTAGAATGAAACCCTTCCCAATCCTGGGCCAACCTCACTACTGTTGCCACACTTGAGTGCATTGATGCTGCCACTTGGCCAATCCATCTCGTTGGGGGTCTTCCTCTTCTTCTCTGACCCTCCACCTTACCAAACATGATATCCTTCTCCAGCGACTGGTCCCTCCTGACAATATGTCTGAATTATGAGAGACGAAGTTTGGTCATCTTGGCCTCCAAGGACCACTCTGGCTGCACTTTTTCCAAAATAGATCTATTGGTTCTTTTGACAGTCCATGGCGCTTTTAGTATTCTCCTCCAACACCATAATTCAAAATCATCAATTCTTTTACAGTGTTCCTTATTCACTGTCCAGCTTTCACATGTATATGAAGCTATTGAAAATACCATGGTTTGGGTCAGGCGCACCTTAGTCCTCAAGCTGACATCTTTGCTCTTCAACACTTTAGAAAGGTCTTGTGCAGCAGATTTTCCTAATGCTAATTTAAACAAAACAGAGGGCTGTTACAGCGTGGGGCATCAGGCCACAGACAACAGGTAAACTCTCCTGCCTACTGAGTTGCTGAGTTTAGGAAAAACAGAGGACGGAGGTTGTTGGGACAGGACTGTACCAAACGGAGGACAACTCTCCCTGGATCACCAAGGGCTCAGACTAGGGCCTGGAGTGGCAGACGGCTCAGGGATCCAGGTGTCTGACCTAAACCCCCATGGGCTAAACCTCAGGCCCACTTAGCACCCAGAAGTAGAAACCAGAAGAGGCCTTCAGAAACTGCAGCCCCCATTGCAGACAAATTAGAAACCGAAGGAGCTTGTCAAGCACACGCAGCTATGACGGGAAAGACTCCGCAGACAGCATAGCCACACTGTGAAGAAACAGGTCCTACACAAGGACCAAGGTGCCAGCTACCCCAGTGAGGAGACCATACCAGTGGTAGAGGCAAAGCTCTAGACCAGGGGTGGGGGTGGGGGTCCATACCACCACCGCTTCCAACTGGGGAGTCCAGTCAGAAAACAATAGTCAGCAACTTATTAAGACCCATGAGGGTCCCTGATACGGGCCTGTAGGATCAGCACTGGACTGCGAACTACAAGGTTGGCAGTTCAAACCCACCAGCTGCTATTCGGAAACCCTATACAGGGTCGCTATGAGTTGGAACCGACTTGACAACACCATGAGAAATCCCTGGTGGCTGATGACCTTGGTGGTTCAAACCCGCCCAGAGGTGCCAGGGCGGAATGGCCTGGCAGTCAGTCACCACTTGGAATCAGTTCGTTCACAGTAGGAATAATGATAATCCCTTGTCTCTGACAGAGCTTTTTATAAACCTGGCAAATCCACTTAGATGACAAAATACATGGGACCAAACAAACTTTTAAAAAGAAGGAAAGTAGGCGACTTGCTCTGTGAAGCATCAGATCACACCATGAAGCTACAACAGTTAAAACTGTGGAGGGGTGTTGGGACCAAGTCCATAAAGAAACCCAGGAACTTAACACACAACACAGGTAACATCTCCTCCAAGCCTGAGGGAAACTCATGGCTCACTCGGTCAGTGGGGTTGGGACAATACACTGTGCCAGTGTTGTTAAATGCTGTTGAGTTGGTTCCAGCTCACAGCGACCCTATACAGGGTTTCCGACAAGCAGTTGGTGAACTTGAACCGCAGACCTTGGTTCAAACCGAGTTTGCCGTCCAGTGTATTAACCCACAGCGCCATCCCAGGACTCCATAGAGCCCATTGTTTTAAACTATGCAAATACTGGTGGTAGTTATGTGCTGCGGAGTCGGTTAAGATTCACAGCGACCCTGCATAGGGCTTCTGAGATGGTAAATCTTTACGGGAACATAAAGCCCATCTTTCTCCAGCAGAACAGTTGGTAGTTTCAAACTGCTGACCCTGAGGTTAGTAGCTCGACTCGCAATCACCATGCTACCAGAGCTCCTTATGTTAAGTACTAAGGGGAAGTAAAAAAGAGGGCAATATGTTGACAGTCTTTAGCAATAGGGAAGGGTTTCCTAAGCAAAAACAAAAATCCAGGAGCCATAAAGGAAAAGACTAGAACATTGAACTTGTGAGAATTTCAGCGTTTCTTTCTGCCATCTTGGAACCTGCGGAGCAAAACTGACAGGAGAGTCATCCGGGGAAAGGTGACTCACACCAGTGGGAACAGTGGCATGGTTTGTGCCAAGGTCCAAAGCAACCTTCCTGCTGCTAAGGCCACTGGCATCCATGCGATGCTATACCCTCCAGGGTTTACTGAAAAGTAAATAAATAAAATTGCGAATTTGTTTAAAAACAAACAAAAAATTTAAAAGACACCATTTAAAACACAAAACAAGTAAAAACCACCATTGGCACCCATGAATCCTGACTCCTTGTGACCCTGCTGGACAGAGGGGACGGCCCGACGGGTCTCCAAACTGCATCTTTACGGAAGCAACTTCCTCAGAGCGGCTGAACCAAGGCTCTTCCATTGAAAATCGTTAAAAGTGACAGACAGATAAACAAACTGTGGTACATACACACAATGGAATATTATGCTACACTGAAGAATAACAAGGAAGCGGTAAGCCACTGCATAACATGGATGAACCTTGAGGGCATTATGTTGAGTGATATTAGTCAGTCATAAAAAGAGAAATACTGCATAGGACCATTACTGTAAAAGACTAAGGGAAAGAACCCATACTAAAGGGGGGTGGGGGGATTCTTTGTTGATTATTG
>NW_006408519.1:52511301-52537221 GCF_000296735.1 Chrysochloris asiatica
CAGAAATGTAAAGGTAGACGTTTTATAGCAAGGAGGGGAGTGACTGACTTTTCAGTCTAGGAATGGAGGTCCCTAGGAGCATCAAGGGAGAAGAGCAGAGAACGGGATCCTACCCAGAGAAGCAGTGATGCCTGAAATGGAGCCAGAGATGATGACGTGGAGCGATGGAGCAGCTAGGGACTTTAGGTCCAGAGAGGGAGAGCGACTGTGTGCTGAAGGCCTGAGGGGTACGGGGGAAGGATTGCATGGAGGGGATTGTAACCATGGCAATGAGACGATATACGATAGAATGAATGTAAAATTAATGTTCTCCCATGTAAACTGTCACATAATTCACAATAAATCATTAAAAAAAAAAAAAAAAAGTGACGGATGGAGCAACTAGCTCATCTCCACCTAACAGCACAGAGGATGGACACCTGTCCCCCTCCACTGGGGGTACACAGGGAAACCCACAGCACCACTCCCAGACATGACTGAGGGGGCCATGTTTGCACTCTGACGCACTCATCCGCAGCATGCACACCAGCTGTGAGCGTGTAAGCATGCTCAGGACTGGCTGGAGAGCAGGAGGGGACCTGGCAGCTGCATGTGGGGGAAGGGAGAGCAGCCATCAGGGTATCTGAGGATCACTGTGCCGCTCGACAAGGGTACGGCCAGACCCCTGCCCACCCAATGGTGGACACGGGCTGCCCACAGGAGGACAGGGCTTACAAACATGTTCCAGGATGTCTAACCCCATACGTGTTCTCCCTCTCTGAAGAAACAGCTTGAAGAAATGCGCTCAATTAAATAGCCTGATGTGCATTTCTAAGAAACAAACACAAGGCAGAGCCCTCTTTCCACCATCCGTCCATCCGTCCATCTGTCTGTCTGTCGTTTGTGCTGGACCTGTCACCACAAGGTCGGTCACTCGTGGTGGCCAGGTTCCAGCAGAACTTCCAGACTAAGACAGACGGGAAGAAAACCTAAAAACTTACTTCTAAAACTTAGCCAATGAAAACCTTATATATGGATAGTTGTAAAGTGCTATCAAGTTACTTCTGACCCATAGTGACCCTGTACAAGGTCCCTGACGAGTGGCTAGTAAGCTTGAACCGTTGACCTTGTGGTTCAAACCAACTTTGCAGCCCAGAGCATTACTCCGCAGCGCCATGCCAGGACTCCTGTGTGCAGCCAACCGTCTATAAACGGCGTCCTGGCAAACAGAACTAGACGAGTCACCGTTTTATTCAACTTGGATTGACGATCAATCCTGAGAAAGCAGCAGTTTAAAATCCACACAACGTAATGCACTGAGCAAATCTACTGCCAAACACTTCCCCAATGTTCTATAAAGCAAGGATCCCACCTGGAGGACTAAGATGCATGTGACCCACGCCCTGGTCCTTTTAAGCACCTCACGTGTGTGCGAAAGCTGGACAATGAAAAAAGAAGACAGAAGAATCGATGCCTTTGAGTTGGGGATACGAATCCTGAAATCTTGGAATAATGACAGTTGGAATGTTCCTTTAAAGCATGGATGGTAAGGTCTGGTAGGGCACACCACTGGAGAAGACCGATCTCCGGAGAACGGCGGCATGTTTGGTAAAG
Organism: Chrysochloris asiatica; assembly: GCF_000296735.1. Classification (NCBI taxonomy): domain Eukaryota; kingdom Metazoa; phylum Chordata; class Mammalia; order Afrosoricida; family Chrysochloridae; genus Chrysochloris; species Chrysochloris asiatica. The sequence goes on from NW_006408519.1 coordinate 52,512,895, forward strand.
CGGAGGGTCAGCGACGGCGAGGGAGAGCCTCCAGACCCAGCCAACGATGGTTACGTGGCACAGGGGGGCACCTGCTGTCCCATTACCTAAGGCCACTCTGAGTTTCAGCCCACTCGATGGCAGCTACCAACATTGTCCTTTCTGGTGACAGAACCACCCCAGCCAAGCCCTAGGAGACACGCCTGTGAACCCACCAAGGCTCCTGTGAGTGGGAACTGAGGGGGCACAAGGGACCCAGCGAGCAATCCTGAGGGGGCCACACAGCCTCCAGGGCCACGTCAGGCAGCGAGACACAGAAACACAAATGTGAACCCATCTTGTCAGCATGACGACAGGACAAACCCACCAAACTGCTGGTGTGATAGCCGACCAGGGGAGCAAGGCAGGGCCCGGGAGGGTGGGGAGCACAAGGCTTCCACACTGTGGGTCAGCAGATACACTTGAGGTGCCGCATGTGAGGAGGTGCCAGGGAGGGAGTGGGGCAGGAGAGTCAGAGAGGACAGGCCTGAGCTGGGACAATCTCCAGCCAACAGGGACCAGGCTGTAGGAGGGACTGGGAGCAGCACTGAGGTGACCACCGATCCACTCAGGCCGTAGACAATGTCCTGTTGCTGCCAAGGCGGCCTGATCCTGTGGGCCTGAGCTCCCTCAGGGACCCTTGAGTCTGGGCAGTGGAGGGCACACTGACCTCCAGGGCGGTGGAGCTGGTGTCGAAGCCGTCACAGACGAGCACAGTGAGGGTGTCACCCACGCCACGCAGCAGCTGTACCGCCTCGGTGTGCGTTAGGCCCAGCAGGCTCTGCTGGTTCACCTCCAGCAGTCGAAGGCCCACCCGCAGCCGGCCGTCTCGGCCTGCCGCTCCCGCAGGGCTCACCTGCAGAGGGACACAGCTGAGACCCCACGCCCAGCACTGCCCTCAGCACCTGCTTCCCGGCACCCCACTGTAGATGCCCACACTCGGTGACAGCCTCACCTTGGAGATGAACACTCCCTCGTCGGTGGGATCACAGGGGTTCCCCGCATGGCCTTTGGCACCCCCACGGATGCTGATGCCCAACTTCTCCCCGGGGGCTTTCTGGATGCAGAGCTCCTGGACAGGATGAGCAGAGTGGGTTGCTAGTGGGCATGAGCATAGCCCCCCTCCCTGCCCCTGGGCCCAGCCCAGCATCTACCTTCATGCCCGGAGGAGGTGGGTCCCTGCGGACTAGCAGGTTTAGTTCCAGACAGGGCCGGAGGAGGGCACTGACCGCCTCCTGGTGTGTGGCTGCCCGCACGTCCTGTCCGTTCACCGCCAGGATGCGGTCCCCAACCCGCAGGCCACTGCGTGCAGCTAGGCCCCGAGGCAGCACCTGTAGGGGGAGGCAGGCTGGTGGGCATGGACAGCTGGCTCCTTGCCCATGCCCACCCAGATGTGCAGAGTCGGCGTAGATACCTTAGAGATGAACACTCCCGGCTCCTGAACGCCAAACGGGTGGCTCGAGTGGTCCGAGCCCCCGACAATGCTGAGCCCCAGTGGGCCCCCTGCTCTGGGCAGCCGGATTTCCTGGGGACATGGGGGTGAGGGAGATTTAGGTGCTGCCCCGTAGACGGAACGGGTAGGTGGCAGAGGACTGAGTCCCAATCACCAGTTTGGGAGACACACAAAGCCGTTCAAGATGTGCATCAGGAAAGGGGAGGGCCCGGCTATGTCCGATTGCCTGGCCCAGCTGGCTCCGACCACAGCCTCATGGACCACAGTCATGTGACCCAGGCAAGGGCAGTGGAGGGGGGAGGCTGATGGGGGCCGAGCCAGTCTGAAAAGACAGGCAGTGTCAGCACAAGAAGAGGTCCTGGGGACCATGGCCACGTCCTTGGAGCTGCGGAGGTGATGGGGGCCCAGGGGAAGCTCACCTCCACTGGATAGGGCCCCTCCAGGGCGATGGCAAGCAGGCTAGGGGCCAGCTGTGGTGGGCCAGGCTCTCCAGGGCAGGCAGTGGTTGGGGTGGCGGCAGCAGGAGGCGGGGGGGAGTGTGGGGGGGGACTGGGGGGCAGGGGCAGCCCGGTCTCCCGCTCCAGCAGCAGGGCGATGGTAGGTGAGGCGGCAGTGAGCAAGGACACGGCGTGGTCGTGCCGGGCCTCCGTCATGTCCACGCCATTAATCTGCAAGAGCGGTGCCTGGTCAGCGTCCAGCATACAGGGTGCCGGCTACCACCTCGCCCCTAGCCCGCCCACTCACCGAGAGCACACGGTCGCCAACCTGCAAAGTACCCGCCCGGTGGGCAGCACCTCCCTCGGCGATGCGGGAGATGAAGATGCCCTGGGAAGGTGAGGGGAGGTCACCATGAGGCCTGAGCCCACCCTGTCCCTGCTGTCCTCGCTTGGCCCCCCGCATACCCGGCTCTCACCATGTCACCAGTCCGGTAGGGGGTGGAGCCTTTCCCACCGGCAATGCTGAAGCCCAGGCCCTTGTCACTGCGCACCAGGCAAGCAGCATGGCGCTGGCGTAGGGGCCCAGGGTCCGGCGGGGGTAGGGACAGGCGGAGGCCACCTGGGCGCCTGTCCCGGGGGCTGTAGTCGTCCTCGGGCCGAAGTGGTGTGACCGTGACCGCATTCTCTGGCTCTACCATGCGCTCCCGCCATACCCGCATCTGCACGGTGGCTCCCGCCCCCCGCAGAGCCTCCACAGCCTCGTGGTGTTCAGCGCTCTGCAGGGCCACGCCGTTCACCTGTGGGGGGTAGGCTGAGGCCGGCGTGGCAGTGCCCAGCCTCAGGGCTGGGGAGGATGCAGTCCCACACTCTGCACTGCACAGCCCCCCACCCCTCCAACCAGGGGAAGAGCACCCCTAGGCCCTAGGTAGGACGTTGGGTACCAAGAGGTTCCAGCACCCCCTTCGGGAACAGTCTCCCAAGGCAGAGTCCATGGCAGCCGCCCTCCTGGGGCCTCCCACCACAATGGGGGGGGGCCGCCTGAGCATGCTCGTTAGTGGGCCTGGGGGTCTCACCAAAAGCCCCGCCAAGCAGTGGGGAAAGGCGACAGGGAGGAATGGGGGGGCACAGGCCCTCAGCAATCTCACCTCCAGGAGCTTGTCCCCGACTCGGACTCCAGCTCGGGCAGCAGGTCCATCCTCGGATACTCGGGAGATGAATATACCCTGCCGGGGCAGGTCAGAGGTCAGCAAGGTGGGAGAACCCTTAGATGCCCTCCAAGCCTCCACCCACAGGGACTTTGCTCCCTGCCCCTGATTCTGCTGAGATCGAAGGCCCAGCTGGGCACCAAGTGAGCCTTTTACGTTACATTGCTCTCCCATGTTTACACACGCGGCGCCTCCACAGCAGCAGGGAGCCCCAGGTGCACCAAAGACCCCAGAAAAGAATGAGTCCCAGAGCTTCAAAGTCACTCAAAGGGTAGCAGGCAAAGACGCTAAGGATGGGGAGCCGGGGAATCGGGGGTGGGCGGAGTAGGGGCAACACAGGCCCTCACCTCATCATCTCCCTTGTAGGGGGTGGAGCCCTTGCCCCCAGCGATGCTGATGCCCAGACCCCCTGTCTGCCGTACAATGGTGAGAGTTAGCTGGAAAGACAAACAGACATGGGGCTGTCCAGGTCTGTCCAGCAGGGGAGGAGAGGGGAGCTGGTCCTCCTGGCAGCCTGGCCTTGGGCCCCAGAGCACTGTTGTGGGGGCCAGCACCACACCTGCAGATAGACTGCCTGAGACTGTGGGGGGCCCTCAGCAGGACCAGTCTGCCCGAGCGCCTGGGCACCCATACAGGGGGGCAGTGCAAGCAGAGGGAAATCGCGAGCCCGCAGCCCCGAAGCCAGCAAGAGCGGCAGGCGGTACCGACCTCCTCTTCCTCAATGCGGGCGGGCTCTATCAGCAGGTTATTGGCCTGGTCAAACGACACCCCCTGTTAGGACAGGACCAGCGAGGCATGCAGGTTAGCGCCGCCACCGCGCGCCCGGCTGTGAGGCATGCAGGTTAGCGCCACCACCACCACCGCCCGCCGCGCCCGGCTGTGAGGCAGAGAGAGAGCGCGAGAGCCCACCGAGCCCGTGCCCTAGTGCCACCTGTCTGCACACCGCCTGCAAGCTCGATGGTGAGCTGGACACCCCAGCCTGCAGGTGTGAGGGTCCCCTCAGGTCCACCAGGAAGGGCAGGGGCACATCTGGGAGCCAGGGGCCGTCTGCTGGGAGACTGACCACTCCCTGTTTCTCAAGGCTAGCCACGAGGCATGCTGGTAGGGTCACTGCTGGGGGTACCCTGGTCTCGGGCTGCCTCAGGCGCAGAGTCATCTTAGACCCCTTAAGGGAACCATAGGATGAGGGGATGGGTTTTGGGAGGTGGTGGTGGTGGTGGTTGGGGGCCCTGGCTTCTAGAGCCCGGCCCCTGCAGGAACCGGGAGACACCAGACCGCCACGGTAGGTAGCCACCTGGGGGGATGTGAGGAGCATCCTGCATCAGCCCCTGTGGCCCCGAGCTCCCCTTGCCAGACACCGACCCCACAGCCCAGCAAACAGCAAGTGAGGCTGACACAGCGCGGCCTTGAGGGCCCAGACCTGCATCCGGCTTCCCTTGCTCGGTGTCAAAGGTCAGGAGGGTCACAGGTGGAGACACACCTTGACAGAGGGTGCAGAAGCCACGACCTCCTCCTCCTCCAGCTCCTCCTCCACTGTCCCGTCCTCCTCCTCCTCAGGCCCAAGAGCCCAGGGCGAGTGGGGACCGTTGTGCCAGCTGCTGGGCCCTGCCTGGCCCTCACCATCTGGCCGTGCCCCCTGCAGCAGGGCCACGACTGCCTCCGGCTGCGGCAGCTTCGAGATCTTAAAATGCTTCTTGTAATGTGGCGTGTCCTTGCGGATCAGCCGCTGCCGTCCACCTGCTGCAGGCCAGGCAGACTCGGCCTGCCCTTCCTCGTCCTCGCTGTCCTCTCTCGGCAGCAGCGTGTCCTCTGCGAAGTGCACTGTGGGCTGTGGGCACAGGTGTGAGGGGTTGGCTGCCCAGCTTGGTCCCAGCCCACGCCCTCCTCTGAGGGGCTCAGGTGGGCTGTGCAGCACTGTGAGGTCAGGGAAGGAGGCCCCAAGGGCAGCAGATGGGGTTTCCAGGGGTCCCCTGCAGCTGAGGGTGACACATAGGGAAGGCTGCAGACCAGAGTCTACTTCACTGAGGGGGTACCGAGGTTTGAGATGGAACCTGCCCTGTATTCCCACCTAGAGAAGCCCCCTCCCCAGGATCCTTGGCAACACGGCCCCAGGAGAGCCCCACCCTCTGGTAGTACCCCCAGTCCCACGGCCATCCGTGTGACCTAGCAGTCATGCACACCACGAGTCCCCCAACTTCTCCCAGCCCAGCCTTACCTCCTCATAGTCCTCCTCTGGGCTGCTTGGCAGAGTTTCCTGCTGGTCTAGGGTTTCCTCCTCAGCCGGAAGGCCCTCACACTCCCCCTCGGAGCCGCTACTTGCAGACGGACGTGAGGCCTCGCTCAAGGCAGAATCGGTGCTCAGCCTCTTCTCCTGAAGCAGGACGGCAGGACACGGCCGGGCGCTGGTCCCTTTGCTGGTGTTGCTCCCACCCTGCGCTCCCCGGATACATCATTCCCCCCACCCAGGTCTTAATCCACTCCCAGTGGCCTCAACAGCCCCCACCCTCACCACTCCAGACACCTCCTCGTCGGGTGAGGGTGGCTGGGGGCCAGGTCTGCAGGGGGTGGCCTCGTTGCGCCGCTCCTCGATGCCCCTCTTCATCACTTTGAGCTCGCTGGGGTGCGGTGTGGCGCGGCGCTGCAGGCCCTGTAGACATGACATGGGTGAGGGACAGGGGCAGGCCAGGGGTCAGGTGGTGCCCCGCCCGGGGACCCCATCCCCCCATACCCGTGATTCAGAGGCAGCCTCCTCAGCATCTTCTTCCCCCGTGGGCTCCTCCAGGAAGTGGATGACACTAACGCGGCTCAAGGGGGCGTTGCTCCAGGTCTCAGAGGGGCTGTGCTGCTCAGTGTCCTCTGTGGGGGGGGGGGGGAGAGGGTGTCAGGAGACTGGCCCCCTGGGGACCTAGCCCGCCCTGGACACTGGCACCTACCGAGGCTGGGTGAGGGCTGCTGTGGTAACAGGTAGCAGGTGAGCACCTTCTCGCCGGTGCGGACATCGTCCTCCGTCTGGAAGCGCAACATAGGCTGGGCCTGGTTCTCCGCCAGCCACAGCGCTTTGAGGTTGAGGTGGGTGAGCGCGAACGGCAGACTCTGCAGCCTGCATGGGGAGGATGGGCGATTTCAGTCAGTGGAGGGCGTGTGGGTGTGACCAGCAGGGGCCAGGGGCGGGGAAAGTGACCCTCACCGGTTCCCAGCCACGTCGAGCACGTGCAGCTCGGCAGTGTGCGCCAGCTCTGGGGGCAGGACAGCCAGACGGTTGTCCCTGAGGGAGAGCACACTGAGCGCCGAGCAGCTCCCAATCTCGGGCGGCAGCTCCTCCAGGTGGTTGCGGTCCACGTTGAGGTTGGTCAGCTTGCTCAACTTCCCCAGGGACCGGGGCAGAGCCTGGTGTGAGGGAGGGGCAGCTAAGAGTCTCCGCGCCCACCCCCGCACTGCCTGACGCTGGCCACAACCCTGCACCAGGCACACCTGGGGTGGCAGACCCAGACTTAGCACTTAGCGCCTCCAACCTCATCCCTGAGCTGTCCCTCGCCATCTGTGCCAGGCTGGCTCTGCTCTGCCCGTCCCTGCTCGTCTGCACCTGACCTTGGGGCTCCCGGAGAACATCTTTCCCAGGGCCCTGCAGCCTCTGCCCACAGGGGGATCCCATCACACCCCTCCCCAAACGTCCTTAGTGCAGACCTCCTCCCATCTGCAGACATAGCTACACAAATCTATATTCACATACACATGTACCTACGCACCTGTGTGCCCACCCTACACATCTATACGTGTATACCCAAACACATGTCTACACACTTGTCTGCAGGTACACCTGCACACGTCTAAATGCACATACACCCGCACACATATGTAGCTGCATACCTGTATGCACACATACCTGCATCCATCTACCTATATGAACACACACTCATTTACACATATACACATGTATTCACACACCTATATGTACATATAAGCCTGCACACACATGTATCCAGTGTCTGGAAACACACCTACACATGTTTATGTGCGCACATGCTTATACACATATATCCACACATGTCCCGACGCTTGTGTACAGAAACCAGCAGACATCTACATGCATGCAGACACACCTGCCCATGTCTGCAAACACATGTGTACAAAACACCTTCACACATGTATGCAGACATACTGTACATACTATAGACACACATTTGTGCACATATCTGCATGTATACAACCTACACACTTGCATGCACACACACCTCACATGTTTATAGTACATCTACATGCCTGTCTGCAAACACAGCGACACACGTCCATATACAGGATTACACATGTATGTATACATACATATATGCATATAAATATCAGCACACAAGTAGTTCCTATAAACCTGCTATCTACACACACATACACAAACACACCTGTACCCAACACATACAAGGTCTTCATGAAAAGCGGAATGGACATTGCTAGTTCACCACCAACCTGGCCCTTGGCTTATACACATGTGTATGTCCAGCCCTGCCCCAGTGCTCAGTCGCTCATGCCTGAGGTCCCAGCCCACCGGGTCCTACCGTTAAGAGGTTCTCGGTCAACACCAGCTCAGACAAGTTCTCACAATCCCCAATGGCCTCGGTCACCTCACAAAGGCGGTTCTGGTCTACCTTCAGGATGGACAGCTGTTTCAGCTGGCCTAGGGGTGGGGAGACACGGTGTAAACCTGAGTGTGAGGCGGCCGGGCAGACTTTTGGGTACCCGACCGTCCCACAGAGCCATGTGTGCTAGCCCTCCCTAGCACCCAACACCAGATGTGTGCACCAAGACATTCCCAACCAGGGTAGGCTTGGTGCCGGTGAGCCCTCCCAGCCCCTGGCACACCGATGCCATCAGGCAGCCGCTGCAGCAGGTTCTGGGAGAGCAGCAGGTCCGTGAGCAGCGCCAGCCCACCGAGCTCTGCGGGCAGAGTCTCGAGTCGGTTCTCTGACACGTCCAGACAGACAAGGCGCCTCAGGTTCCCCAGCTCCTATGGGTCAGGCACACAGGGTCAAGGCGCAGTTGGGAAGGCAGGAGGGCCAAGGGAGCCGAGCCCAGACCCCACTCACCGGGGGCAGTGCGGACAGCTGGTTCCGGTCCAGCCACAGCTCACGCAGGTTGGGCAGAGCCCCCAGAGTGTCGGGCTGCAAGGTAAGTGGGGGTGAGTGTGACAGGTACAAGACCCCACCAGCCCCACACCCCCAGCCCTGGCCCCTTGTCCCGCACCAGCACTTCCAGGTCATTGCCTCCAAGATCCAGCTGTTCCAACTTGACCAGGAAGGACAGAGAGCTGAGGAGAAGCAGAGTGTGGCACTGTGTGGCAGGAGGCCCAAGGCTCTGGCCACCCCCCGCCCTGCTGGGTGAAGGACTGTGAGCACTCACGCAGGCAGGAATTTCAGCAGGTTCTCACGCAGCTCCAGGGTCACCAGGTTGGCCAGGCTGAAAGAGTGGGGGAGGGGAGCGGGTCGTGAGGATGGGATGGGTGGGACAGGGTAGCAGGGTAGGTGGTAGGGCACTCACTTGCCCACATCCCCTGGCAGCGACTGCAGGGACACGTCGTTCAGGGCCAGGTGGGCCAAGCTGCGCAGCTGAGTAAAGCCATCAGGGAGCCTAGAGGGAAGGCCACGAAGCCACTTCAGACATACAGCCAAGGCTCTAGCCCCCAACATGACTGATTGCGGAGCTGCTCCTCACCTCGACAGGGGGTTCCCACTGAAGTCAGCGATCTCCAAGGCCTTGCAGAACTTGATGCTCTCGGGGATCTCCGTGATATCTGTGATGGGAGGAGTCAGTGTAGAAAGGCACCCGGGCTCCCAGAGCACCCCGCTCCCTCCACCCTTGTGTCCCGCACCGTTCCGAGACACGTCCAGCTCCACCAATTGCATGAAGTTGGCCACTTCGGGGGGAAGGCGCTGGATTTCGTTGTCGCTGAGGCCCAGCTTTCGCAGGTTCAACAGACGGAAAAAGGGCTGTGAGAGGGGGGCGTGGTCAGCAGAGGGCCCTCCAGGACAGAAGTGTGCACCTGGACTCAGTCCTCTGGGTCCTACACGCCTCAGACCCTGCCTCATCCGCCTCCAGCAGATCCCGCAGAAACCTGGGAGCCCAGTCACAACTCTCCGGCCTCAAACAGGGGCACCAAGGTCAGACAGACAGACAGACAGACAGACAGACACACACACACACACACACACACACACACACACACACACACAGCCTGAGACACGAGGCTCAGACCGCAGAATCCCCGGTCCCCACCAGGCTGCTTGCTCCATCGCCCATCCCACTGTCCCCTGCAGGTCTCTGCTACCATAGCAGGTAAAGCCCGGGCGCTGCCAGCCCAGCTTCAGGTGACCACGGGGAGACGCCTCCGCAGCTGGAACCCCGCCCTCTGGGGCAAATGGCCCCCAGGCACCGGCGCTAGGACGAGGGTCTCCGGAAAGTCACGACCTGCTTCCCTGGCGTTTCTCTCCCAGCGATCCGGGAGCAGACCTTGCCGCGCTGCGACTCGCAGCCCCCCACCAGTGAGTGAAGCCCACTAGGACCACTCCCCCGGTCCTCCCCACTGTCGTCATCCTCCCCCCCCACCCCCGAGTCGCTCAGTCTCCTCCTCTAGGCCCGGAGCCCCCCAGGTCAGGCACCTGGGGCCCGTCAGGGCGGTCGAGCCGGCCGGGAGGGTGGGGCCGGGGGGAGCGGCTCCGGCCAGTCGGAAGCAGCAGGGCCGGCTGGGAGCGACGCTGCCCCACCCGGCCAGGCGCGGCGGCTCCACGGCAGCCCCACGGCCGCTCACCTTGGGCAGCTCGCGCAGCTGGTTGGCGTCCAGCAGCAACTCCTCCAGGCTGCGGCTGTAGCGGTAGATCTCCTCGGGAACGGCCTGCAGCGAGCAGTGCCGCCGGTCCACCGACTCCACGTGCCGGTTGCAGCGCCACAGCGGGATGCACTTGAGCATGGTGCGGGCGGGCGGGCGCGGGCTCGGGCCGGGGGGCGGGGCGCGGCCCGCATGAGCCGCAGGGGCGGCCGGCGGCTGCTCGGCCGGCCGCGCTCGGGACGCTCAGGGGTCGGACGCAGGCGGTCTGGGGGGCGCGGCCCGGTGGTGCTCAGGCGCTGACGAGGAGGAGGCGGCGGCGGCGGCTCCGCATCCCGCCGGCCCGCTCCTCTCGTCCCGCCCGCTCGTCCGCTGTGCCGCAGCCGGAACCGCCGCCGCTGCCCGCCGGACTGCCCCGCCGACACCCGCCCGGCCGCGCGCAGCCCGCCGGGAAGCCGAGTCCGGCCCTTACCGCCTCTGCGCCGCGAGAACTACAAGCCCCAGAAGAAACTGCGGCGGCGGCACCACCTCCGAGGACCCGTAGTGGCCGCGCGTAGCCTGCCGGGAAATGCCTTCCTGCCCCACCGGCGAGCGGCACACTGGGAAATGGTGTTCCTGCAGGTCTACCTGACATGGCCCGCCTCCCGCGCTCCCTCTGGCCACGTATCTAAACCTTCAGCCCGGTCTAGCGGCCCACGCCCCCCCCCATCACGTGACACGAATCATCGTAAATCCAGGCATCATGTAGGCTCTGTAGGGCTGTTTCCTAGACCTGGGGAGCTGGCCTACCTTCCCCCACCCCCCCAGTACTTCCTCTGCAGGTAAAGCTGGGTCGGGTGGAAAGCCCCAACTCACCCCAGCTGCATGGGGCAGTTAAGTACCAGCACATCCAACAGAGAGGACACTCCAAATCTCCACCCCCTCACTGCAGTTCTCAAGCCCCCAGAGCTCCCTGCCTGACTGCAACAAATGTCAGCACCCAAGTCCCCACCCACCAGGTCCTTGGCTCTGCTAAAGCCTGCAGGGGCACACGACGCCGGTCAAGACACAGGAGGCTGGGGCCAGCAGCAACGTCTGCATTTATATCCACACAGTGGGCCCGATCAGGCCCTGGGATACCACAGATCGTTTTATAAAACGCAGAGAAGACAAGGGGCGAGTCCGGGAAGGGGCCAAGGTCACGCGGAGAGATCACTATTGTCAAAACGTTCCTGGTCATACACTTCAGCCACCACCTTTCGGCCCGCGAACCAGCGCCCATTCAGGGCCTGGATGGCCTTGTGAGTCTCAGAGGCCATGGAGAACTCCACAAAGATCTTCACAATGATCTCGGCGTCATCCTCCTCGCCCTGCTTCTCCTGGTAGATGATGACACGGTTCACAGCCCCAAACTTGCCGCATTCCTCGGTGACCTCCCCCTCCAAATCATCATCAATGTCCTTGGGGTCCACCATGTTGCGCAGCACCATCACTGTGGACTGGGGTTGGGATAGGAGGAGGACAGCTGAGCATTGTGGCCAGACAGGACCCATGTCCCGCCCACGCACCCTACCCCGCCTGGCTGCCCACCCACCTCCTGCTTCCGGAGCAGCTTCTGCATGACCATGTGGCGGGCACTGCTGCCCGAGATGCTCATATGCTCCTGCTCGCTCAGCATCTCCGGCCGCTCAGACTCGGGAAACAGCTCCTCTTCTTCCTTCTCCTTCTTAGGTTCCAGGAGACCCAGCGCTGGAGGGCTAGCAAGGATGGGGTTTACTACCCCCACCGAGGGGATCGTAACCGGAATGGGAGGACGGGCCGGGGTCACACCTGCAGCAGGATCAAGGCAGACCAGCAGTCACGCCACTGTCTTTCCCCGGGGAGCGCTGAGCTGCTCAGCTGAGGGCAGCCAGTGGCGGGAAGCCAGTAGACATCCCTTCCCTCACTCACCTGTGATGACACCAGGGGCCTGGGCAGCCATGACAGCTTGGGGCAGAGCGCCCAGAGGCTGGGCTAGCGTCAAGGCAGGTGACACCAATCCTGGCGTGGCCAGCGTGCCCAGCACTGCTGCTCCAGCCACTGCTTCCTGCAAGCCCAAAGGCCACTGTGCTCAGTCCTCAGAGAACCAGGGCTTGCTCACCCATAGTTAGAACCCCCCAATGGCAGGAGAGCTCACCTGCGCTGTGATCTTGGCTGTGGCTGCAGCTGCAGCCACTGCAGCGGCAGGCGGGAGACCTCCAGGTGTGGCAGGCGTGAGTAGGGGCATGGGGGGGGTGACGGCCTTGCCCACCCGCAGGTACTGGCCTCCCAGGTCAAAGAGGTTCATGGACGACACAGCATCCTGGGACGACTGGGCCTTCTCGTATTCTGCAGGCAGGAGCAGCAGTGAGAAGGACAGGCCTCCATCACGGCCCCTCCGTCCCACCATGGCCCTGGGGCTCACCGATGAAACCATAGCCCTTGTGCTTGCCCGTTGTGGGGTCCCGGGCCAGCGTGCAAGACTTAATCTTGCCAAAGGCCTCAAACACGCTCTTGATGTCATCATCTGAGAGATCCTGGTGCACCGAGGCCACGTAGATGCGATTGAAGGCCCGCGCCTCCTCAGCCAGCTGGTCAATGATGGGTTGGGCCTGCCCGATGTTGCTGGGCCTGCCCACCTGGGGAGAGGGAGGGGCCACTCTGCATTTCTGTGGGGGACTGGGTGGAGGTCCAGGCACTAGGGACTCAAGGTCTCACCTTGATGTTCCTGCCTCCCAGCATCACGGAGTTCATCTGCTCCAAAGCCAGTTGTGCAGCCTCTGGGACCTCGTATTCCACAAAGGCAAAGCCCTGCGGAGGCCCATAGGGAGGTACCCATCAGGTCCGGGCCCGGGGCAGAGCAAGGGGCAGAGCGAGGGGCAGGCTGGTGGTGACGCTCACCTTGTGCTTCATCGTGACCGAGTCCCAAGACATATCTATGCTCTTGATGGGGCCAAAGGGCGCGAAGGCCTGGCGGATGGTGTCCTCCCCAAGCTCATAGTAGATGGAGCCCACGTAGACGCGGCACATGATGGCCAGCGCCCGCTGCCGTTGTGCCGCCATCTGGAGCAGGACAGAAGTGGGGGAGAGAACCACTGGCTCATGAGGGGGAGCCAGAGTGGGAAGCCCGCTCCCCGTCTGGTCCACCCACACGGCAGCAGAAAGGCTTGGCACCTGCAGAGGCCTAGGGGTCAACAGGACCCCATCCTCCTGAAGGCAGGCCAGAACCAGAGGCAGAGCACAGGTACAACCCCAGCTCCCCAGGCTGATGGGCAACAAGGCCCAGAGCTGAGGTCGGGGCCTCCCACCGGCCTGGCCACGTCCTTCGGCAGAGGGAGGCGGAAGGGAGGGAGAAGCCACCAGGCTGGGGCCTTGGGTCGGAGGCCAGAAGACAAGCGGGTAGAAGAAGGGCAGATGGCGGGCAGAAGATGGGCAGAAGAGCACCCTGGGAGACGCCATTGGGCCCAGAGGGAGGAGTCGCTGATGTTTGTGGCTGGCTACCTTGGGCTCAGTGTCAAATGTCCTCCCCATGCCCAAAACCCCTGAAAAAGGGCTGCCTAGAGCCCTCCTCCACAGCCAGGCGGGCTTGGCCCTCAGGAGAGATCCGAGAGTCCAGAGTCCCCAGAAAGGAGGCCGGGAGGTGAGGGGCTGGGCAGGCCCAGAATAGAGTTGCCTAAGTGATGAGGGACCCCACACCTCACAGAAGGTAGGCTGGGCAGGGGTCGCAGAGCCACAGGCAGCAGACCACCTGGCTCAAAGGCAGACAAGTGGGCCCGAGTCTCCTGCCCCTCCTTAGACGGCTCCCCGCACCAAGGCCCCGGCAATGAGAGGCTTGCTTCACTTTCTCACATCAGCTGGCCTAGCGGGGGCCAGGCTCCGCCACAGAAGGGTTTAAAAATAAGGCCCCACGTCTCCCCTAAAGCAGGCCCCATGGGCCTCCTAACTGTATGGGGCTTCCCAAGGGGGCACAGCTTCCCTCAGACCACAAATTCCCCCGAAGTGGGACCAGCCCGTGCACAGTTCTGTGTGGACCACTCCCTTCTATTACAAGGGCCCCGACCACGGGTCCAGGTAGAGCCTCCATGTAGGGCTCCCGAGGTCCCACCCACAGAAGACACTGACTGGCCTCTCTCAAATAAGCCAGGTCCCAGAGCTGGGCTAAAGCTCCCGGAGACCAACACACCCAGGGATGGGGTGGGTCATCTGCCCCGTCATGGCAGCGCCCCACAGAGGGGGCCATGTCCTCCTCAGCCTCCCCAAACTCAGGGTCCAGTCTCCTTTGGAGTGGCCTCGGGGAAAAGAGGAGGCCACCTTCCTCCCCTGCCCTCTGGGCCCGCAGCCAAGGTGCCACCTCTCCAGTGAGGCCACCAGCTCCCTGGTGGCGCCTCAACCCTCACCATGGCCCAGGCCTACGGCCCAGGCCCTCACCCTTCCCTCTTGCTGGCTCAGGGCCCCCAGCCCCCCCTCCCCAGGCCATCTGCCCTCCCTCCAGGGTCTGATGGGGCCCTGAATTAGGAGCCCCTCTCTCCTCAGGGGCCTGACCCCAACCCGGGAGCCAGGGCAGCCTGGAGACTGCAGCCGTGCATGTGGGGCCTGCGGCTGCCCTCCCTGACTCCCTGACCGGCTGCCCTCCGCAGTTACCTGGCCGGTTAGACTTAAGGGGGCCCTCAGAGGAAGGGGCCTCCCCGGGTGGTCCGGGGGGGCCCCGTACACTGGCCCGCCACACCTGGCGCTCTGCTGCGCTCGTCCAGAGCGGGCGGGCAGCGAGGCCCCCCTCTAGCCCTGACTAAGAACATGAGCCCAGAAGAAGTGAGCAAGTCTATTGACCGATTGCAAAGGCGAGAGAGGATCTCCAAAGCCCATTGTCACTGCTGCCATCTGAAAGACAGTAAAGACAGAGTTCAGTCTGTTGGAGCCGAGCAGTCCCCTCTCGTCAGCACCTCACGCAGACACTGGCAGGCCCGGTTCCCGCCCTGCAGCCAGGCCGCCCGCCGGCCTGCCTTGCCTGCCACACTGCTGGCCACTGGCTGCTGCCAGCGCCCGCTCAAGGGAGCCTCAGAGCCCCCTGCTCAGCCCTGCAGCCTGGCCGGCCAGCAGAAACCAAAAAGGGAGGGAGGGAGGGAAGGAGGGAGGGAGGGAGAGAGGGAGGGAGGGAAGGATGGACAAAGGAGGGACGCATGGAGAACCTGGCCACCTCCTGGCAGCTTGCAAGTCTGAGGGCTGGGTGGGGTGGGGCTCGAGGCCCAGGGACTGCCTCCAAGCCTGGGCCAGGTCTACAGCCTGACTTACTTGTGGCCCAGGGCCGCTGCACAAAGGCTGGGGGCCAGGGTGTGGACAGAGGTGACACTGAAGGTGGAGAGTGGCCGGGGTCTAGTGGGCCTCAGGGGGGGGCCTGGGGGTCCCCAGAAGGAGCCCCTGAGGCAGGAGCAGGAGGAGGAGAGAGCGCCGAGGTGGGGGGGGGGGGCAGACAGGGGGCTCACCTGCAGGTTGGTAAGCTGCTGTTGCTGGTGCGCTATGGTCTGCTTCACCAGCACGCTCTTGATGCTCTGCTCCATGGCGTACTTCTTGGCCTGTGGGAGACGGTGCTGAGGAGCACTGGGGGGCCGGCCTGCTGGGACACGGCCTTCCTCCGAGCCCACCAAGCCCCCACTCCCAGCCCCCTGACCCTGGAGCCCCTGCTCACCTTCTGGAGGGCCTCTTGCTGCTCAGGGGTCAGGGGGGGCAGCCCCAGCTTGGAGGCTGTGCTCTGCCCATTCTCCATCTTGATGGTGTCAGTGCCCTGGGGGTGGGGTGGGGTCTTTAGACAATGGGCTCCCCCCGCTTCCCTCACACAGCCCCCAAAGGTGTCTGTGGCCTGGCTGAGCTCTGCCCTCCCAGCCTCCAGGAACTTATGGGGAGGACACAGACTGAGGCAGGCTACCCAGAACCCTCTGTGCTCTGTAGTGGAGCAGCCCTCAGCTTTCCTCAAGGTGGGGGCCATGCTCAGGGTTGTCTGCACCAGCCACTTTCTACTCCCAGAGTGCCCTAGGCCCAAGCCATCTTGACCTGCTCACAGTCTGGGAGGCACTTGCCACAGCCACAGGTACATGGCCCCTGGTTACAATGACTGCCAAGGCCACCCATGGGGCCAAGCATGGAAGAGGATCTCTGCAGGCACATACTGTGGGCAGTGGTCATGCCCCAGCAGCCCCCAAGAGAAGCAGAAGCAGACCAGTCATGGGACACAGGGGACCCGGCCACCAGGGCCAGCACATGCCCTCTCCCTCCTCTTTTGTAAGGGACAGAACACACCCATGTCAGCAGACCAGAACCAGGACACACAGGCTGATGGGTTTGTTGGGGTCTCACTACAGCATGGAGATGGCATGAGGCCTGCACCCAGTGGCAGATGGTAGGGAGCAGAACGGTCACAGGCCCGGGGCCCAGGAACCCAGCAGCCAGTCCTTCATGCTGGATTGGGGGCTTGGGTCCAAAAAGCAGGCAGCCCTGGAGGCCCTGGGGGTCCCGAGCAGGCTCTGAGGTCAGGCTCGGCTTTCCCTGCCCCCTGCTCACCCGAGCCCAGTGTGCTCAAGTGGGAGGGGCCCCACGAGGAGGGGCTCAGACCCCAGAGCCCCGAGTCACCATGGTGATCAATGCTAGCCTCTCAGCCCCCTAGAAATTGTCAATACCCTCTTTGTCTTACGGAACAAAAGGCCCTTTCCCCCCCAGCCAACAATCTGAACAAGCAGCCCAGGCTGTGGCGGGCCCCCACCAATCCCACACGGCAAGAGCAACTTCCCAGGACCCGGGGGCATACCATGCTGTGGACCCTGGGGTGGGGCACAGGGAGGACAGGCCACCCTGCCACTGTGTGAGCCCCCCCTGCCTCCCCCTTCTGGAGGTGGGTGATGCCACAGAGGCACACAAAGAAAGCACTGCCAACCAACAGTGAGCCCCGCCCCCCCGTGCCAGCTCCTCCCCACCCTGAGGGACCACAGGCCGGCCCCCAGGCCCCCTTCCCAGCTGGATGCTGCTGTGTTGGGCTCTCTGGGTTAAACAAGACAAGACTAGATGTGAGGACTTGCATTCTGGGCCTTAAAAAGAGGCACAAGATCTGACCAGTATTCCCACCCTACCTGTCCCAAAGCACCACCTAGGGGAGAGGCAGGGCCAGGAAGCTGGGGGAGGGTGGGCGCAGTGGGGGCCCTCTCCAGGAATGCAGAGGAGGGTCCCTATGGTGGCCCTGGATGGACAGGCAGGCGGGCGCGCGCACACGCGCACACGCACACAGACAGACACACACGCACGCGCACGGGGGCGCGGGCGGGCGGGCGGGCAGGCAGGCAGGCGGGCCTGAGGGAGAAGAGATTTAAAGTCGGTACCTGAGGAGGCTTCCATTTGTCTCCTGCTGCCACCACTGCCGCTGCCGCCGCCGCTGCCACCGCCGCTGGCTCGGACCCCCCTCCTTGCTGGCCATTGACCTGCTGCAGGCAGGGAGGATGTTGTCAGGCAGCTAGGCCTCAGAACCCCACCCCACCATGTGCCCAGCCTGGGGCTGCCCTGGCAGACCCGAGCCAGCCCCAGGGGAAGATGGAGAGTCAAGCTGTGCCCTGCTCTCCTCAGTCTGCAGCTGTCCTGCGGCCACCAGCGGGCCCACCTCCCCTAGCATGGGACACAGACAGATCCCTGCCCCCCAGAAAACCATCATCTCCTGAGCCCCATTCATCCTCTGCAGGATCAGCCAACCAGGGATGGGTCAGGCTTGGGGGACTCACAGCCAGAGAGCAGCCCACTCAGCCCTCTCCCAGACACAATGAGGACCAGCAGGCTCAGGGTCACCCTCCCTGCTGCCCCTCAACCCAAACAACAGAGTGAAGGTGAGCCGGTCCATCCAGGGCTCCCCTCCAGGGCTCCTCTGACTGGTGGTCTCCTGATACCCACAGTAAACCTGACCTCCACAGAGATGGGGAGTGTGTGGGTCTCACCCTAACCTTCTAATGCCCTAAACTACTGGACCAGCCCGGGACAGGGCTCAAAAATCAGATGTGGTCTCAGAAGACTTTTGGGGAAAGGCCAGTCCCTTGAGGAGCTCACCCAGGCCACATCACATGTTCATCAGGGCCAGTGCAGGTTCTGGTTCTGCCTAGCTAGCCAGGTGTCTGGCAGGTTCTGAGGTCACGACCCCTCATCCCCACACAGCAGTGCCTCTGTGGGCAAGGCACACCCGAGAAGGTGGCATAGCAAGAGGGTTCTACACCAGGCACTGAGGAGCACTAGCTCCCCCACCTGCCAACACGGAGGCAAAGGACAGCTGGGACGTGGAGCAGTGGCCTGCTGTAACATCCCCCTAGCCTTGTGGGGGTGCTGTCGAATGGCTTCCAACTCACAGTGACTCTCTAAAGGGTTTCTGAGACTGTAAGTCTTTAGAAATCCCATGGAGCAGCTGGTAGATTCGAACTGCTGACCTTGCAGTTAGCAGCCCAGCTTAATCCACTTCACGACCAGGGCTCCTTGTGGCTCCCACAAAATGACTGGGCGGGGCCTCATAAGCTGCTGCTGGTTCACTCAGGGGGCTAATTCCCAAGCTTTTTATAGAGGATTAGTCAGTCCTGCCATCCTGCCAGGCTTGGACGGAATCACCACCACCAAGGGTCCCTGAGACGAGAAGTCCTAGACCCACGAGACAGCAGTGGCATGGGAGCTGGATGCACCAACCCAGGGAGGCAGAGAGCTGAGTAACTTGGGGCAAGCAGCTTCCTGGTAGGACACTTTGTACCATCTGCCAGAGCAGGGGAGAGGCGCTGAGAGACAGGCCGACCAGCAAGCAGGCAGTCAAAACAAAGCTGTCCTAACCACAGAACTAGATCCTTAAGGGTAAGCTGACGGTAGGTCTATGGAGTCAGTTCTGACACATAGTGACCCGATGAAGCAATGCCTGGTCCTGTGCTAGGCCCTCCACTGTCAGGGTTGAGCCCATGCTGCAGTCATATGCCCATCTATACCGTTGGGGGTCATCTTCTTTCTCACGGACCCTCTGCTATACCAAGCATGAAGTCCTTTTCGGGGGCGGTAGGGTGGTCGGAGGGAGTTGGTCCCTCCTGATGACAGACCCATCGTGGCTTCTAAGAAGCGTTCTTCCTATGTTTCTTGAAATTCAGATTTGTTTGTGTTCTAGTTTATTCACAGTCATTTCAATACTCTTGCCAACACCACAATTTAGATGCATCCATTCTTCCTTCTTCACTGTCCAGCTTTCACATGCATATGAGGTGATTGAAAATGCCATGGCTTGAGTCAAGTGCCCCTTAGTCTTCAAACTGACATCTTAGTTCTTTAAATTTTAAAGATGTCTTGAGCTGAAGGTACACCTAATATAATAAAGTACATCACTTGGTTTCTCAACTGCTGCTTCCACGAGTGTTGATTGTGGATCCAAGTAAAACGAAATCCTTAACAATTTTAACCTTCTCTCCATTTATCATAAGGTTGTCTACTAGTCCAGTTGAGGAATTTGGGGTGAAAGATGGATTAAAGAAGGATGTCTTCTTTACTCTTCACCAGACCGTGCTTCAGGTCCTGACAGCCTTCAGAAAGGTTACAAATGTAGCCTGTTGCTTCCCTAGTAACCCCACAACCTCAGAATAGCCTGTGAACTCCATGGGATGAGAGCATGTGAGGGAGGGGCAGCTTCTGTGAGAACTCCACTTCAAAGAGATCAACTTTCACACTGCTGATGCTCCCATGCCATTGTACATCTTCAGAGAAAGATGGCAGGAATACAGAGCCAAAATACGATAGGATGAATGTAAGGATAATGGATAATGTTTGCCCATGAAAACTAATACATAATTCACAATTATGTGTTATTTAAAAAAAAAAGAAATAAGTGGTTGATGTCCAATCATCTCAAGAGGTAGCATACGATACCGAAGAAGTCCAAGGTGCACTGAAGGCATGAGCATATAACATGGCTCTGGGAATTGACGGAATACAAATTGAACAAACTAATACAGCACTGGAACAAACTAATACAGCACTGGAAGCACTCATTTATCTATGGCAACAAATGTGGACAAGTACCTGACCAACTGATTGAACAGATGCATATCTGTGCCCATTCCAAAGAGAGATGACCCAGTGGATTGCAGAAATCATCAGACAATACCATTAGTAACCCGTTCAACTCAATTTTGTTAAAGATCATTTAAAAACAGCTGTACCAGTATAGTGACAGGAAACTACCATAGGTTCAAGCTGGATTCAGATAAGGACCGGAACAAGGGGTATTACTGCTGACGTCCAATGGATCTTGGCTGAAAGCAGAAAATACCAGAAGGATGTTTACCTGTGCTTCATTGACTACGCAGAAGCTTTTCACTGGGCAGCTCATGACAAGCTCTGGACAGCGCTGCAGAGAAGGAGTATCATCCTGAAACATTTCACTGTGCTAAGAGGAACCTGGACTTAGATTAAGAGGTAGGCCTTTCCAACAGAACGAGGGGACACTGAATGGTTTAGAATTAGGAAAGGTCTGCACCAGGGTTGTATTCTTTCACTATACTTATTCAGTTTGTATGCTGAGCAAATAATCAAAGAAGCTGGATTATATCAGGAAGAACATGACATCAAGATAGGAGGAAGGCTCATTAGCATCCTGTGACATGCAGATGATACAACCTTGCTTGTTGAAAGGGAAGAGGACTTAAAATACTGTTGAGGGTCAAAGGCCAGTCTTTGGTAAGGGTTGCACCTCAGTATAAAGTAAAGAAAATATCCTCACAACTGGATCAATAAATAACATTGAGATAAATGAAGAAAAAATTAAAGTTGTCAAAGACTTCATTTTACTCAGATTCACCATTAACACTCACTGAAGCAGCAGTCAAGAAATCAAATGAGGTATTGCATTAGGCAAGCCTGCTAAACAAGACCTCTTTAAAGTGTTCAAGAGCAAAGATGTCAGTGGGAGGACGACGGCAGTGTGCCTGACGCAAGCCTCAGATGAATGTGAAAACTGGACAAAGGATAAAAGAGACGACAGAAAAATTCACGCATTTGTGTAATGGTGTTGGAGATTATTAAAGGTACCATGGACTACCCGAGGAAAAATCTGTGTTAACACAAGTACAGCCAGAATGCTCCTTAGATGCCAGGATATGCAGATATTGTTTCTCACACTTTGGACAGGAGTAATCTGTCCCTGGAGAAGGACATCATGCTTGCTAAAGTGGAGGGACAGCAGCAATGGGCTCAAACATAGCAGCGACAGTGAGACTGGTATAGGACAAGGCAATGCATGGGTCACTATGAGTCCGTACCGACGCAACAGCACCTAACCACAACAATATGGCCCAAGTGTCTCTACATCTGTAAGCTGAGAGGATGACAATGACGGTGCCTGTCTCCAGGACTGCTGAGAAGACTCCAAGTCATTCCGCAGAGTGTCTGAGCCAACCCCGACCACAGGGTGTATTTGGAGTCCCCAAGAGGAGGGTGGCTGCCGGAAGCCACTTCCACCAGTCCCAGCACTCCAGCCAGGGTCGAGGAACAGGAAGAGTGGAGTTGAAAGGCACCAAGCCACCAGGGAAGCCACACACTATGACAGGGCTGAGGTGCTGCTTGGGAGGAGTCAGTATCCCCAAGCATGCACAGTAACCACTAGACAGAGGACAGAACCCAGGAAACATTTCTTAGGACTGAGCTAGTGAGGTCAGCCCTGACGCCTCACTCCCAGATCAGATGGGGTCAGTTACAAGAAAATCTTTGAAGCCTGAGAGGATCCCAAAAGGCAACAAACACCCCTGTGAGAACCCCACCTGACAGGGCTCAGACTGAGTGTCTGCCCACGTGCAAACCCCCCCCCCCCCCACAAGATGATGCTCCATTTCTAGCACCATGCTACTGAAGAGCAGGGCCCAGCACAGTAGTCTGGTCCCAAGCAGCCAGCCCCCCACCAGGTCCCCTTTCCTAGACTCGGGCTTGGTGTTCACGCTGCTTTGTGGGTGCCACAGGAGGGAACCCACCTTCGCAGATGTCCCAATCCTCGTCTCTGAGCATCCCTGGCCTTTATTACCCAAGTCTCTGACCACTGCCCAGGGACAGCTAACCTGGCATCCCACCACCTCCAAAGGTAACCTGCTCCCATGGTTCCCCATGAAGCAGGATTGGATAGGAAGAGAACAGTGAAGCTGGCCACGGGGGGCCACCAAACAGGGGGTCTTGTGCAGCAGCCCCTCCCCTGGGGAGATAGGGTCAGCTCCCAACTTAGAGCCCCACTCAGCATTCTCCCTGATCCTCGGAGTCTCCCGCCAAAGCTTGTCCTCAAACAGACCTCACAAATCACCCGGAGGTGGGCAGAAGCACGTTGGCTATGGCGGGGCTCAGCTTCATGAAGAGAAGCAGGGTCAACACACAAAGTGGAGGCAGAAATTACTACACGGGAGATCACTAGACTAGAGGGAAGGTGAGCAGGCATCTTCCTTCAATAATCAGGTTTTCATTGGCTGATTTTTTGTGGGGGTGGGGGGCTGGGAGTATAGCTCCAGGTCTTTCTTCCTAGTCTGTCTTAGCCTGGAAACTCTGCGGACACCTGTGCAGCATCACAGGCCTCCTCTGGCAGATGAGAGGTGGCTACGCATGTGGAGTATTGGCTGGGAGCTGAACTCAGGTCTTCTGTAAAGAAGGCAAGGGTTCTACTACCGAGCCACCGCTGCTCCCATCCTTCATGCCTACTTTCCAGTTGTGTCCATGCTGACCACCCACGTGGCTGTGCCGAGGGAGGTGGCCTGTGCGCCCCTGCCCCAGCGGTGGGCACCTTCCTCCTGGTACCCACGCTTTCTGAGCCCAACTCCTGCAGGGGTCCAGTCAGCGGCATCTGGGAGGGACAGCTTCCTCCCACCCAGGTCCGCAGTGACCACCAGACCTCGGAACAGGGCAGGGATTGCCTGTCTGAAGAGAGGACAAGTGGGGAATAACGGGATGGAGGTGCCAAAGCTCGTCACTGAACCCCTGGCCCCGGTCTGCTTCTCCCCCAAGCCCGGTGACGCAGTGCCCTGGGCACCCGCTTTGGCGCAGCCCCGCTTCAGACAAACAGTAGGAGCAGACGCCATCACGCTCATGAGCCCCCCATTTCAAGTCAGGGCCACAGCGCATGTCCCCGCCAGCAAAGGAAACACGACCATCCCCTGTAGGCCGACCCGATCGCACGCGGGGGCCGGGCTCTGAAGAACCCAAGCCAATGCGGACCCCGAGGCCCCAAGCGATAACCGTGAACCCCCAAGAGCCCGGCCCACCCGCGGGGCCGACAGGAAACTGTATCCGCGAGCCGGAAGCTGCGTCCGCAGCCGGACCCGGGCCGCGCGCTCCCGCCTCCGCCCCGCCCCCGTTTCACGAGACGAAGCGCCGTACGGGGCCGCGCAGGGCTCGGGAGTGGCCGTTGCGCTTCCGGGGTCCTTCTGCGACCTAGACCGGGCCGATGACCCGCTCCCGCCAGCTAAGGGGCAGCCCGCGCTCACTGGGATGCCACTTACGAGAGCTAAGGTCGCCGTCGCCATCTTGCGTCCGTCGCGGCCGCAGAGCGCGCCACTCGCTCCTGCTTCCTCTGCGGTCTCGCGCGATCTGTACGCCAGGAAAGATCGGAACTCTCGCGATAATACGCCTTTTCCCTAGCAACGTGGAGGGAGAAAGACAAGAGACTGGTAACGGGCGGAAGTGGGCGGGGAGGGGTGACGTTGGAGCGTCGCGCGGGGGCGTGCCGCCATCCCAGTTCCTCGCCCTGCCATCGCCCTGCAGACCTGCCTCTGAGGGTCGATCTCCGCCTCCATCCTCTTTCTGTCCCAGTCGGACCTCAGCGCGCACACTCTCTGCGGCCTCTGCTCCATCCCCCGGTGCGGGCCCCTTGATCTTCGCTCTGGGTGCGGCCAGACCCTTAAGGAAGTTCGCTGACTGACTTGAAGTGAGGGAGGTGACCAGAGAATCGCCATAGCTTATCGAGTTTGAGCTGCCGGCTCTCTCCATTTTAAGCATCTCTGAAGCCTGTGTGGGCAGTATTTTCTCTTTCCTGTTATGTGCCGTCCAGTCGGTTCCGACTCAGCGAGTCTGTATAGGGTTTCTGAGGCTGTAAATTTTGCAGGAGCAGAAAGCCTCACCTTTTTTTCACAAGGCTCAAACCACCGACCATGTGGTTCATGGTCCTGTGCACATCCTATTGAGCCACCGCGCTCTGTTTCCTGTTGTTAGGTGCCGTCGAGTCGGTTCCTATGTCCAACATCGGGGGACCCTATACAACAGAACGAAGCCGCCCAGCCTGGCTCCATCCTCACAACTGCCCTATGCTTGAGACTGTGCCAATCCATCTCTTTGGGGTTCATCTTTTTTGATGTCCTACTTAGCGTAGTGGTTACGAATCGGGCTGCGAACCTTAAGGTCAGC
>NW_006408519.1:52537379-52541924 GCF_000296735.1 Chrysochloris asiatica
AACAACAACTTTACCAAGCGTAGTGGTTACGAATCGGGCTGCCAAACTCAAGGTCAGCAGTTCGACACTACCAACGGTTCTGCGGAAGAAAGATGAGGCATTCTGCTCCCGTAAAGATTTATAGCCTAGGAAACCCTGTGCAGGGTCACTATGAGTTGGAACTGACTCCACGGTATTTAATAACAACAACTTTACTAAACATGATATCCTTCTCCAGGAACTCGTGCTTCCTGATAATATGTCCGAAGTATGAGAGCCGATTTCTGGCTTCCAAGGAGCATTCTGGCTGCACTTCTTACAACAGAGATTTGTTTGTTTTTCTGGCAGTCCATGATATCATTACTATTCTTCTCTAACACCATAACTCAAATGCACCAATTCTTCCATGGCCTTCCTTGTTCATTGTCCAACTTTCACAGTTATAAGTGGCTACTGAAAACACCATGGCTTGCTCTTGAACACTTTAAGAGGTCTTGTGCAGCAGATTGGCCTTATACACTATGTCCTGTGATTTCTTAACTGCTGCTTCTGTGGGAGTTGGTGGTGGATCCAAGCAAAAGGAAAGTTAAAAGACAGTTTCCCTCTTTTCTCCATTTATCATGATGTGATTACTCCATTGATGAGGATTTTTGTTTTCTTTACATTGAGGTACAACCCGTACCAAAGGCGGTGGTCTTTGATCTTCGTATTTTAAGTCATCTTCACTTTCAGCAAGCATGGTTGTATAATCAGCATATTCAGGTTGTTAATGAGCCTTTCACCAATCCTGATGCCACATTCTTCATATAATCTAGTTTCATAGGGATATTTGTTCAGTTTACAGACTGAATCAGTGTGGTGAAAGAATACAACCCTGGCACACCACTTTCTTGATTTTAAACTAGTCAGTATTCCCTTGTTCTAGTCAAATGACTGCCTCTTGGTCTATGTACAGGTTCCTCATAAGCACAATTAAGTGTTCCAGAATACTCATTCTCTACAATGCTGATTATAATTTATCATGATCAGCACAGTCGGAAGCTTTTACATAATCAACAAAGCACAGATAAACATCTATCTGCTACCCTCTGCTTTCAGCCAAGATCCATTTGATATCAGCAATGATATCTCTTATTCCATGTCCTCATCTAAATCTGGTTTGAACCTCTGGAAGTTCCCTGTCAATGTCCTGTTGCAACCATTTTTGAATTATCTGTACCAAAATTTTACTTGCGTGTGATATTGATATAAATGTCCGATAATTTTCTCGTTCCGTTGGGTCACCTCTCTTTGCCATGGGCACAAATATGGATCTCTTCCAGTTAGTCGGCCAGGTAGCTGTCTTCCAAATTTCTTGGCAGAGATGAGTGAGTGCTGCCTGTGCTGCATCAGTTGGTTGAAAGGTTTAAATTTGTCTTCCATCAATTCCCGGCGCCTTGTTCTTTGCCAATGCCTTCAATGCACCTTGGACTTCTTTCTTTGGTACCATTGGCTCTTGATCACATGCTACCTCTTGAAATGACTGAACATTGACCATGTCTTTTTGGTACAGGGACTCTGTGTATTCCGTCTACTGTCTTTTGATGCTTTCTCCATCATTCAATATTTTACCCATTTGTTGTTGTTGTTAAATGCTGTCAAGTTGGTTCCAACCCATAGTGACCCTGTATATAGGGTTTCCAAGGAGTGGCTGGTGAGCTTGAACCCCTGACTTTGCAGTTCGAACAACTTTGCAGTCCAGCACATTAACCCATAGCGCCACACCAGAACTCTTCAATATTGCAAGTTGAGACTTGAATTTTTTCCTCAGTTCTTTTAGCTTGAGAATTGCTAAGCATGTTTTTCCTTTTGGGTTTTCTAACTCCAGATCTTTGCACGTTTCATTATAATATTTGGCTTTGTCTTCTTGAGTGGTTCTTTGAAATTTTCTGTTGAGTTCTTTTACTTCCTCATTTCTTCCATATGCTTTAGAATCTCTATGCTGCAGAGCGACTTTCAGAGTCTCTTCATATCCATTTTGTTTTTTTCTTTTTTCCTTGCCTTCTTAATGACCTTTTGCTTTCTTTCTATATGATGTTCTTGATGTTATCCCACAACTCTTCTGGCTTTTGGTCATTAGTGTGTAATGCATCCAATCTGTTCCTGAGATGAGCTCTAAATTCAAGTTGAATATGTTTAAGGTCATATTTTGGCTGCGTAGTTGGTTCCAGCTTATTACCACCCTGTATAGGGCAGCCTCGGAAACCCTGTATGGGTCACTATGAGTTGAAACCGACTCCATGGCACATAACAACAAAACAACATAGGGTTTCTGAGAAGCGGCTGGTGGATTTGAACCGCTGACCTTGTGGTTAGCAATCTGTTCCTTATCCTACAGCACCACACCAGGATGTCAGATAGCCTCACGGTGGTGGTAGTGGCTATGTGCTGTAGAGTTGGTTTTGACTCATAATGACCCTGTATAGGCTTTCTGAGGCTGTAAATCTTTATGGGAGCAGAAAGTCTCATCTTTCTCCCACGGAGTAGCTGGTAGATTTGAACTGCTGACCGTGTGGTTAGCAGCCCAGCTCCATATCCACTACGCTACGTGGACTCCTTAGATAGCGTCATTGTGGTGAAGTGCCATCGTAGATTCTTTGAAATTTAGTTGGTAGAACTTCAATCCAAGACTGGACTAGTGAATGCAGTCAGAACCCTGAATGGTTTTTAAAAGGCTCTGCATGCCCACACCTCTGTGGGACCAACTGCTGCGGACAACTGCTGGGTGTATCTGTCAGGAAAGAAAGTGCATCAGTTAGTCAAGACTGTCTGCCCAGGACCCTCAGCTTGCTGAGACAACCAAGTGTCCCCTGTCAGGCAGGTCTCTTTTCAACCTTGGGAGAGTTTAGAATGAAATATAGTCAGACTTTAGTTCAATATGGTCGACTGTTGACCTCTTCTTCCTTCTGAAACCCCTCTAAGAGGATAGGAAGTATTTTGAAGGCCAAAGCCCATGAGGGTAGAGGCGGGGATACTGAGACCGTGGAACGGGAAAGAGGGGAGCAGTAGTAGCTCCCACAACCCACTGGGGCATGAGTTCAGCATCCCTGAGGTGTGCATGAAAACCCACTAGAAACAGAAGTGTGCAGTCCAGGCTCTGTTGCTACTAGCTGAGGCTGGCAGGGACAACCCTCTCCCAGTAGTGGTTAGGAAGTAAGACTTCTAGGGGCAGAGCTCTGTTCCAAGAGTGGGGAATGACAAATGGGACTCCTCCTGCCTCCCCACCTCCATCCAGGCTCCACTCAGACTCCTTGGAGCAGCTCACCATTTGAAAAGAAGAGAATAACACGTTTGCTCTTTTTACAAATGCAAAAAAGGGAGTCCTGGTGCGGTACTGTGGGATAGCCAGCAGAATAACCCTGCCAGATCTCTGGCCTCAAAGCAGCCCGGCCCAGCCACGAAGAGTGCCTCACTCTCAAATGCAACCAGACAGTCCCACAGACACCTGAGGAAAGAGGGGAAAGCCACAAAGGAAAAGTAGAACGAACGACTAGAAGGAAAAGACAATAAAGAAACAAGAGAACACAGCTGTCTTCAGACACACTAGAGAAGACGGTGCATCCAAACATAGGAACAGGAGGCAAGGAAAAAGGAGCAGTCCGCAAATGAGGAAGATGAACAATTCATTGGAAAGTTGAAATCTTCCAAATTGACCAAAGCAGAGAGCCAGGAAGCAGGATATGCAGTCGGAATCACATGCAGCCATGTTGGCACAATGGGGATTCAAACCCACAAAGACCTGGCACTCTCCCTTCTTCTAAAGATCACAGCCTACAAACCCTTCTGAAGCAGTTCTGCTCTGCCACAATGGGCAGTTCAATGGTACTGGACAACAACCCCAGTGGTGGTAGTAATGCCAAGCCTGATGCTTGAGCAGCCTCCATGATCAGCTTGGGAGGACTGGGCTCCACATCACCACCAGGGGGAGCCACAAGCACCGCCCTCTGATAACAGCTTCCTAGGAGAAGGTGACGTTAGTGTTGAGTCCTCTGAATCCACCTTACTACTTTACACCCATTTACTCACGTGATCCTTACCCAAACCCTATGTGTGGTTAGGTGCTATCACCAGGAATTGATGGAATAAAAATTGAAATCTTTCAAGACAGTGAGGCGTCACAGGAGATACTAATCTATGCCAAGAAATTTAAAAGATAACTATCTGGCCAACTGATTGGAAGAGATCCTTATTTGTGCCCATTCCAAAGAGAGGTGACCCAATGGAATGCGGAAATCATCGGGCAATCTCTGTGATATCCCATGTGAGTAAAGTTTTACTAAAGGTAACACAGAAACGGCTGCACTTGCAAGCATACATTGACAGAGAACTTCCAGAGGTTTAAGCCAGATTCAGAAGAAGATGTGGAATGAGGGATATCATTGCTGATGTCCGATGGATCTTGGCTGAAAGCAGCGAATATCAGAAAGATGATTACCTGTGCTTTATTGACTATGCAAAGGCTTTCGATTGTGTGGATCATGACAAGCTATGGACAACATTGTGAAGTATGAGTATTCCAAAACACTT
>NW_006408519.1:52542539-52549109 GCF_000296735.1 Chrysochloris asiatica
GTTTTTGAGTTATGGTGTTGGAGGGGAATATTGAAAGTGCCACGGGCTGCCAAAAGAACCAAGAGATCTGTGTTGGAAGAACTGCAGCCAGAGTGCTCCTTGGAGGCCAGGATGGCCAAACTTTGTCTCTCATACTTTGGACATATTGTCAGGAGGGACCAGTCACTGGAAAAGGATATCTTGCTTGGTAAGGTGGAGGGTCAGAGAAAAAGAGGAAGGAACCCCCCCTAAGCAAGATGGATTGGCCAAGTGGCAGCATCAATGGGCTTAAGTGTGGCAATGATAGTGAGGTTGGCCCAGAACTGGGCAGTGTTTCATTCTGCTGTGCATAAGATCGCTATGAGCTGAGACCGACTCGATGGCACCTAACAACAACAACTGGGTGCTGTCAAGCCAGTTCTGACTCAGTGGCACTATGTCCAACAGAATGAAATACTGCCCCGTCCTGTGCCATCTCACAGCTGCTGCTATGTTTCAGCCTTTTGGCAGTCCATCTTGTTGAGGATCTTATTTTTCACTGTCTTTCTATTTTTCTAAGCATGATGCCCTTTCCCAGGGATTGGTCCCTCCTGAAAACAAGTCTAAAGTACACAGATGGAGTCTTGTCATCCTCGCTACTAAGAAACAATATGGCTGTACTTCTTCTAAGACGGATTTGCTACATTCAATATTCAAACATGGTATATTCAATATTCTTTACCAAAATCATAACTCAAATGAATCAATGTTTTTTTTCCCATCCCCCTTATCCATTGTTCAGTTTTCAGATGCACATGAAGTGATTGAAACACCAAGATTTGAGTCAGGCACACTTTAGTTTTCAAAGTAACATTTTTGCTTTTTTTTCAATGCCAAAAAAAGGAGCCCTCCTGTGGCGTTGTGGGTAAGCACTGGATTGTCAACCTCAAGGCTGCTTATTCTAACTCATCAGCCACTCTTCGGAAACCTTATCAGGGTTGCTATGAGTCAGATCTAAAACCTTTTGTAGCAGATTTGTCCAATGAAATACACTGTGTGATTTTTTGACTGCTGTTTCTATGGGTGGTAATTTTGGATCCAGATGAAATGAAATTGTTGACTTCAGTCTTCTCCATTTATCGTGATGTTGCTTATCATCCAGTTAGGAGGGGTTTGTTTTCTTTATGTTAAGGTGTAATCCATACTAAAGTCTGTAGCCTTTGATCTTCATCTGTTAGTAACTTCAAGCCCTCTTTGCTTTCAGCAAACAAGGTTGTGCCATCTGCGTATCGAAAATTGTTAACGAGCCTTCCTCCAATCCTAATGTTACGTTCTTTGTCATATAGTCTAGTTTGTCAGGTGATTTGCTCCGCATACAGACTTAAGTATGGTGTGAGGATACAACCCAGACACACAACTATCCTGATTTTATACTATGCAGTATTCCCTTGTTCTGGTTTAATGACTGCCTCTAGGTCTAAGTAAAGGTTCTTTATGAACACAATTAAGTATTCTGGAATAGCCATTCTTCACAATGTTATCCATAATCTCTTATGATCTACACAGTCAAATGCCTTTGCAGACTCACTAAAATGCAGGTAAATGTAATTCTGGTATTCTGTGCTTTCAGTCAAGATCCATCTGACACCAGCCTTGATGTCCCTAGTGCCACATCCTTTTCTAAATCAGGTTTGAGTTTCTGGCAGCTCCCTGTGAATGCGCTGCTGAAACAGCTTTTGAATTATCTCCAGTAAAATTTTACTTGCATGTGATAGTAATGATATGGCTTGATAATTTCCACATTATTCTGTTGGATCACCTTTATTTGGAACAGACACAGATAGGATCTCTTCCAGTCAGTTGGTCAGGTAGCTGTCTTCCAAGTCCTCATGTTTATAGATGAGGAGGTGCAGAACAGTATTAAGTAGCAGGAAGCAGCAGGTCCATAGTTCAAGTGGCTCGAGGCCCTGTAACTGCAACCATCATTGCACCTTCCAGTGGATAAACTCAACATTTAAATCATTAGAATTCCAGATAATAAGGAGGGGGAAAGGGTAGAAATTGACAAAGAAATCATTCAAGAGAATCTGCTAGAATGGAATGAATTTTTATACTGATGGTCTATAGAGGGCCCAAGAGAATGGGTGAAAGAGAAAGTTTACATGAGAACACATTGAGAATTCCCAGAGAACTGGGGCAACGAGAAGGCCCTGAGTGAGTATTTCCAGAGAGAAAGTTCACAGGCATTGGTCAGAATTCATGAATGGGGCTAGAAGAAAATGACACAGTGCCCCAAAAACTCTAGGAAATAGGTTTTGACCTAGCCCAACTTTTGTACCTAGTTACACTTTCAAGCAAATGTGAGGGTAGGGCCCAAACCAACAGGCCAAGTCTCCATAAGGCCCCGCAAATCTCTCTCAGGAAACCCCAAGATGTTCCTTCTCAAATGAGGTCAATGAAGGAGAAGGGACGCGCAGGATCCTCAACAAGGGAGAGGAGGTGGCTCTTTCTCAGAGACTGGTGCCAGTGTAACCCAGCCTCACAACTGGACATGAACACACAGCCTGGCCCTGAGGTCTGGCATGGGAAGGTCACAGGAAAAGAAGAAACTGAGAGGCCAGTTACATGATGAGTCCCAAATATTGAGAGTGTACACTTCTGTATGGAAACCTAAGGAGGAGAAAACAAAGCCACCGAAAAACATTAGGCAATTATTAACCCCAGGGAAGATGGAAAGTTGTGCAAGAAAGGAAAAACCCACAGGACACTTTGACCTCTGCCAAGAACCTTGGGTGTTGTTATTCGGAGCCATCGATCAGCTCAAGCGAAACTGGGATGGATCGAATTGTGCCCCCCATGAGTCTCAGATTAGACCCCCCCAGAATGTGACCCTTATGTGATAAATCAGTGAGAAGACTGGCGCTCTTAGTGCCATTGAACTGGTTCTGACCCTGTATAGGGTTTCCAAAGAGCGTCTGGTGGACTTACACCATGAACCTTGTGGTTAGCAGTTCAGTGCTTATCCCACATCATCACACCAGTACTCCTGTTCTTGTGTGCCATGGAGTCGGTTTCAACTCATAACAACCCTGTATAGGGTTCCTTCTGACTCATAGCGACCCTATATAGGGTTTCCAAGGAGTGGCTGATGAACTTGAACCGCCAACCCTCAAGTTCAGACCGACCTTGCATCCAATGCATTAGCCCACAGCGCCACACCTGGACCCCATCCTACAGCACCCCTAATCCCACACTAGCCTGATCCAATGTGAGGGAGATTTCCAGGGGTGTGACATGCAGCACCTCTTATCTTAGGAGAGATTAAAGACGAGAAGTGAGTAGAGAAGGCAGGAAAAGGGGCTAGGAGTGGGGTGCACCCTGTGGACCTGGGGCCGCTGCACCGCAAAGCTCCTAGATCCAGGGGAAGACATGCTAGGATACATGGGCACTTCCAAGGAACGCTGGGCCTACAAATTCTATGACAAGGACCTTTTCCAGAGCCAGTGCTCTGGATTCGAACTTCTAGTCTCCAACACTGTGAGCGAATCAATTTGCTGTGGCAGCCATCCACTTGTGATGTTTCTGTTAGAGCAACACTGGAGAACTGTAGCCAATGACACTGTGTACAAACACCGCCAGGGACAGGGACAGGCCTGGGCTCCGTACCAGCCTCACAAGCATTTCTGTGAGTCTGTTGTTGGAGCCAGTGCATCTTGTTGAGGGCTTCCTTTTTCACTGATCCTCGACAAGAACCCCGTTAAGAAAGCCGTAGTCACTTAAGCAGCTGTGATGCTTCTCAGATTGGAAGATGCTGGGTCAGGAGACCAAGTCAGGTGACAACCCCCTCACCCCAAGATGCTATGTTGTTAAGTGCCATTGAGTTGGTTCCAACTTACAGCAACTCTGTATAGGGTTTCCAAGGAGCAACTGGTGGGTTTGAACCACCAACCCTGAGGTTAGCAGTCCAGTGCCTATATCCTATAGTGTGAAGTCTAAGATGCCAGTTGTTAAGTGCCATGGAGTCAGTTCCAACCCATAGCGACCCTGTATAGGGTTTCTGACGAATGGCTGTTGAGTTTGAACCACCAATCTCTTGGTTCAAACCCAGTATGCAGTCCAGCGCATTAACCCACAGTGCCACATCAGGTCTCCTAAGATGCCAGTAGGGAAGCCCTAATAGCATGGGAGGCCTCATTTAGAAGAAACAGCATCAGTCAAAGCATATTTGTTATCTTGTGAATCACAGACTGTAGATGCCAGACAAAAGGCTAAGAACTGAGTTAGGTGAGGATCAGGAGACAACTTTTATTGTTGTTGTCAAGTGCCATCATGTCAGTACTGACTCAGCAACCGTGTGTACAACAGAACGGAACACAGCCTGGTCCCACACTAGCCTCACAGTCACTGCTAGGCTTGAGTCCACTGATGCCGCCACTCTGCCAATCCATCTCGTTGGGAGTCTTCCTCTTTTTCTCCAGCCCTCCACTTTACCAAACATGATATCCTTCTGCAGAGACTGGTCCCTCCTGATAATATGTCCAAAGTATGAGACACAAATGTTTTTTTATTAGCCTTGAAAAAAATCATTCAAATTATAAAACAGGACATTTAAATAATTTTGAGAAGATAAAATTTTAGTTGAAAAAGTAAACAGGCCTTATTACATGAACCAAAGAAACTTATTGATCCTTTTAGATTCATTTTCATCATTGGGACATACTGTTCTGCTTGCCACTTTAAGATGAGCTAGAATCCGGCAACTTCGGATCACGGCTTCTATGTAGAATGTGTGAGTTACTTTAGATTTGTGATTTGAAGTTGAAAGGTGTGAGAATTTGAATCATGTTATAAGTAGTATTGGAATGCTTAAAACAGTGCAAGAGTCACTAGATCTGTGCATTAGTTTAGGTGTTATACCTTGATAAGACTGCTGTGTTTGTGTTTTTGCTTATGGCAGCATGGTAGACAGACTAATGGCCCCAAGTATGTCCAGACCTTAGCCTTGGAGCTTGTCAATGTGCTACTTTACACAGCCAGAGGGACGTGCAGAAGTGATTAGGGTCAGAACCTAGATAGAAATGGGAAGACGATCAGGATCAGCCAGGTAGACCCAAGCTCATCTCATGAGCCCTTAACAGCAGGGAACTTGTCTTTGCTGTAGAGAATCAGAGAAATGGTTTGTGAGGAAGATTTGGTCACTGTTGGTGGCTTTGAAAATGGAAGAAGGGGCCGTAAGCCTAGGGATGCAGGTGGCTTCTAGCAGCTGGGGACAGACCTCAATTTGTAGCCAGCAACAAAACAGAGACCTTGGTGCTACAACTGCACGGATCTGAATGCACCAACCACCTGACTGAGCAGGAACCACTGTCTCCCAGTTCTCTGAAGGATCCCAGCTTGCCAGCACCGTGCCTTCAGTCTGGTGAGACCCCTCTGGACCTCTGTCCGAGACCCGGCATATGCTCTTGTTAACTGGCCTCCCGGTTTGTGACCATCTGCGACAGCAGCCATAGATAACAAGTACAGCTGTCCGGGGCAGCCACCAGAATGCTCAAGAAGGAAGTGACGGGCTCTGGTTTAGACATGCGAGCGTACGTGCTGAAGGCTGTCTCGAAGCTTGCAAGTGGAAGCCAGCTGGTCTGAGACCTGAGGTGCATCCCTGACTCAGACAGGAGCTGAGTGGGAGACAGACGGCAAGCCAGGCGCTGACCCCCTTGGTGGGTCCCTTGGAGGAAGCCACAGGGGTAGGGGGAAAGCATCACAGGGGGCTGTTGGTCCCAGTCTTGAGTAGGGGGGAAGAAGTGAGGGGGGGCCCCAGGGTGGCCTGTATGGGACCTGGGGCATTGCTGACAATGGCTTTAACTTTGGAGTTTCTGTGAGACCAGGGCCTCCAGGTTTGCATTCTGCTTCTCCCTCTAGGCCACAGCCCTGTGGTCACTGCTACACACCCAGCAGTGCCTGAGACCTGCAGAGATTGCAGCCCTAGCTCCCGGCCACCCGCTCTCTCTGCAGGCAGTTTCCCCAGGAGGAGGGCTCAGGGGCCCAGGCACTGGCCAGCCAAGTTCCAGGAGACTCTTGGCCAAGGAGAAGGGGGATCCCAGGAAAGGGCCCTAGGGAGGAAGCCAGGGTCCATGGGGCATGGGGTGGGTCCTAGCCACTTCTACCTCAGGCTTCTTTACCCTCAAGGGACCAGGGCTCCTGGGGGGCGGGGCCTTGGCCTGCCAGGGTGTGTTCATCAGCTCCAGGCTGCCAGTGGAATAGGCAGGTCCTGGGCCCACATGGACCCCCCAGGCCGGGCCCCTGAGTTCAGGGCTGGGCCCCACGGTACTTGTGGAAGGTGTTCTCTAGGAAGGCAGCGAGCTTCGGGCGGTCGTCCTGCAAGGCCCGGGATGAGCAGGGGTCAGAGGAGCATGGCCTACCCACAGCCCTCCCAGTCTGGCTCTGCTGACGCCCAGTACACCCTGGCTGCCCACCCCGCAACCACAGGCTCTGGAGCCTCCTGTGTGCCCCTGGCTCCGCACCTCGTGGACGAAGCCGTAGTGCACAAGTTCGGCTGCCAGGTCCTTGGCGTTGTCGGCTGCGGGCAAGGGGCAGAGGACGAGACGTGACGCCACC
>NW_006408519.1:52549209-52558363 GCF_000296735.1 Chrysochloris asiatica
CGGCTGCCAGGTCCTTGGCGTTGTCGGCTGCGGGCAAGGGGCAGAGGACGAGACGTGACGCCACCACTATGCCACGCCCCTACGGAAACTGGTCGCACCACGCTCCCAACAGCTTACACACACACACACACACACACACACACACACACACACACTCCCTCCCCCTGTTCTGCCTACTTGGGAGCAGGTCATAGGTGAGCTGTCGGTGTAGCCGGTCCTCCAGGACAAGCAACAGAGTAAGCTAGAGAGGGGAGGCATGGGTAGGGGGTTGGTGGGGTGGCACAGGGAGCCTCCCCCATCAGACGTTCAGACATTCCTCCTGGCCACACCCACCGCCCGGCCAGGCTGCCCAGGCCCATGCTCACATGCCAGCGTGCCTTGTCCTCGCTCCTCTCCATATTACACTGCATCTGTATCACCTAGGTGGAGGGGTGGGGGGCGGAAAGCGCGTCAAGGTCACCCAGAAGAGCATGTGCTCAAGATCAGGGGCCCCAGAAGTAATAGCAGGGATTGGGAATGGAGACACTCTAGGAAGCACGGCATTACCTGAGCCTGGTAAAACCTCCAGAAGAGCAGAGCTTGGGGCTGGCTAGTGAGGCATGAATAGGCATTTTCATAGGGGTGGAGGGAACAGCTAGGACAAAGGATGGGGCTATAGGGAGGGCCCATGGAGAGGGAAGGAGACATGGGTGGGGATGTGACAGAAATGGGGTCAGGCCATGGATTTGGGCTCGCCTTGAGCATCTAGGAGGCTCACAGGGTAGAACCCTGGAGGGAGGGGCAGCCCTCATCATCAAGTGTGAACTCTGGCTATATTGCGTGCCCAGGGAGAAGGAGGTCCAGTGTGCAGGTGACGGCTGGAGGGGATCCACACACCCAAGGACAAAGCCATAGCCTTGGGGGAGAGGGATGTAGGTATGGACAGAGGAGCTGAGGCTGGAGGAGGGGTCACTGACTGGGAGGGAGCCTTTGGAGGAGAAGACAACAGCTGAGGGGGCCTGGGGGAGACACCAGGACACTAAAGGGGTAGGATCAGAGGGAGGAGACTGGCAGGTATGGGGGCAGGCAGGCAGGGGAGGGGAGAATCCCAGCTGGTCCTCGCTGGTCCCTGGTCTCCACCCAGGGTCACCGTTGGACCTGCTCTCTAGCAGCCTGTGTAGGCCAAGTGAGGACTCACCTTCCTGGTCTCGGAGTCGAAGGGCTCGGGTGTGGGGGTTTTAGCCTTCTGTGCCTCCTCAGGGGGTGGTGCCAACACACGAGGTAGCCCCAGGGGCCGAGAGGTGGCGAAATTCATCAGTGGGTAGATTCCATTTCTGGGGGCACACAGGGTGGCTGGGGGCTCTGGCCTAGCAGCCATCAGTAGCCACACCCACACACCCACCATTACTCACCTGACATCCTCTAGGAATTTGTCAAGTTCTAAAAAGGAGACCTCCGAGTACCTGCAAAAGGGGCAGAGGGAGAGGGACATGAGGGACCCACCAGGTTGCCCGGATGTGGGCAGAGCAAGGTAAGCATCACAAGTCTCACCGCCACTGCACAGGGGGCTGGCGGAGCCGGGGGACCTCGGCCATGACCGCATGCAGGTCTAATGACTTGCTCTTTTCCTCCACCGTGTTCTCAGGCATGAGGTCTGTGGGACACAGAGATTCAGCAGGCCCTCCCCTCCACGCGGCTAGCCCATGCACCCGTCCACCCGCTGAGCGGCTGCTCACACTGGTGCTGGATGAAGCAGTGCGCTGCCAGCAGCTTTAGCGAATGCACCTCAAAGAGTACACGGTGGAAGAGCAGGTTGTGGGCCGAGGGCCTCCGGGTGGGGTCCCGGGCCAGGCAGGAAAGGATGAATTCCTAGGGTTAGGGGGAAGCCGAAATGGGTGCAGGGGCTCCAACAGTTCTGGGGGTTCAATCCCCACGCCCTCCCTTCCAGGGGTACTGAGGAGCCTTCACACTGAAGTGTGTATGTGTGGGGTGTTTCCTTAGCAGCCAGGTCGGGTCCTGTCCATACGCAGGACACTCTGACCAAAGGCCCAGACCCCACCTGCTTTATTTTACATGATCTCACAAGACACGAGAGTGTCACTGCTCCCAGCCCACAGCAGCTTCACTCCACATCCCCACAGTGTGTCCCACTTAGCCTCACCATTCCAGTCCCCTGAAGACATGGGCTGTCATAGTTAAGCAGGCAGTCTGCTGGCCTCTGGCCAGAGAGGTAAGACTACAGCCAACATCCCATTCCCCTTTGCCCAGCCCCCTACCCCAACATCTCAGTGATCTCCTGGAACCCTAAAGGCAGGGACTCAGGCAGACCTGGATGAGAACTGCAAACCCAGGCTCACCACTCACTCTCAAGTCCTTAAGCAAAATGCTTAGCTTCTCTGAGC
Organism: Chrysochloris asiatica; assembly: GCF_000296735.1. Lineage (NCBI taxonomy): Eukaryota > Metazoa > Chordata > Mammalia > Afrosoricida > Chrysochloridae > Chrysochloris > Chrysochloris asiatica. The sequence continues at coordinate 52,551,591 of NW_006408519.1, forward strand.
CTCAGTTTTTCACCTATAGAATGGGCACAATAGTGTACACACATGAATTACTGTGATTAACGTGAGAACAAGTGTGACAGGCGTGCCAAGTGTTTGTCACATTGTGAACTGAGATGTCTGCTCACTGTTGGTGTCATCTGCCCAGTGCCCCGGCCTATACTTAGCATTCTATTGCAGCAGGTTGGAGTCTCTGGCCTCCCTGTCCAGGGAATGTGCTGCCTTCTCACAGCTGTGTTCCCAAAGTCCTCCCTGTGGGTGGCCTGTGAAGCTGGATGGCACACACCCAGTGTCCCCACCCCTACTGCCCCTCCAGACAACTGCCTAGGCTCAGAGACCCTGACCTCACCTCGACCACCGTGAGCCGGCTCAGGAGGGGTGTGACAACCTGCTCACCCTCATATTGGGATCGCTCAGCGAGTGCCTGGCACGGGCGATGGCTTCCTCCGTGACTCGAGTGTCCCCGTTGGCCTGAATCTCCAACACCGCCATCTGAGGGCAGGGGCAGCTCAGGTAGGGGGTAGGGGGCAGGGGCAAGGCGGGCGAGTCTCGGGGCCATGAAGCCACAGGGCCAGTACCTCCAGTGCACACATCCCGAAGGAGAAGATGTCCACAGCGGTGCCATCAGCAACCTCTAAAAGGCAGGTGCAGGGAGGTCGACTTGGGTGACACCAGGCACTGGGAGAAGGCGCTGGCCAGAACCCACCAGAACTCACCGCCGTACTCCGGAGGGAAGAAGTGCAGGTTCCGCACCTCCTCTCGCTCAGCTAGGATGGGACTTCGGAGATCATCCGGGAGCGCTGCAGGAGGCGCTGGGGTGAGCTAGCACACCAGACCTCTCCACACCTCCCTTTACCCCGTGCCCCCCAGGTTCCCACGCACCATTGGAGAAGATGCGATGCCACACTGCGCCAGCCAACACCAGGAGAAAGATTAACGTTAGTGCACGTGAGCTTTGGCGGTCTGGTGCCCCCCTTCTTTTGGACAGCCCCCGCCCCCTAGGCTCTGGACAGGCCCCGCCCCTAGAGGGCCCAAGCCCCGCCTCCCGTAGGCCCAAGCCCGCCAGCACCGGAGCCAATCTTGATGAGGCCATTGTGCTGGATGAAGACGGTGTCACTAGTCAGGTTCCCGTGGATGATGGGGGGGCTGCAGGCATGCAGAAAGCTGCGGGGAAAGGGAGCAAACAGAAGCCGTCAGGGAACCTAGAAGAGGTGGGAGCATTGGGGGAGGCGGGCAAGCCCAGGTGCTCACCTGAGTGCTGACAGGATCTGCGTGCACCATCGCTTCCAGGCCTGGTGGCAGGTGGATGGCTCCGTCGGTGGGGAAAGAGGGCTAGGGACTGGGCCTGGTGGTGCCTGCTCCTGCCCTCCCAGTCCCTGTCCCCAGGGTCTACCACCCAGCCCTCCCGGCCCAAGTTGCCTAACCCATACCCCCTACCCTGGCATTCATGGCCTTGTGGTTTTTCTTGGTCTTTTTGAGGAACTGCTTGAGGCTGCCGGACGACACATATTCTGTGATGAAGATGACCTACGAGGGGCGGCGGGCTCTCAGAATCTGGTAATTCAGCGGTGCCCACACCCTGCCTAGCTCATCCACTGCCAGCTCACCCGCGCGCGGGCCTCGGACGCATCCAGCCAGTACTTGTGCAACTTCACGATGTTGGGATGGTCCACGAGCACCAACTGCTCAAACATGCTCTGGATCTTCTCCTGGGGAAGGGGGCCGGGGCACTGTCAGGAAGCTAGCCTGCTAATGGACAATGGGGTGGGGGCTGGGAGGGTGTCTTCACCTCATGGGCCGCGAAGACCTTCCTGTCGCTGAAGTGCAGCTCGTTCCACACCACCTCCACCCCCTCCTCCGTGTCCATGGCCAGGAACGTGCTCTGGACCCCGGGCATGTTCCCTTGGTTCACCTGTGGGGCACCAGGCTGGTCACTGGTCTCTGTCCATACGTGAGACTCAGGGCCAGATAAGGCTGGGGTGGGGGTGGGGGTGGGGGGTAGGTGGGGGTGAGTTGGGCTGAGAGTGCAGCTGATTCCCAGGGGCAGTGGCAGTGCCCCAGAGATGGACTGAGGGGGTTGGAGTCCGTCTCATGGAGTCCAGCAATGGTTTCTAGGGAGACAGCAACTGGTCCCGGAGGCAGGTTGGGAAGCAGTCCCCACAGGAGGCTGGTCCTTAGAGAGTGGGGGTTTCTCCTGTGTGCATGGGGGCTGCACCAAAGGGGTCCAAGGTTTGGTGAAAACGGGGCCCCCCCGAGAGTTCTCCCAATGGTCCCCACAGGCCTCCCAGTCCTCTGGCTGGGGAAGGAGAGCCTCGATCCGCACCCACCTGCTCTCGTCGCTTCTGCCAGCGTCCGCAGGGGCTCTCCTCCAGGATGTCGCTCTCGTCCTCACTCTCGTCTTCCCGCTCCCGCTCCCGCTCCCGTTCCCGCTCCCGGCCCGGCCTCGGCGTCGGCTCCGGGGCCGCCATGGCTCGGCGGGCCGGGCCACCGCCCTGTGGGCGATCCGCCCACCCTGCGCCGCCGCTCCTTGCCCGCCTCTGGCCCCACGCCCAGCCGCCCAGGCCCAGGAGCCGGAGCGGAGCCGCTACCACCACTAGAAGCCCCCACTCCGGCTCCCGGAATCTGAAGACGCCGACGCGTAGCAGATCTGCGACTGGCGCAGGGGTGGAGCCGGCCCGCCCCTCCGGAGCCGCCTCCTCGAACCCAAGCCGGAGTGGAGATTCCCCGCGGCGCCCGAGCCTGCCCGCCTCGCCCCGCCCCGTCCCGCCCTGTGGAGCGGGGTCCCAGGCCCGGTCCTGCTCCGCCCCAGGCACAGCTCTCCCAGAGACCCCGCCCCTCTCGGTCCGATGCCCCGCCCCGCCAGAAGCTCCGTCGGGATCCGTCCGATGCCCCTCCCCGTGGAGCCAGGGCCCCATCCAAGGCTCCGCCCCGTCAAAAACCCCGCCCCCACGAGCCCAGTCCCAGGCCACATCCAGCTCTGCCCCCCGCCCGGCTCGCCGAAACCCCGCCTCGTGGAGCTCCGCCCTTGGTCCCGCCCCGCCAGCCGCCCCACCAGCGGAGCAAAGCAGTCTGGGCCCAGACGCACGGAAAGACGGCCTTGCGAGCCGTCTGAGCTGAGCTGGGACGCGGCTGAGGTGGCTGCCTGGAGGCAAGCCCATCGGGGCCGGGGTCTCGGGCACCGCCTTGACCAGCTCTTCCAGGCCACCCATGCCTCCGGCACGGCTTCCCATCGTACTTCTCAAACCCGGCCTGGACCACGGTGCCCTCCAGCGCCTTCTGCGGGAAGGAGAGGGTCGCTGGTGTGAACCAGAATCCTGGAGCAACCCTCTACTCAAGATGATCCGAGAGTCCAGAGCCATCCAGGCCACGGGGGCACCAGCTGTAGGAGTCCCGCCTGCATACGTGGGGCCAGCTCTCCACTCCAGTGCTCCCTCTCCCCCTAAAAATGAGCCAGCAGGAGGATCACGGGAAGTGTGGGACCACTGTGATTCATGAGCACATACTTCCCACTTGCTCTTTGCTCAGGTGTTCCTTTCAGTTCCATACCGACACTTGCCCACATTCCCTGTGGCCATTTAATGCCCTTAGTCTGGGTGGTGCAGACAGTTGAGGTACCTGGCTGCTACTGTGAATCCATCTTGAGGTGCCCTGGAAGAAAAGACCTACTTTTGAAAGATTAGTTATTGAGAGCCTCATAGAGCACAATTCTACTCACACATGGGGTGGAGGTGAGTGAGAGGCAACACCATAGTAACTGCTTTGTTAAGTGATCCCCTCCCCCTTCTTCCTTCCTGAAGCAAAGGAAGGAATTATGGGGGACATCGGTCAGCAGCTCAAAACTACCAGCTGTTCCGCGGGAGACAGATGAGGCTTTCTGCTCCCGTAAAGATTTACAGCCTTGGAAACCCTGTACAGGGTCGCTATGAGTCTGAACCGACTCCATGGCACATAACCACCACCACCACCACCACCACCACCCCACCCTACTTCATTTAAAGAAGCAGCCCTTACCACACCACCAGGTGTCCCCACATCAACCATGGCTCTAGAATTCTCCCTCTACATCCCTCCCTTCCTCACCCCCCCCACCCAGTACTTCCTCCCTGTACTCTTGCCAGTTCACATCCCACTCTACCTTCTCTTCTAGAGAAACATGGGGATCAGCATGTTTACCACCCCCAAACCTCCCCTCCACCACTAGCGGATGCTCCCTCCCAGAGCTTCATGGGCCCCTTTCTTTCTCTCCAGCTTGTATACGATGTAGCCATTGGCATCTGACCATTTCACTGTCTCTCTTTAATGACCAGCATTTCCCACTTGGACCTAGCAACCCCATCCCTATGCTCCCAACTTTAACTTCTACCCAGTACCAGATGACTCTGTAGACACCCCATTCGTCTGCTCAGAACCTTGTGTAGTGTAGAGCTAAGGCACTGGCTGCGTTGTTCACACTCTGCACACAGCCCAGAAATAATGGCCCCTTTACCATTTTTTGGGAGGTGGCCTTTAGGCCCTGGCTTCTTGACAAGGTACCTTGTACACCTGAGACCCTGGACCAGGTCAGTCTGTTCTAACTGATTTATAGTGGGCCTCTTTCCTGTGAAGGGGCTGTAGACAGAACAACCACCCCAAAGCTGAGGGAGTGTCCCTGTTGCCAACACTCCATCACATTATTGCTGTCCAAGTGGTCCCACTAGCTAGCGTCTCAGGAACTCTACTCACTGTACCTTTCTTGTGACTTGTTTACTCTGTGTCTTTTCTTTGTAATAAACTGTAACTGATGTAGTCCCTATCATATCCTTTTTTGTAGTAAACTGTAACTGTTGCTGACTCTATCTGTATCTGTTCGCTTTCCTTTGTCTATAGTAAACTGGCACCGTGGCTGCTTTCATCTGTATCTTTTCTCTGCACTTAACTCTGTGAGTCTAACAGCTTTCTGATCCCTGGAGTTCTCCTAAACAATCATTAAAGAGCCCATTGCACACTTCAAGAGTCCTTTTCTGGTTTAAAGCTTTTTATTGTGAATTGACCGAAGGTTTACAGACAAGATCATCAGTTTCACATTCAACAAATGATACACTGTTTTATCTCAATGATTGCAATGCATATTCTCCTGTTTCCTCCCTGTGGGTCCTGTTTCCAGTCCAGCCACCTTCCCCTCCCTTCTCAGCTTTGTCTTTAGGTAAATGTTGCCCTTTTGATGTTGAATGATTGAACTTTCATTCCATGGTGAGCAGACCTAATGAGGAGTGTTGTTGCCCCCTGTCAATCTATCTACTGCTTGGCTGAAAATTGGGCCATGAGGGTGAATTCCTTTCCAGACCTGAAGGGTAGTCTCAGGTTCCTCCAGGCTCTTTCTAACCAGTAAACCCAGTTTCTCTCTCTCTCTTTTAAATTAAGTAATTTTGAGTTTTGCTCTACATTTTCTTTCACTGTATCTGGGACCTTCTAATACGATCCTTTTCAGAGCAGTTGTTAGTGGTAGCTGGGCACCATCTAGTTCTTCTCGTCTGGGAGTCTTGGAGACTGATATTCACATGTTCAATTAGTCCATTGGACTAACTGATTCCAAGCATCTTCAATTCTCATCACCCTCATTCTTCTGCACGTGGAGAAACCAATAGCTGCACCTCAGATGACCACTCAAAAGCTTTTAAGATCCCAGACAGTACTCCCCAAAGTAGGATGCAGAACATTGTTTTTGTGGACTATGTTGTGCCAACTGACCATGGTGTCCTCTGAGACTATGGTCCTGAGCCCCGAGGCCCAGCAGCTCATAGCTTGACAATACCTATGTTTTCATCATTGTACTTGCTGTGTGCTCCACCACATCAGAGTTGTGTTTGCAGGAAAGGTAAATACCTAGGTACAAACATCTTCTTTCAAACTCCTACATATTTGTGGGCATATTCCCACTCTTCTTCCCATACCCATTCAACATCTATTTGTAGAGCACTCTTGTTCCAAGGTCCTGTCTATATCACTATTAATCTCTGTAATTGTTAGGATTTTGTGTCAACTTGACTGGGTTGGTTTGATAGTTGAGATGAGCTTATCCCCATGGCGATGAAACCTAATACTCTATGATGAATGGCTGTGAGCAGCCAATCAATTGAAAGGCTGTTCCTTAGGGGTGTGGCCTGCACCTAATAGAATGGACGTGTGGGCCAGGCTGTCTCTCTTATTCTTCCCACCCCACCAGGATTTAGGACTCTGGGATTGTAAACCATTTCCTTGCTAATAAACTTCTTTTTCTCTCTCTCTCTACACGTGTACATGTTTCACTGGGTTCGCTTCTCTAGAAAACCCAGTCTAAGACACGCGGTACTGAGAGAGTGAGGTTCTAGAGAAACAAAAGCACAAGGGTGAGTTTTCTAAATTGGTTCTCAAGTCGGAATACGGGGTGGAGCCATGTCTGACCTCAGCTTCATAGGAATCCATCTTGGGCTGATTGTGAGTTTGGTCCTCTTTTCCCCCTGTGGAGTCAGAGGAAGTCACACGGTCCCCACTTGCTTTAAGCAGCTGGCGTCAAGCGTGGGAGTCATTTCAATAGCTGCAGACTTAGGAAAGCATGAGGTTTTTAATTTTTTGTTTTTAAGTGTTTACATGGGAGAACATTAGCTTTACCTTCATCCTATGGTATATCGTTTCGCTGCCATGGTTACAATCCCCTCCATGCATCATCAAACAACCAAAGGGTATACCCCTTAAGCCTGCCCCTGGGTCATCAGCACACAGCCCCTCTCCCTTTCTGGGTCTAGAGTCCCCAGCTGCTC
>NW_006408519.1:52559778-52560942 GCF_000296735.1 Chrysochloris asiatica
GCAGAAAGCCTCATCTTTCTCCCGCGGAACAGCTGGTAGTTTCGAACTGCTGACCCTGAGGTTCGCAGCCCGATTTGTAACCACTACGCTACCAGAGCTCCTTGGATTTGCTTAAAAGGGAGTTAGAAATTGCCCTAAAAAGAATGGGCTTTTTGCTTTAAACTTCTTTAACAAAGTGTAGTGGGGTCCTTAAGTGGAATCCTGAGCCCCACTAGGAATCTGCAGAGCTGGGACATTTGCATTTGAGAAGACGTGCAGCCCAACTCAGAACTGCTGGGAGAACAGGAGATTCCAGGCGAAAAAATTCAGACTTTTGGGCTTTTTGAGTTTCAAGCAAACTTTGTGCTTTGGAGGCTTCAGGCAATGAAAGTCTGCTCATCAGCGAAAACCCTCTTCTTGAACTGAAAGTTCAAGGGAGTCATCTAGTAGACTTGCTGGTGATCACCTGGGTCTACTTGTGAGTGGAATTGGGGGAAATGCAGCAATGAAGATACTGGCTGAGTTTGGACATGTTCTCTAGGTACCTGTTGACCGGAAGATGAGAGAAGAGGAAGGGCTGGCTGGCTGTTCTGAAGTTTAGGAAGTTGATTGAACTCCTGAGCCCACGTGCACTGACCTAGCCTCTGGGGGCTAGGGCCAAGAGTGAAGGGGCTAGCCTGTCTGAAGTGCAGGGAGGTGGGTTTGAACTCCCAAACTTGCAGTTGGTACCCATTTGCCCTATCTTGGATGGCTAGGGCTGAGCTGTAACCAGAAACTGACTAGATGAAGATAAAGATGCTTGATACTGTGAGCAAGTGTCGATTGCTACAATTTGATGGACTTTTGCTTATGGAGGCAGGTGCTCAAAATTCCAACCAGAATGGAAGATTCTTCAGATCAAGGATCAGGCTTGTCACCTCAGTGTACTGCGTAGATTGTTGTTGTTGTTAGGTGCCATCGAGTCGGCACAGACTCATACAACTTTATGCACAGCAGAATGAAACAATCCCCGATCCTGGGCCAACCTCACTACTATTGCCACGCTGAGTTCATCGATGCTGCCACTTGGCCAATCCATCTCGTTGGGGGTCTTCCTCTCTTTCTCTGACCCTCCACCTTACCAAACATGATATCCTTCTCCAGCAACTTCTTCCAACACAGATCTCTTTGTTCTTTTGGCAGCCC
>NW_006408519.1:52562102-52595656 GCF_000296735.1 Chrysochloris asiatica
TGCACCTTGGACTTCCTCCTTCAGTATCATTGGCTCTTGATCATACGCTACCTCTTGAAATGGTTGAACAGTAACCATTTCCTTTTGGTACAGTGACTCTGTGTATTCCTTCCATCTGGGTTGATAGGGATGGGCAATTTAGACATTGGCTATTAAAAATGGGGGTAGGGGCTATAAAGGCATAAAGTGGCTGGCTTACAAGCTTTCATGGGTGTGCTTAGTTTCAGAATGAAGGGGAATAAGGTAGAATCTCCACAGAATAGTTTTCCTCTTTTCTAGATGGATCTAATGAAAGGGAGTGGGGGATGATACTCATAGGATTTTATGATTTCAGTTGTGACTAATTGTTAGCAGGATTAATTGTGATTGTCAAAACTGTAACTGTAGAAGATGTGTAACTAAAAGGGGAGAGTAGTTAATCTTTCATTTCAGGAATCAACAATCCCAGGGCTACCAAGAAGGAAGAGTATGACTAGAGCATGGGATTGCTGTCTGGAAAGGCAGTGGCAGCAGAGACTACAGCCGGCGGTGACATGGAGAGACAGAGCAGCTGCGGGCTCTAGGCCCACGGACAGAGTAAGGCTGTGTGCCTACAGGCAGGAGGCTAGCTTGCAGAATGTGCCTTTTGAACACTTAAATTGATACTTTGTTTTGTATGTGTGCATCAAATATATTTTCTTTGTTCATTTGTGACATACACGATGTAAACGGGGCCAGTGAATTTCTGGTTGTGTGGTTAGTTCTATCATGTTAGGCACAAGAATAACAGCAATTTCCTTTATTTAGAGATGATGTATACAGTTTATAGGTGTCAAGTTGACAAAGGGTAGATTGTAATCATTAGGGTTTGTGTCAACTTGACTTAATTGGTTTGGTAGTTGAGATGTGCTTATCCTCAGGGTGCTGAAATTACAGGCATAATTAACTCTATGATGAATGGCCGTGAGCAGCCAATCTATTGAAAGGATGTTCCTTAGGGGTGCGGCCTGGTCCCAGTATAATAATGGACATGCACAAAAGGCTCTCTCTCTTCACCTGGGACTCTTCAATTGTATGCCATTTCCTTGATGTTAACTTTTCTTTACAGATAGATACACATATAGATATGTTCACTGGTTTCGTCTCTCTAGAAAACCTGGCCTAAGACAACCTGTGTCCCTTCCAGGTCATGTATATACCTCCCTGTGTCTTCACCTGGCTGCACCATGCTTCTGCCAAACCCCCATTCTTGTCTATTGTCTTCACTGTAACTTGGGGTAACCTGTGTCTACCCTCTAGCCAGTGAATTACTTTCCCTTCCTTTCCACCCCTGGTAATCATGAAAGAATGTTTCTTTTGCAGGACAGTCCCAGTCTCTCTACACCCTCGCCAGCATTTGTTGTTCTCTGCTTTTTTTTCTTCTTCTTTTTAAACTGTGCTAGTAATGCATGTGGGTTATGGTGTTGGAGGAGAATATTCAAAGTGCCATGGGGTTGCCAAAAGAACAAAGAGATCTGTGTTGGAAGAAGTGCACCCAGAGTGCTCCTTGGAGGCCAGGATGGCCAAACGTCATCTCTCATACTTTAGACATATTTTTAGGACGTATTGTCACTGGAGAAGGATAGCATAATTGGTAAGGTAGAGGGTCAGAGAAAAAGAGGGAGTCCCCCAGTGACATGGATTGGCAAAGTGGCAGTTTCAATGGGCTCAAGTGTGGCAACAATTGTGAGGTTGGCCCAGGATTGGCAGTGTTTCATTCTGTTGTACATAGGGTCACTATGAGTTGGTACAGACTTGATGGCAGCTAACAACAACAAATAATGCTAGTATAAGATGTTATCTCATTGTTGTTTTGATTTGCATCTCTCTAACGGGGTCCTGGTGTGGTGCTGTTGGGAAAGCACTGGTTGTCTAACTACAAGTTTGGCGGTTCAAACCCACTAGACACTCTTTCAAAACCCTGTACAGAGTCACTATGAGTCAGAACCGACTCCACAGTACTGACAATGGCTAATGATCATGAGTATCTCTTCATATATTTGTTGACCACCTGAATGTCTTCCTTGATGAAGTGTCTGTCCATGTCCTCTGCCCATATTTTAACTGTTTTTTTGTTTGTTTGCTTTTCTTATAGAGGTGTAGTTTTCTATATATTTTAGAGATTAGTCCCTTGGCTAATAATTTCGTTGCAAAAAAATATCCCCCAATCTGTGGGCTCCTATTTTATTCTCTTTTGGTGAAATCTGTGCACGTCAGTGTGTGTTTTTCCAGAGGCTTCTGTATTCCATTTTGCCTTCTACTGTTTGTGTGTTTTTAGTAATATTTGGCAATATATTTATGCGAACCCTCAGTTTGTCCCTAAATTTTCATTGGTGATCGTTATAGTTCTAAGTTTTATATTTAAGTCTTTAATACACAATTGAGTTTATTTTTGTATAGGGTGTGAAATGTAGGGCTTATTTCATTCTTCTGCAAATGGAGTTCCAGTTTTTCCAGCACCGTTTGTGTTTTGACCCCTTGTCAAGTACCAGCTGACCATATGTGGCTGACATTATTTCTGCGTTTCCAATTCTGTTCCATTGATCTATGTATCTTTCATTGTAGGTATTGTTGTAGATCTTGTTAGTTACCACAGAGTTGGCTCCAACTCATAGTGACCCTGTGTACAACAGACTGAAATACTGCCCAGTCCTGCCCCATCCTCACAGTCATTATGAACCTTGAATCCACTACTGATGCCATTGTGGCAATATATCTTGTTGACCCACCACTTTACCAAACTTGATATTCTTCTATTCTCCAGGGACTGATCCCTCCTAATAATACATCTGAAGTATGAGAGACGAAGTCTCAGCATCCTGGCTTCTAAGAAGTATTGTGGCTATATTTCTTTCAAAACAGATTTGTTTGTTCTTCTAATAGCTCATGGTACTTTTAATATTCTTCTCACATACCATAGCTTAAATGCATCAATTTTACGGTCTTCCTTATTTATTGTCCAACTTTCACATGCATATGAGGCTGTTGAAAATGACACAGTTTGGGTCAGGTGCACCTTAGTCCTCAGACTGACGTCTTTGTACTTGAGCACTTTAAAGAGGTCTTGTGCAGCAGATCTGCCTAATGCAGTATGTCATTTGATTTCCTGACTGCTGTTTCCATGAGTGTTGATGGTGGATACAAGCAAAACAAAGTCTTCAACAACTTCAATCTTTTCTCCATTTATCATGATGTTATTTTTGGGTCCAGTAGTGAGGAATTGTGTTTTCATGATAAATGGAGAAAAGATTGAAGTTGTTGAAGACTTTGTTTTGCTTGTATCCACTATCAACACTCATGGGAACAGCAGTCAGGAAATCAAATCCATACTGAAGCCTGTGGTCTTTGATTTCCATCGGTAAGTATTTTACGTTGTCTTTGCTTTCAGCAAGCAAGGTTTTACCAGCTGATATCTCAGGTTGTTAATGAGTCTTCCTCCAATGTTGATACCACATTTTTCTTCATCTAATCCAACTTCTTGGATTATTTGCTCAGTGTACAGATTGATTAACTATAGTGAAAGAATACAACCCTGGTGCACACCTTTCCTGATTTTAAACCATTCATTGTCCCGTGGTTTTGTTCGAATGACTACCTCCTGGTCTGTATACAGACTCCTCATGAACCAAATGAAATGTTCTGGAATGCTCATTCTCTGCAATGCTGCCTATAACTTGTCGTGATCCACACAGTCAATAAAGCACAGGTAAACAACTTTCTGGTATTCTCTGCTTTCAGCCTAGTTCCATCTGATGTCACCAATGATATCCCTTATTCCACATTCTCATCTAAATCCAGCTTGAACCTCTGGCAGTTTCTTGTCAATGTACTGCTGTAGTTGTTTTTGAATGATCTTTAACAAAATTCAATTGCATGTGATATTAATGATATCGTCCAATGAGTTTTGTGTTCTGCTGGGTCACATCTCTTTGGAATGGGCACAAATATGGATCTCTTCCAATCAGTTGGCCAGGTTCAAAATTTCTTGGTTTAGATGAGTGAGTGCCTCCAGTGCTACATCAGTTTGTTGAAAGATTTCAGTTTATATTCCATCAATTCTTAAAGCCTTGTTCTTTTCCAATACCTTCCATGCACCTTGGACTTCATCTTTCACTGACATTGGTTTTTGATCATATGCTAGCTCTTGAAATGTTTCAACACCAACAGTTTCTTTTTGGTGCAGTGATTCTGTGTGTGTTCTATCCATCTTCTTTTGATGCTTTCTGCATCATTCAATATTTTGCCCATGTTGTTGTTGTTAAGTGCCATTGAGTCAGTTCCAACTCATAGCAACCCTGTGTAGAGTGTCCAAATTGTTGCTGATGAGTTTGAACTTTCAACCTTGTGGTTCAAACTGACCTTGGGTTCTATTGTTTATCCCACAGTGCCACAACCTTCAATATTTCAGGTTGAGGCTTGAATTTTGTCTTAAGTTCATACAGCTTGAGAAATGCTGAGTGTGTTTTATTCCTTTTTGGTTTTCTAATTCCAGGTCTTTGCAAATTTCGTTTTAACACTTGACTTTGTATTCTCAAGGTGTCCTTTGAAATTTTCTCTCCATGTCTTGTACCTCCTCACTTTTTCCATTTGCTTTAGCATCTCTACGCTGGAGAGCAAGTTTCAGAGTCTCTTCTGACATCCATTTTGGCCTTTTCCTTTTTTCTTGTCTTCTTAATGGCCCTTTGCTTTCTTTTGGTTTGATGCTCTTAATGTCATCCCACAAGTCTCTAGTCTTCAGTAATCGTTCCAGAAGCAGGTTGTTTGACCACTGAGGTCTCCAATAGTCCTTTTCACTTACCGTGAAAGCCACGTCCACAGACTTCCACAACTGACCCTGTTGTCTGATCCCAGCCCACTGTGACCCTCTCTCTGGCTGAGTTCACCTGGTCTCTGCAGTGTGTTGTGCATGGTGAGCAATGGTCCCAGGACCTTTGCACGTGCCCTGTGTGGAAGGCTTTTCACTCAGGTGTCTTGGAGTCTTGATCCAAGGGTCACCTCCCCAGAAAGGCCTGCCTGAAACACCTGCCCCTTTGAGACAAACAGCCTGCTTAATCCTGCTTAGCAGTCCTAAGCCTCTTCACTGCATCTGACCACACAGTCCCTCCTATAGAAGACCCAGGTCAGGGTAACACCTACAAGAACTAATCCAAAGCCAAGAGAGAAAACTCTAGCTGTGGCCTTGGCCTCCAACCACACAGAACTTGACCTGAAGCCACTGCAAATGGATGTCAAACCTGGACCAACGACCACCTAAATAGATGCACAGAAAATGAGGTACTCCCAAAGCACAGGAAACGTGTTGTAATTCATAGCAATTTAATACCATCTGAGAAAAAAAACACAAAGTCATAAATGCACTTCATGCTGATATCAGCAAGGCCCAAGAAGAAGTTCTCCAACTAGAAGCAATCAGAGTATTATAGACTTTGTCAGCTGAAATTGTCATAAAACAGGAAAACAAACAAAAAACTGATAGGGAAGACGCATGGCAGTTCCTGAAAATATAAAAAAGTGTTACCATCTGACCCAGCAATCCCACTCCCACATATATGTCCAAGAAAATTGCAAGCAAGAAATAAAAAAGTATTTGCATACCTGGGTCAATTGCAGTACTATTCAAAAACCACCAAAAGTTGAAACTAGGCCACCAACAGGTAAATGGATAAACAATGGGGTTAAAACATAAAAGGAAATACTGTTCAGCTGTAATGAGAAATAAAATTTGGACAGATTCTATGACACAGATGAACTATTATGCAAAAAAAAAAATGTCAGGCACAAAAATCCATGTAGGAATTCATTTTCATGAAATATTTAACAAGACAAATTGCAACAGAAAGAAAGTAGATTAGACGTTCACAGGAGTGGAGTGAAAGACAGGACAGTTAAGGTCAATGATCCTGGGTTTCTCTGTGGGGAGATTAACAAGAGCAAGAAACACACTAGTGACAGTTACATAACAAAGACAAATATTCAAACCACTGAATTCAAGGTTTTATGTACTTTATAAGAACTAAAACCAGAGAAAACCAAAAAAAGGACAGGCAGAAATCAAGAAAGGCCTATATCCAACCCACAGATATCAGAGTAGAAACGCAGGCCAGGGGACATGGAGAACCCAGAGAGCTGCAAAACAGACGCTGGAAGATAGAAGTTTGAAAAAGAAGTGAATTTCTGATTTTCGGACCAGGTGGGACATGAAATGACAACTTACAAGACATTTCAAGAAAGGAAAATGAAAAGGTGGAAATATGGAAAAGTTTAAATATAATAAAAATGATTTAACAAAACGTACAACCAATAAAATTGATGGAAATATTAATCTTCATTCGAGAGAGATAAAAATAAGAGCCCGGTGTCCGGGTCTGGCACGCAGCGCTCCAACAGCTGCAGGTAGGTGAGGTTCTCGTGTGTGTTGGGGTCGAAGAAGCCCTTGGTGTCGTCACCCGGGTCCTCCAGCACGCGGTTCATGTCCTCGTCGAAGTAGCCGCGCTGGTAGGCCACCTCCACGGGCACGCGGTGGCTGTGCACAGGGTCGATGACGCCGCCCGTGGCGATCTGGGCCTCCAGCAGACGCACGCCGTGCTCGCGCACGATGAGCTCCCTCTGCATGGCCTGGAACAGGGAGATCTGCTCGCCCGTGTAGGGGTCGGTGTAGCCGGTGACGGCGCGCTCGGCCGACAGCAGCTTCTCCCGCACCTCGCCGCCCACCACGCCCGCGGCCACGGCCTCCTCCACCGACAGGCGCCGGTTGTCCACGGGGTCGATGACGAAGCCGGTGGCGGCCTGGGCTTCCAGTAGTACCAGGGCGGTGCCGGGCCGCAGCACGCCCTTCCACATGGCCTGGTAGATACTCATCTTCTCTTGGCGGCCGGTGGCGTCCCTGCTGGGCACCAGCACGCCCGCGATGCAGCTGGTGCCCTCCAGGTAGCGCTTTACTGTGACTTCGTGTTGTATTTCATTCACAGTCCTCTGACCTGTCTCCAGTGCCTCTAGTGTATCTTTGGTAATTATGTCTGAGGAATACAGCTCAGAGGCTTTGATTTGCCTTCGAATACCCTGGAACCACAGTTCCTTGCTTTTCTCTTCTTTCTCTTTGATTAGGTCTAAGATTGCCTTCACCACTTTTTCCAGTGCATGCGTAGTGTCCTTTTTGTACTTTGCTACCAACTCTTGCTTCTTTTCTTCTGTCAGGTATTCTGAGTTTAACAAGTACCATACTGATAATCTCTGACCTTTATACTGTCCCACTGTGATGTCCACCCACTCAGCCTCAAGTGCTTTCCTGGTGTCCTCATCTATGTACCCATAGTCCTCCATGTGCTGGGACAATTGCAGCAATGGCCAGCCTGTCTCCTTCTCTGTGGAACAGCGAGCCTGCAGCTCCGTGTAGGTGACACTCTCCAATGTCTTGGGATCCTGAAAGCGTTTCTTCATGAGTTTCTTGTTTGACACAAGTGCATAAATATCTGGGTGCAGGAGGCCACGTCTGTAGGCTGTGTCCAAGGGTACACGGTGGCCATGAGAAGGGTCAATGATGCCACCCGTGGCTACGTGTACCTCCAGCAGCCTCAGTGCATCCTCCCGAGGAATCAGTTTCTGCTCCATGGCCTGGTACAGCGAGAGTCGGGCACCTGTGGCTGGGTCTCTGTAGCCTTTGGCCGCCTGCTCTGCTTTCATAAGTTTTTCCTGTAATTCAGCACCCACCAGGCCAGACACCACTGCCTCTTCTACAGGGAGCTTTTGGTGTCCACGCAAGTCCAACATGAAGCCCGTGGCAGCCTGGGCCTCCAGCAGTTGTGCTGCGATCCCTGTGGGGACAAGCTCCTTCTTGCTGGCCTCATAGATACCCATGATCTCCTTGGTGGATGGCATGGTCACTCCCGCGATGCAACCTTGGCCCTCTAGGAAGCTCGTCACACGTGCCAACTCCTGGAGGCTCTGCTTGTCACCTTTGTCCCTCTGCAGAGAGTCTAGTGTTTTCTTATCGATGATGCCTGAGTTGAACAGTTCTGCAGCTGATACTGGTCCTTGAGGCCCTGCCACCTGGATGCCTTGGTTGTGCTTTTCAGTTTCTTCGACTGTTGTGGTGATGACCGTCACCAATCTGTCCAGGGACAGCTTTTTACTTTTGTATTCTTGGACGAGTTCTCGCCGCCTTTTCTCTGTGAAGTACTCAGATGACAATATGTCCCAAAGGGACATCATCTGTCCTGCAAACCGCCCCACATGCATCTTGGTGGTCTGTGATCTCAGAAGCTGTCTGGTGACCTCATCGATGTACATGTAAGTTTCTCCTTTCTCGACGATCTGTAGCATGTAGAGCCCGGTGTCGGGGTCGCGCACGCAGCGCTCCAGCAGCTGCAGGTAGGTGAGATTCTCATGCGTGTTGGGGTCGAAGAAGCCCTTGGTGTCGTCGCCCGGGTCCTCCAGAATGCGGTTCATGTCCTCATCGAAGTAGCCGCGCTGGTAGGCCACCTCCACGGGCACGCGGTGACTGTGCACAGGGTCGATGACACCACCTGTGGCGATCTGGGCCTCCAGCAGACGCACGCCGTGCTCGCGCACGATGAGCTCCTTCTGCATGGCCTGGAACAGGGAGATCTGCTCACCCGTGTAGGGGTCAGTGTAGCCGGTGACGGCACGCTCGGCCGACAGCAGCTTCTCATAGGTTTCTTTGCTGAACATCCCTGCTAAGAATGCCTGCTCCACAGTCAGCTTTCGGTTCTCCACAGGATCAATGACGAAGCCCATAGCAGCCTGGGCTTCCAGCAGCACTAGAGCGGTGCCGGGTCGCAGGATGCGCCGTCGAAGGGCCTCGGAGATGCTCATGATCTCCCCTGTGGCCTGGATGCGTACACCAGCAATGAAGTTGCCTCCCTCCAGGAAACGCTGAACGCTGGCCATCTGCGTTACCTCCTCTACCGTCCTCTTCCCTTGACTCAGCTCATCCAGTGTCTTTTTGTCGATCAGCTGGGACCGAAACAGGTCACTCGCTGAGACCTGCTTCCGGAGCCCCTGGAAGGCAGGCTGTGAGGGCTGTGTCTCTGCTGCCTTCACAAGTGCTGTGACAGCGTCGACCACCTCACGCAGTGCCACAGCCCGACCAGACCGGCAGAGTGCCGCCAGCTCCCTCCGTCGCTCGGCACCAACGTACTCGGAGCGCAGCAGGTCCCACAGAGACACGGCTTGCCCCTTGAACCTGCCTGTGTCCACAGGCACCTTCATAGCACGCAGTGCCACTGCAGTGTGCTCATCCACATCAAGAGTCGTGTCCTGGGAGAGCGGCAGTAGCCACAGACCGGTGGTAGTATCCTGGACACACCGTGCTCTGAGCTCCTGGTATGTTACCTTGTCCCGGGCACTGGGGTCGAAGAAAAACCTCACATCCTTGTTGGTTGAGCTCAGCGCCTGGCCCGTGGCCTTGTCCAGGAGCCCAAGCTTGCAGGCGGCAGGAAGAGGCAGGTGCACTTGATAAACAGGGTCCATAGCGCCTCCAGTGGCCAGCTGTGCTTGCAACAGGGGGAGCCCCTCGGCCCGGGACAGGAGCCCCTGTTCCATGGCCTGCCACAAGGAAAGGGTGCGGCCCGAGCAGGGCTCCGGGAACCCGGTCACAGCCCTCTCTGTCATCCGGAGCTGTTCACTCAGGTCGCCGCCCACCAGGCCGGCCTTCACCGCATCCTCCACTGACAGCCGCTGGTTGCTCACAGGGTTGACCAGGGTACCACAGGCCACCTGGGCCTCCAGCAGCCTCTGTCCTAGGCCCACAGGCAGGAGGCCATCCTGCATGGCCCGGCCAATACTGGCCTTGGCCTTGGAGGGCTGCAGCAGTATACCAGCCACGCAGCCCGTGCCCCATAGGTAGGCCCTCACCTCAGCTTGTGCAGCCACCTCATCAGGGGACTGCTGGCCTTGGACCAGCGCCTCCAGGGTATTCTGGGAGATGATGCCAGCGTCCAGCAGCCACACGGCAGGAACCTGGCCCCGAGGCCCAGGCAACGAGACCTGAGCACGTGCCCGCAGCTCCGCCCCTCGTACCCAGTTCTGTAGGTCTGTGCGCAGCTGCTGCTCGGAGCGCCGGCCCACCCGGAAGTCCTCCAGGAAGCCTTGACGCTGCTCCTCAGTGAAGTGGCAGGAGCTAAGCATGTCCCAGAGGGATGGACTGTCCTCAGTTCCCCTTGCGGCCTGCAGGGCTTCCTGGACCTGCTTGTCAGTGGGCAATGTGGGCGCACTGTCGGGCAGTGGTAGAAGCAACAAGCCAGAGACCTCATCTCGGGGACACTGCTCAAGGAGCCGGGTGTAGCTGGTGTGACCTCGGCCGTCGGGACTTGGGAAGGTCTGGGGGTCACCGCTCAGTGTCTTCTCCATCTCCCCATCAATGCAGCCACGCTCAGCAGCCACAGACATGGGGAGGTGGTGGCAGCCAGCAGGGTCCACAACCCCTCCTGTGGCCATCTGAGCCTCCAGGAGGCGGGTGGCCTGTTCTGTGGGGACCAGGCCCTTCTTCATGGCCTGGAAGACGGACACTCTCTTCCCAGAGAAGGGGTCTCTGAAGCCGGTGACAGCATCCTCGGCCCGTCGCAGCTGGTCATACAGCTCGGGACCTACTAGTCCCCGGCGCACAGCCTCATCCACTGTCAAGGCCTCTTGGCTGTGGGGGTCCAACAGGGCCCCAGTGGCCGCCTGGGCCTCCAGGAGGGCCAGCCCCACAGCGGGGCCAAGTAGCTTCTGTTGCATGGCCTGGTAGAGACTGAGGCGCTGGTTGGAGGGTTGTAGCAGAACGCCACCCAGGGAGCCCGAGCCCTGAAGGCACGTGTGTACAGCCTCGACTTGGAACAACGCCTCGGGGCTCAGGGCCCCCAACAGTACTTGGTCCAGAAGTGTCTCATCGATGACACCGGCTTCCAGGAGCTCGTGGGCAGGGACACAGCCACGCAGCGTGGGCAGTGTGAGGTCTGCCCACCGCCTTGATTCTGTCTGTATCAAGGACTTCACCTGCTCCAGTGTTACTTTGCGCAGTCGGAATTGCTGGAGCAGTTGCCGCCGCCGCTGCTCACGGATGTACTCTGAGTTGACAAGCTCCCAGAGGGACACCCCTTGGCCCCGGAAGCGGCCGTATTGCACCGACAGCAGCTGGCTCTGGAAGGCCTGCCGTGTGGCCCCATCCACCAGCTGGGGCTGAGCGTTGCTGAGCGGCAGGAGACGCAAGCCGGTGTCGGGGTCGTGCACGCAGCGCTCCAGCAGCTGCAGGTAGGTGAGGTTCTCGTGCGTGTTGGGGTCGAAGAAGCCCTTGGTGTCATCGCTAGGGTCTGACAGGATCAGGTTTAGTGCCCGGTCGAAGTAGCCGCGCTGGTAGGCCACCTCCACGGGCACGCGGTGGCTGTGCACGGGGTCGATGACGCCGCCCGTGGCGATCTGAGCCTCCAGCAGACGCACACCGTGATCGCGCACGATGAGCTCCCTCTGCATGGCCTGGAACAGGGAGATCTGCTCGCCCGTGTAGGGGTTGGTGTAGCCGGTGACGGCGCGCTCGGCCGACAGCAGCTTGGCATATACGTCGGGCCCAATGACACCGGCCCTCAGTGCCTCCTCCACTGAGTACCTCTTGTTCTCCTTCGGGTCGATGATGAAGCCGGTGGCGGCCTGGGCCTCCAGCAGCACCAGGGCGGTGCCGGGCCGCAGCAGCCCTTTGCTACGGGCCTCATAGATGCTGAGCCGTTCTTGGGAGTCGGGCCTCAGCAGGCCTGCAATGCTCCCGGTGCCCAGCAGGTAGCGCTGCACGGAGTCTAGGCGGCCCACGTCCTGCGCTGAGGCCTGTCCGCGTTCCAGCTGCTCGTACACGTCGCGGCCGATGATCTCCGACTCTAACAGCTCTGCGGGTGTCACAGCCTCCCTCAGTCCCTTGAAGGTGACTTTGGCTGTGGCGGCAGCCTGCTCAACAGCAGCCTTCAGCTGGGCTGCCAGCGCCTTCGTTGACAGGACCCCCTGCTTGTGTTGCTGGGCCAGCATAGCCCTCTGCTCCGCTGGGACCGCCTCGGAGAAGAGCAGTTCCCAGAGGGATGTAGGCCGGCCCTCGAACGTCCCCACCGAGAGGGTGGTCATGGCTGCGCTCAAGGCTTGCCGAGTGCCGTGCTCGATAAATTGCAACCCCTGGGGCTCGTTTGCACTGCTGCCCCCTGTGAGGGGCAGGAAAACAAGGCCTGTCTCCGGGTCAGTGACACAGCGGGCCAGCAGCTGCCCGTAGCTGACGCTGTCCTGGGTGCTGGGGTCTGAGAAGCTGGCATTCTCTGACAGGTACTGTTGAGTCTCATTGTCCAGGCAGCCGAAGCGGACAGCGGCCTCCAGGGGCAGCCTAAGCCTGCGGGCCGGGCACACCAGGCCCCCCGTGGCCAGCTGGGCATCCAGCAGTCTCCATGCCAGTGGCTTATCCACCAGCCCCTTCTTCATGGCCTGGAACACAGAGACACGCGAGCCACTGAAGGGGTCGGGGAAACCCGTCACTGCCTGCTCTGCCACCTGTAGCTGACCATGGAGCTCGGGTCCAACCAGGCCAGCCCGGACGGCCTCATCCACCCACATCTGCCGGCCAGTGGCCAGGTCCACCAGGGTGCGGGTGGCGGCTTGGGCCTCCAGGAGTGGTAGCGCAGCACCCAGAGGAAGCAGGTGTTGGGTGGCGGCCTGGCTGAAGCTTTTCTTGCAGCCGGTGGGCAGCAAGACCACGCCCGCCACACCACCGGTGCCCTCCAGATAACGCTTCACGTCCACTCGGGCGCTCACATCTGGCACAGCTA
Source organism: Chrysochloris asiatica (assembly GCF_000296735.1). Classification (NCBI taxonomy): domain Eukaryota; kingdom Metazoa; phylum Chordata; class Mammalia; order Afrosoricida; family Chrysochloridae; genus Chrysochloris; species Chrysochloris asiatica. Next base: position 52,574,912 of record NW_006408519.1, read on the forward strand.
GCTGGCCCTCCCTCAGGCTGCAGGCTGTCTCCTCATCCAGGATCCCTGCCTCCAGTAGCTCAGCTACGCTGACGGCGCCGCACAGGGTACGGAAAGTGGTCTTCAAGGACAGCAGGGGCAGCCCCGTGCTGGAGGCCTCCACGCATCTGTCCAGTAGTGCCCGGTACGACAGCTTCTCCAGCGTGTTGGGGTCACAGAAGCCCACGGTGTCCAACCCAGGTTCCTGTGCCTCCAGACTGTGCCACATCTCCCGGTCTAGGAGGCCCTGCTGGCAGGCGGGCTCCGGGGCCACGCGCACGCCCCTGGCGGGGTCCACCAGGCCCCCAGTGGCCAGCTGAGCCTCCAGCCAGCTCCTTCCCAGCACTTTGTCCACGACCTCCTTCCCGATAGCCTGGAAGAGAGGTAGCTTCCCACCCCCATAGGGGTCTGGGTATCCAGTGACCGCACGCTCAGCAGACAGCAGCTTCTCCTTCAGCTCCAGACCCACCAGCCCTTGGCGCAGGGCCTCGGAAACGGGGAGCATCTGGCCTTGGGCTGGGTCCACCAGACCTCCAGTGGCTGCCTGGGCCTCCAGCAGAGCCAGCCCAAGGCCAGAGGGCAGCAGGCCCTGCTTCATGGCTGCGTAGAGACTCAGGGTCTGCCCAGAGGTCTCCACGTACACCCCAGCAATGCTCTTGGTTTTAGTGGGCGGAGCTGCCTCCGCCTGGGGCACTGAGGCGGTACCAGCTCCCTGCATGGCTTTCCCAGTTTTGTGGGCTCTGGTTGCCTTGGTGCTGTTGGTGATTAAGATGTCCAAAGGAGGCGTAGCATGGCCGTTCATGGTGCCTGAGACTTTGCAGAAGTCACCAGAAGTTCGCTCCTGGTAAGGAATGAAAAGGCTCAGTTAGGCACCTTGGAGAGACCCAAGAGGGCTATGGACAATCCTTGGGGAATACACAGCTGGGGGCTAGAGTCTCAACCTTCCAAACTGCTCTGGGCTCAGGCAAGGATTATTGCAAAGAAGCACCACCTGGACCTGCCTCCCTACCTCTCCCCACAGACCCCGGCACCTTCTCAGTAGCCAGCACTCCCCTCCTCCCAGCTCCATAACCTGAACCAGACGCCCCGCGGGGCCTCGCTGTGCCCTCTCATCAGCAGGTCCCAGGAAGCATGCTCCTCTGCATAGCTCCACCGCCATGTCCATCTCATCCTCTCCATGCCCCACAGCCTGCCCTCCACTGCTGTGTACTCGAGCCCACCCTACCCTGAACCACCATGCCACACCTGGAACGTGCCTGCGCACCCTAGGAAATAGAAGGAATAGAAGGGGCACCAGTTCTAAGCAAGCTTCAGATCCAGCAGGACAAAGCCCATTAGGTCTCACGGCCTGGGAGAAGACCTCTGTGGCTCTTGTCTTTGCCCTCTGGGTCAGCAGCATCACTGCCCTCTATGCAGCCACGTTTTATTGGTAAAAGTTTGGAAGTCTGACAGCCTTCTCTCATTGCATCCTGCTTCTGCCCCTCTCAGTGTAAACTGGCAGTGTTTCTGCTGATATAACTGTCTCAGTCACAGGGATTTATGGGATTGGACAAGAGGCTTTCAGATGCCTTCCCTCCTCACACCCCACCTCTAGTCCTGGATTCAGCTGAGAGGATCCGTGACTCACACACTTGAGCTCTTTAGGAACAGGTTGCCCAGACATGCCCTTGGCTGTCTCTCCAGAGCAAAGCATCTGGACAGGCAGAGAATTCCTTAATCTTGAACTACTTAGGCTCAGCAGCTCCTTCCTCAACTCAGCTCTTCCACAGTTTACCTTAGAAAGCAGACAGCACCACCTCCACTTTGGTTAGAAACCTCAGCTCATCATTTAAAAGGTCTGCTTTCTACCCAACAATGGAATACATTTCAGCCAAGTTTTCTTTTACTTTATAATAAGGATTGCCTCTCCTCCAGTTGCCAGTAACACACTCCTCATTTCTAAGATCTCACCGTTAACTTCCATATTTGCGCCATCACTATCTCCGAGGCAACCTAAGCCTTTTCTAGGCCTCTATGAATGACTTAATTCCAAAGCCACTTCTACATTTTTAAGTATTTTTTTTTAAAGCACCCCACACACAGTACCAAAATCTGCATGAGTTTCCTATGGCTGCTGTAATAAATGACCACAAATTAGGTGACTTTAAGCAACACAAATTTACTCTCTTATAGTTCCGGAATCCAAAAGTCTGAAATCAAGGTGGTGGCCACGTTGGTTACATGTAGAAGCTCTGAAGCAGAATCTGTTTCATGCCTCTCTTCCACTTTCTGGTGGTTACTGACACTCTTTGGCATTCCTTGGAAGCATCGCTCCACTCTTTACAGCCATCTGTAGGTGGTAGTCACATGCCCCAAGCACCCTTCCTTTCTCTTGTAAAGATACCAAGCTTTAGATTTAGGGCCCATCTTAAATCCAGGGGAGTTTCTGAATGGTGCAAACAGTTATGTGCTTACGGCCAGTTGAGAGGTTGGAATTTCAGGTCTACCCAGAGGCACTTGAAGAGAAAGGTCTGGAGGTCTTTTTGCAAAAAATCAGCCAAGAGAACGTGTGAAGCGCAATTCTGTCGGTACACATGGGGCTGTCAAGAGTTGGAATCAATTCAGGGGCAACTGGACTGAGCTAAATCCAGGAGGAGTTAACCTTGAGATTCCTTAATGAAATACCTCTGCAAAGACCTTATTTCCAAGTAAGGTCATGTTTGGAAATGTGGACCAGGTGGACATGAATTTAGGGGGATAGTCTTCACCCTGCTATGTGCAGTCTGGGAATCACCTCCTCCCAAACCATCACTTCCCTCAAACACTTGCTCTTTTCACAGGTTGTCTGACCAGTTTCTTTGCCAAGAACGTCCTGCTTACCTTCCTGACACTGTTACACACGTCTCTGTCCCATGCCCGCCCTCGCCACTCTCCTTCAGTTCCACAGACAAGCCCCTGGCCTCACTGCCGCTTGTCTCCCCGTTCCCTCATGGCTCTTCCTGGGCCCAGTCCTCAGCTCTCCTGCACCAAGCTCTGGGTTCGGTCTTTTGCTCGAATTTTTCAGAAAAGGGCACTGAGACATGGAGTGGGGTCAGGCCAGGCCAATGACCAGAGCATGCAGAGCTTGGCTCTAGGTCCCAGGAGATCCACTCATAAGGATTAAGCAGGAGGCAGACGTGACCCACACCTTGTCTCTCTCCCCTTCTTGCCTGTGGCGGCCACTGTGGTTCCGTCCCCATAGAGCACCCCCCTGCCTTGGGGTCTGTGGTCCTGCACCACAGTGTCCATACCTGTATTCACACACATTCTGGGGTGTGCTTACCCCGGCCAGATGGTGTGCTCACCGGCCTAGCTGGCCCAGAACCCCAGATGGCTGCACAGCTCTTTGTGAGCGTGAAAGCGTGTGTGTGAGTGTGTGCTGTTATGAGCCAAATAGGGGTTGATTAGTTGTGGTCAGACGAGTAAGGGGCTGCCCTGGACAAGGGGAAGAAGGTTGGTTCTCTGCCGCTGGGTGTAGGGGTGGGGCCAGGGGGACAGGGCCAGCACGGCAGTAATAAGGCAGAGCTTTGATGTCTCAGGCCCCAGGTGGACATAGTGTAGCACACAACCCGATGCCCTCCAGATCAAAGGCCCCCCACTCAGATGCAGAGGGGCTATGGAGAGCAGCCTTGCTGGCATGCACAGTGCTCGCACACTCAGCTCCACTCCACTCAGGATGACTCAGGGGCCCTTCAGCTTCGAAGACCGGCTGAGGCCGCCTACCTATGCCTCTTCCCTTCCCCCATGCTGGTCCCTGGCTTGGACTTCAGGTATGAACATCAGTAATGGACATTCCTGGCATGAGGAGGAGTGTGGGAACCCAGATATGGGGTTTTGGTGCTGGCCCCAGTGCTGGCCAACAAGGGTCTTGTGGGCAGCAGGGAGGTCCAGAGAGCTTGAGGCTGGAGGAAGCCACCAGAGCAGGGCAGTTCCAGGTAGAAGGCACCCAGGGCACAGCCTTGGCCACCTGAGATGGGCTGGACAGTGCTAAGGGGCTGCGGTGAGGGATACAGGCTCTGGGAAAAGACAACAAAGGCTTCAAGAGATTGGCAGGACATCAAGAGCCCAGGATGGACTCTGGGCCTCTTTGGGACTGGGCAGCCGGGGCCCAGACTTTATGAGGAGCCACAGGTGGTAAACCTCTGCCCGGTGAGGGCCCAGCTGATGGAGAGGACCTTGACCCCTAGGGTGAGGATGTCCAGGTCAGTGGCCCGGGAGCAGGGGGCCCTGCTGTTTGGGACATGTGTCCCAGTGAGCCAGTACTGTGATTTTGAGAGGCACGTAGATGTAATGAGCAGACTCTATGGTGAACCCCAGGGAAGAATTACAAGGTTGAGCTGTGGGTAAGGCTGAAGGAGAGCTATACATCTCCCAGAATCGCCTTGGGGCCCTGAGAGACACGTGGCCCCAGATCCGGAACCAACTGTCCTGAGCTAGGATCGATCAACATCACCGAGTCATGAGCTCACCAAGCTGGCATGCAAAGACCTGTGGCCCATCTCCCTGGGCATGGGTGTCTTGGCTAATATACCTGCTCCCAGCCTGCCTCTTACAGTTTGAGCCCCAGGTGGGTTGGGACCGTGTACCTGTACCAGGACAGGTCAGAAGATGGAGGGGACATGTGGGCACAGACCTGACGCGGCAGCTGGAGACAGGCTGCACTTGGCAGGGTAGGGCCTGGCAGGGATCAGAGAGCAGAGGAAGCCAGCACTCAGCTCAGGTTCCCAAACAATGAGGAGATTCAGGAAGGAGGCCTGGGGGGAGGGGGTGCAGCTCTTTGTGAGTGTGTGAGTGTGGCTGGTATGAGCACAAGTATGTGAGTGTATGTGTGTGCACTCGTGTGTATGCATGTGTGTGCACTTGGGTGTACGATGCTGCCTGTGGCTGGGGTATACCATGTTCCATGCAGTGGTGACCTTGAGCCTGGTGTGGTCTCCCCCATCCAGTTCCTCTTCCGAGGTTGCCCCCAGGATGGTCAGGGAGTGAGGGTCCTGGGAGTAGAGAAGTTGAGTCTGCAGTGGGAACAGAGCATGGCAGGGGGACACAGGGTCTGGAGGTCAGGGGGGACAGTGGGGCATTGAGGGGAGTGGAGGTGACCAGGGGGAGAGGTGGTTTCAGGGTGGGAAACCTAGTAGCCTGGTGTCAGAAAGCTACAGGACCCGCCTTGTGGGCGCGGTGTGAGAAAAAGTCGTTTCTAGGAGGAGGCCGACATTCCCCAGAGGGGCGGCCCTGGGCTGTTTTCACGAAATGGCTGTACCTCAGGTGGCCCTAAGGGAGAGGCGATTCCTGCTAAGGGAGGAGGGTCCGCACCCTAGGCGTGGGCCGAATTTGTCAACACTGGGCGCAGCCCCCCTTGCAGCCCTGGGACAGGGGTGGGGGCGCGCTGTCTGTCCATCTGAGCCATATCTGAACACAACGGTGGCCCAGGGCCCATGCAGGGAGGCGGTGACCTTGATTCTCGCCCGGCGGCTGGCCGCCTCGCCTGCAGCGCCCTGCCAGGACCAGCAGCGACAGGTGGGGACTGATGGCCCAACCCCGCTCTGCAAGTGGGGGACTGGGCGGCGGCCAGGCTTTATGGGCGGGCACCTTCCCCCACTGCAGGTGGTGTCCCAGTACTGATTTCGCCTTCTGTCCCAACCCCTCAGACAGACGTCTCACCCCAGCAATTTGTCACCCTAATTGCTTCCCGCCACTGCCCGCACAGACCCCCCCGCAGCACTGTCCCACCCTGGTCTGGGGAGGGGGCCGAGGACCGGACCTGCGGGACTCACCAGGTGCGGCTCCCTCCTGCCCAGAAACAGGCGAGACCCCCGCCTCAGGTCGGTCCTCTAGCGCTGCGGACCACCCCACCTCCTGAGCCCTAAGCCCAGGCGGCCGACGCTGCAGGGGAGCGCCCCCCAGTTCTGTCGGCGAGGGGGGAGCAACCCGAGTCCAGGCTCCCTCCTCCCGCCGCCCTGCAGGGGTTTCGATTTCGCCCCAGCGTCGCCCACCTACCAGGCGTCAGCGCTCAGTCTCTGGTCCTGACTCGGTTTGCGCTCGCTGCCTGCTGCGCGGTCTGAATTTAAACCTGAGCCCAGACCCCGCCCTCGGCAGCCGCACCCTCTGTCCAGGGGAGGCTGCGGGGAAATGCGGCGCGACCAGGTGTGGGCCCCCCAAAGGTGATGCCAAGCCCGTCAAGGGTCATATCCCCTCTGCGAGCCACCCTGGGTGGGGCGTGGGGGGCGGCGGCGGGGCGCGGAGGGCTGCAGAGGACGGGCCCCCTCCTCTGTCATCTCTTTGGAATGCGGGGCTGCCGCCGGTGGAGGGGGCGTTTGAACGCCGTTTGCAAGGGAAATTCGGACTGGAGCAGCGCGGTTTTCACTTCCCAAAATGTGACTTTATTGCAGTCCCGAATACAAGCCCGCCCACCCGCTGTTCCCAGACTTCTGCCCAGTTTCCTGGGAGCTGGCTCCCCGCGGCTTTTTGTCCCGGATCTGTTGGGTACGGTGGTCCCGGGGGCTCCCCTCAGAGGTTGTCTGAATCCTGAGTCTCGTGAGAACTCGGGTCACTGTGTCCCCAGCACCCTTGCCGTTCTGTCTGAGACCGGTGACCAGCCTCACCCACCATTTGTCCATCTATGAGGCCCTCCCCCACACCACCCCTCACCCCTCCACCCCCCGCCTCTCTGAAGCCCCTCCTGACACTCACCTTCCGAGGCAGGGGGCTACTTGTGGTGCTGGGGAAGGTGGCTGAGAGGGGCCTGGCCTGCGTGTGGTCACCGCCCAGGACAGAAACTGCTGGTGAATCATCTGGCTGGTCCTCCCCTTGGCTGTCCAGAGTCAAATCGATGGTAATCCCCGCTCACCTGCCCCCTGCAGCTCCCCTAGGGCAGGTCCCAGACCTCCTCCTGTGTCTCAAGGCTATGTCCCCCTCCCCACTCCGCATCCGAGTCCTCACCTCTGCCTGGATCATTCTTGACCAGAAACTCATCTAGGGCCACCCAGCCACCTCCGACACGCACCATGAGAACCCCATGCCCCACCTGCACAGGAACAAGAGGGTGGGGGTCAGAGCTGCTGGGCAGCTCTGCCTTCACCCGCCCACCAGGCCATAGCTCACACCTGCGCATTGAGGCTCCCGGGACCCCCGGCAGGCCTGTGTCTGCTGGTGAGCTCATCCTTGCCTGTGTCCACAGCAATTGCCACGCTACATGACTGCCTCGGGTCTCCAGGGAAACCTGCCCCAGCAGAGCAGTGAGCTGAGTCCACACTCCCCACCGAGGCTGTCCACTGCCCACCCTGCTCACCAGACACCAGGACACTGTCCAGGAAGTCCTGCTGGGAAGCATGGCCTCTCTGCCCACGCCCCCAGGTTGTGGTCACGAATGAGCCCTGGATCCTTTTCTTTCTGTAGTGCTGGAGACAGGCTGCATCTTGCAGGTGAGTGTTGGCCCCTCGCTGTGGGAAGACATTGTGAGGCTGTTGGGCACAACCCTGTTTAGCCAGACCTCTCTCCCATTCCCCTCACCTCCTCCAACAGACTCTGCCCCAGCCTGATCCTGGATGTCAGCCACTGTTGGGGCCTCTGCTGGTCCTCTATTCCCTGGCTCCTGTCCCTGGGCCCCGACTTCCTGTGGCCCAGGCTCCCAGAGGTAGTCTCTGGCCATGATGGCCTCCAGTTCAGGTCTTCTGGCAACTCCCCTGAGGGGCAAGTCTGGGCCAACAACCTTCTCCCCAGGCTACCAGACCACCTCTGCTCAGGGCTCCTTGGAGCCAGTCCCTGGCCAGGAGCTTGGGTACAGATCTTCAGTCCAGCAGCCCCCAGGGACCCAGGTAGTTCTGCCAGGTGCCAAGACTGGACGAGCACCATCTAGGGAGCAGGGCACCAGGGAATCAGGAGTGGCTCTGGGTGCCAGGAAGTCAAAGCGGGAACCCCCCCTGCCCAGTACCTGTTGCTGCAGCCTCGAGCAGGCTGTCCAGCACTCAGAGCCCCTCAGGCGCTGCATCCAACCCTGTGGGGTGGAGGGCTCTCAGAAGGCAGGGCCCAGGGCATCCAGAGTAGTGTTGGAGCTCCCACCCCCACTTTGTGCTGACCCTGGGCTTGATCTTGAGGCCACTGTGCAGGCCGGAGCCTCTGGCCACAGGTCTCCCATCGGTTCCCTGGGGCTCCCCTACCAAGTGGCCCACGAACAGCAAGGTCTCCTCCAGGTTGGGCAGCCTAGAGAGGGTACAGATGGACAGGACAGGCCAAGAATGGGTGGGGCAAGGCCAAGGGACAGGCTGACCCCTCCAGAGTAGAGAGGGCACAGGTGGGTGGGACAGGCAAGGTGGGGCCCAGGGACAGGCTGACCTCTTTAGTGAGCAGGCAGGTACAGCGGACCAGCAGGCCAGCAGCTCCAGCCACAGGTCCAGGTGGCCGGTGCCCTTGAAGGTCCAGACCCCTCCCTGCAGGTTCAGACCCCTCCACAGCGAAGATGCCAATGGGAGCAGCTCCCCATGAAGTTCCCAGGGTGGCTTCTGCTGCCAGATGAGCCATGTCAACTGACTGACAGCCTGTACCTGCTCTGCTGCCCCTCACATCTTGGACCTCACACCTCCACCTGTTCCTGACACACCCCATCTGACAGCAAGGGCCCCGGCTGGCCCGTCAGCATGGCACGGGATCCCAGAGGCCATCAGGGACCTGTGGGGGCGCTGGGGGCCAAGGAGTTGGGAGAAGGCCAGTAGAGTTGATAGTGACCATCCCTAAGCTTGGGAGCTAACGCGCAGGTCTGGGCCTTCAGGGCAGTATGCAGACTCAAGACAGCCTAGTGGATGTGGAGGAGGGACAAGAAAAGGAGGCTGGCCCAGCTAGGGCACACACAAATCTGTTGACCACCGACCCCCAGACTGGGAGTCAAGGTTTTGAGGAGGCCCTTCCTCTACCTCAGAGACAAACGTCTTTATATTTTGTTGTTGTTTTCTTCTTTCTAGGGACTACATAAATGGAAGTCGTACAGTGATTTTATTGGGCTGTCTGCTTGATTTAAAAGGTGGGTGATGTGTTCAGTCCCTTGGCCCCGTCTCTGCCCACCCCAATATGGGTGAGAGGTCGGGCAGTGCCACCTCAGGAGGTGTTGCCCCTATCTGGCCATGCTCCTCATCCCTGATGCGGGGAGTCAGAAAGGTCCACCTGGGGGCTGGCGGCTGGCAGCTGGCGGCTGGCGGCTGGGGCGGCAGTGCACATCCAGCCCTGGTCCAGGGAGCAGACTGCACATGCAGTGAGGTTTTCAGACACTTGGAGTGGGAGCTGAGTTCTGGCATTGCCAGAGAAACCCTTCCCAGGGACCTTCCCCAGCTGCACCCACCTTACCTCCCAAGTGTGAGGTCTCCCTTCCCCGGGTCCCGCCCACTGGCAGGCAGTGGCTGTAGCTCCACCGTCTCCTTCTGAGGGACTCTGGGCCAAGCCTCCCTCCCCGCATGTCCAGGGCACCTGCACAGCTTGGAGCCAGCTGTCCGGCCGAAGACCCTCCTCAAAGACTGTCACCTCCACTGTGTCCTGCCACACCCACTGGGCCGGTCGCCGTGTGACCCCAATGTCCTGCTCTGGAGCCTCTGACGGGCGGTCTCCCAGGGGCTCCCCTTTTATCTGAAGTACAACTGGGGATACATGCCACCCTGAGAGCTGAGACCTTGGGTATCAGCCTGCCCCCACCCACCCAGCTGACTTCCTGCTTACCTGGGACCCCTGAGTCAACCTCCCAGGCATGGCCGAGCACCATCTGTGAGGCAACCCCCAATGGGAAGCTCTGCTCCTGGATGGGTGCTGGGTGGGCTCCTCCCAGTCCAGTACCCTCTGCCTGCCGGGCCAGCTGGATACTCAGCGGTGGGAGGTCAGCATGGGACCCTAAAGTCCTCATCGCCCCCCTCAGTCCTTCGATACTCCCAGGGCTAGCCAATGTGCATGCCAACACCTGCTCTTGGTTCCTGAGTCCTTGATGTTCAGAGACTGTCTCCTCTACGTCGAGCCTGGTGCCCAGGGCCTTGGGCAGTGAGTGCATAAGAGGCCCGGAGTCCAGGGTCTGCTGGAGCTCCCGATACACCCGAGCAGCCCTGCCTCCCACCAGCAGTGCCAGGTCCTGGAACTGTCCCAGCTGCGTCCGCACCAGCTGAGCCTCGTCCTCTGCCGTACAGAGGGAAGGGGCACTATGGTCACAAGAATGTGTGCTCGGGGGACAGAGGACAGATACAGGCCCAAGGTGCTGGGAGGGTCTGGGGTCCCAAACCATGGGCACCAAGGACACCTTGGCAGGCTGACCGCCAGGTGGTGTGGCCATGTTCGGGGACCCCTGCTGCTTACTCACCGGCCAGTAACTCTGCCAGCCTCTGGCCACACTCCAGCACATGCCCCAGGTCATCGGGCCATGCTGCGGCCTCCCTGCAGACAAGCTGCAGACACCCACCGTTATGAGCACCATGACCCCCACAACCCCCAGCCCCTGAGGTTTCCGCATAGCTGAATGTTACCTGCAGGTGCTCCTCGACCCCTGAACGTTCACTGAGCCCCAGCCAGCCCCACTGCAGTCCTGCCAGGAGCTGCGCATGGGGGCCCAGGCGAGCCAGGAGCACACTTCGGGCCACCTCGAAGCTCCGGGCCGCTGGTACGAGCTGCTGCAGGCGACCCCACCTAGGAAGGGACAGGGATCAGCACTGGCCTCCGCAGCCCTGCCTTCCTCTTGGCCTCACCTGACCTCACCTGGCCTCACCTGGCCTCTGCCTGGCTCACCAGCTGCTCCCACTGGCCACGCAGTTCTGCCACGTCCTTTGGCCCCTGAAGCCTCGGCTCCATCTGTGGCCCCCGCCCCTTCAGCAGGTACAGGAGCAGCTTGGGGGACATGGGGGTGTGCTGGCTGGATGTAGGCTCTGGCAGACCCCCTCCCACCACTGGCCCTTGATAGGTGCTGTCCATCAGCCCATCAGCCCTGCCAGCTTGCCCGGCCTACCCCCACGTCCTGTACCTCTTGTTCCTGAAGCTGGGCGGTAGCCATGGTGACATCTGGACCCAGGGGCCCCTGTGCTGCCTGCAGCTCCTCCATGCCATCCAACCAGCTGCGCATGGCGGCCAGGGGCCCTGGGGGCACCTGCAATGGGGGTGGGCTTCAGTCCCAGCAGAGCCCAGCCCCTACCCACACCTGGCCTGCAGCCTTACCGGGTCTGATGATCCTCTCCTGACAACGGGGTCCGCGGGCACCACCTCTGTCACCTCAGTCACCTCAGTCACCTCTGTCACCTCTGTCACCTCCGTCACCTCCGTCACCTCCGTCACCGCCACAGCTCGGGGTCCCCACCAGGCCCAGGAGACCCCAGGTAGCCGTGGGGCCCGGGGGACGTCTGGCGGTGGCGGGGATCCTTCAGCCCGGGTCCTCAGCCCGGCCTCCACACGGCTCCTCCGCTCCCCCAGGCAGCTGAGGCGTGAGGCGGGGTTCCCCATGCGGACAAGGTGCCCTCCTGCCACAGCCCCCCACACCCCTGCACTGTGGTCACTCTGGTGGTCCTGGCCACTAGATGTGGGGAGTCTGTGATGATGGAACAGTAGCCGGGAGCCTGCACCCCACCTTCACCCACGTGATTCTGGGCCTAGTTGCCCTCTGCTATAGCAGCTGTTTCCCTGGGAAACCGCCAGGGGCTTCAATCATGCAGTGGGGGGGAGGGTGGGGAAGGGGAGAGACTGAGCTTCCCACCCCTCCCCCAACTGCAGGCCCACCAGTCCTGCTGTGGACTGAGTTCCCATGACAAGGTGGACAGGGAGGGAAGGGCTCTGCCCTGGGGCTGGGGGGGTGGGGGTCAGTAGGAAAGGGGGGCTGCATTTGGAACTTCTGGAATCCCCACTGCAAGAGCTGTGAACTGGGGTCTGTGGAGCCTGCTCAGATCGCTCCTCAGCTAGACGGTCTTCACCGAGAGGCTCTGGCGACCGACCCTGGGCTGCTACCTCTGCACAGGTGTGGCCGGTCACTGGCCTCTCCATCTTCCCCCAGGCCCCCAAGGCTTCTGGTGACTTTCCACGTGGGCCTGGGATGAACCCACTCCTCCTCCAACCCAGAAGCCCCCTCCTGGACAAATGAGCCCCCAACCCATGCCTAAGGGTGCTTGGGCATGAGTCAGCAGCAATGTGTGTGGGCACAGCCTATCCCTGCAACCTTCTTCATGCATTCACGCAGCCATCATTGATTCCTTCCTCTAAAGACAACGCTAGTCCTCTGACAAGTCAAGGGCCTCCTGTGGCCACCACCAGCCTGGAGGGGCAGCTGAGGATCTCAGGGTCCCTCAGTCTGAAGCTGCCTCTCTCTGCACCCCACTCCCTGCCCTGAGACCATCCTGCCAGCCCTGTCCGGGTGTGTCTGTGTGTGCGGTTGGTGTTGTTGCCTTGGGAACTTTGCATTGGAAAATGCCGGGCAGGGCTGGCGGGTACAGGCTGGGGCAGGCCAGGCAGACGCGGCTGTGGGTGGATGGGCGGCAGGCCCCATGCTTTGCCAGAGGGGCTGACTACGTCAGGCCTGCAGAATGGTCCACCTTCCCCAGCCTGATCCCTCTTCTGGGTGGGAATCCAGACTCGAGGAGCACCAAGAGTGTGGGTACCTCAGGAAAGGGGCATACACGCTTCTGTGTGCACTCACTCTCACACACTTTCATCCATGTGCACACACATGTATACACACAGGCCGCAAGGGAATGTAGACAGATCCAGATGGGACTCAGAGATGGAGCGGGACTGGGGGCAGAGTCAGTGGGGTCTGCTCCAGTCAGCCCAGGGCAGCTGCTTGGGCCCCTCAGAGACAATCTAACATGCAGGCCAAGCTGATGGGGGGGGGGGGCCTAGGGGTTAGGAGAACTGCTTTTATGTGCTTGCCAGGGGTCTCGGTGTCTCAGCAGTGGGGTCCCTAGAACTAGCAGACTGGTGGAGAGTGAGGCTCTCACAGGTTGAAGGGAATGGAGCTGACTGGGAAGACACTATAGGACCCCATGGTGCCTGAAGATGGAGGGTCTTCTGGGGCCAATGAGACGGGTTCGCTCCAGCGGTGACACCTTGCGGTTATGGAGTCTGGGTGTGGCTGTGGGTGGGAAGTGCTGAGATGAGTGGCAAAGTGGGTCAGGGAGGGGCACTTTGGTGGGGCAGGGGCTCTGGGGCCCAGGAGGAAGGGATGATATTTGAGAAGAGCAGATTCAGGCCTGTCTCACTGACTGGCAGGGGTGGAGACTGGAGATGGGTTTCTCTGTGAGACCCAAAGGCGTATGGGGAAGAGACTTGGCGGAGGAATGATCTTTTGTGTCCCAGACAGAACCCCCAGAGAGCTTAGAAAGGCTGAGAGGCAGCGTGCACCCCTGTCCCAGGTGGGTAGCAGGGGATGTGCCCCAGCAGGCGGGGCAGAGGCCTCGAAGCTCACACAGAAGCAAGATGGGCTGCCTGTTATTGAAATCCAACCCAAAAAGCAAGAGACAAGACAGCCCTTGATCCGGGGTAGTGAGAAGACTGGGATGGGCGTGGGGGTCAGCGTAGACCCTCAGAAGGTGTCAGGACCCATTGCCTCTGCCTCCTGGGTTCTCAGTGCCCCCTGCAAGTCCCGGCTCTCCCAGGGCTCAGTGTGCTGGAGGGAAAACAGAGGAAGAACAGTAAAATATCTCCCTCTCGCTGGTCCCCCGAGGAAGCATGCCCAGCCCTGAAGTGGACTGCCAGACACGGGGCAGTAACCTTCATTCCAAACTCATGCGCAGAGGTGGGGTCTGCAGAGGTGGGTCAGGTGAGCAGAAGTGGGGTCAGCAGAGGTAAATCAGGTGAACACAGGTGGGAGTCTGCAGAGGAAGGTAAGGTGGGCAGAGGTGGGGTCTGCAGAGGTGGGTCAGGTGAGCAGAGGTGGGGATTTGCAGAGGTGGGTCAGGTGAACAGAGGTGGGGTCAGCAGAGGTAAATCAGGTGAACACAGGTGGGAGTCTGCAGAGGAAGGTAAGGTGGGCAGAGGTGGCGTCTGCAGAGGTGGGTCAGGTGGGCAGAGGTGGGAAGTCAGCAGAGGAAAGTTAGGTGGGCAAAGGTGAGAGTCTGCAGGGAAATCTCAGTGGTCACTTAGGAAGGGTGAGTGAGGCACAGTGAACTTTTTAATATATCCCTTCCAGCCATCCGTAGTCTTTGTGACACCTACCCAGTGATTAGGTGGGTTGTTGTTGTTGTTGTTGTCAGGTGCCATCGAGTTGGAACCGACTCATAGTGACCCCATGCACAGCAGAATGAAACAATGTCCGATCCTGGGCCAATCTCACTACTGCTGCCACACTTGACGCCATCAATGATGCCACCTGGCCAATCCATCTCATTGGGGGTCTTCCTCTTTTTCTCTGACCCTCCACCTTACCCAGCATGACATCCTTCTCCAGCAACGGTTTCCTCTGGACAATATGTCCAAAGATTAGGTGGGTAGGACCATGCAAATGAGGGGTCTAGAATCTGTGAGGGTTTTCTGTTCACTCGACTGGGTCATGATTTTCAGCAGCTGGGCAGTTATACCCGGATGTAATTGTCCACTGTGCCCATGGTTAGGATGCCATAGAGGAATGAGTTGTCCTGTCCATTTTGTTAATGAGGCAGAATTAGGATGGGATGGATCTCTAGTCACCACCTTATTAGAGGATGGGATTCAAGTCACCTCCCTTTACAGCCTTGTACCAGCAGTTTGAAACTACCAGCTGCTCCGCGGAAGAAAGATGAGGCTTTCTGCTCCCGTAAAGATTTACAGCCTCGGAAACCCTGTCCAGGGTCGCTATGGGTCGGAACCAACTCGACGGCACATAACACCAACAACAACCACCTTGTTCAAATAAGGAAAGATCTCTGGAGTGTGTGGTCTGGCTGCATCCATGTAGAGCTGGCAAACGTCCCTCTTGTCCTGAATCCCAAAGCCGCCTCTTCGCCGTCTCACCTCCAGTGTTTGGAACTTGAGCCTGCCTTACAACCTGAATTCTAAGCCTCCACAGCCTGCCCTCTGACCTGTAAGTACCTGAGAAGCCTCCAGTCTGACCCCTGAGCCACAGACTGGGGGCCTGCCGGCCTCCACAGCCATGGGAGCCTTTTCCTGGACCGTTCATGAGTTCTGTGAGGTGTTACAGTGAACTGTGGAACCCAAGATGCAAGGGAGAGTGCTGAGGTGAAGAGGAGTAGCTGATGTCCGAGATGATGGCGTGGTACCGAAATCTGGGGAAGCTGAGCATTTAGGACATCTTTAACCTCCGCTTCATAGGGACCAGCCTTGTGTTGATCCTTTTAAAAGCCAGTATTGATGCACAGAGGTGGGCAGACAGCAACGTAGCCATGTTGCTTTCATTTGATCCTAGGGTGCTCTGCACCCACATACCTTCCCTCCTGTAAGTGCATTTGAAGTACCAGCTCCACACCAGCGAATCCAGTGTGACCCAGCTCTTCCTCGCCTCCCGGTGACTCACATTGGACTCTGACAGATGGAGGGATCGATTTTCTCTGTTTTATCATGATGTTGTTTATGGCTCAGTTGTGAGGATTTTTGCTTTTGCTTTCTTTATCACTACTAATGTAAACCCTTCAAAAGCCTTTATGGTGTCCTGGTGTGGCGATATATCAGACCCACCAGCTGTTCCCTGGAAATCCTGTACAGGGTCTCTATGAGTCAGAACTGACTCAATGGCATTTACAGCAACAACAAAAGCCTGTAAGGGGAGTCATTTCCAGGGGCTACCACCCAAGCCACAGGACTTTCCTCAGCTGCACCCAGTCCTCATCCTGAGGGCCTCCGGACAACTTGAAACAAAGGGGGCGGGGTGCTGTTCATCTGCCCCCTTGTCCCAGGCGGAACCAAATTCCCAGACCAGGAGAGAGAGACCTTCATGCCCTCTACCGTAATCTCTCCTGATTACTCAATATGTAGCATTCTGGTCTTTCTTATCAGTGGTAGATGCCAGTGACCATGCAGTGCCCAGGAGGTGGTTGGCAGGAAAGGGCAGGTTTTCCTCACATGAGTAAGGAGTCCATCGGGAAATGACTCAGTCTAGTGGATCGAGCACGAGCTTACTATTTGTCTCCCTATGTTTCTCTTGGCCACTTTCTCAGGCTATATGTGGAACTTCTGGAAACTCCAGACTCACATCCTCACAGCAGGAAAGAAAAAGTCCATTTGCCTCACTCCCAGAATTTCTAGAAAAGGGCCATCAACTCTCCTTGGCTCTGATTGGGTCCTTTACACACCAAACTCAGTGGCAGGCAAAGAGGACACTCTTGTTGGTCTCATGGAGTCCTGTGCTGATTCCTGCTTGGGGTAAAGTCAAACACACCCAATAAGCTGGCCCAGAAGTGAGGAAGGCGTGTGTCCGAGTCTCCTAGGGCTGTGTTGACAGTAGGAGGTGGGTGACCTTAAAGAATGAATTTCATGTCTCACAGTTTTGGAGGCTGAAGTGCAAATCAGGGCATGAGCTCAAGGGAGGGTCCTTGGTGTCTGTTTTCTTCCCCTGTGTGTCTCTGTGTCTGTTCTGCTTTCCAGAGGACACCACTCAGAAGGGACTGGGTTCAGGATCCACCCTGCTTGGGCATGGCATCATTAACATAACAAGAGAAACCCCTATATCAAGACGGGGTCATACTCATAGGCACAGGACACAGGATTTGACACAATCCAGTCCATTACAGAGTGTTTCCCCAAGAATTGTGAGAGAAGTGGACTTCTGATTTTCCCCATGATGATGTGAACCTAGAGTTTCCAGAATGTTCACACTCATTCCTCATTTACCTGGAGAAGGTTATAGGGTGTTGGTGGGACAAGGGGCAAACAGTTGGCGTTGGAGCTGAGCCAGGGTGTGGCTGAGAGTCTGAGGAGGTGGGTTCTGGGGTGAATGCATCTCAGCAGATGCCAAAAGAGGGGGATGGCAGTGATTCAAAATGCAAGTCCCGCTCCTGCTCCCCAGCTGAGTGAGCCCAAGAGTCTGAAATGGGGACTCGAATAAAAATTAACTTGAGTAGCAAAAATAATATAGTGATTGGAAATCAACAATTGAAAGATCAAGGGGGGTGGGGAAAGAAATTGAATAATACCCTGCTTAAAAGCTACTGAGTAGTTGTTGTGTTAAATGCCTTCGAGTCAGTTTCAACTCATAGAAATCCTATATAGGGTTTCCAAGGAGCGGCTGGTGAATTTGAACTGCCAACCTTGTGGTTTAAATCAGCCTTGCGGTCTAGTGCATTATCCCACAGCACCATTGGGTAATAGAAGACATAAAAAATGAAAAAAAAAAAATTCCTTGAACCAAACAAGAATGAAAACACAACATTCCAAAATTTCTGGGACACAGCCAAATCAGTGCTCAGAGGGCAATTTATAGCAATAAACACATATATCCAAAAAGAAGAATCAAAATCAACGCCTTAACTCAACATCTACAACAATTAGAAAAAGAGCAGCAAAGTAAGTCTACGGTCACAAGAAGAAGAAGAAAATGATTAGAGCAGAAATAAATGAACTAGAAAACAGAAAAGCAGTAAAAAGAATCAACCAGATAAGACAGGCTTGATGGTTCTTTGAAAGGATCGATAAAATTGACAAACCGATGGCAAACCTAACAAAAGAAAAGAAGGAGAAGATAAAAATAATATGATTAAGAAATGATTTGGGCAACATCACAACAAAACCAACAGAAACAAAAAAGTATGACAGAATACTTTGAAGAATTGTACTCCAACAAAATTGAAAATCTAGAAGAAATGGACAGATTTCTAGAAACACACAGCCTTCCTAAACTAACACAGACTGAGCAGGCCCAGGATGCCTGAGGGCACGAGGGGTAGCCAATCAGAGTGTGGCCTGCCTGTAGGCGTGGCTGAGAAGAGGCTGTCCTGATTGAAGAATGGTATTCTGAGTCTTTGCTGATACTGAATGGACACCTGATTCAGTGGAAAGCAAACGGAAGTGCTTCAACCAGCTGACAGCAGCACTGGAGATGCTCACTCGTCTATGCCAAGAACTTTGGAAGACAGATACCTGGGCAGCCAATGGGAAGAGCCCATTCCAAAGAAAGGTGATTCAACAGAATGTGAAAATCATTGAACAATATCATTGTGTCATATGCAAGTACAATTCTCTAAAAAATACTAAAAAACAGTCGCATCAATGCATCGACAGGGAGCTACTGGAAATACAAGCTGGATTTAGAAGAGGACCGGGAACTAGGGATATCATTGCCGATGGATCTTAGCTAAATGCAGAGTATAACAGAAAGATGTTTATTTGTGCTTTATTGACGATGCAAAGATTTTTAACTGTGCGGATCATAACAGGTATTGCAAAGTACAGGTATTCAACAGCACTTAATTGTGCTAATGAGAAATCTGTACAAAGACCAAAAGGCAGTTGTTTGAACAGAACACATGGATACTGAATAGTTATAATCAAGAAAGGTGTGTGTGTGTCAGGGCTGTATTCTTTCACCATACTTAGTCAATCTGTATACTGAGTCACTAATCCAAGAAGTTGGATTATATGAAGAAGACTGTGGCATCAGGATTAAAGGAAGACTCATTAGCAACCTGAAGTATGCAGATGATACAACCTTGCTTGCTGAAAGTGAAGAGGACTTAAAATACTGATGAAGATCAAAGAGCACAGCCTTCAGTATGGGTTTCACCTTAGTGTAAAGAAAACAGAATCTTCACCACTGGAGCAATAAACATTGTCAAATGTCAAATTTTGCTTAGACCCACAATCAACACACATGGAAGCAGCAGTGAAGAAATCAAATGGTACATTGCATTAGGCAACTCTGCTGCACAAGACCTCTTTAAAGTATTAAAAAGCAAAGATGTCAGTTTGAGGACTAAGGTGCTCCTGACCTAAGCCATTTTCAGTAGCCTCATATTTCTGTGAAAGTTGGACTATGAATAAGGAAAACCGTAGAAGAATGGATGGATTTGAGCTATGGTGTTATTAAAGAGTACCGTTAGTACCATAGACTACCAGAAGAATAAACAAATCTCTCTTGGAAACAGTACAGCCAGAATGTTCTTCAGAAGACAGGGTGGCGAGACTTTGTCTCGCGTTCTTTGGGCCTTTTGTCAGGAGGGGTCAATCCCTGGAAGACATCATGTGTGGTAAAGTGAGGTGGATTGAGTGGGTGGCAGCAACAATGCAGTCAGACGTGACAATTGTGAGGATGGAGCAGGACTTGCCCATGTTTCTTCTTGGTGTGCATATTCACTGTGAGTTGGAACCAATTCGACTGCACCTAACAGCAACAACAGCTCCTTAATAAACCCTAATAAACCCTAATAAAACCCTAATAAACTCATGAGGCAGGAGTATGTGAGCTCTGTGTGGCTGTTGCAACGACTTGTCAAACCCTGCAGAGAAGGAGAAGGTAACTTGAAAGGGTTGTTGGTGTCCAAACTGATAAAAACGTTGGAGAGCGGAGGCATGTCTGATCAGGAATCCCTCTGAGGCTGACGCTGCTAATGGTGGTCCTGCCCCTTGTGAAGTTACAGGTCAGGGTCCTGGGCTACACCAACCATATGGGAGTCTGGACCACCCACTCATACGTGTCTGCGTGTTCCTGGCAGCTACTCACCCCCGGTATGCTATTTCTCTTCATATCAGAGTGCTGTGGCTTACAACAATGTTTTGGCCTGGGACCCTGTAACTTATTTAGACAGGCAGCCGTAAAGCAGGGTTGTGGGATGGCTCCCTGGATGTGTAGCTACACCTGACAGGGCTGTTTCTGTCAAGCAGTGTTAGTGTCCCGGGCCACTGTAATGAAGCGCCACAAAGTGGGGGGTTTGGAAGGACAGAGACACATTGTCTCCCAGTTCAGGGGGCTGTGAATCTGAATTCAGAGTGTCAGCATGGCGGTGCTCCCTTCCAAAGCTCTAGGGGAAGGTCCTGCCTTTTCTCTCCCAAATTCTGATACCCCAGGCGTTGCTTGGTTACAGCTGTAGTGTTAACTCCAGTTCTGCCTCCCTCTTCACATGGCCATCATTTCACCTTCCTCATAAGGGTACCACTCAGGTGGGATAAGGACCTGCCCGACTCCAGTATGACCTGGCGTGACCCTAACTGATGCCATGTGCAAAAAGACCCTATCTCTAAACAAGATCATGTTCACGGGCACCCAAGTGAGGGCTTGAACACATCTTTTGAGGGTCACAGTTGACGTCATATTCCCACTTTTGCTGAAGTAAGGTAGCTGTCATATCATGTGGAAAGGCCTTCATGGCAAGGAATTCAAGCTTGCTAATAACTATGGGAATGACAAATTGAAGAGAAATGGTGTTGCAGTCATTGCCAAAAAGAACATCTCCAGATCAGTCACGAGGTATAACGCTGTCTGTGATAGGATAATATCCATGCGCCTACAGGGAAGCCCATTACCTTTAGTAAAACTTTACTCACATGGGATATGAAAAAGATTGTCTGATGATTTCCGCATTCCGTTGGGTCACCTCTCTTTGGAATGGGTACAAATACAGATCTCTTCCAATCAGTCGGCCAAATAGTTATCTTCCAAATTTCTTGGCATAGATAAGTGAGTGCCTCCTTTGCCACCTCACCGACCCAATGGCACCTACAACAACAGGGAAGCCCAGTTAATACCACTGTTATTCAAATTTACATACCAACTACTAAAGCCAGTGAGGATGAAATAGAATAATTCTACCAACTTCTTCAATCTGAAATTGATTGTGTGGATCATGACAAGCT
>NW_006408519.1:52596426-52606866 GCF_000296735.1 Chrysochloris asiatica
CAAGATGGCCGAACTTCTCTCACACTTCGTACATATTGTCAGGAGGGACCAGTCGCTGGAGAAGGATATCATGTTTGGTAAGGTGAAGGGTCAGAGAAAAAGAAGAAGACCCCCAACGAGATGGATTGGCCAAGTGGCAGCATCGATGGACTCAAGCGTAGCAACAGTAGTGAGGTTGGCCCAGGATTGGGCAATGTTTCCTTCTGACTCGATGGCACCTAGCAAGCAACAAAGTGAGCTGAAATGGGTTGGTGTGGCCATTTTTAGTCTGACAGTCATATGGATTATAATGCTGGGAATGACCAATCAAAGATCATTGGCATCACAAGCATTATTGAAAAGAGCATTTCATGATCTATCTTGAAGTACCATGCTGTCTGCGATAGGATAATATCCATACATCTATGAGGAAGACTAGTTACTATGTCTATTATTCAAATTTACCCACTAACCACTGAAGTCAATGATGAAGACATTGAAGAATTCTATCAACTTTTTCAGTCTGAAATTGATTAAATACACAATCAAGATGCAATGGTGTATTACTGATGATTGGAATATGAAAACGGAACAAAGAGAGGAAGGACTGGTAGTTGGAAAATATGGCCTTGGTGATAAAAACAATGCTGGAGACCACATGACAGAATTATGCAAGGTCAATGACTTATTCATTGCAAATACCTGTATTTCAATAAAATAAACAGCATCTATACATGTGGACCTCACCAACTGGAACACACAAGACTCAAACCCACTACATCTCTGCAAGGAAACCATGGAGAAGCTCAATATCATCAGTCAAGACAAGGTCAGGAACTGATCAACAATTGCTCATATGCAAATTCAGGTTGAAGCTGAAGAAAATTAAAACAAGTCCACAAAAGCCAAAATATGACCTTGAATATATCCCACTTGGATTTACAGAGCATCTCAAGAGTGAAGGGATTGTGGAGTGACGTAAAAAATGTCATTAGAAAGAAAGGAAAGACCAATAGGATGTCAGAAGAGACTCTGAAAGCTGCTCTTGAATGTAGAGAAGCTAAAGTGACAGAAGAAATGAAGAAATAAAAGACTTGAAGAGAAAATGTCAAAGGGGAGCTCAAGAGTACAAAGTTATAATGAATGTAGCTTTGAACATTTTATTATAAAGTTATAATGAAATGTTCAAAAGACTTGGCATTAGAAAACCGAAAAGGAAGAACACGCTCAGCATTTGTCAATTTGAAGCAACTAAAGAGAGCATTCAAGCCTCACCTTGCAATATTGAAGGATTCTATTGAACAGTGCAGGAAGCATCAAAATAAGATGGAAGAAATAAGTAAAAAGTCACTGTATCAAAAAGAACTGGTCAATATTCAACTAGTTTGAGAGGTAGCACATAATCAAAGACGGATGGTCGTGAAGGAAGAAATCCAAGCTGCACTGAAGGCACTGGCAAATCATCAGGGTCCAGGAATTAATGGAACACACATGGAATTGTTTCAACAAACTGAAACAGCGCTCGAGACGATCACTTGTCTACACCAAGAAATCTGGAAGACAATTACCTGGCCAACCGATGGGTAAAGATCCATATTTGTGCCCATTTCAAAGAAAGGTGACCCAACAGAATGTAAAAATCATCAAACAATGTAATTAATATTGCATGCAAGTAAAATTATGCTGAAGATAATTCAAAAACAGTTGCAGCAGGGCATTGAAGGGGAGCTACCAGAAATCCAAGTCCGATTCAGAAGAGGACATGGAACTAGGGATATCATTGTTGACGTCAGAGGGTACCAGGAAGGTGTTTACTTGTGCTTTATTGACTCCGCAAAGGCTTTCCACTGTGAGTATCATAGAAACTATGGACAACATTGCAAAGAATGGGAATTCCAGAACACTTAATTGTGCTCATGAGGAACCTGTACGTAGAAGTCGAGGCAGTCATTCAAATAGAACAAGTGGTTACTGAATGATTTAAAATCAGAAAAGGGATGTGCCAGGGATGTATCTCTTCACCATATATACTCAATCTGTATGCTGAACAAATAATCTGAGAAACTGGATTATATGAAGAAGACGGTGGCATCAGGATTGGAGGAGACTCAGCAGCAACCTGTGATCTGCAGACAACACAACCTTGTTTCCTGAAAGTAAAAAGGACTTACTGATGATGATCAAGACTACGGTCCTCAGTATGGATTGAACCTCAATGTAAAGAAAATAAAACCCCTCACAACGGGATGAGTAAACAACATCATGATAAACAGAGAAAAGATGAAGTTGCCCCAAATTTCATTTTACTTGGACCCATAAACAACACTCATGGAAGCAGCAGTCAAGAAATCAAACGACATATTGCATTAGGTAAAAGACCTCTTTAAAGTGTTCAAGAGCAAAGATTTCACTTTGAGGACTAAGGTGTACCTGACACAAGCTGGACAAGTAATAATGAAGACTAGAGAAGAGTAGATGCATTGCAATGATAGTGTTGGGGAAGAATATTGAAAGTACCATGGACTGCACCCCTGTTTTGGATGGAGTACCGCGGGATTGCTAGTTGGAAGTGACCATAGTGAGACTTCGTCTCCAGTACTTTGGATACATTGTGAGGATGGACAAGTTCCTGGAGAAGACATCGTGATTGTTAAAGTGGAGCACCAGTGAAAAAGAGGAAGATCTTCCACATGGTGGATCGACACAATGGGTTCAACCATGACAACAAAGTGAGGGGGGTGCAGGACTGGGCCTTCTGGGATCAGAACCGACCAGAGCTACTTGACAACAACCCTTCTCATAATAGACACACTCATTGCTAGAGAGGGCATGCTTTTCTGAAGCTTGTGGGGTCTGTGGTGGGATCTCTTTGTGGGGTACACCACAGGCTTGGTACAGACTCTTCATCGCCAAGGATACTGGGAGACCATTCGAGTGGCCATGTCCCAAAGCCATGGAACCTGGACAGGTGCAGAGCCTTCTCTTGCTATGGACCCTGCTCTCAGAGGTCACTGGAAATGGCCCGTTATAGACTTCATTGTGTTAGAGTCCTTTACAGCCCATTCCTGTGAATATGGTCCTGCTTGGGAATAGGATTTTGTTTGTTGTGTTCATCAACACAACAATGTAGGCTGTGTCCTAAACCAATCACTTCTGAGATAGGAAAAGAGCAGAGGATGAACACAGATGTAAACACAGGCTGGGAAAGACAGACACCTCGTTAAGATTGTCTCCAAGCCAAGGGACTGAGGAATACCCAGCGCTAGTGACACGGAAGGAACCTCATGCTGACACTTACTTTGGACTTTTAGCTCCAGAAGTGTGAGAGAATGCATTTGGGGTCTGTAAAGTCATCCACTTATAGTATCTGTGTACAGATAGCTTAGATTTTTGTTAGATGCCATCAGGTCGGTACCAACTCATGACAACCTTATCCACAACAGAATGAACCACTGCCCGGTCCTGCGCCAACTTCACAATCGCTGCTACACTTGAGCCCATTGCTGCTGCCACTGTGCCAATCCATCTCATTGGGAGACTTCTCTTTTTCACTGACCCTCCACTTTACCAAGCATGATATTTCTCCAGGGACTGGTCCCTCTGGACAACATGTCCGCAGTATGAGAGACAAAGTTTGGCCATCCTGGCTTCCAAGGAGCACTCTGGCTGTACTTCTTCCAACACAGATTGGTTTGTTCTTCTGGTAGTCCATGGGACTTTTAATATTTCCCACCAACACCATAATTCAAGTGCAATAATTCTTTTACGATCTTCCTTATTCACTGGCCAACTTTCACATCCATATAAGGTTACCGAAAACACCATGACTGAGCTAGGCCCTTAGGAAATAGTTTGACAGTCTCCTGACAAATGAACCAATCTTGTGCCTGTAGTTTTGGCTGCTGGAAATAGAGATTTACACAATTCGACATTTCTCCTCTCTTCTAGAAGGTCTGTCAGGGGCCATGTGAGACGGGATGGCTGTTCCTCAGAGTCTCTTGAGGCCCTGACTCTGTGTTTCTCATCTGTCTTCCTTATGTTAGGTTCTGTCCTCATGATCAAAAGCTGGCTGCTGGTGCTCCACTTGTCACATCTGCCACCAGACAGGAAGAAGGGAAAGGCCCAGGGCAAAAGGGAAGCCGTTGTGTTGTATCTCTCTCAGTGGGCAGTCTTGGCCCCATTCACACAAATTGCATGCCTACTGGTCCTGCCAGCTCTTTGGTTTCCCAACAGACACACCTGCACTCCTAGGAAAGATGGGCAAAGTTCAGGGTTAGTCAGCTCAGCACTGGTAGCAAAGGTAGAAGATAAGAGATGATTCCAACAGCCCAAATCAGAGACCAAGTAGCAAACCACAGTATGCTCTCACCAGGAGTCCTGGACTTTGCTGATAACAACAGAGTCTCTCAGCTCCACTATTGTTCAAGCTCCAGAGGACGTATGGGAAAACGGTGGGGGCAGAACAATGCCACCATGTGTTGCTCACTATGTAGGCCTGTGCATAGAAAACACTGGAAGGAGCCATAAATGTAGGTTCCATTTAGACCCACTGGCCAGGGTTTCTGTTGCTAAAGGGAGAGTCCAGTGAGAAGAATGCTGAATGGACAGCCAAATTTTGCTGGAAAAACGTTTTGGTGCATTTGTGGGACTTTGCTCCCAGCTCTAGTATGTAAATGTCTCCCGAAAGCCTGGGAGCTGGCTCTACAGAAGATGAAGAAGGGTGCTCCTGTCCCAGCTGGGTCAAAGAAAGCTGCCCTGGCATTTGGTGTTTACCAGAATGAGAGAAGACTGTGTCTGAGAGCTGCGTGGGGAGGACAAGGAGCACATCTGGAGCACACCTGGATAGTACCTTTGATCATTTCCTGTCACTTCCAAAGACCCAGTGCTTTGTGAAGAAATCAAGTGATAGGTTGCATTAGGCAAATCTGCTACACAAGACCTCTTTAAAGTGTTCAAGAGACTAAGGTGCACCTGACCCAAGCCATGCTATTTTCAATAGCCTCATATGCATGTGGAAGTTGGACAGTGAGTAAGGAAGACTATAGAAGAGTTGATGCATGTGAGTTACAGTGTTGGAGAAGAATATTAAAGGCACCATGGACCGCCAGAAGAGCAAACAAATCTGTGTTGGCAGAAGTACAACCAGAATGTTCCTTAGAAGCCAGGATGGCCAGACTTCGTCAGACTTTGGATTTGTTGTCAGGAGGGACCAGTTCCTGGAGAAGGCCGTCATGCTTGGTAAAGTGGAAGGTCAGGGAAACAGAGGAAGACCCCAACGAGCTGGACTGACACGGTGGCAGGAGCGATGATTGTGAGACGGGCTCAGGGCCAGGCACGGTTTCATTTTGTTGTGCAGAAGGTCACTCTGAGTCAGTACTGACTCAACAGCACCTAACAACAACACAAACATTGTGAGGATGGGGCAGGATTGGTTACTCACTGGGTCATTATGAGTCAAAGCCGACTCAATGGTACCCCCAGGCTTCTCCTCCTTAGCCCCTACCTCCAAACTACAGGTCTCCCCAAATGGGCCTCTCCCTGAGAGTTAGCATCAGTGATAGCACTGGTCCTGATGTACCCTGGAGTTCTTATTAATTCCCCAGGACAGGCACCACCCATCGGGCCCAGCCTCCAGAGTTTCCCTGCTCACACTGATGTCTCTGGGAAGATAGAACACTAGGACTCGTGTCAAAGACAGACCATAGCTGAGTAACATGCAAACCGAAAGCAGACTTGTTGAAACAGGTGGTTTCATACCTTGCAAACAAATGTACTTTGGAAACAAGGGAAATTGTCAGTAACATAAAGCAAGAACAAGAATTAATTTTAGAAAAAACCAAAGGCAAGTATCCTGTATTTTTAAAAAATTGCTGGAGTCCATTAGGCAGGGAGATGACAGGATGGAGGGCTGTATGGTGAGACTGAGGGCCAGACGGAGGGATCCTTCAGGGAGAAACTGAGAAGGAAGAGGAGATAGAAAGGAGAAAAGAAAAGCCAATGATATGAAGTATGGAGCTGGAGACACCGACTTCCCATGAAAGGAGTCCCGTAAGGTAAGCACGATACACCTGAGAGAGGAAGAGTTTGAAGGAAGAATGGAGCCTTCCAGAATTGAAGAAAAAAGGAAGACCTCAGGTCAAAGGGCACAGGGAGGACATCTGAAGAAATCCACACTAGACACAATGTGACGACATTTGAAATTATCAAAGATGAGAAAAATGCTAAACCCTTCCAGAGAGAAAGAGCAAACTTCTAGGAGAGTTCATAATTACGAAGTCAGGTTTCTCGACGGCAGCAGCTCTGGATGCAAGGAGACAATGGAGCTTTGTTGCTCGAGCCTTGAAGGAAAGGAACTTTGGACCTTAGCCCTTCATGTACCATCATTCAAATCTAATTCAAATGTGAGCTCCTAATAGTAAGGAGGTCCTCATGTGCTCCCACAATGACAGCCTTTCAGAGGTGACAAGCTGGACTCAAAGGAGAAAGGAACAAATGCAAAAGAGGCTTCCAGTAGATGACAGGAGGGAAGAAGTGATGGCAGTCACCAGGGCACCGAGAACTAGGGCAAGCCCAGCAGGACAAACCAAAGTCAAGGGTCTGTAGACGCTGCTCTTGTAGATACACGTGGGTGGTGGGAGGGAGGCCACGGGGCCAGGAGAACATGGGAATGTATCTGTCTTCTTAGGAGTCAATTTTGACTCAGGGTGACCCCACGCGGGCAGAGTAGAACTGCTTCAGAGTATCTTCAAGGCAGATTGTCAGACCTCTTCAGAGGAGCCTGTGGATGGGTTCCAACCACTAACCTTCCAGCTAGCAGCTGACTGATAAACTGGACCACCCCGGAATTCTGTTTACATGGTGGTGGTGGTGGTTATGTGCCAGGGAGTCAGATCTGACTCATAGCGACCCTGTATACGGTTTCTAATACAGGAGCAGAAAGCCTCATCTTTCTCCCATGAAGTGCCTCGTAGATTCGACCTACTGACCTGGCAGTTAGCAGCCCAACTTGTACCCCACACAGCCAGCGCTCCTTTAGATGTCAGTAAAGTTAAAAATTAACAAAGTCAATGAATGAACATGAGTATGAATCCTAAGGACAACCAACACAGAAGCAAAAATACAGCTTTGTTGTTGTTGCTAAGGGCCTTCGAGTCGGTTCCGATTCACAGTGACCCTGTATAGGATTCTAAAGACCGCATGGTGAGCTTGACCCACCGACCTTGGGGTTCAAACGGACCTTGCAGTCCAGTGCATTAACCCACAGCGCCACACCAGGACTCGAAAACACAACATACAGCTTTTTTTTTAATCAGCAAAAGAAAATGTGATCTATTCCAGAAAATAAAAAGAAGCAAATCACAATCAATCAAATAAGACAGCAAAAGGGGCAGAACTACACCTGTGTGTAGACTCCATGTCCTCTGACTCACCAGGCCAAACAGATTATTCAACTGGAGCTCAGTATCAAAACCAACAAGAGCCAAGCAAACGGTGTTCATAGAGACAACCTTAAAAGGCAGCAGACTTGTGAATGAAGAGGAAGCAATCCTGGTCCCTCACTATTATGGACTGCATTGTGCCTCCCAGAAATCTGTGACAGAAACCCTAATCCCTACATTTAGGCATGTAATCTCATTAAGGAGCAGGGTTCCTTTGTTATTCTAATGAACCACATCAGTGTAGGGTGTGTTTGAAGCCAATCGCCTTGGAGATATGCAAAAAGGCCCATTAGACACAGAAGCCAGACAGTTGGAAGCCAGACAGTCAGAAGCCCGCCACACGAAGGTTGCCAACAAACGAACAGCTGAGCAACAGATGCTGAAAGGAGACAAAGACCTTCCCTGAGAGTCAGCAGACAGCCATCTCTTAGAGCCTGCACCCTGAATTTGGACTTTTAGCCTTTTAACTGTGAGAAAATAGATTTCTGTTCTCCAAAGCTATCTTCTTGTGGCATTTCTGTTATTGTAGTACTTATTGGTGGTGTTGCTAAGTACCCTCCAGTCGATTTTGACTCATAGAGACACTATATAGGGTTTCCAAGAAGCAGCTGGTGAGTTTAGACCACCAGCCTTTTGGTTCAAGTCAACCTTATGGTCCAGTGCTTATCCTACAACACTATACCAGGATTCCAATAGTAGGTTGGTTGGTTATGTGCCATGGAGTCGGTTCCAACTCACAGCGACCCTGCAGAGGGTTTCTGAGACTGTTCATCTTTGTTGTTGTTGTTGTTATGTGCCGGGGATTCGGTTCCGACTCATAGCAACCCTGTACAGGGTTTCCGAGGCTGTAAATCTTTACGGGAGCAGAAAGCCTCATCTTTCTCCCGTGGAACTGCTGGTATTTTCGAACTGCTGACCTTGAGGTTGGCAGCCCGACTCATAACCACTTCACTACCAGAGCTCCTTTTCAATAGTAGAATAGTGTTGTTGTTGTTGGTGGTGGTGCTAAGTACCATGGAGTCGGTTCTGACTCATAGTGACCCTACATAGGGTTTCCAACGCTGTAAATCTTTACAGAAACAGAAAGCCTCATCTTTCTCCTGTGGAACTGCTGGTATTTTCGAACTGCTGACCTTGAGGTTGGCAGCCCGACTCATAACCACTTCGTTACCAGAGCTTTAGATGACTAATCATAACA
Source organism: Chrysochloris asiatica (assembly GCF_000296735.1). NCBI lineage: Eukaryota > Metazoa > Chordata > Mammalia > Afrosoricida > Chrysochloridae > Chrysochloris > Chrysochloris asiatica. Next base: position 52,605,043 of record NW_006408519.1, read on the forward strand.
AGTTGGATTAAAATGGAAATTATAAAGCAAATTTAAGATGATGTTTCTAAGTGCCATCATGTCAGTTACAATTCATAGCAACATGGTATAGGGCTTCCAAAGAGTGACTGGTGGGTTTGAACTTCTGACCTTTGGGTTCGCAGTCCAGGGCTTATTGTAGAGCACCATACTGAGAGTAAAATAATGAAACTATCACATACATTTTGTCTTCTGAAGGAAATGTTCTGTTTTGTGTACATTTATCAGGACATAAAGGATAAAAGCAAAAGAGTTACACATTCAATTTTTAAAAACTGCAAAAAGAAGAAAAGAGCAAATAAAAAACCTACAAAGGAAGAAAACAGTTCAAAACTAGAAGAAATAAATGAAGCAAAAGATCAAAAGCAACAAAGAAAATAATAGACACTAACAAAATGAAAAAGGTTCTTTGGGAAGATCAATAAGATAAACAGACTTTCAGCAAAAATATATATCGAATGTGAGGCTAATACAAAAAGTATTGCTACAAAATCATGTTGTGGTTGTTGGGTGCCGTCGAGTCGGTTCCAAGTCCTAGCGGCCCACAGACCGAACCACTGCCCTGTCCTGCGTACTCCTCACAACTGTTGTTATGTCTGAACCCACTCTTGCTGCCACTGCCTCTACCCATCTCCTTTGGGGAGTCTTCCTCTTTTTTGCTGATCCTTCCTAACAACATGCTCAAAGAATGAGAAATGGAAATGTAGCCATTCTCGCTTCTAAGGAGCATTCTGCTTATATTACTCCCAAGACAGATTTGTTTGTTCTTCTGACAATCTGTGGTATTTTCAATACTCTTTGCCAGCACCGTAACTCCAGTGAATCAATTCCACGGTCTTCCTTATTCACTGCCCAATTTCACATGCATATAAGGTCACTGAAAATACCATGGCTTGAATCATGCATACCTTAGTCCTCAAAGTGACATCTTTGCTTTTTAACACTTTAAATAGGTCTTGTGCAGCTTATTTGTTTGAGTTCTTGATGGTTGCTTCCATGAGTATTGGTTGTGGAGCGAAGAAAATGAGAACTCTTTGGCAACTGCAATCTTTTCTCTGTTTGTTGTTGTTGTTCAGAGCCCTCGAGTCAGTTCCGACTCATAGTGACCCTGTGTACAACAGAATGAAACAGTGCTACAGAACTGCTGAGAAAACTTGTCTGTAGACCTCCACCGACTGCAAACATGTTTAAACACGTTTTGTTTGGCATAAGCCCGTACGTATACGAACTAAAACCTTAGTAACAACACTTTTTGATTTACCCTTGCGTATGTGTATAAATAAAAAACAATAAGAAGAAAGGAAATGGAAAACAAACAAGATGGCAGATCAGGCAGAAGTGCAGTGAGGAGATACATCAGCAACAACACAGATTACCAGACCAAGCAGGCTTAGGGATGGTCGCAGAACTCTGAACCACATAAAAAGGAATATTTAAAAGGCTGGAAGGCTCACAGCTAGGGGAATTTATAGCAGAAGCAGGAAATCCAATGCTTTCTAATCCAAGATGCCTCAGCTGCTCCCAGAGTTGCCATCTTGGGAGATCAAGTGGGGGAAGGATCAAAGCAGCCACTGCCACCTGACAGAACAGCAGAGATAAAGGTGTGGACATTCTTTTTTTTTTTTTTTAAGGTATCTGTTCATTGATCTCTCACTGCGCCCCTCCATTCTGGTGACTAGAGGGGGTGCTTTAGTGAGTGGACATCCCACCCCCAGAGGATTCTACTACATATGTGCACAGATCTCCTGGAAATTTAAAGTGAAAGTTTCCACTAAAAACCAAACAACAGTGCAAAACAGCCACAGC
>NW_006408519.1:52609127-52626833 GCF_000296735.1 Chrysochloris asiatica
CAACCACAGTCCATTGATTACTGTTGACCTGGAGAAGAGAGAGAGAAGAGGAATAGAGGAAGGCCTGGTTGGTCCAAAGTGTGGTGACTCCTAAGGACACTTGAGCCCACGGACAAGGACATAGCCACAGAGGGCTAGAGCTGAGAGTGAAGCATCCAGCTGATAGGAAGTGAGGAGAGATGCATAAGAACACCCAAACTTGCAGACAGTACCCATTTGATCTAGCCTATCAATGGCTTGATAATCAGAACTGAACTACAGGAAGATTACTAAAACAACAACAACTTTTTCTTGATGAAGGAAACAAGTGTAAATTGCTACAATTTGATGAACTTGATCTATACTCATAGAGATAGTAACTCTAAATACCAACAGAGAGGGAAGGAGTCTTCACATCAAGTATCAATGCTATCTCCTCTGTACACAGGGAAGATAGGGACGGGCAACTTAGACATTGGCTACCTAAAATGAGGGGGCGATTAAGGCACAAAGTGACTGGCTTACAAGGTTTCAAGAGGGAGTTTAGTTAAGAGTATGCGGGGAAAGAAAGAGTCCCCACTGAATAGCTGTCATCTTGTCTAGATGGGTCTGGTGAAAGGAGATGGGGATAAGATTCGTATGATTCAATAGTGAATAATTTTTATCATGACTAATTGCAAGTGTCACAGTTGTAAAGGTAGAAGTTTTGTAACAAAACCAGGGAAGTGGTTAATTTTACAGTCCAGAACCAGAGGACCCTAGGACCATCAAGGAAGAAACGCAGAAGTAGAATGAGGGACCTTATCCAGAGAAGCAGCAGCGACTCCGGAGAGGGAGGCAGAGATGGGGGCATGGAGAAGGCAAGTGGCTGAGGACTCTAGATTCATGCAAGAGAAGGACTAAGAGCTGGTGGCCAGGAGGCAGACTTGCAGAATGTGCCCTTTGGAGATGTAAATTATTATATATTCCTGAGTGGTTTTTGTTGTTGTTGGTTTTTCTAAAAAAAAGCTAAAGTGAATAGAGAGAAATACTGCTAACTGATGGTACAAGGAGGGGATTAGCATCATTGAAATGAAACAAGGTGTATGATTTGTTGAATGTAAAACTGATGATCTGCCCTGTAAATTTTCATTCAATCCACAATAAAAACCATAAAAAAAAACCAGAATAAGTAAGGAAATAACTAGAGAGATGGTGAAATTTACCAAGAACAGAATAAAAACAAGGAGTTTGGCTATCTAGATTTAATGGACACATTCTGAAGGCATACAAAATACCAACATTGGAAAATAAGAACTCCAACATTTCAATAGACCAGTAAATGAACTGGTAGCTAAAACCTTTACTGCTCTCAAAACTCTAGGCCAGGGAATTTTAGAGGTAAATTCTACCACACTTAAAAAAAATTAAAAAATTAAAAAAAAAACAGTTTGCTACTAACTCATCTAAGTCATTCCCTCCAAAACAGAAGATGCTATGAGCTCCCTTTATGAGACTGTTGTGTTACTGATTCAAAACCAGGAAAAACCCAAAACAAAATGTTCTGCTTTGTAGAGTAACACAGCATAGAAAAGTGTAGGTTCATATAACTTATCAACATGGATGCAACATTTTTTATATAAAAATGTGTCTTTTCTACATACTGCACTAGAATCAGATATGCATGATAGCGCAACACCAAATAGTCCATCAGCATAATTCACTTCATTAACTGACTTAAGGAGAAACCCACTAATGATATCATTGGATTGTCATTGTTAGGTGCCATCAAGTTGGTACCTACTCATAGTGACCCTATGCACAATAGAACAAAATACTGCCCAGTCCTGGGCCAGCCTCACAATCGTTGCTACATTTCAGCCCACTGATGCTGCCACTTGGCCAATCCATCTCATTGGGGGTCTTCCTCTTTTTCTCCGACCCTCCACTTTACCAAACATGATGTCCTTCTCCAGCGACTGGTCCCTCCTGACAATCTGTCCAAAGTATGAGAGACGAAGTCTGGCCATTCTGGCCTCCAAGGAGCACTCTGGCTGCACTTTGTCCAAACACAGATCTGTTTGTTCTTTTGGCAGTTCCTTGGCATTTTCAATGTCATTGGCTACTTCCAATATCATTGGATACAGAAGAGCATTTGATAAAGTCCAACACCCATACATGATTGCAAAAAACAAAAACCCCAAGTAGCTCATAGCAAATCAGCAATAAAACATAACTTCTTCAACTGATTTTGTGTTCTTTATCAAAAGCCAACAGCATATGTTTTACTCAATGGAAAAATTGTAGATTACTTGTCTTTAAGATTGGAAAAAGGCCAAGATGTTCACGGTCATACTCAACGCACATTGTAATTGTTATGGATTTAATGCTGTCCCACAAAACTTTGTATTAGAATCCTGACCCCTATGCATTGGTGTGAAACGTTTCAACAAAATGATGCAGTGCTGGAGGCGCTCACTCATCGATACCAACAAATTTGGAAGACAGCTACCTGGCAAACCAATGAGAAGAGATTCATACTGTGCTATAAATAGCATCATAAAAAAATGGAGAAAAGATTGAAGTTGTCAAAGACTTCGTTCTGTTTAGATCCACCATCAACACTCAGAGAACCAGCAGTCAAGAAATCAAACGAAGCACTGTATTTGGCAAATCTGCTGCAAAAGACTTCTTCAAAGTGTTACTGAGCAAAGATGTCACGTTGAGGACTAAGGTGCATGTGAGTTAAGTTATGGTATTTTCAACTGCTTCATATGCATGGGACAGTTGGACAATGACTAGAATAACCAATGCATTTGAATTATGATGTTGGAGAAAAATGTTGATGGATTCTGGGTAAAATTCTACGGACCAAAAAAAAAAAAAGTTGGATAATGAATAGGCAAGACCATAGAAGAATTGATGAATTTGAATTCTGAGGTTGGTGAAGAATATTGAAAGTACCATGAACTGCCGAAAGAATAAACAAATCTGTATTGGAAGAAGGACAGCCAGAAGGCTCCTTAGAAGCAAAAATGGGGAGACTTTGTCTCACATACTTTGGACATGCTGTCAGGAGGAATCCATCCCTGGAGAAGGACATCATCCTTGGTAAAGTGGAGAGTCAGAGAAAAAAAAAGAAAGACCTCCAAGGGGGATGGATTGACAGAGCAGCAGCAATAATGGGCTCAAACGTAAGGCTTGTGCGGATGACGCAGGCCCGGGCAGTTTGGTTCTGTTGTGAGGAGGCTTGCTATAGGTTGGAACCAACTCGACGGCACCTAACAACAATATACCTTGCTTAAGGAATCCTGATGGTTCTGTAGGATAAGCACTGGACTGCTAACTACAAGATTGGCAGTTCAAAACCCACCAGTCGCTCCACAGGAGAAAGATGAGACTTTCTGCTCCTGTAAATATTTATTGCCATGGAAACCCTTTTTTGGGAACTATGAGTCAAAATCGACCTGAAGGCAGTGAGCTTTATACCTTGGTCATAATCCCATTGTAAGTGGGTTTACTTTGTTATGTAAATGAAGCATTCTTAATGTGTTGTTGTTAGGTGCTGTCCAGATGGCTCCAACTCATAGTGACCACAACAGAAGGAAACACTGCCCTGGTCTGTACCATCCTCACAATGAACCCATTGTTTCAGCTGTGTGTCAGTCTTTCTCAGTGAGGGGCTTCCTCTTTTTTCGCTGACCTTCTACTTTACCAAGTATGATGTGCTTTCCTGGGGACTGATGTCTCATGACAACATGTCCTAAGTACGTGAGAGAAAGTACTCAGGAAGTACGTCATCCTAGCTTCAAGGAGCGTCCTGGCCTAGTTCCACATTCCTCTTCCCAAGACAGACACATGTATTTGTTCTTCTGGCAGCCCATAGAACTTTCAATATTTCTTACCAACACTAATTCAAATGCAACAATTCTTTTCTGGTCTTCCTTATTCATTGTCCAGCTTTTACAGGCATATGAAGGGACTGCAAACACCCTGGCTTGGGTCATGCTCACCTTAGTTCTAACTCTTTAAAGAGGTGTCTTGTAGCAGATTTCCCTAATTCAGACATTTGAATCCTTGACTGCTGCTCCCTTGAGCGTAGACTGAAGTCTTTGATGACTTCAATCCTTCCTCTGTTGGTCTGTTGTGAGGATTGTTTTCTTTACATTGAGTTGTAATCCACACTGAAGGCTGCGTTCTCTGATCTTCATCTGTAAGTGCTTTAAGTTCTCTTCATTTTAGCAGGTAGGTTGTGTCACGTGCACATCGCACGTTGTTAATGAGCTTTCCGCTAAACCTGAGCCTCATTTTTCTTCATCTAGTCTAGCTTCTCAGATTATTTTCTCAGCATACAGATGAGTAAGTATTGTGCAAGGATCCAACCCTGACACATACCTTTCCTGATGCTAAACCACGCAGTAATCCCTTTGTTCTGTTTGAACAGATGCCTCTTGGTCCGCGTACAAATTCCACATGAGTACAAGGAAGTGTTTTGGAATGCCCATTCTTTCCAATGTTTTCCGCAGTTTTTTTTATGATCGACACAGTTCAGTGCCTTTACATAGTCAATAAAGTATAAGTAAATACCTTTCTAGTTTTCCCTGCTTTCAGCCAAGATCCATCCATCTGATGTCAGCGATGATATCCCTCATTCCAGGTTCCTGTCCGAATCCAGCTCCTGTTAGTGTTCTTTTGCAGCCATTTTTGAATCAGTGTCAACAAAATTTTACCTACATGTGATATTAACATTAGTTTCAATGGTTTCCACATTCTGTAGGGTCACTTTTCCTAGGAATGGGCACAAATATGGACCATTTCCAATCAGTTGACCAGGTCGCTGTCTTCCAAATGTCATGGTGTAGGTGAGTGAGTGTCTCCAGTGCTGCATCACTGTTGAAATATTGAAACATTTGTTGAAATATTTTGATCAACATTTCATCAATTTCTGCAGACTTCTTCCATTCACTAATGTCTTCCTTCTATGCCTTAAGTTCTTGATCCTATGCTACCTCTTTAAACGGTTGAACATCAACCTTTTTTTTTTTTTTTGGTACAGTGACTCTGTGTATTCTTTCCATCTTCTTTAGATGCTTCCTGCATCATTCAATATTTTGACCAGAAAATCCTTCAATATTGTAACCCGAGACTTGCATTTTTTTTCAGTTCTTCAGCTTGAGAAATGCCGAGCATGTTGATAAGTATATTATTAGTATTGCTGTTGTTAAGTAACATCCAATCAGTTCTGTCTCATAGTAACCCTGTAAAGGGTCTATGAGGAGCAGCTGGTGGATTTGAACTGCTGACCTTGTTGTTAGCAGTCCAGTGCTTATCCTACAATGCCACACCAGGAGTATAGGTTTCCTTAAATCAGTCTTTGGAGGTATAAAAGAGATTAGACCAGCAAACAAGCAAGCAGAGGTGGGGGGCATACATGTCATCCATACCACATGCTGGTCAACAAGGAGTCAAGGAATCCAAGTTGAAGAGACAAACACCTTCCTCCACAGCCGACAGAGAGAGAAAGTCACCCCTGTGGCCAGCGCCTTCCGGTGTGGCACTGCACGAGAAGCACTGGACCGCAAGGTTGGTTTGAACTGCAAGGTCAGCCTTTCAAATCCACCAGTTGCTCCTTAGAAACCATATCCAGGGTCACTATGAGTCAGAACCAATTCAACAGCACTTATGACACCAAGGAACCTCCTCGAGTATGTGGTAGTATGTGTCTCTGTGTTAAACCCACCCATGGTGGTATTTCTGTCACAGCAACATGAGAGGACTGAGGCAGCATTCATGTTCTTGGCCAATGTTAAATGAAAATAAGAAGGATGTAGGGGTAAGGGGCTAGGGAAAAGGAGCTATAACTGTCTTTATTTGCAAATGCTTCATCATCTGCCTTCAAAAAACAACTGAGCCTATAACTGATTGGAATCCCTAAAACGGGGCTACATTCCTGCAGAGTCTCTGCACTGCATAAGACCAGAGGTGGAATTCTGAACAACATCCAGAATCTTCTGAGGAGAAATTTCCACTTGAAAGGACAAGCAAACCAGCCTGGAGCGGCTAGAAGAACAGAAGATACTTCTTGAAAAAAAGACTGACAGGAAAAATACAAAACAATATAGGCAGACCGACTGATTACTACAAGAACAAGCAAGTTGCTCACCCAGGAGACATCAAGGCAAGTGGTTGCGTCCCCTCAGAGCAAACCCCTTTCCCATTGAGACTAAGACTCAATGGGAATACATGCTCTGACTGGTGACTACGTTCATCACCAATAAGGGGAAGTGAGGAAAAAGCAGCAATGAAGCTGTGAGCTAAGCCCTACAGCATTCAATAGACGCCTGTGAACCCAGGTGGAGACCTGGTTGGCCAGCAGTGTAGCAAGACCTGGGGACTCTTCGGCCCAGCATCTGTGACATAGTCACAGAAGACTAGAGTGGACAGTGAAGTGTCCAGCTGATAAGAAGTGAGGGCATATGCACAAGAACACCCACACTTGCAGATAATACCCACTTGACCTGGCTTCAATGACTGGATGATCAGAGCTCAACTAGAAGAATAAAGAGGAAAAAAAGAGTAATCTGATACAATTTGATGAACTTGACCTACACCTATGGAAGCAGTAGCTCAAAAGAGGGAACAAATCTTTATAGTGAGGATCATTCCCACCCCCTTGATACACAGAGTAGACAGGGATGGGCAACTTGGATATTGTCTACCCAAAAAAAAGGGGGGGGGGAGGGGCTACCAAGGCAAGAAGTGACTAGCTTACAAACTCTCAAGAGGGAACCTAGATCCACAGGGCATGGAGGAAGGTAGAATCGCCACTGAGTAGTATCCAATCTTTCTAGGCGGGGCTGATGAAATGAAATGCGGATAGGTCTCGTGATATAATAGTGAATAATTGTTATCAGGACTGATTGTGAGGGTTGGAAATGTAAAGGTAGACATTTTGTAGCAAGGAGGGGAGTGATTAACTTTTCAGTTTGGAGACTTTAGACCCAAAGAGGGAGAGTGCTGATGATGGGGGGGGGGGGGGGGGGGGGCGCAGGCTTTCAGGGTATACCCTGTGGTTGATTGGTGATGCATGGAGGCTATTGTAACCATGGCAATGAATCCATATACAATAGGATAAATGTAAAGCTAATGTTAATGCAGTCGAGCGCATTAACCCACTGTGCCGCCCAGGACTTTCCTGGATGCCCTGTATCAGGCTGAGGTCCTGCCCTTGGAGTCAGTTTCCTAGGACTGCTGTAGCAGACTGTCACAAACTTGCTGGCTTAAAACAACAGAAATCCATCCCCAGCTATTCCAGAGGCTAGAAGAACCGGTTCAAGGGCTCAGCAGCCCACATTGCTCCCGAGGGCTCCAGGGAAGCATGCTTCTCCGTCTCTTCCGGCTTCCGACGGTCCCAGGGACTTCTTGACTTGTGGCTCCTTTCGCTACTTCTGTCTTCCCATGGTGTCTCCTCTGTTTCAAATTCCCCTTTCCTTTCCTATATTTTATTTTTCCTTTCTTCAAAAAACGAGGCCGGCTCCGCTGTGAGGGACCGAATCCCCTGCTCGCCGCCGCACCACGCGGGTCAGGCATGGTGTTGGGCCCCGGACCTCCTCGCCGGTCTCGGGGTGCCCAGGACAGAGGCAACAGGGATGTTCACTGTGGCAAGCAAGTTGAAGCGGGATGACGGTCTCAAAGAGTCCCGCTCAGCAGCTACAGCGTCAGACTCCACCCGGAGGGTGTCCGTGCAAGACAAGCTGCTTGTCAAAGAGGTTGCAGAACTTGAAGCGAATTTACCCTGTACCTGTACAGTGCCTGTTCCCGACCCCAACACACTCCACCATTTCCAGCTGACTGTCCCCAGATGAGGGTTACTACCAGGGTGGAAAGTTTCAGTTTGAAACTGAAGTTCCTGACACGTACAACATGGTGCCCCCCAAAGTGAAGTGCTTGACCCGAATCTGGCACCCCAACATCACAGAGACAGGAGACATCTGTCTGAGTTTACTGCGAGAACATTCTATTGACGGCACTGGCTGGGCTCCCACCAGGACGCTGAAGGAGGTTGTTTGGGGATTAAACTCTTTATTACTGATCTTTTGAGTTTCGATGATCCATTGAATATTGAAGCAGCAGAACATCATTTGCGGGACAAGGAGGACTTCCGGAATAAAGTCCAAGACTACATTAAGCGTTACGCCAGACGATACAAGGAGAGGCCTGCAGGACCAGGGATTGCGTGATGCCGTCATCTGTAACGTAACCACCAAGAAGGAGTTCCTCCTTCCCACCCTCACGTGCCCTCTCTGTCCCGCCGGGCTGTCAGCTCGAGACCAAGTTGTACCGAAGAACAGCTCCACAACTGCGCATTGGAGACGGAGACATCAACACACAGCAAGAAATGGACCCTGGGTTCTAAAGAGTTGTCTGCTTACCTTAACATGTTTACTGTGTTTGAAGCTCTGCTGTTCAGGCTGTTGGAATTCTTACACATGTAGGACCAAGAAAAAGACTCCATTCTGTACATTAGCCTGAACACGTCCTCCTGTTCCAGGAATGTGCTAAATCAGCTCATGCTGCCTTAGAATATCCTGTCACTCCTAGCAACAGCAAGAACTCGATAAGGACCCAAGGCCAGATGCCAGATGTTTTCCTCATCCTAGCCTAAGAACAAAAGACCACCAGTCCTGACCAATTAAACTGTAACATCTCATACTTTGCCAAATGTCAACCAATCCAAATATTGTAAAGCTGAAAAATCCTGAGCTTGCTTGAAAACTCTATAAAAACCCCCGCAGACAAAGGGTTCGAGGCTCCATCCCTCATCCACTGCGTTGGATGCAGGTGGAGTCCGAGCTGGAGCTTGAATAAACAACCCTTGTGCACTTGCATCGGTGTCGGCTCCTTGGCTCCTTGGTGATCTTTGGGGACCCTGAATTCTGGGCATAACACAAAGTTTTAATGAACTCAAAATTGAGGCTGGAGTTTGCTCACCTCTTCCACATACACCATTTCCTGCACAGATGACGCTAATGACATGTTCAGTGTGACCCACAGATTGACATGAGTAAACTGCTGCAAACTGCTGCCCCACCCAGACCTCCCCACCCACCAAGTTCCCAGAATGCATAGAATCACTTAACTGTCTACCTTACCGAGATGCAGTTTTTAATTTAATATAAGTATATTTTGGAACAGAAAAAAAAAACACACACACACATACACACACACACACACAAAAAAAAAAAAAAACCACCGAAAAGAAATAGCTAAAAATTAGTTTTTGTTGTTGCTAAGTGTCGCAGATTTGGTTCCAACCCACAGGGGCCCTGTATAGGGTTTCCGAGGAGCAGCTGGTGAGCTTGAACCACTGACCTTGCAGTTCAAAGACGTTGCAGTCCAGCACATTAACGCCCAGCGTCACACCAAGACTCTGTTGTTCGGTGCTATCAAGTCAGTAGCACTTCACAGCAACCTTCTGCACAACAGAACAAAACACTGTCCAGTCCAGCGCCGTCCTCACAACTGCTGCTATGCTTGAACCCATTGCTGCTGCCACTGTGCCAATCCATCTCAGTAAGGGTCTTCCTCCTTTTCAATAACCCTCCACTGTACCAAGCATGATGTCCTTTTCCAGGGACTGGCCCCTCCTGGGAATATGTCTGAAGTATGAGAGATGAAGTCTGGCTTCTAAGAAGCATTTTGACTGTACTTCTTCCAACACAGATTTGTTTGTTCTTCTGGCCATCTATGGTACTTTAAATAGTCTTCTCTAACACCGTAACTCAAGTGCATCAATTCCTCTCTAGTCTTCCTTATTCACTGTCCAACTGTCACATGCATATGAGGTGATTGCAGATAACATGGCTTGAATTTGATGCACATTAGTCCTTTGCTATTGAATACTTTGAAGTGTTAAGGTGAATGTCAAAGTTTTAGAAGAATCAAAAGGACCCATGGCTAATAAAAAGAGAAGAAGCCAGCAGTGATGGAGTTGGGCCTAGTGCTAAATTCAATGTGTGCCTAATGGTGAATCAGCAGTGGGAGCAGCGGCCGCTGCCATGTGCAAGTGTTGCACTTTGCATCCAGATTCTGAGGCTGACAATGCAGGGAATTATGATGTAGAAGTATGATGTGAAGCACAAGAGTAAGGCTGGGGGCACATCCCTGCAGCTTAGACCTATGAATAGCCCAGGTGACAGCTGAAGGGCAAGCCACACTAGAGAGACTGAAGGAATGCCTTCTCAGTCTGTAAACACAGCTGGGGTCTGGATAGAAGATTTGGGAGATTTTGAAGATGGGATTGAGGTAGACACCACACCTACAGTTGCTGAGCCCCTTGAGGATGCAGATGAGGCTCCTGAAAACAAGTCTCCATTTCTGCAGGGGAGAACGCGGTGCCTCTCCTACCATGGAAGGAGGCATGAAGAGTCTTTTTCCTTCTCCCAAGTTCACCAGAGTCTCTTGTTTCTTGGGACCACTACACTGAGCAGAAGAAACTCATGACCTTTACCAAGGTGAATTACCCTAATTTAGAGGGTATTTGTAGCTTATCAATGGCCCTAAAATGTTCCACATCTAGGTACCTCTCTGAGCAGGCCTGTCATTTCGGCCTTCACTATACGCATTTCTGTATGTTTGCAAAGGCCTACGCAGTGAGTACTCAGGAGCCTGGAGGTGGGAATAAGCCAGGTGGGGAAGGAGGGACCAAAACTTCAGAGAAAGCCTAATCTCTTCCGTTTTACACAGGGGCGAGGATCTTTTACAAATTCTGGTCCAGTTTAATTAATTTTAGCTTGCTTCTTTAGAAACATCCCAACTATACACGCCCCTATTGACACAAGTCTTGTGTTTCTGATTAGCTTTTGTTCCTTTCATCAAGTTGACTTTAGCCTGTAAATTTTCGTTTGGTTCTGTTATAACCTGTTGGGTTGTATCAATTTATTCTCTAATCCCTTATGTCAGTTTCTATAATACAACAAGTGAAACCGGGATGAAATTTCAACATACTTCAGATAAGAGTTGTTTTGTCTTTGTAATAGCTTAACAAATAAAGCTAGATTTTCTATTTTAAACAAAAAGAATAGATTTGACTCAATGACCGAAGACCAGACGAGCTGTAGGATAACATCTAAAACATTATGCATAAAGAAAGTAAAAGGTGATTTAAAAATCAGGAAAGGAAGAAAAGATCAATATGGATGTCACAGGAGACTCTGAAACTTTGTTTTGAATGGGGAGAAGTGATGAAATAAAAGAGTTGAACAGAGCTTTTCAAAGGGTGACTTGAGAAGAAAAAGTACAGTAGGTAAAGTATTATGATGAAATGGGTCGACGACCTGGAGTTAGAAATCCAAAAGAGTCTCAAGCTGAAAGAACTGGAGGGAAAAAATCAAGCGTCTAGTTGAAATATTGAAGGATTCTATGGACAAAATATAGAATGATGCAGAAACCATCTAAAGAAGATGGAAGGAACACAGAGCCTCTTCACCTAAAAGAACTGGTTGACATTTAGCCATTTCAGCAGACAGCGTGTGATCAAGAACAATGGAAGGAAGAAGTCCAAACTGAACTGAACATATTGACCCAAATGTACACTAGAAGAAGTGATGGCATACCAACTGAGATGTTTCAATAAACAGATGGGGCCTCACTCTGTCTGTACCAAGGAATTTGGGAGTCTTACCATGCTGTGCATGGGGTCGCTATGAGTCGGTTCCGACTTGATGGCACCTGACAACTGACAACCTGGCCAATTGACTGGAAGAGATCCATACTTGTGCCCATTCCAAAAGCAGTGGCCCAACAGAATGCTGAATGAACACTATCCTGTCTCATGCACTTTGGACATGTTATCAGGAGAGACCAGTAGCTGGAGGACATCCCAGTGGAGGGCTAGTGGAAAAGAGGCCGACCCTCACTGCCACACAGGCTCACACATAACCATTGTGAGGTTGGTGTAGGACCAGGTGGTATCTCCTGTTGTACACAGGATCTCTCCGAGTTAGAACCGATGCACAACAACAACAACAACAGAGAATTGAGTGTTTCTCACCTCAAGATCCTTAACTTAACCAGACCTGCAAAGACCCTATTGCCCAACAAGGTGACACGCACAGGTGCCAGAGAAGGACGGATCTGTCTGGAGGGTGACATGCACCCCGCTGTCTTGTTGATTTCGTGCTTTCAGTGTGAAACGGTGTTGGATTTTCAGGTGCTTTTGTCGCACTGATTTATATGATTATAGATACCAATTTTCATTTATTTCTTTATAATCATTTTCTTTTTCTAAAGTCGGTGTGGTTTTCCCCTCTTTCATTCATAGTTTTAATACTTGTAACTGCCTTTCCTTTTTTTGGTTGGTGTAGGTAAAGATTTGTCAAATTTTGTTGATCTTTTCAAATAACTAGCTTTTGGCTTTGTTGAATTTCTCCCTTGTTTTTCTATATTTATTGCATTTATTTCTGTTCTGATCTTTATTATGTTTCTCTTGCTGCTTGCCTTGGGTTTAATTTGCTTGTCTTTTCTAGTTCCTTAAGGTGCAAGGTTAAGTTCACACCCTGCAAGTCACCTCCCCAGATACTATTCCTGCTACTGAACACTTGTGGGGTTTTTAATACCTAAACTTCATAGAATATGTGTATCTCTCAATATATTATCCAGCAACGTTAATAGAGGAAATTTTATCTTTACACCCCTACAAATCAACAAAAGAATTGTAACAAAACAGTGTGTGGGGAAAGTCTTGAGTTCTAGTCTGGTCTAGTGCGAAGATGGCCACAGTCCCATGAGTGTTTTGGAGAAGGTGAGGATTAGCAAAAAGATGGATGTGGGCTTGGATGGGGGGTGTGGGCTGAGAGGCCCTGTTCCTACAGATAGATGTGCTAGCATTCCTATTCATCACTGTGATTAGAAAGCATGTGTTTAGCATTTTACATCTCAGCAGGAGAGTGTGTTACACAATGTATTTTACTGGGTTTTAGTTCCATTGTAAGTTCTCTCATTTAAAGTAGACTCCTAACTGTGTAAGGACCAAACTGATTTTACCTGATTTTGCCTACCTAGGAACTGCTTGACTAAACTCTAGTCAGGCTCAGGAAAGCATTTTAAATAGACAAGGCCTCAGTTAATAGTTCCCTCCAGAGGCAAGGTCAATCTCCATTCTGTACATTAGCCTGAACACGTACTCTAGCTCCAAGAAAATGATATATGTATAAATAGCCAGGCAGCTCAAGGCCAGAGGCCAGATGTTTTCCTTAACCCTAGCCTAAGAACAAAGACCACCAGTCCTGACCAATTAAACTGTAACATCTCATAGTTTGCCAATTGTTAACCAATCCAAAGATTGTAAAGCTGAGAAACCTGAGCTGTTTGAAAATTCTATAAAAATCCTGCAGACAATGAATTCGGGGATCTTTCCCTATTCCGAAATGTCGGATAAGGTTAGAGACCTGGCTCGAGCTTGATTAAACAACCCTTATGTATTTGCATCAGTACACGGCTCCTGGGTGGTCTTTGGGGACCCTGAATTCTGGGCATAACAACTGATGTTTTTGTGGGCAATGTCAGAGTTTTAGGAATGGATTCTTGACATTAAGGAGAAAATGGCTGTGTGTTGGTAGTTGATAACATACGTTTTCCCCTTCATTGCAGCACCTTTATTTCTCCTTACAAAAGACCAGGTTGCTGGGGCCTAATGTTTGCACATGACAGTTGAAACACCCAAATTTGTTGTCATCTCGGAGTTGAGAATTGTGTACAAAAACCTCACTTAAATTAAAAGCATGAGTGAGATTACAGTTTAAATGCAAACCGTCTTGCAACTCAAAGCAAGTAACAACCCACGGGGTTGGAGTGGGAGAACATCAGCTAAGAAAGAAAACTGGTCCCGAGGCTCAGATTCTTCCAACCCTGACAGGCAGTCATAGGACAACCGCTCCGGGCTGCTTACCAACCAACCCTGCAGGTGTGTGATCCTGGAGCCCACAGCTCTTCCCATTAATAAATACCCTGCACAAACTCGCCACAACTACGGACATCTCCCCACCATGCCAGCCCTTCACCTTGGCCACCGAGTGACCAATTCACACGCTCTAGGGGCCTAAATCAGAGATATGTACAGGGTATTAGACACAGACCAAGGGAACAGGTAACGTGAATACAAGGTCAAAATCAGCAACAAGTCCTACGATCCAGTGCTGCTGATACTGAGTTACAGGCTTCAAGGACAAGTTCTTTTCAAAGGCTTCTTCCAGTTTCACGAGGCTGGCATGAGACGTGCAGTTTGTGGGCAAACCTGCACTCGGGAATGCGCTCCTGCGGCAGGTGGCAGCAGCTGCTGGCAGTCCGTCTAGAAGCATCTGCAGTGGACGCTGGATTGGCCCGACTCCTCTACTTGTGCTTGCTGATCCACATCTGCTGGAAGGTGGACAGCGAGGCCAGATGGAGCCGCAGATCTAGAGGACTTCCATTCCGGGGTGGGGTGGGGAGGGGTGGGGGAAGCAATGATCTGCAAAGGACAAGATGGCCATTAGTCCCAAGCTGGCTCCCCGCCCCTCCCCCACCGAATTCTGCCCCCAGGCTGGGACCCACCTTGATCTTCATGGTGCTGGGTGCCAGCGCTGTGACCTTCTGCATCCTGTGGGCGACGCCTGGGCACGTGGTGGTCCCGCCTGACAGCACCTGGTTGGCATTACAGGTTCTTCAGATGTCCAAGTCGCATTTCATGATGGAGTTAAAGGTGGTCTTGTGGGAGCCGCAAGACTCCAGACCTGGGAAGGAGAGCTGGAAGAGCGCCTCCGGACACCAGAAGTGCTCGTTGCCAATGGTGATGACCTGGCCGTGGCTCTTCTCCAGGGAGGACAACGACGACGCAGGGGTCGCCATTTCCTCCCTGAAGTCCAGGGCCACGTAGAGCAGTTTCTCGGTGGTGGTGAAGCTGTAACCGCACTGCGTCAGGATCTTCATGAGGTCGATGCCTGCCAGGTCCAGACGCGGGATGGCAGCCCTCGTAGATGGGCACGGTTCGTGGTCATCCAGGCTGTGCTGCCACTACACCCCTCCAGCCACACCATCGGCATTATCATGGACTCTGTCCATGTACATGGCGGGGAGGTCTCAGGTCTCAGATATGACCTGGGTCATCTTCTCCCGGTTAGCCTTGAGGTTCAGGGGTGCCTCGGTCAGCAGCACGGGGGGCTCCACATGGGCCATGCACTGCTCGCTGTAGAAGGTATCAAATCTTCTCCATGTCGTCCCAGTTGGTGGCACTTAAGGGTCAGGATGCACCCTTTGCTCTGGGCCTTGTCACCCACGGAGCTGTCCTTCTGGCCCATACCCACCCATGATGCCCTGGTTCTGGGGGAGACACCCCACTATGGAGGGGAAGACAGCGCAGGGAGCATCGTGCTCCCCAAGGTTGGCTTTGCACTGGCCCAGCCCTTGTCCTTGACAATGGTGGAGATCTCCTCTTCCTTGATGACCCAAGAGGCGGTATGGTGGCACAAGGGGAGAGAAGAGGGGGACGGCTGCCAGCCGCAGAGACTGAGAGGGGAACACACCATTTAAAAAACTAGTTTCATATAGTGTCTTGGCTATAGCATACTTTATTTTTCAGACTCTAAAACATTTTAATACACTATACTTTTGCTGTTTCAAGAGGTAGCATATGATCAAGAGCCAATGATACTGAAGGAAGAAGTCCAGGGTGCATTGAACAAGGCACCAGGAATTGATGGAATAAAAATTGAAATCTTTCAAGAAAGTGAGGCAGCACAGGAGGCACTCACTCATCTCTGCCAAGAAATTTGGAAGATAACCATCAGGCCAACTGATTGGAAGAGATCCATATTTGTGCCCATTCCAAAGAGGGGTGACCCAACAGAATGCGGAAATCATCGGACAATCTTTTTTATATCCCATGTGAGTAAAGTTTTGCCAAAGGTAATAGAGAAGTGGCTACAATCATACATTGACAGAGAACTTCCAGAGGTTCAAGCTGGATTCAGAAGAGGACATGGAACGAGAGATATCATTGCTGATGTCCGATGGATCTTGGCTGAAAGCAGAGAATACCAGAAGGATGTTTACCTATGCTTTATTGACTACGCAAAGGCTTTCGATTGTGTGCATCATGACAAGCTATGGACAACATTGAGAAGTATGAGTATTCCAGAACACTTAATTGTGCTCATGAGGAATTTGTACCTGGACCAAGAGGCAGTTGTTCGAACAGAACATGGGAACACTGAATGTTTAAAATTAAGAAAAGTGTGTGACAGGGTTGTATTCTTTCACCATACTTATTCAACCTGTATGCTGAGCAAATCATCCAAGAAGCTGGGTTCTATGAAGAAAAACATGGCATCAAGATTGGAGGAAGACTCATTAACAACCTGCAACATGCAGATGATACAACCTTGCTTGATGAAAGTGAAGAGACTTAAAATACTGATGAAGATCAAAGACCACAGCCTTCATTACAGATTGCATCTCAATGTAAAGCCAATAACCTCATATGCATGTAAAAGTTGGACAGTGAATAAGGAAGACCAAAGAAGAATTGATACCTTTGAGTTGTGGTGTTGGAGGAGAATACTGAAAGTGCCACGGGCTGCCAAAAGAACCAATAGATCTATTTTAGAAGAAATGCAGCCAGAGTGCTCCTTGGAGGCCAAGACGGCCAAACTTCATCTCTCATACTTTGGACATATTGTCAGGAGGGAACAGTTGCTGGAGAAGGATATCATGTTTGGTAAGGTGGAGGGTCGGAAAAAAGAGGAAGACCCCAGCAAGATGGATTGGCCAGTTTGCAGCATCGATGGACTCAAGTGTAGTAAGGGTAGCGAGGTTAGCCCGGGACCGGGCAGTGTTTCATTGTGTTGTGCATAAGGTTGCTATGAGTCAGGACCGACTTGATGGCATCTAACAACAAATACTTTTGCTGATGTCCAACTTACGTCTTCATGTTTACTGGGTGGTAGTAAGTACTGACACACTTTACAGCCAGCCCTGGTTCATTAGTTGATTTTTTCCAAAGATTTTGGAAAAAATATATATAAACATACACTTTCTTGGACATTACATATTGTAAACAAACCAGCATGTAGTTGGTTTTTGTTTTCCCACCATGAGGAAGAATTCATATTTAATACGTTTCTAAGTGCTTGTTGGAGTACTGGCGTGGCGGTGCTGTGGGTTAATGCGCTGAACTGCAAAGTCTGTTGAACCGCAAGGTCAGCGGTTCAAGTTCACCAGTCACTCCTCGGAAACCCTATACAGGGTCGCTATGGATAGGAACCGACTCGATGGCACTTCACAACAACAACAAGTGTTTACTACCTGTAACGACTGTGTGGAAGCAGAAATGTATGTTTGAAAGAATAATTGTTAAGAGCACTGTCCCATGTTTAATATCCTCAATGAGAGGTTTCTCTCAGGTGCCAAGTGATCAGTTCCCTCCTCAGAAGAGAATCCTCAGCTACTAGATTAGGTGTGGTGCTGCTCAGATCAGAGTGAACCGTCACTCTAGATGCTAGGAAACTTTGTTAGAACAAGGCACTTTACTGCCATCTGCCGGAAAGCTCTCATAAATGCACTCAACACTGGACTTGTTAGGTGCCATCGAGTCGGTACTGACTCATAGTGACTACCTTATGCACAGTAGAAGGAAATACTGCCCGGTCCTGGGCCAACCTCACTATTGTTGCCATGCTTGAGTCCATTGATGCTGCCACTTGGCCAATCCATCTT
>NW_006408519.1:52627679-52629805 GCF_000296735.1 Chrysochloris asiatica
CACACCTTTCTTAATTTTAAACCATGTTTTGTTCAAACAACTGCCACTTGGTTCAGGTACAGATTCCTCATGAGCACAAATAAGTGTTTTGGAATCCTCATACTTCACACTGGAGAGCATGAAGTAAATGGAAATACGACACGATGGTGTCACTTAAGGAGGACACACGATTCTTACCAGTGCCCTTACCCATGGTGCTCCATGCAGGCCTGACCGCACAGCTCCATGGTCACTCAGGAGACCAGTAGAGGGTGCTCCTGGTCTGGCCTGGCCTCGGAACCCATTGAGAAGTAAGACAAAGGACTGGGATCAAAGAGGATCAAATTAAGTGAAATCCCCAAGAGGCACGTTCTCATCACCCAGCACAGACTTCTTTGCATCTCTGGAGTGGAGACATGGAGTGTGTGCAGATGAATGGGGCATGGCCAGCAAACCTGACCCGGGAGGTAAAGGGCAGGCCCTGGACTCCAGCATCCTAGATCAAGGCCCCTTCTGGACAAGGGGAGACCAAAGGATGCTCAGGAACTCCCTCTCAGAGTGGGAAAGGGGTTCCCCCAACATTTGCCAGCTTTAATACTCTAACCCCAATTGGCTCGTGGTCTCTGAAGTGGTCCACCAGCAGCGTGGCTGCCCCATGGAGTGAGGGATTTCAAGAGCAGCCATTTATCAGAACACCCTGGTCCCATTCATGGGGTTCCCACCTGATGCCAACCACCATCCTCAGGGTATCCTACGGACTCCACAAGCGCAAGTGGAGATTGGATTATCACGACAGTATACTGCTGACATCTGCTTCTGGTGGGCGGGTCCACGTGGTACCCATCATGCTCAGCCGGTGCCCCTTCTCTGACCACCGGCCAAAATATCTCTGGGAAAAGAAGCTTCCCTTCTCCTGTTGATTACCCAGAGGCCAGTTGGAAGATAAATGCTTGATTCCTTTCCTTTACTACCAATTCAAAAATATATAATAAATTGGCTTAGTCTCATCAGTATAATAGGAGGGTACTCACCAAGGCAGCCTCTCTAGGTGAGCAGTTGGGTTTTTTCTAACTCGTGAATTGAAGTACTTATTTTCTTTCTTGCTACTTCAATGGCTTCTGCTTCCAAATACATTTATGGTACTTACAAAGTTTCACATTCTGAAGGAGACAGACAGAAGTCGTGCCTCACTAGATCACAGAAGCCCTGTCCTTCCAGGGCTAGACCCCACCTGCTGGTTCAGGGCCTTAGGTTATTGGCGAACACCACTTCCAGGTGGGGGCTTAAGGGAAGCTGTGAAATAAATTAAATCACCAGGTGCTTCGTTCTCTGGTGCTGCTATGATAGAAATACCACAAGTGGGTGTGTGTGTGGGGGGGAACTTTAACAAGCAGAACTGGATTCTCCAGCAGTCCAGGGGGCCGGGCAACAGGATTCAAGGCACCGTCTCCAGGAGAAGGCTTTCTTCCTGTGTCAGCTCTGGGGGAAGGTCCTTGTCGTCCATGTTCCCTGAGGTCTAGGAGCTTCTCGGCACAGTGACCCAAGTCCAAAGGATGTGTTCCACTCCTGGCTCTCTCTTGGTTATGGGAGGTCCTCTGATCTCTGCTCACTGGTTTCATCTCTTTTATATCTCCAAAGAGAGCGACTCAAAATACAAACTAATCCTGTAACTTGTATCCTGCATCATTACTGCAGCGAATCCAGTGCATTAACAGAAAGGTTAGGACAAAGGACAAGACAGTGAAATAAGAAAATGGAAGACAATGACATATTACTGAGAGTCACCGTCTGGTCAAGTTGACACATTTGGGGGGAATATATTTCAATTCATAGCCCCAGGATTGGTTGGAACCAGCAGGGGTCTCAGGGAGAACAAGGCCCCAAACCTTGCTGAGTCTTGAAAGGAGGAGCCTGGGGGCACAGCCTGGGATCCTGGAAGGTACAAAGGACACAGGGTGAGAGTTTCCCCATAGTGTTTCAGAGACCCAGGTCCTGCAGGTGCATGAACAAATAGGATACGTAGGTACTGCCACCAAGGTCCCACCTCAATGGAAACAGATGTGACACTTGTTAAGTGCAAACTCTGGTAGCGTAGTGGTTACGAATCGGGCTGCGAACCTTAAGGTCAGCGGTTCGAAACTACCAGC
>NW_006408519.1:52631740-52635300 GCF_000296735.1 Chrysochloris asiatica
ACTCCCCTCCACTCTCTATGAGGTAAGGACTCCCCTCCACTCTCTATGAGGTAAGGACTCCCCTCCACTCTCTATGAGGTAAGGACTCCCCTCCAGCTCTCCATCAG
Organism: Chrysochloris asiatica; assembly: GCF_000296735.1. Lineage (NCBI taxonomy): Eukaryota > Metazoa > Chordata > Mammalia > Afrosoricida > Chrysochloridae > Chrysochloris > Chrysochloris asiatica. The sequence continues at coordinate 52,631,848 of NW_006408519.1, forward strand.
ACAATGTTCTGTTGTCATCCAGGGTTTTCATTGGTTGGTTTTAGACACAGACAATGAAGTCTTTCTTCCTAATTAGTCGCAGTCTGGCAGCTCGGCTGAAACCCACCCACCATGGTGACCTCCTGGTGTTTGACATACTGATGACATACCATTCAGTATCACAGCAACATGTAAGGACCACAGTACAGTACATGGACAGGCAGAGGGGGGAAAAGAACCTGGTCTCTGGGAACCTCCAGGCACCCACATGTCCCCTGACAGAGATCAACAGTTTTGTCAAGGCAATTTGTGATAATGAATTGTCACCTGAGATCTTCACAGAACCAGGTAACCAAATAGCAATAAAACATCCTTGGAAAGAGAGAAGACAGAAATCCTTTCTACTGTGACAGGGATAGACGTTTCCCAAACCAGGACATGCCTGATGTCGCAATTACAAGCTCTCGGTCATGAGAACTTGCCTGGCCACTCTCCTTTGCTGCCCTGCCCTTCCCGTGCCTGGATCACTGTCAAGGATTCCTTTGTTAAGTCCTTCTCAGGTAGCCTGTCTTCTACTAAGACTCCACCTGACAGACACAATGCATTTCTTTTCTTCCAATGGTTACTCTGAAATTTGTAACATAAATTTTCAACAAAGTCCAGACTCCATCAAAATTCCTGACTTCTTCCTGAAAAGCACGAAAGCATTACAATGTTTTAATCCAGGATACCCCATCATTCCACATATTATTGATGCCTAATAAAGGCATCCCCGGTGCCATATTGGTTAAGCACTCAGCTGCTAACCCAAAGGCTGGTGGTTCAATCTCCCAGCAACTCTGTGAGAGAAAGCCTGGTTGATTGGCTTCTATAAAGATCCCAGCTTATGAAACCCTACGGGGGCAGTTCAACTCTGTCTCTGGGGTCTCTATGAGTCCAAATGGACTTGACAACAGCAAAGAACACAACACTGCCGGATTTGTCCATTCAACTCTCTTTTCCATTTCATCTGTATGACTATTTCACAATGTGTATTACCCGTCAGAAGTCACTTGGATTGTTTCCTGGGTTAATACCTCGATCACTTTCATCTTTATCTTATATCCAACAACGATGCAAATGTGGCCACATCTCCTTATACACACGTGTAAGATTTTCTCAGAATAGAGATCTACTTGTGAAAATGCAGACTCCTGTTTTTAAATGAGTTCTGACACGTGTGTACAACTGTGATACCATCATCACAATCAAGTTTTCTTGTGGCCCCTCTGTGGTCCCTCCCCATGAGCCCTCCCCACACTCTCCGATGCCCAGGCAGCCCCTGATATGCTGTCATTACAACTTAATTTACATACCTTTGAATTTGATAGAAATAGAATCAAGCAGTATGCATCACTCAGCATAATTATTTTAATACTCATCCATGTTGTTGTGTGTTTCCGCAGTCTATTACCTAGCTGTATTCCATTGTATGGCTACCCCACAATTTGTCTGTGCATCTACTTGGATGTTGAGCGTTTGGATTCTTTCTGGATTGAGGTGATTACAAATAACGCTACTATGAATATTGATACCCAAGTCTTGTACGGACACACCCTTTCTTCTCTGTTGTGGAATACTGAGGAGTGAAATGATTAGATCAGATCATAACTATCAAACTGTACCCAAAGTGGTTGAACCATTTTACATTCCCACCAGCTCGTTATGATTGTCCTGCATCCTCACCAACACTTTGTGTGGTCATTCTCTTTCATTTTAGCCATTATAATGGGGCCAGTTCCTGGAGAAGGACTTAGTACTCAGGACAGGGTCAGCAGAAAGGAGGAAAACACTCAATTGGATGGATTGACACAGTGGCTGTGACAACATAGCTCAAACAGAGGAACGACGTGAGGATGGCTCGGCACCGGACATTAGTTTCTTGTACTGTAAGTAGGGTCGGAACCAACTCAATGGTACCTAACAAAACAGGATGGGTAGTCCATATCATTGCATGTCGTCTGTATTTCATCTGATCTCACAGTATAGCCTCTGTAGCTCCCTAATGACTACCGATGCTTTCCTTTTATTGAATGTTGAGGGTACAATCCTATAGTAGTTTTATGATTTGCCAATACTGTTCCCAATCTGTGACGTGTCTTCATTGTCTTAACAGTGTTTTTGAAAAGCCTAAATTCCTAATTTCAATGAACTTCAATTTATCATGTTTTTTCTTGTATGGATCATACTTTGGTATGATATCTAAGAAATATTTGCCTACCCAGAAATCACAAAGAGCTTTCTCCTATGTTTTAATGAAAATATTGCAGTGTAGGGCTCCAATTAGGATCCGTTTTGAGTTAATATGTGTATATGTTGTGAAGTTCATTTTCTTTTTTAGTGATTCAAGCATCATTTATTGACAACAAGCTACCTTTGATCCACAAAATTGCCTCTGTGTCTTTATTTAAAATCAGATGTTTTCTGTCCAACATGTAAAGAGCTTAGAAGTCATCACTCCAGGCCTCACAACAAGACAAAAGATGAAAAACTGAAAATCAACAATTCTTCTTGGAGCCATCAAGAGGTGAGGATACAAGGCAAACCTGGAGTGACCGAAAACCAGTACTGAGCAGGAGCAGAAACCGCAGCTGGGATAGTACTGGACCGGTGGTGGCCATCAAGTCAGTTTGCACTCACCATAAACACTCTTAATATACTTACGATACATTCTTTTGTAAAATAATATTTTCTAGGTTTGGTGAATATGCTTATTAAATATAATTTATTGAATCATTTTGGTTCTATTTCTACAGTTGTTTATGTTGCCTTGTTCACTATGCTTTTTTTCAAGTTTTATAAGTTTTTTAAACTTTTTATTGTGAATTGGGTGAAGGTTTACAGAGCAGATTGGTTTTCCATTCAACAATTCAGAGACGTTTTGTTTCATCTCATGGACTACAGTCCCCACAATGCAACATCACCATCCCTGTTGTTCCCTGTGTTTCCCTTTTCCAGTCTTCCTTCTTTCCTAACCCTACTGAGGCTCTATTGTTTTGGGTTGTGAGAACATGTTTAAAGCTAGTGTTTTCTCTCTGGGAATTCTATGTGACGCTGGTTGGGAGCCAGACTTCCAGAGATTATGTTGGCTCGTGTCAGTGTAAAAGCCTGACCAATATGGAACCATGTTTCAGTAATATCTCTGCGAGGTGTTCCCCAGGTCACCTCACCAGGGGAAGACCTGAGATGACAGTCTGCCTTGGAAGCTACTTCTTTCCACAGCCCAGGCAAATGCTGTCGCCATTTGCCAGTGGAGCGGCTTTCTAGTTCCCATGGTCACCCAGAGGATCCAGATCTTAGGGTCCAGATCTTAGGGTCCAGATCTTAGGGTCCAGATCTTAGGTCCAGACCTTAGGTCCAGATCTTAGGTCCAGACCTTAGGTCCAGGTCTTAGGGTCCAGATCTTAGGTCCAGATCTTAGGTCCAGATCTTAGG
>NW_006408519.1:52635780-52636178 GCF_000296735.1 Chrysochloris asiatica
CCAGATCTTAGGGTCCAGACCTTAGGGTCCAGATCTTAGGGTCCAGATCTTAGGTCCAGATCTTAGGGTCCAGATCTTAGGGTCCAGACCTTAGGTACGGTCCTTGCATGTTCCCTGTGTTGTTACTGTTGTCATTTTTAAGTGCCATCGAGTTGGTTCCAACTCATAGCAACTGAGTATAGGGTTTCCAGGGAGTGGCTGGTGCGTTTGAACCTCTAGCCTTGTGGTTTGCAGTCCAGTGCTTATCCAGTAGCACCACACCAGAACTCCTGCCCAACCATCAAACTTTGGGTTTGGGTTTTCAGGTGCATTGAAGGAATTGGCAAAGAACAAGGCACCAGGAATTGATGGAATAAAAATTGAAATCTTTCAAGAAAGTGAGGCGGCACAGGAGGCAC
>NW_006408519.1:52637588-52639071 GCF_000296735.1 Chrysochloris asiatica
GGTCGCTATGGGTTGGTACTGACTCAATGGCACCTGACAACAACAACACCTAGGAGTGTTATAAGGAACCCTGGTAGCGTAGTGGGTTACATGTTGGACTGTCAGCAGTCCAGATCTACCAGCTGCTCCATAGGAGAAAGATGAGGCTTTCTGTTCCTGTAAAGATTTACAGCCTCGGAAACACCACACAGAGTCACTATGACTTGGAACCGCCTCGAGGGCACACCAGCACCACCTAGGAGCATTACGTTGGTTATGCAGGTCTGCCACATCACTGTAACTAAGCACACTCATTGTTAAAGCAGGTGCTGTTGAGATGTGCTCAGAGCCCACTTTGGGGGTTGGTGTTGGCATCCCCCAGCTGCTACAGACTCACCTCGCTTCTCCAGAGGCTTGTCCTTGGCTGACAAGAGCTGCCTCTTAGAGATCTTTAGAGTTTGTCTTCCCACTCCCAAGAGCAGCCTGTGTAGTCAAAAACTGACTGATGAGGGGAACATCAGCCTGGACCCCTTGTCTTCTGACAGGAAAATCTCTGGGTGCCATTCATGCTCCTGAGATCCACTGGGATCAGGCCGACCTTGAACTGAAGCCACATTGCTGCTAAGCTCTGTTTCCTCTTCAGCCTGCTTCTCCGGAATTCTTTCCTGAGAGCTTCCAGGCCATCAATGACACCTAACTAGACCCCCACCTCAGGGACCTGGCCTGAGATGGGGGCAGGGGAGGAAGCGGTCCTGGAATGCACTGTAGGGAGAGGATTTGGGGCTTGAACCTCATCTCTGTGACACTGGTAGTGTACAAGGCTAAGTTTCACCTGTGGTAAGATGTGGTGGCGCTGTGGGATAAAGCACAGGACCACAAGGTCGGCGGTTCAAACTCACCAACCGCTCCTTGGAAGCCCTGTACAGGGTTGCTATGAGTTGGAACCAATTCAATGGCACCAAAAACAGGATGTGACGACAGGTAGGTGGAGGGGGAGGGCATAATGACCATGGTAGCAAGGTGGAAATGGCAGCCGTTTATATACAGGTGGTTTATCTAAAGCATGGAGACCTGGTGTGGCGCTGCAGGTAATGCACTGGACTGCAAGGTCAGTTTGAACTGCAGAGTCAGCGTTTTAAGCGCACCAGCAACTCCTCAGAAACCCTATACAGGGCCATTATGAGGCGGAAACAACTAGACAGGACTTAACAACAACAACATAAAAGCATGGTGCTCCAAGCAGTAAAATGATGGCAGCCGGAACGCTATTATTTGTCACAGTGATTCTCGAACCCTCTTACACCTGAAGGCCTTGTTAAAACCCAGAGCATTGGGCCAGGCCTGGGATCTCTGACTCGGTGCACCTGGGATGGGCCTAGAGTTTGCATTCCACAAGTTCCCAGGCGGCCCTGCTGCGGCTGTTCTGGAGACCACGCTTTGAGGCCCATTGGCTTAGACAAAATCTACAACTGGACAAGCAGAATGGCTCATTCTTTTTTTTTTT
>NW_006408519.1:52640416-52642487 GCF_000296735.1 Chrysochloris asiatica
AAGGATTAAACAGTTCTTAAAGTCTTCTCTGCTGTGGCTGGCTCGCTGGTACTCTTGCCGGAGTGGCTCATTCTTTATAAGCACATTTTTTAATGGATGAGCAGAAGGCTGTGAGGTCAGCTGTCCTAATGGGAAATGAAACCAGTTGCCCCACTTCCTTATCTGGGTTATCCTTATCTCAGCCAGAACTCCAAAACGGAAAGAAGGGCCAAGTCCCCCTGAGGAAGGAGTCTACAACACTCCATGTATAGGCCACAGTGATCTCTTCTTAATCCTCCCCCTATGGGACCTGCAGCCACTGTCCCCTGGGAAAGAGGGCCACCTAGATGGGATCTGAACTGACACTGACCATCATGAGGTCCCTGTCTGAGTAGAGACTGGCCCAGGTCCTCTTACAGATCCACCCAACGGGCATTCCCTGGTCCATGAGTGCACGATCGGACTGGGCAGGTTCCACAGTTGGCAGAACACACAGGTAGGTCCTTTGGCCAATGGAGTGAAAACTACTGCAGGAGGGAAGACCAAATGGAACCCTAACGGTTTCTCTCACTCCCGGCCAAGATAATAAATCAATCATTGTATTGTGCCTAGATTGAAATGAGAGATTAACAGCCCTTCAAACACTTCAGGATGCCTGGGTGACCGCCTGTGTTACTCAGTGGTCAGTCCCTACTAGCATGGAGGGTCTCAGGGCTTATGACAGTGGACCACCCTGACCCTAACTGACAGTAGCTCTAATTCCAGCTGTTGTGCTAGCTGGTATCTTTCTAGAACAGATTCACATGAGCTCTGATAAATGATCTGTGGTTACTGATTTGGCAAATGTTTCTTTTCCACACTGATAGGAGGAGGACCCGAAACAGTTCACAGTCACGTGAGATGGACAACAGTTCACAGTCCCGTGAGATGGACAACAGTACACAGTCACACTTTTGCCCCTGGGCTGTGTTAACTTTTCTGCTCTGTCACAGTAGACGAAAGGAACTTGGATCATCTGACCAATTCACAAGAGAACGCATTGTCCACTCTGTTGGAAATATCGTAACAATGGGACTGACTCATGGGAAGTAGTGACGAGTAGTCTAAATATCCTGAGAAGACACATGCACTCACGTGCAGGAGATAATCCCAAACAAGATCTGGGGACGGGCCATTTCCATGAAACTTTTAGGATCCAGTGGGCTGGGGCATGGGAGAACAGCCTCTCCAAGGTTAAGGCCATGCTTCAGCCCTTGCAATCCCTACCACTAAGAAAGTGGCAGAGCACTCAGCAGGTCTCCTTGGGTTTTAGAGGCAGCCTGTAATACACTTGGGAACACTACTGGTGTATTATTCCAATTATTCTATTTCTTGAATGGCATAGATGACTGTCAGTGTAGAGTGGATCCCAGAAATCTACTTGACGTCCTTGCTATTTGAAAGTTCTGCACCTACATTATTCCATCTTTTTGCTTTGTAGCTGATGTCCTCATAAACTGTCATCGACTGGTTCCTTACTTTCAGTCTTGTAGGTTTGTTTTACTTTGGATACTTCTATCTGTCTGGATTGCATTCTGGGAGTTGTTGTCATATATGGTTATCTCAGATTGTTGTCTGTGGTTGTTGGTTCTCAGTCCAAAGAACACTCTTTATGTTTGTCTGGAAGTATCCTAATTTCACTATCATATTGGAGGGACCATTTTGCTGGGTATATTTGGTTGACACATTTTTTCTTTCAGAGTTTTGTATATGTCATTCCATTGCCTTCTTGAGTGCATAGTTTCTGCTGAGAAATCAGAAGTTAGTCTTATTGACTCTCCTTTCTAGGTTGTTGTTGTTGTCAGGTGCCATGGAGTCGGAACCGAATCATAGCAACCCCTTGCACAGCAGAACGAAACAATGTCCGATCCTGAGCCAACCTCACTACCGCTGCCACACTTGAGTCCATCAATGATATCACCTGGCCAATCCATCTTGTTAGGTGTCATCGTCTTTTTCTCCGACCCTCCACCTTACCCAGCATGACATCCTTCTCCAGCGACTGTTCCCTCCGGACAATATGTCCAAAGTATGAGAGATGAAGTTTGGCCAT
>NW_006408519.1:52643893-52665744 GCF_000296735.1 Chrysochloris asiatica
CAAATCATTTGTCTTGCAGAAATCTATCATTCGTTCTCCAGCATCATTTCTATCACCAAGTCCAAATTTTCCAACTACTGGTCCTTCCTCTTTGCTCCCTACTTTTGTATTCAAATCACCAGTAATGAGCAATACATCTTGATTGCATGTTTGATGGATTTCAGATTGAAGAAGTTGGTAGAAATCTTCTATTTCATCTTCACTGGCTTTAGTGGTTGGTGCATAAATTTGAATAATAGTGGTATTAACTGGTCTTCCCTGTAGACGCATGGATATTATCCTAGCTCTTACAGCATTGTACCTCATGACTGATCTGGATATGTTCTTTTTGACGATGAATGCAACATCATTCCTTTGCAATTTGTCATTCCCTGCATAGTAAACCACGTGGTTGTCAGATTCAAAATGGCCAATACCAGTCCATGTCAGCTCACTAATGCCTAAGATATCGATGTTGATGCGTTCCATTTCATTTTTGACAACTTCCAATTTTCCCAGATTCATACTTCGTACATTCCAAAGTACCTTTGTAGGTAACTTTTTGTTTTTCCCAAGCTGCTCTCAGGATTCTTTCTTTGTCTTTGGTTTTGGAAAGTTTGATTATGATATATCTTGGTGATTTTCTTTTGGGATCGATCCTATTTGGAGTTTGTTCCATTTCTTGTGCACGTCTCTTCTTGTCTTTCATGTTAGGAAGGTTTTCTTTCAACAACTCTGACAATTTTCTCTGTACCTGCCATGAATGTACACCATTAGGCCACCATCGGTCTGTCTCTCCAAAGATGCTTGCAAAAGTTCAAGACGACCATGCTACATCTGGCTGGCAGTCTGCTTACCAGTCAGTCTCCTTCTTTCACCAACCTTGCTCAGCTTTTCCTTCTTGTTGTTGTTATTGTTAAGTGCTGTCAGCTTTTCCTCCTGTTATTGTTGTTGTTAAGTACCGTGGAGTCAGTTCCGACTCATAGTGATCCTGCACAGGGTTTCTGAGGCTGTAAATCTTTACGGGAGCAGAATGCCTCAACTTTCTCCTGCAGAACAGCTGGTAGTTTTGAACTACTGACCTTGCGGTTGGCAGCCCAACTCGTAACCACTATGCTACCAGACAGAGCTTTTCCTCCTAGTAGGTTATTAATCCCCTTCTATGCCCTTTCCTCAGAAGCTCCAGGTTCCAGGGTTATCCTCTGTGTTTGTTTTAGTTGGTCTCCTGTATCTTTGCTGTAGAGGGCCTGGAGAGCATGCCTGCCCAGTCTGCCATCTTACCAGAAGTCCCTGTGCAGCAAACGACACCAAACCAACCCTCAACACAGTATTCTCTACTCAGCTGGGTTCAGTGATTTACTCACCATCATACTCACCATTTTGGGGCTTAATCAGGAAGTTGTTGTTGTTGTTGTTGTTAAGTGCTGTTGAGTCGGTTCCGACCCATAGTGACCCTGTACAGGGTTTCCAAGGGTGTAAAACCTTACGGGAGTAGAAAGCCTCATCTTTCTCCCGCGAAGCGGCTGGTAGTTTCAAACCGCTGACCTTAAGGTTCGCAGCCCTATTCGTAACCACTACGCTACCAGAGCTCCTTAACAGGTTATAATTTGGGGTCAGAAATGCTCAGGACACAGCTGTCCCAGTCAGCTGCTGATAAAGACCCACAGGACACACCACACCCCATGAGCCTCAGACTGAATGCATTCAGCTCTAGCTCTGTGGCTCAGCAAACCTAGCTCCTCCACTCTACAAGCAAGCTTTCCACCCGAAGTCATTCCATGTTACTTGCTCCATAGCTAGGAAGGCCACTGCTCTGTCCCATGCTCTGGCTTTTGATTCCGCTGCTGCTCCTGTCTTACTCCTCCGGTGTCATGGCTTTCTCTCCCTGGGTTGAGGAGGTTTGATGCTAAGAGATCTTGGAGTCCAAAGGAGGACTCCAATCCTGGCTCCTTCTTTTGATAGTAGTGAGATTCTCCCCTCCTGCTTCTGAGATGGCTCATTTGGTACCCAGGCTCAAGTTTTTACAATTACAATGAACTCTGCTAGCATCCACAGCTGTTTTGTGCCATCCTATCAGCAACTTCTCCCACCTTCTCTTACCCAGACCTAGCAGGGCAGGAACATTATTCGGTGCGCGTTAGACTGTGACTAGAAGAGACGTTAGCTCATTCACAACACCACATCCTATGTTGTTTGATTTCTTGACTGCTGTGTCCATGAGCACTGATTGTGAATACAAGCAAAATGAAGTCTTTGACAGCTTCAATCTTTTCTTCATTTTTCATGTTATTTCTGGGTCCAGTTGTGAGGATTTCCATTTTCTGCACATTGAGGTGCAATCCATACTGAAGGCTGTGCTCTTTGATCTTCCTCAGTAAGTACTTAAAATTCTCTTTCGTTTCTGCAACCAAGGTTGTATCATCTGCATATCGCAGGTTGTTAGTAAGTTTTTCTCCAATCCTGATGCACATTCTTCTTCATAGAATCCAGTTTCTTGTATTATTTGCTCAGCATACAGATTGAATAAGTGTGGTGAAAAGAAACCATTCTGATGCACAGCTTTCCTTTAAATCATTCAATAACCCCTTGTTCTGTTCTATCTACAGATTCCTCATGACCACAATGAATTATTCTGGAATACTTCTTCGCAATGTTATCCATAGTTTCATATGATGCACACAGTTGAAAGCCTTAGCATAGTCAATAAAATGCCAGTAAACATCTTTCTGGTATCCTCTGCTTTCAGTCAAGATCCATCTGATGTCAGCAATGATATTCCTTGTTCCACATCTTATTTTGAATCCAGCTTGAATTTCTGTCGATATACTAACAGCTATTGTTTTCTCATCATTAACTTCATTGTAAGTGGTGACTTGCATGTGATACAATGATATCGTTAGATGATTTCTGCATTCTATTGGATAGCCTCTCTTTGGAATGGGCACAAATACGGATCTCTTCCAATGGGTTGTCCAGGTAGCTGTCTTCCAAATTTCTTGACACAGATAAGAGCCTCCAGTGCTGCATCAGTTTGTTGTAACATTTCAATTTAAATTCCGTCAATTGCTGGAGCCTGGTTTTCTGCCGGTATCTACAGTGATGCTTCGATTCCTTCCTGCAGTACCACTAGTTCTGGATCATATGGTACACCTTTTTTTTGTACTAAATATGCGATCATGATGTTTTTTTCTTAATAAAAGTTAAAAATGTTACTATCTACATGACAGCTCTTCTTTACCCCACCTCTTATCTCACAGCCAAGTAAGTGTTCTTGTTGTGAGGTGTTGTCCAGTCAGCTCCAACTCATAGCAACCCTATGCACAACAGAACGGAATGCTACCCGGTCCCTCTCCATCCTCACCATTGCTAGATGTGAGCCCACTTTTGCAACCACTGCGTTAGTCTGTCTTTTGGGGAAATCGGCTTCTTTTTCACCAACCATAATGTTCTTTTCCAGGGCCAGGTCCCTCCATGTCCTAAGTACCTGAGACCAAGTCTTGCCATCTTCGCTTCTAACAAGCTTTCTGATTGTACTTCTTCCAAAACAGGTTTGTTCTTCTGGCAGCCCAGGAGCTTCAGAGATTCTTCTCCAACACCTGTGAGCACCTTGGCTCGCACGAGCCCCCAGGCTTTTCTCCTCTGCAGCCGACAGCTCCACTTGGTATGCGTTTCCTTTTGTAGTTTTTTAAAAATTATTTTTCTCCCATTCCCTCGAATTTTAAACTTTGTATCTCTTCTCTTTTCTCCCTTTTCTTCTGGTTCTCATTTCCCTTCATTTCTCCCCCTCCCTTTGAGCTTTCTTCACTACTCTTTTCATTTTTGCACTCACTGGTTTTTGTTATTTAAAATTTCCTCCTCTCCACCTGGGGACTCTTGGGCCCAGAGACAGTGGTGTGGCCACAAAGGAGTCGAGAGGAGAGTGGAGCTACCGGCTGTTGGGAAGAGAGGACATATGCACAGGAGCCGCCCACACTTGCAGATGATACCCACGTGACCTGGAGCGGATGACTGGATGATCGGAGCTCAACCAGGAGAAGAAAGAAGAGAGAGAAAAAAAAGTGAGCTGATACAATCTGATGAACTTGACCTACACCTATGGAGCAGCAACTCAAAACAGGGCAAGAATCATTCCCACCCCCTCCACTCACAGAGCGGACAGAGATGGGCAACTTGGACATGGGATACTCAAATGGGGAGTGGGAGACTACAAAGGCAAGAAGTGACTGGCTTACAAGCTTTCAAGAGGGAACCTAGTGCTAGGGGTCATGGAGAAAGGCAGAATCTCCAGTGGGTACTATTCAATCTGTCTGGGCAGAGCTGATGAAAGGAGATACAGATGGGTAACTCGTGATACTGTAGTGAATAATGCTTATCAGGACAGATTATGAGGGTTGGAAATGCAAAGGTAGACGTTTTGTAACAAGGAAGGGAGTGATTAGTTCTCTAGTCTAGGAGCGGAGGTCTCTGGGACCATCAACGGAGAAGGACTGAGAGCGGGACACTACCCAGAGAAACAGAGATGCCTGAGATGGAGACAGAGATGATGATGTGGAGAGATAAAATGGCTGGGGACTTTGGATCCAGAGAGGGAAAGGGACTGTGGGCCGAAAACTGGGAGCGGGAGGGTGGGGGGTGGGGGCGTGGGGTGTCCCGGAGAGTGTAGGGGGCGGGTTTCTGGGATATACCCTTTGGTTGGTTGATGATGCATGGAGGGGATTGGAACCATGGCAATGAGATGATATACGATGGAATGAATGTAAAACTAAGTTCTCTCATGTAAACTATCACATAATTCACAATAAAACATTTGAAAAAAAAATCTTCCTCTTCTCTTCTCTGCTCTGTAGCTCCATTTCCCTGTCTCTATTTCATCTTTATAATTATTATATTTCATTTTTTCTGGACGCTGCAGGGTTTTTTCTATTTTCATTGGTTCCTTGTTTATTCTGTTTTGTTTCCTTGTGTTTTGCGGGCAGAGGGTTTTTCTCTTTCCCATCCAACAGTTGACAGCCAGCCTGCCCACGTGGTACCTCCTGAAATGACTGATCATCCACGAATTCCTTTTGGTACCGTGACTGTGTTCCTTCCATCTGCTTTCATGAAGTAACTAAGACAGTGAAGACACACACATCGAGAGAAGCCATCAAGCTGAAGCGCCCATGGAGAGACCCAGGTGCAGACACTCGAGATGAGGGCTCAAGGAGAGCACACGTGAAGAGTGTACTGTTGGGTGGGCGTGTGGGAGTGGACCTTGTAGTTCATGTTGATGACCACCTGTGAGCACCAAACAACCCAATGGACCCATGACTCGCCAGGGCCTCATTCCTCTCTGGTGGTCTCCTGATAAGAGCAGCCAAGGAGCCGAGAGAAACTTAATCCTCACAATAGTGACATCACCCCGCCCTGCCCCCCAACGATGGCCAGCTCCCCTTACTGCTGCATGCCCCACCCTCCGGCAATAAAGAATGCCAGAGGCTCCTACCACACTTCCATGGCGGGCAAACAGATGACTCCAGAGCTCTTCACCTTGGATAAGATCATTCAGGCATTCCAGGCGGGGGCTCACCTTTCTAGCCTGCGGTGCCTCAGTTAACTCATCTCCCAGAAGGCTTCTACGTGAACCTTGCCTCAGCCCCTGGAACCCACTTCCCAGCAGCTGCTTAAGTGGTGCAGGGCCATAGCTTCACCGGTCCTCCCGCGCCTGCCTCCACCCGGCAGCTGCCAGTCTGGCTGGTGGAATCGACTCTCGTCAACTGGAACACTCCTTGCAGATGATGCCCTACTGGGCCGTGGCACTGTCCTTAGGACGCTGCCTGGAGCTTGACTCACTGGCCCTTGCATGGTGCTGTATCCTGTCGGTGTGACATGTGGGGTGGCAATCATAGGAGCAAGCAGGGGTGGCCTTGCTCACCACACTCTATGCAGCTTCCTGTCTCTACACATAAGCTAGGATCCTGGTGCCGGATTAGAGTCTCACTTGAAACTATAGCTGCCACCAGGAAACCTCAGGTTCTCCTTCCCAAGGGACCAGTGTGCAGCCACCATGCTGGCAGGGCTGATCCCCCACTCACCATCTCCCGACAAGGAAGCAGACTCCTGTCCTGGAGGAATGAGGGTCTGGGTCACCTCCCCAACTAAGACAGAACAGGGAAATAGGAGCCAGTCATGGGCTGACGCCAGCGGCAGCAGTGAGGGCTCTAGCCCATCCCACTCACCTCCCCTTGTAGACTTGCAAAGACACAAGTCACGGAGCCGCTGGGCCCAGACGAAGTCACTGGGCTGTGTGGAGCGAGTGGGTCAAGGAGTGGACTGCAAAGGTGTGTCCCTCACTACAACAGCCATTCAGCCAGCAAAGTGACCCTTCCCCTTACAGGGGGAGGGGGAGCCCCCAGCTCACAGGAAAGGGCAAGCACGTAAGTGCTGACCACATGTCTGGCCTCAGGTTTGTCACCTGGACTGAGGGCAGCCGCTCCCTCCAGGCCTTCCAGTCAGCCTGGCAGGCCTGGCCACGAGCTGCTGTGTCCCTGGCCAGCACTGAGCCTGGGGCTCCAGCATCCACCCCAACGCACACCTGACCCAACAACAAAAGACGAGGTGACACTCACAGAAAGGTTGGAAATGCTTTATTGGGGAGCGGGTGCAGCACGGCCCCCGCCCATGGTCAGGTTAGTGTTCTGCCCTCACCAAGGTGGCCGGCAGCCCGGCCCCTCCCCCGCCACCTGCCTGGGTTAGTGGAACATGCAAAGCTCAGTCAGAGGGTGGGGGCAGGGATGAGGGCCACCAAGGCCAGAGCTGGGTCAGATCGGGGTGGGGTGCACCAGGTGGGGGTTTACACCCCACTTGGCTGAGCAGAGAGGCTGTGTCTGCTCTGGGTTGGGGTTCCCTGGGAGACGGGCAGGCAGTAGCCTCAGTCTGAGTGGGCATCCAAAGTGGGCCCCTCCACAGACAAGGATAGAACAGCCCTGTAGAGCTCCAACCCCGCTAGACCACCCTCAGCAGTCCAGCCTGAGAACTGGGACCTCAAAGGCAAACCTTGCTTGGCCCATCCACCTCCCACCCGGGGGGGAGCTTCTGGGGCCCCGGGGGCCAGGGAGGACACAGAAGGCACTTTACTGGGGAGCCAAGGCTGGAAGACTGCAGCCAGAGGCCCAGGGTCCGGAAGAGTGGGTGCTGGGGACAGACAACGAGCTATGACAGTGATTTGAGAATGGGGCCCTGGCAGGGCCTGCCGACTGGACCCCTATCTTCCCACAGGGAAGGGGCTCCTCTGGGCACGCTGGAAGACATGGCTGACCCGGGACCCCCTCCCCAGCAGGCAGTCCTGAAATGCTGAGGAAAAATGTTCATCGACTCCCCAGGAGAGGGCCTGCTAGGGAGGGGAGGGGACGGGGGCCTGGCTCAGGACCCTCAAGGCACCTGGCTGTGGTGAGTGACAAGTAGGGGTGGTGGGGTAGCCCAAGGGGGAGGTGGTCAGTGGGGCCCGTCGGCCCCACCCCCCAAGCGCAGGTCATCTGGACAGCAGGTATATATTATTACTATGTTAGTCTGGTCTTTTTGGTTAAAATTCAGGCACCGCGTTGGAGAACGACTCCTTTAAACATGAGAGGAAGGCCTATGGTCTCGCGAGGAGGAACCTGGCTGCATGCAGAGCAGGGACGGGGGCAGGCAGGGGTTCAGGCCACTGCAGACTCGGGGCCCCCCAGTGAGGCTGAGGACCCCGAGGCATAGCGGCGGCCATAGCCAGAGGAGGAGTACGAGGAGGAGGAGAAGGTCATGGAGAAGCCAGAGCCAGTAGCGTCAAAGCTGCCGCGCCTCGAGCCAGCCCTGGAGCCGGTGCGGGAGCCGGCCCGGGAGCCGGCGGTGGAGCCAGAGCCGCTGACGCTGTAGGGGCTGTAGTAGCCCTTGCTGGACTGGGCAGCGGCCTCCAGCAGCCGCAGCCCGGTGCCTTCCTCCACCATGCTGCGGTCCAGCGCGTCCTTGTAGGAGATTTTGAGCTTGGTCTTGGGGCAGGTGAGGTACTTGGAGTAAGCACTGACGTCACGCAGCTTCTGGGCGGTGCGGGTATCCACAGTGCCCCTCTGCAGAGCCTCGTCAAGCAGCACGCGGCCCGGCGCCCCGGGCTCAATCAGCCCGCCCGTCAGGTACTGTACCTCCAGGAAGCGCTGACCGGCCTCGTAGTACAGCCAGCCCTTCTTGAGCGCCTGGGCAGCTGACATCTTGGTCTTGGTGCGCGGGTCCTCGAAGCCGCAGAAGGCCTTCTGTGCCAGGCTGATGCGGTCCACCATGATCTTGTCCACCAGGCCCTTGTTGACGGCCTCGGTGACAGGGAAACGCTCGCCCGTACTGGGGTCAATGATACCGCCGGTGCAGGCCTGTGCCTCCAGCAGTCGCTGTCCTGTGATGTTGTCCACCAGGTTACGGTGCATGGCCTCAGTGATGGACACCTTCTCCAGCGTCTCCGTGTCGAGGATGCCGGCCACCGGGCCAGTCTCCTCCGTGGGGTCTGACCAGGAGGCCAGCTGGGTGCGGGAGACGGCAGGGCTGAGTGGGTAGGAGGAGGAGGAGCCCACAGAGGAGGATCGGGAACGGAAGCCGCCAGCATTGCCGGAGAGCATGTCGGCGAACTCGGTGATGGAGAGTGTGCCGGCGCGGTACTGGTCCAGCGCTGAGCGATCGATGAAGCTCTTGGAGATGGCCTCATCGATGTCGTACTGGCGTCCTGAGCGCCGGTCAATGATCATTGACTTGACCACGCCGTCCGACGATGAGATGGTGATCTCCTCCCATTCGCACTCCTGTTCTGACAGCTCCAGGTAGGTCTGGTGGTCGATGAGGCCCTTGCGATAGGCCTCGTACACCGACATCTCCTTGCCCGTCTCGGGGTCCACAATCACCACACGGCGCTTGCGCACGGAGGACTTTGAGGACGTCTTCCGCTCCCGCTTCTTCTCCTTGAGCGGCAGCAGGCATAGCCCCGTCTGCGGGTCCGTGATACAACGCTCCATGAGCTGTAGGTACGTGAGGTTCTCCTCAGTGTTAGGGTCGAAAAAGCCCTTGGTGTCATCGGAGGGATCGGTCAGGATCTCGTTCATCTCCTCATCGAAGAGGCCGCGCTTATAGGCCATCTCCACGGGGAGACGGTGGCTCTCCTCGGGGTCGATGATCCCACCTGTGGCTATCTGGGCCTCGAGCAAGCGGATGCCATGGTCCTTGAGGATCAGCCCCTTCTTCATGGCCTGGAAGAGAGAGATGAGTTTCCCAGAGTAGGGGTCTCTGTAGCCGGTGACGGCACGCTCGGCTGACAGCAGCTTGTCCTTGAACTCGGGCCCCACGATGCCCATGCGCACAGCCTCCTCCACTGTCAGCTTAAGGCCCTTGATGGGGTCGATGACGTAGCCAGTGGCCGCCTGGGCCTCCAACAGTTCAAAGGCCGTGCCAGGTCGGATGATGCCCTTCTTCATTGCCTGGTACACGGAGAGCCGCTCCTTGGTGGCATCGACGAAGACGCCGGCAATGCAGCTGGTGCCTTCGAGGAACTTCTGCAGGTTCTTGGTGACCTCCTCGATGGACGTTAGGCCCTCTTGCAGCTGCAGGGCCGTGGCCTCGTCCATCACCTGCGAGCGCACCAGCTCCTCCACCGTGATTTGCTTACGCAGCCCGCGGAAAGTCAGCTTGCGTGTGTCTGAGAGAGGCAGGAGCATCTGGCCACTCTTGTCATCCCGCCGGCACCTCTTGAGCAGCTGAGTGTAGCTGAGCCGCTCATCTGTGGAGGGATCCATGTAGCTGCGGACCTCGCTGGGCTCTGAGAGCTGGTCGTATGTGTCCTTGTTGAGGTAGCCGCGCTGGTAGGCCATCTCCAGCGGCAGGTGGAAGCCCAGACGAGGGTCGATGATGCCGCCCGTGGCCAGCTGGGCGTCCAGCAGGCGTAGCGCCTCCTCGGCCGGAATCAAATCCTTCTTCATGGCCTGGAATAGCGAGATGGTCTGCTCGGTGTAGGGGTCGCGGTAGCCAGTCACGGCGCGCTCAGCTGATAGCAATCGGTCATGCAGCTCGGGCCCCACCAGGCCCTTGCGCACAGCTTCGTCCACTGTCAGCCGCTCACCCTTCAGCGGATCCAGCATGAAGCCCGTGGCCGCCTGGGCCTCCAGCAGCAGGCGGGCCACCTCGGCATTCACCAGCCCCTTTTTGAGGGTCTGATAGACAGTCAGCGTCTGCCTGGAGCCAGGCAGGTAGATGCCAGCCACGCAGCCCGTACCGTAGAGGTAGCGCCAGGCAGCTTCAGCCTCCAGCACCTCACGCAAGGTCTTGGTGCCCTCGCGGAGCAGGTTGTAGGTCTCGAGGGTGATGATGCGGGCCTCATAGAGGTCCTCGGCAGTGAGGCGCCGGCGCACGTAGTCATAGGAGGCTAGGTTCTGCTGGCGGATGATCTCCGTCTTCTCGATGATTTCGATGATGATGATGATCATGCGCTCCTTGGTCACCCGGCCGGCCTGGAAGTCCTCCATCAGGCGGGCCCGCTGCTCCGCAGGGATCAGGTCTGACTGCATCACCTCCCACAAGGACATGGAGGACGAGCCGGGAGCCCCACCCGGGATCTCGATCTGCGTCTCCTCGAACGCCCGCCGTGTCTCCTCCTCGGTGTACATCTGTGTGGTCTCCACCACCTCGGACCCCTCCGCTGCTTTCAGAGGCAGGAGCAAGAGCCCCGTCTCAGGGTCCTCCACACAGCGTCTCAGCAGCTGCAGGTAGGTGAGGTTCTCGTGCGTGTTGGGATCAAAGAAGCCCTTGGTGTCGTCGCTGGGGTCTGACAGCACGCGGTTCATGTCTTTGTCGAAGTAGCCACGTTGGTAGGCCACCTCCACGGGCACGCGGTGGCTGTGTACGGGGTCGATGATGCCACCTGTGGCGATCTGAGCCTCCAGCAGTCGCACGCCATGGTCCCTGAGGACCAGACCCTTTTGCATGGCCTGGAAGAGGGAGATGGTAGAGCCAGAGTAGGGGTCCTTGTAGCCAGTCACGGCCTTCTCAGCTGACAGCAGCTTCTCATGGAGCTCGGGCCCCACCACCCCGGCTTTGACGGCCTCGTGGACGTAGAGCCGCTGATTGCGCACAGGGTCCACCAGGAAGCCGGTGGCGGCCTGCGCCTCAAGCAGCAGTGTGGCTGTGCTGGGCCTGAGCAGGCCTCGCCGCATGGCCTCGTAGATGGTCACCTTCTCCTTAGAGTCCTCCAGATAGATGCCAGCCACACAGCCGCTGCCCTGGAGCAGCGTGCGCACAGTATCCACCTCAGACAGGTCCTTGACTGATGTCTTACCTTCCCGGAGCTGCTCAAACTGGGCCCTGCTGAGGATCCTGGCGTCCACAAGCTCAGAGGCTGGGACTGGGGCCCGCAGACCACTGAAGGTCAGCTTCTCCTGCCGCCGTGTCTCAGTCTCCTCAATGATGGTGATGAGGATCTTGATGACCTTCTCCACCGTGACCTTGCCCGTGCGGTACTGCCGCAGCAGCTCCTGCCTCTGCTCCTCCGTGAAGTACTCAGAGCTGATGAGCTCCCAGACGCTAACCGGCCGGCCCTTGAAGCCGCCCACGGGGACCTCGACGGTGGTCTTCTCAAAGGTTTCTCGGGCCTGCGTGTTGGAGTAGAGCTCCTCCTGCCGGGCCCTAGCAGCCTTCTCAGAGAGCGGCAGTAGACTGAGCCCAGTGAGCTGATCGGGTCGGCATCGCTGCTGCAGTTGGCCATACGTGACTGGCTCCTGCGCACCAGGGTCGTAGAAGGTCTTGGCGTCATCCCGGGGTGTGAACAGGGCCCTGCTCGTCTCCTGGTCCAGGTAGCCTCGTGCAAAGGCCACTTCCAGGGGCACGCGGTGGCTCTTACTGGGGTCCACGATACCGCCTGTAGACAGCTGGGCGTCCAGCAGGCGTAGACCCTGCTCCTTGGGGATGAGGCCCTTCTTCAGGGCCTGGAAAAGGGAAACACTCTGCCCCGAGTAGGGATCCCGATAACCTGTCACAGCCTTCTCAGCCGAGAGCAGCTTCTCATGCAACTCAGGCCCCACCAGGCCGGCACGTACCGCTTCGTCCACCGTCAATCGCGTGCTGGTGGTGGGGTCGAGGATGTGTCCCGTGCCTGCCTGGGCCTCCAGCAGGGCCACGGCCACCTCGGGCTTCAGCAGGTCTCTCCGGAGAGCCTCGTAGATGCTCAGCCTCTGCCCCGCCTCCTCCAACCACACACCTGCAATGACGTTGACACCCCGCAGGGCCCGCCGCACAGATTCTACCTCGGCCACCTCCTGAACAGAGCGCTCTCCCCGCTGTAGCTGACCATACGTGTCCTGGCCAATCACTTTGCTCTCGAGTAGCTCGGTGGCAGGCACCAGGGAGCGCAGGCCCTGGAAGCACAGCTGGCCCTTCTGCTCGCGTTCCTCAACCACCGTGATGACGATCTTGATGACCTTCTCCACCGTGATCTTGCCTGCGCGGAACTGGCGCAACAAGTCTCGCCGCTGCTCTGCCGTGAAGTACTCGGAGTTGATGATCTCCCAGATGGTAACCGTCTTGCCCTGGAACTTTCCAAAAGGTGCGGACACAGTAGCCTTCTCAAACACGTCACGTACCTCTGAGTCTGAGTACACCAGCTCGCCACCCTTGGCAGCCTTGTCCGTGAGCGGAAGAAGGCGCAGCCCGGTGTCGGGGTCTGGCACGCAGCGCTCCAACAGCTGCAGGTAGGTGAGGTTCTCGTGCGTGTTGGGGTCGAAGAAGCCCTTGGTGTCGTCGCCCGGGTCCTCCAGCACGCGGTTCATGTCCTCATCGAAGTAGCCGCGCTGGTAGGCCACCTCCACAGGCACGCGGTGGCTGTGCACGGGGTCGATGATGCCGCCCGTGGCGATCTGGGCCTCCAGCAGACGCACGCCATGGTCGCGCACGATGAGGTCTTTCTGCATGGCCTGGAACAGGGAGATCTGCTCGCCCGTGTAGGGGTCCTTGTAGCCGGTGACAGCGCGCTCAGCCGACAGCAGCTTGTGATGCAACTCAGGGCCCACCACACCTTCCTTCACGGCCTCGTTGACAGTCAGCCGCCGGTTGCGCACGGGGTCCAGAAGGTAGCCCGAGGCTGCCTGGGCTTCCAACAGCACCACAGCGGTGCCTGGGCTCAGCAGCTTCCTCTGCAAGGCAGCGTAGACACTCAGTTTCTCGTTGGTTGGCTTCAGCATCAGCCCAGCAATGCTCCCGGTGCCCTGCAGGTAGCGGCTCACATCCTCACGCCGCGAGAGCTCCGCCACCGTGGCGCTGCCCTGCACCAGCCGCTGCAGCTCCTCAGTGCTCAGAATGCCTGCCTCCTGCAACCTCTGAGCAGGGACCTTGCGCCTCAGGCCCTCGAAGGCGAGTCGCAGATCTTCCTCTGCACCCGGGCCATCAGGCGCATCCCGGCCATTGGGCAGGACCTTGGAGGCTTGCAAGGCAGTGACCTCCTCCGTCAGCACCACACGACGTTCCTCCTCTAGCCGCTGCAGCTTCTCCCGCAGCTTGCGATTCTCCTCGGCCAGCAGCTGCTCCTGCTGCCGCCGCTGCTGCTCCAAGTGCTGCAGCTCCTCCTGCTTGCGCCGCACACCCTCCTCGGCCTCCCGCTGCCGCCGCAGGGCCTCCTCCATGCTGGCCACCAGCTGCTGCTTCTCCTGCTCCATCTGCTGCTGCTGCCGCCGCTGCTCCTCCCGCAGCTGCTTCGCCTTGGCCACCTCGTCCTGGAAGAGCTGCTCCAGCTTGGCCTTCTCCTGCTCCACGAAGCGCTCACGCTGCAGCAGGCTGTCCCTCTCGGAGACGAAGCTCTGCTGCAGAGCCTGCGTTTCCTGCAGCAGCTGCTCCTGCTGCACTGTCTCCATCTGTAGAAGGAGGAAGACTGTCAGTGCCGTACACCTGAGGGGCGGACCCACCCTCCCTGCCGGCCCACCCGCCGCGGTTGCCAGCACCGGGGCGGGGCTGGTACCTCCTCGGACTTGAGCTGCAGTAGCCTGGCCTCCTGCTTGAGCCGGTCCTTCTCACGCTCAAGCTCGGCGATGGCCTCCCGCAGGCGCTCAGCGTCATGGTCACTCTGCTGACGCTGGATTTCCAGCGACTGCACCAACGTCACCTTCTCCTGCGTGGCGAGCTCAGTGCGATGCAGCTTCTCGCCAATCTCCTCGGCCTGCTTCCGGAAGCGCTGGGCATCCTCTTCCGCGCGGGCCTGGGCCCGGCTCATCTCCGCCACACGCAGCTTGAGGCGCTCGGCCTCGGAGCTCATCTCCAGCTGCCGCTGCCGCTCTGCTTCCAGGGTCCGCTGGAAGCCTTGCGTCTCCTGAACCAACTGCTGCGCCATCTGCTCCTTGTCTTCCTGCAGCCGCCGGGCCTGCTCTTGCGCCAGTTCCTTCTGCTGCTGCAGCAGCTCAGCCTCCGCTTTGAGGCGCGTGGCCTCCTGCACCGCCTGCATCTTCTCCTTGAGCATCTTCTCGGCCAGGGCCCGCTGCTGAGCTAGGTCCTCCTCGGCCAGTTGCCGCAGCCGCGCAGCTTCCTGGGCCGCCACACTCAGCCGCGCGGCTTCCTCAGCCACCTGCTTCATCTTCTCGGCCTCCTCCTGCAGAAAGCGCTGTGTGTTGTCCTTGTCACGCAGAATGAGCGTGCGGTTCTCTGCCTCGATGCGTGCCTTCAGCTTGCTCAGCTCCTCCATCTGCACGCGGACCGAGAAGAGCTCCTCCTCCACCTGGCTGCGTTGGCGGGCGGCCTCCGTCACCTCGGCCTTCAGCCGCTGCAGCTCCTCGTCCAGGATACCCTTCTGGTGGTCCGTCTCCTCCAGCTGCAGCTTCAGCGTAGTCAGCTCCTGCTCCACCTGCGCCTTCTGCCGCAGCGTCTGTTCCGCGAACTTCTTGTGTTTCTCCATCTCCGCGTCGGCAGCCTGCTTCTGCCGCAGGGCCGCCTGTTCCGCCTGTGCGCGCCGCACTGCCTCCTGCTCCGCCTCCTTGCGTAACTTCTCCGCGGCGGCCTGCGCCTGCGCACGGGCCTGCGCCTGCTCCTCAGCTGCTAGCTTCAGACGCTCCGCCTCCTCCACCTGCCGCCGAGACTGTGTCACCTCACGCTCGGCCCGCTCGCGCGCCTCCTCAGCGTCCTCGGCCGCACGCCGTGCCATATCTGCCTCACCGCGCAGGCGGTCCATCACACTTTGCTCCTGCTGCAGCGTTTGCTGCAGCTCTTGCTCCTTCTGCTCCACGGCAAAGGCATGCGCCCTCTCCTCCGCCTGCAGCCGCTTCTGCGCAGCCTCCTGCGCCAGCTGCAGCTGCCGGGCCGACTCCTGCTCTGCCCGCTCACGCAGGCGCCGTGCCTCTTCCACCTTGGCCTTGAGCCGCTCGACCTCATCCAGCGCAGCCTTGCGTTGTCGCGCTGCCTCCTCCTCGGCCGCCAGGCTCTTCTGCACACGCTCCTCGGCCTCGCGGCGCCGCTGCTCCTCCTCAGCCGCTAGCTGCCGCTGCCGCGTGGCCTCCAACTCCACCTGCTCCTTACTGCGCAGCGTGTCTTCGGCGTTGGCGCGAATGCGGCTCAGCTCCAGCTCCAGCTCCGCCTTACCGGCAGCGGCCTTCTCAAAGCTCATCTTGAGCGCGAGGATCTCCTCTTCTACCTGTCGCCGCTGCCGCAGCGTGTCCTCCACCAGCCCCTTCTGTCGCTCCAGCTCAGTTTCGGAGGCCTTTCGCAGCTGCGCCAGGCGCTCCTCGATGTCAGCCTTGTGCTGTGAGGCTTGCTCCTCCAGCCGGCGACGCTGGAAAGCTTCGTCTTCGGCCAGCCGCCGCAACCGCTCGTTCTCCGCCTCCTTCTCCTTGAGCGCAATCTCAGCCTCAGTCTTAAGCCGCGTGGCCTCGCTGATGGCGGCCAGCTTCTCAGCCAGCACCCGCTCTGCCTCTGCCCTCTGCCGGCTGGCGTCCTCCTCTGCCAGCTGCCGCTGCCGCTTGGTCTCCTCGGCCAGCGCGCGCAGGCGGGCGGCCTCCTCGGCCAACTCGCGGAAGCGGCCGGCCTCGGCCTCCAGCCTCTGCTTGGATTTCTCACTGGTGGAGCGCGACTCCTCTTCAGCCCGTGCCTTGCTGGACAGCAGCACCTCCATCTCCGCCCGCACCTTGGCCAGCTCGGCTTCCAGCTCCTGGCGCTTCAGTGCGGCAGCGGCTGCCTCCCGCTGCAGCCGCGCCAACTCCTCCTCCAGCACCTGCCGCTGCTGCTCGCCCTGTTCCGTCTCGGCCCGCAGCCGGATCAGCTCCTGCTCGGCCAGTAGGCGCTGCTGTGCCGTGCCCTCCGCCAGTTGACGCTGCCGCTCCAGCTCTTCCTCCGCCAGCTCACGCTGACGCACGGCCTGCTCCTCTGCCTTGGTGCGCCTGCGCGTCTCGCGCTCCGCGTCCTCCTTCTGTTTCTCCGCCTCGGCCTGTGCCAGGCTCTTCTGCTGCGCCACCTCCTCGGCCTGCAGCCGCAACCGCAGCGCCTCGTTGGCCTTAAGCTGCCAGCGCTCCAGCTCCCGCTCGGCTTCCTCGCGGGCACGCTCGGCCTCGGCCTGCTGCTGGGCCCTCCGCTCCGCTTCCTCCCGCAGCTGTGCTACAGCCACATGCTCCTCCTGCAGCGTGCGCTCCAGCTGGGCCGTCTTCTCCGCGAAGGAGGCGCGCTTGCTCTGTAACTCCACCTGGGCGCTGCGCTGCGCTGACTCCAGGGCCACCTGCACTTGGCGTGCCCGCTCGGCCTCGGCCTGCCGCAGCCGCCGCTCCGCCTCTTCCGCCTGCAACTTCAGCTCCTCCAGTGCCCGGAGGGCCCGCTGCTTCTCGCGGGCTGCCTCGGCCTCCGCCTGGACGCGCACTGTCAGTTCGGCTTCTGCCTGCCGCTTGCGCTGGCTCTCCTCCTGCACTTGCCGCCGCAGCCGCTCGGCCTCCTCTTGTGCCTGCCGCTTCTGGGCCTCGGCTTCCTCCGCCCTCAAGCGCAGGGCCTGCAGCTCGTCCTCGGCCCCGCCACGCTGGCGCTCGGTTGTCTCCAGCTGGAGGCGCACCACACGGATCTCCTCCTCGATGCGCTGGCGGCTGCGCTGGGCCGCCTCCACCTGCTGGGCCTTGGCCTGGATCTCGGCCTCGGAGCTCAGCCGTAGGTGCTGCAGCTCATCCTGGATGCTGCGCTTCTGCTGCTGGGCGTCCACAGCCGCCTCCTCACGCCGGGCCACCTCTTCCTGCATGCGCCGTTGCAGCTCCTGCGCCTCCCGCTCGGCCTGCGCCTTGGCCTGGGCGTGGGCCTCGGCCAGCTGCCGCTGCTTCTCCAGTGCGGCCTCCACCTCGGCCAGCCGCTCCCGCTCCTCTGCCCGCTGCTGCTCAGCCAGCCGCTGTGGCCGCGGCAGAGAGAAGGAGAGAGCAGAGAGAGGCGTGAGCGAGCGGCAGCTAGGCTCAGCTATGCGACAGCTCACTGGGGACAAAGCGAGGCGAGGGGGAGGGGGGGCACGTGCACCCTTCCCGGGGCTCTGGGGCAGCGAGTGCAGTCTGGCTCCCGTGCTCACCAGCCTGGGGAGAGAGACCCAGGCGCACTCCCCTCTTCCCGCAGACAGGCGACGAGACAGACAGACAGACAGTGAGAGAGAGAGAGAGCAAAGCAGCAGGTTTGCAGGGCCGGCGATCTAGGCCCCTGAGTCCCAGTAGGCACCCAGACTTGATCTTCCCGCCCGAGTCCCAGTAGGCACCCGTAGGCCTGGCTCCAGTCTCAAGTGCTTCTCCCTAACTGGGGCCATCCCAGCAGCGCATCCATAGGGGACAGCAACGTAGATCAAGCAGCTCAGAAAGTCCCCATGAGCCAAAAGGAGGCAGAGGAGCTACACCAGGCTACACGGCAGGGCCATTCAGGGGCAGTTAGGTACTGCCCCACCAAGTGCACCTGGACATCTCACCCCAGCCCCTACAACCTTCTCGAGCAAGAGTCAAGCAGTCAACACCAAATACCCAGGAAGAACGTGCGCCAGAGCCAAGAAGACCACCATGGAGGGGACCACACCACCATCAGGCAAGAGAGGAGGCGGCAACCAAGCTCCACCGCAGGGAGGGGCAGTACAGGCAAGTCACTTAGAGGCACGAGAGGCCAGGGTGGGGAGAGGAAGCTGGGTGGGCTGCCGCTGACTGTTTCCGTCCTTCCCCCCACTTTCCATACCTCTTCCTCCTCCATGCGGCGGAGGGTCTCGCTGATAAACTTGATGTACTGACTGGTAAGCGTGGTCAGCTCGCTGTAACGTGTGCGTAGGTCCACATACTGGGCCAGGGAGGAGTCAAGAGTCAGCCCTGCTGAGCTGCCCGCCTGCCTGCCCGGCCCCACCCCACCCATGACAGACCCTCGGCTCACCTCTTGGATGACACTCTCGGACCCTGACTGGACCTTGGGCTTCTTGGCCGGCGAGGCTACCGGCTCAAGCTGTGCCTTGTATGTGACCAGCTGGAGCTCGTAGTCCTGGGGACACACTGGGTTAGCACTAGCCCAGGCCCCGTGGGCTTCCCTGGACCTCCATCAGCCACCCACTATGGGCAGTACCCAGGGCGAAGCAGGCTCACCTTGATGGCATTGATGTACTGCTTGGCGAACTTCTGACACTCCTCCACTTTCTCCCCATGACGCTCAATCTCCTCCAACAAAGCCTAGAAGGGGGCAGTCAGCAGCCACAAGGGGCATCCCGCCCATGGCCCCAGGCCCCACCCCACCACACTATACAGGCCAGCCCACCTTCTCCTGGCGCAGCTGCTCCCGCACAGCCTGGCTGTTGGCCAACGGCACTGCCTGGATCTGCTCTTGCCGCCGCTTGGCATCCTGTAGCCAGGCATCCAGCGGGCTGGCACTCTCGCGATAGTAGCGAAGCTGACGGCCCAGCTGCTCCAGTTCCCGTTGCCGGCTGTCCACCTGAGCCAGCACAGCCTGCCAGCGCTCCAGCAGCTGTGTGGTGCGATCCCGCCAGCGCTCCACCTCCACGTCACGCTCGCCGTGTCGCTGCTGCAGCCGCTCGCTCACCTCCTGTGCTACCCGCAACTCCTCGCGCAGAGTATCGAACACAGGCTGTTGTGTCTCGGCTCGGGCCCTCAGCTCCTGTGGGGAAGCGGTTCAACGCCAGCCCACCCACTCGCCCACCTCCACCCAGCCTGGCCCCTGCCACATGGGCAGCACACACACCTTCAGGGAGGCCTTGGTGGCCTCCAGCTCCGGGAGGGTGGCGGGCACAGTCTGTGCATCCTTGAGCTGCTCCTCGTGAGCCCGGAGCACCTCCTCAGCCCCCTGCGTGCTGCGGATCACCAGGCTGATGGTCTTGAGCCTGTGGAAACAGCAGGATCAGAGCTGGCTGGCCTCCAGGAGGTGCTGTCTGCAGCCCCAGCTCCCGCCAGCCAGAGCCCTGGGGACTGGCGAGACTCCACGTCTGACAACCGGGGAGCATGTGCCCCTCCAGGAAGCAAGACGGAACCACCAGGCAGCTACAGGGCAGATGTGGTGCTCGCCTCTCAGACCCCGCCAGGAGGCTGGGGCTCAGAAGAGAAGGTCATGCTTATCCACTGTCAGAACACAACCTCAGGGGACCTCTGAGGGAGTAGGCGGGTCTGGGGGGCTCCCCTGTGCAGAGCCTGAGAAAGCTGACCTCTGAACCTTGTAAGTATGTACAGCCTCGTAAGTTTCTGAATTAAAACGTGCAGAAAATGTTTTAGGAGAGAGAAGGCCCTGTATCCAGCAGAGGGGGACCGGAAACGGAGCAGAAGGGGGAGGAGGAACCCTACATTCCATCCAGTGTGCTGGGGTGACAGAGACCCAAGGGAAGCCTGTCCAGCCCCTTGACCTCTGCTCCCCCCCCACCTGTCCAAGGCTGCAGACCCCACCCTGGTCCCATCCCCACCCCTCTGCACACTCACTTCTCCAGGTAGATGGCGGACAAACTGCGGACCTGCTCCAATTTTCCTAATGTCAGCTCCAGCTCTGAGCGCAGGGTGGGGGCGGCCGGTGAGGGCTCCGGGGAGGCCAGCACCTTCTCAGCCTCAGCAGAGAGCCGGGAGACCCCTTTGCCTAGCCCTTCCACCTCGGCCTGAGTTTTCTGAGGAGAAAGAGAGCTGTGACCACCAGAGCTGACTCGCAGGCAATGTGGGTGGGGAGACAGGGGCAGACAGATTAGAAAGAGCTGAGATGGGTGATGCAGAGAGATGTGGGAAGGGAGGGAGGAGCTGGAGGAAACAGGAGAGAGGAAAGGAAGTGGGCGGGGTGGGAGAGAGTGGACATAGCAGGTGGTCTGGGATGGGGAAAAAAATGAGAAGAGACCTAGGAAGGAGGGGGAGGGGAGGAGAGCGATAAGGAGACAGATGGAAGGAAGTGGGCAGGCAGGGCTGGGACTGGGCACCTGCCTGCTGCTCGGCCATGCGCTGGGCACACTCGCGCGCCGGCTCCTTATCCAGTGGCAAACGCAGGCGGTGCACAGTGCGAGTCTCGCAGGCCTCCAGCTGCAGCCGGATGTCCTTGAGCTCTGAGATGCAGCGCTGGCAGTGAGACTCCTCTTGCTCGCCTGGGGGACACATGACAGTCAGCCCCCATGCCTCACACTCCCGTGGGCCTTGCCTGCCCATGACTGCCCGTGCCCGCCTCATACCCTGCTCCAGGCTCTGCAGCAGTTGCTGGTAGTGGCGGCTGCAGGAACCATACTCGCGCTCTGCTTGCAGCCGGTCCTCAGGCCCGAAGCCGCCAGCATCCTGGCTATCACGCAGGAAGGCTTGGTAATGCATCTCCAAACTGCGCAGGGCTTGGCGCTGCTCCTCTGGCTTCAGAGTGCGGAACTGTGGGCAGCACAGATGCTGAGCACAGCTGAGACCCACCCCCCAAGGGGCCCCTTAGGGACAGGACCATGACAGGTTGGGGAAGCCCCCCGCTCCCATACCGTGACCAGCGACCAGGAGCGGATGAGCTGCACATCTCGGCTGAGGCTCTGCCAGGCCAGGAGGCTCTTGAGGTCCACGTGCAGTTGGTGCCACTTTGCAACCAGGGCCTGGTGCTGGGCCTCCAGCCTGACCGTCAGGAGCACGGTCAGCAGAGCTCCAGGCACCAGCCTGCCGCCCACCCCCTCCTGAGGCCAGCCCCCCAGGCACCTACCTGGTGACAGCCTCCTGGGCCTCCTGATTGGGTGGAGGTACAAGGAAGCAGACAGACGGCACAGCGGCCTTGTTGCCAGTGCTGCTAAGGATCTCCCAGTGGGATGGCTGAGCAGGCCCAAGCAGCTGGCACTCGTCCCCCTTGTGTACAGTCACCTGGGGACCAGTTAAAATTATGTCAGCTTTAAAACCATAGTGCATGACATGGAGAGGGAGAGCAGCTGAGGACTCCAGATTTGTGGAGAAAGAACAACTGAGTGCTGGCTGCCAGGAGGCACGCTCGCAGAATGTGCCCTTTGGTTGTTTAAATGATTCTTCGTTCCTGAGTGTTTTTGTGTACGTTCAAGGAAAAAAACAAAACAAAAAACAGGAAATAGAAACAAATACTGTTGAATGATGATGCACAGAGGAATTGTAATCATTGCAATGAAACAAAATATGATAGGATGAGTGCAAAACCGATGTTCTACCGTGTAAACTATCACTTAGTTCACAATAAAAATAAAAAACAACAACAAAAAACAACCCGTAGCCCAGCCCCGAAGCCCCCAGCTCTCTCCCTCATGGCCCACCGCCTCACCTCCGCCTGTTTGTAGTCACAGACGGCTAGCAAGGGCAGGCGGCTCCGCACTGGGTGGGCCGGGCTGCGGGGCTTTAGCTGCACGATGACCTTGGCCCTCTTGGCCAGGCCGGAGAGGTGGCTCTTGTACTCGTTCAGCTGGTCCTTCTCATCCTGCGGGGGGGGGG
>NW_006408519.1:52665844-52696859 GCF_000296735.1 Chrysochloris asiatica
GGGGGGAGGGAGGAAGCAGGAAGGAACAGTCCAGGGTTGCTGCCATCCCTCTTGGGACTCCTAAAGGCCAGTGCTCTGAGGCTGAGCAGGACACATACGTTGGCCTGAGTGCATCCCCTAGAAGCCGGCAACTTCCTCTCCCCTTCTCTCGCTCCTCCCAGCACTAGGGTGCTGAGATGTCAGCAGAACACAAGGGCCAACCAGGACTGTCCAAGGTTGAGGAGCCAAAGGCTATCTGAAGCACTGGTCCTGCCTACTCATAAATGCCCTCCACCCACCATCTCAGCCCCTGCCCCTCAGCCCTCCAGAGAAACCGGTGAAGGTCAGTAGACCCAAAAGAGCTGCCAACTGGACTCCAGCCTCCGTCCACCCCAGGGCACGCTCACCACAGCCCTCAGCCCTTACCACCACCACACCACAACCCTGCGCTCCGCTCAGGCCTCAGAGGCCTTCATTCCTGCCCTTCCCCCACCCACTCCACCACCCCTATAGATCCCATTGGTCCTCTGGAAGACGTGCTTATTTGGCCATAGAAGGCGACGGGGTGGCCCCTGCCCCGTAGCCCTCCCTGAGCCCGGAGGCCCAGGCGGTCAGCTCACCTGGGCATCCTGCAGCAGGTCCTCCAGGCGGGTGACCGTGACAGAACGGTCACAGGTGTACTTCCTGCGCAGAGTCTCCTGAAGTTTCTGTAGCTGCTCCTCAGCTTCCCGGATGTCTGAGAAGAACTGAGGCGGGAGGGTGGAGTCACACGGGGCTCCCTGCTCCAGCCCTGCCCCACGCCAGAGCGGCCCCCAGAAACAGGACTGACTCTGAAGGGAGCAAAGTGGGCAGCCAGGTTCTCACCTGGAAGTAGGCAGTGTTCTCCTTCAGGTGGGCCTCGATGCAGCAGCACATCTGAAGCATCCAGCTCCACTGCGTCTGCAGACCAGCCTGAAACGACTGCCGCCCCACCGGGGGTCAGGGCCCACTCCTTCCCCGACAACATGCTGACCCCAATTGCAGCGTAGCCACTCCATCCACCAGCCCACCGTGCCAAACCCCCAACAGTGTGCTGACTGCCCCCACTGCTTCCTGACTCCCCCTCGCTGTGCCCTGCCGCCCCCCTCCCGGGGGCTAGTGTCCCACCTCCACCGTGGCCCTGGCGGGGTGCCCCTCCCGGAGCAGCCGGTCTCCTGTGTTCTGGATCTCCTTGATCTTCTTTTCCTTCAGCTCAAGCTCACGCATCAGGGCCTGATGCAGAAACATAGGGTCTCAGAGGTGTGCTGAGGTCTCGGCACACATGGCCCAGGCCACAGTCCCCTCCCGATCAGCCTCACCGAGTAGCTCTCCTTCTTGGCAGCCATGTTGACGTTCCGCTCGCTCCAGTCAAAGCCCACTTCCTCCTCCTCCTTCTCGCTCAGCCACATCAGTTCCTTGGTGGCGGCCACTACAAAGCCGTGCAGGCTTTCCAGAGCTCGTAGCCGCCCCTTAGAGGAGTTCTGGGGGAGAGGGGGGAGGGATACGTCAGCTGATCATCTACACCCCCAGGCCCTGCCCTGGTCTGTCGACAACCCACCCATTGGCCACTCACCAGCAGCTTGGCATACTGCAAGTCCAGCCGACCCAGGCAGTCAGAGTAGGTGCCCCGAGTGGCTGGTGAGAGCTGGCTCTGTGGGATACCAGGAGGTGAGGCAGGCGGAGGCTACTGGCCCACCACCCTGCCAGCCCTCCACACCCGTTCATCTCTTCTGCCCGCTCTGGGCACGCTCACCTCATCAGTGCGTGCCCGCTCGATCTTGGCCCGGAACTCCTCTATAGACTGGTGCAGGCCACGGTGACAGCCCAGCTGTGCCTCCACACTGGGCAGATCCACACCCCACTCAGCACCATCCACTCGCCGCTGGTTCTCCTCCACCCAGGCCAGTAGGTCCTGCAGGTAGCGCAGGGTGGAGCTCTCGAGCTCCGTGTCGCGGGGCCTTGGCATGCTCTGAGTCACAGGGGCACCTGCCTTTAGTCGGAGGTTGTACTCGGTGCGGATGGCGACTAGACGCTCATGCAGCCGGTATACCCTGGAGAGAGATCAGCCAGTCAGCCGGGGCCTAGCAGTCCAGGCCAGAGCTGCCCAGGGTGGACGCGGGGGCCCACCTGCGGTACATCTGCTCGCCCTGCGGGTGTCGCCCATCCTTGAGGGTCTGCACATCATTGAAAAGCAGTCTGATCATGTTGTCCGCCTTGTCCAGGTCCCGCTCCACCTCAGCCGACCGCTGCGGTGCCTTGCCTGCAAGTAGCAGCCGGATGTCCTGCAAAGAGACGCCGAGATCAGAGCCGGCACCCTGGGGCCCCACAGCGGCTCTCTACAGAGCCCCAAGAGCAAAGCCAGGCTCACGGCCCCATTGAACTGTCAGGCAGGGCTGAGGGTGCTCAGTGTATTTCAGGCGCCCTCTGCTGTTCAGCCTGGTAGGCTGCACACACATGCGGAGCTCAGCTCTGGGCCCCGCCCCACGCCCAAGGAGCCCAGCAGGCCCCGCCCCTAAACCCGCCGCAGAGCCCAGCAGGCTGGCTCCTCCGACCGCAGCTGCAGGGCGGGGCAGGATCCTGGAGCTCCCCCCTCGTCCCCCCTCAGCCCCCCTCACCGCCTGCAGCAGGGCGTCGGCCTGGTTCAGCTGCTCCTCACACAGTCCGGACTCCATCTGTAGTTTGCTGACTATGCGCTGCAGACACTCCAACCTGGGGAGCCGTAGGTGGCCCAGTGCCGAGAGTGAGGGGTGAGGGGCCCACGGAACACACTGGCTCCCCACTGCCTGCTGCCTGCCTGCCCGCCTGCCCGCCCGAGGCCCCACTGCCCACTGCTGCTGCAGCCTCCCAGCCTGGGGGGTTTCCTCCCCGCCATGACTCACCCTGGTGGCTCCCCCTCCCGCCCCACCCACCTCTCGAACTCGCTACGCAGCTGCTTCTCCCGCTCCAAGATGGCCACGTGCAGCTTGCCCCACTCCTTCTCCACGTCCAGCGGGTGGTAGCCAGGTGGCACCTTGAGCTGGCCGGCTTGCACCGCACTCTGTGGGCAGGGGCTGAGTCTCAAGCAGGGCACCCCCCCCCCCAGACAGTTTCCCACCTCCAGCAGCCTCCTGGGCTCTCCACTCACCTCCAGGCACTGATAGATGCCTTTGGATCGGTTCTTGTCAGCCTCCTTGGCCCGAAGCTCCGTTTCCTTAAACTTGAGGAACTGGCACCATAGGATCTGAGAAGACAAAGGGATGGATCAGCAGCCCCCCCCCCCAGCCAGGCCCCAGGCTCCCGTCAGGCAGGCTGTACCTCAATCTCCTCGAAGCTGGAGGGAAACTTGCGCTCCTCAAAGGCAATCGTGTGGTGTCGGATCCACTGAAGCAGCAGCACCACCAGCTCTCGGTACTCCTGCCAACGTAGCTGCAGCTCCTACCAACGGGAGGATGGGCCGGACGGGGGTCAGGGAGGACCTGGTGACCAGCACTCCACCCCCTTTCCCACTGTCCCCCAACTCACATTGGCCTTCACCCCATCCTGCGCATCTGGCACCCGGGGCATGGCGTCGTACAGGGATGAGACGTACGTGATGATGGATTTCTCGTCAGGGTGGGTTACGTCCACGTCTGCAGGGGACAGAAGAAGATCAGAGAGTGCCCAGGATAGGTGGGGGCCAGGACCCAGGGAGCTCTGGGCAGGCAGGGAAGGCACACATACCCTCAGGGTCCAGCAGCCGAGTCACCCCAAGGTCCCGCTCCGCCACGGAGAACGCCTGGTCCAAGTTCTCCAAGTTGGTCTGACGGTACACCTTGTTCATGTCGACAAGCATGGGCCTGGAGGCAGAGGCCCTAGTCAGATCACCCCGAAACATCCCTGCTCCCTCCCACACGCATACTGGACACCGTGCAGTCTGGAACCCAGAAACCAACGGTCAGTCTAGGCACAGGTGGGCACCCTGGGCTGCAGGCCTCAGCTGCGAGCTAAGGTCTCTGGGGGTCCCAGGGAGTTGGGTCTTACACAATGCAGCCAGGCATGGCTGTGGAGAACCATCAGCTCTCTGGCCCCAGCAATGGCCCTGAAGGGCTCAGGAGGCGAGACCCACATGATACAG
Source organism: Chrysochloris asiatica (assembly GCF_000296735.1). Taxonomy (NCBI): domain Eukaryota; kingdom Metazoa; phylum Chordata; class Mammalia; order Afrosoricida; family Chrysochloridae; genus Chrysochloris; species Chrysochloris asiatica. The sequence goes on from NW_006408519.1 coordinate 52,669,935, forward strand.
CCTGTCCCCGCCTGTGGAGCTGGCACTGCTAACTCACTGCCTCGGGCCGCAGTTCCCACCAGCCCAGACGTTGCTCCTGCCCCAACGTGTCCAGAGCTGCCCCACTGTGCCCTTCGCTTCCCCAGCCCCGCCTCTGCGTACTTGTGCCGGTGAATGATAGCATTGAAGAGTCGGCCGTCCCGCCAACTGGACGTGAAGTTGTCACAACGCAGGCCCTGGTAGCCCTCCACCATGCGTTGTGACCACAGTAGCAGCTTCTCTTTGGCGGTCATGTCTTCTGACTGCCCACTCACCTGGATATCTGAGATCTGCAAGTGACCAAGCCCCCACAAGCCCACTGTAGTTTCTACAGATCCAGCCAAGGTCTCATCCCCTTTTCTGCCACACTGGTGGGTACCCTGGGCACCCCTCAGCTAGAAGGCAAGGACCTAGCCCCTCCTGTGTGCTCTGAGGCTGGCACGGGTCAGGTGAGTAGGCACGGGAGGAGAGCCCCCCACCCACTCCCCACGCTTTGGACGTGTCCAGAGCTGCCCCACTGTGCCCTTCGCTTCCCCAGCCCCGCCTCTGGTGTCCCTTTGTGCCTGCAGGCTGGGGGTTTTGGGGGGGTCTGTGTGGGCCTGTACTTCCTCCATCACTCAGGCCTGAGTTGGCCCACAGCCTGTGCCGTCTGTCTGTCCGTCTGTCGGCCTGCCAGTCTGCATGACTCAGCTGCCGTGCCAGGAGGGCTCAGTCTGCCCAGCCCTCAGATTTGCGGCTTCCTGTACTACAGGGCAGGCCTGTGGGTGAGTCAACTGGCCCAGGCTTCCCCAGAACACTGCCCTCAAGCACAAGCCGCATTCCTCCAGTAGGAGGCTGCCTGCCCTGCCCAGTTGGGGCCAGAGAGCACAGGCGAGGTGGGCCCTGGGACCAGCATGAAGAAGGAGTGGGAAATGTGGTGCTGGGAAGCCAGACCTTGCCCCCAAATCACACACCCAGACTGGAGAACCCAGGGGCAGGCAGGGCTGAGGGGTGGTGGGTGGCCCCTCTACCTGGAAGTGCAGGATGATGGTCCAGATGAGGCCCAGGGTCAATTTAGGGTTGCCATCAGCAATGTCATCATTTCTGATGTTGACCAGCTTCACCTGCAAGCAAGGGGCTTCAGTCCCCCACCCCAGGACTGAGCCAGGGGGCGAGGGCGGGGCACAGTGTATGTGTGTGTTTTGGGGGCTGTTGGGGGGCCTCACCTGACGGTGCCGCAGGTAGTCCAGGGCGATCTGGACATTCTGCAGTTTGTGGAAACGCATCCGGCCTTTCTCTCGGGGCTGTGAGAAAGAGGCCATCAGCATCCAGGATTGTAGCACCCTCCCCAGAACGCCCCCGCAGAGCAGTAAATCCACACCCCAGTGCACCCCCACCCCCCCAGCTGGGAACGGCCGGTCAGGGGCCAGGCCCTGTGGGGGCCTGAAAAGTCCAGCTGCCTGAGCTTCAGTGAGGAAGGAAGGGGGTGGGGAGGACACAATAGCCAGGAAGTTGAGGGTGGAGGGCAGTCCTGGGGTCCTCCCGCCTGCCCGCCTGCCCGCCTGCCCGCTGGTGGCAGGCCCAGCTCAGGCAGGGCAGCAGGCAGGACAATGGACGGTCGGCTCTGATGGACTGTCAGGGCACATGGCTGTCGGGCCGCGTGAGCACAGCTCCGGCGGGTGGTCTGGGGAGCAGGGTGCCGCGTGGCCGGTGGGCCCAACCACTCACCAGGCGCAAGCTCCTGATTACATCCCGCTCTCTCGGCTGCCCAGCCAGAGCAGGGCAAAGGGTAAAGGGCAGAGGTCAAGGTTCACAGTCCAAGCAGCAGAGAAACCAAAGCAGAGCAGAGGGTGAGGTTACTGTGTTGGGGTCTCTCCCAGGCAGGCACTCAGTTGCCGCTCCTGACACCCTGGACCGAGAAGCGCAGTGGGGGGGGAGGGCCCGAGGCCAGGGGGCCCCAGAGAAGACAAGAGGGGCTGAGCTGGACAGAAGGGTAGTGGGAAGTCCAGAGAGGGCAGGCAGGCAGGTGAGATGAGGCAGGACACAAAAGGTAAGCAGGTGGCAAACACATACCAGGCTGTCCCCTGAGAGGACCTCCAACAGGGAGATGAGGTTATGACCATCTCGGAGGTCTTCATATAGGTCACTGATGTGCCTCTGGGCCTGCGAGGACAGAGGGAGCTGATGGCTACCAACCCCCAGGCTCCCCATGGACCCCAGAGGGAAAGAGGTGCCTCCCCCGACCCTTGGAGGTACCTACCTCTGCCCTCCAGTGCTATAAGGAGCCGTCAGAGGGATGGAGTAGGAGGAGGAGAGACAGCAAAGAGTGGAGGAGGAAAGAGGACAGAAAATCACAGGTTTCAGAGATGAAAGCCAGGACGAAGGGCCAAGGGGCCAACGCCAGAGCTTCAGAGCAGGTTAGGGGCATGGAGGCGGCCCGATGCCTGTGCCACCCTGCAAGGTCCCCCCCCCACGACAGACACACACTGAGCATGGTCACACTCAGTCACACATTCAGCGGCATTAGTCTGCACACCCACCTTGATGAGGTGCTTGTTGACCCACTTGGTGAAGGTTTTCTTTTGCACACGGTCTCGTTCATCTGGGAAGACAATGGCAGAGTCAGCCTGGCGCAAGAGGGGGTACACAACCGGGGCCCCTTCAGATCACACTGGCCCCAGGTTTTCAGTCCTGTCTCCCTCCTGAGAGGGGCTGGTCCAAGGCTGGCAGCCGCACCCAGGTGCCTAAAGAACAGCTAGTCTCAACCTGCCCCACCCCCACGCATGCCGCCAGCCGCTGCCCCAGCCAAGACCTACACAGAAGACCTGCACAGGGTTGCTGGGGAGCTGGCCCTGGGCTGCCCAGGAGGTTCCCAGCAGGACACAGGGAACCACTCCACGCTGTGTCCTGTCCCCTGCTGGCCTCACCCACTCTGCCACCACGGGGGCAGCCCTGTACCCCAGGCTGAGCCCCAAGCCCCTCATCTACATCTGTGCCTGATGCTCAGCCCCGGCTGGTACGGAGCTTCCGGACACAGGAAACGGTCATTCCTGCGGAGGCCCACTCTGCCCAATGTGGCTACCTTTCTTGCCCTCTGAGGCCCTGAGCACAGCCAGGTAGAGGTTGTCCTCCGAGCTGGTTCTCTGTTGACCCATGCCCTGAGGTTCTGGCACACGGAGTCTGTGCTGGGACATCCTGGCCTTGTGGGCAGTGCTGCGGTTGGTAACGGATGGCTACAAGCTCAGAGGAGCAGGAATCGGTGTGGCTGTGGCGTCTCCTGCCTGCCGCTCGACCCGTCCGCTGTGCCCGCCCCCCCAAAGAGGGGCGTGTCCCCTGAAGGCAGCAGGCGGGAAGGAGGGTGGCCCCTCCCCTGCAGCCACACCCTGGCTCTCCAGAAACAGGAAACGGGGGTTTCCTCACCCCTCCTGCCTGCGGTAGGCCCTAGAGCGGGCAGTACACCCATCATTGCATGCCTGCTGGTAATGGCGCTGTTTGGAGGGATCCCCAGGTCCCCAAAGGGTACCATCACATGGGGGGCACCTGTGGGTGGCTAGGCCAGGGCACCCCATGAGGTCACGAGCCTTCCAGAGAACATGCCATCATTCCTGGGGTGGAGCAGCCCCCAAGCTGCAGAGACCCCTACTTGTGTTCCCTTTGATGGGGAGAAGGACTCCCTGAACACTGCTTCTTCCAGTCCCTCACCAAGTTACACCTCGGCCCCCGCCCCGCCCCCCACCCACACCCCCCCGGATCCCAGAGCCTCTGGAGTTCGTGGTTCAGGCTGCCCAGTAGCCCCATCCTAGACCAGAGTCCCATCTAGACCCCAAGGACCACCCTGGAGTGGGGCTCCCCACACCCAGTCTGGGGCAGACCCAGCACATAGCTGAGCAGTGACTCACCACACCAGGGTAACCCAACATCAACCAAGAACACTTCCCCACATGGGAGGATGGGGCACAGGGGGGCAGAGGGCGGTGGGTACCAGGAGGGCCCACAGGGCAGCAGTGAGTCAGGCTGAGGAGGGGGTGGTATGAGTCACTGCAAAGGAAGCCCCACCTGGGGCAGGATGGATGGGGGCGGGGCTGGGAACAACACTCAGCAAGGCTGTAAAGCTGATCATCAGGAGCAAAGGTCGCTGCTGACCAGTCCTGGAACGGGAGACCCTGTCTGCAGGTTGTGGAGCCGCCCCAGCCCGCTTAACCACTGCCAAGCCACAAGAATGTTCCAGTTCTGACAGCGCATCTGGCTTGATGGAACCCAGCTGTGGGCTCTACCCTCCCTCTTGCAGCGCTCCCCCCTACCTCCGTTCCGGGAAAGGCTCATGCCACCCCACCCTTGCTGTCTCCTCTGTGGCCACAGGAGGGTGCCAAACGCCACAGGGTGGGGGTGGGGGGTCCAAGCTGGCAGAGTTGGTAAAGACTGTGCCCCTTCCCCAACCCAGAGGCACAGTGGGCCCCCAGGGCTTGGTCAAATGTCCTACCCAACCTCACCCAATTTAAGTCTTCTTGGAGATTCATTCATGGAAGGCCCCCTGTCCCACCAGCTAATCGGTCAAGGCCAGGGGATGCTCAGCAGGGCCAGTTGTCCCTATAACTCCATCTGGGGTCAGTTCTCGGACTCCCCAATCTGCACACAGTGGTCAGTGCCTCCACACAGTGGTCAGTCCTCTAGTACAGTGCCCCCCCCCCACACACACACACACGCTGGTCAGGATGCTGCCCCGGGTGGGTCCTCCACCTCTCCAGGCCCAGCTATAACACCTACTATGGCACTGGATTAATGCGTTTGACTGCAAAGTCGGTGATTCAAGTGCATCAGCTGTTCCTTGGAAACCGTATACAAGGTCGTTATGAATCAGAACCAATTCAACAGCACTTAACTTCTTAGACGCCTCCTGCCAGCAGTGCCCTGGCTTCAGGCCCCAGAGCCCCAGGTTGTCCCTATAACCCTCCCAGCCCTGACCCCGCTCAGGTTATAGCTGCACCCTATCCTATTTAAGCCCCCAACTAGTAGGCACCCCCCCTGACTGGCCAAGCCTACTTTCTCGTTCCGCTCCTGGTCCTTAGCTGGCTCCCTACATCCTAGTCAACCACCCCAGGGCCACCACCATCCATCCCAGAGTCCCCCAAGGGACAGGGGTGGCTCATGGCCCTCTAAGAAATATCTTTATCTCTTGTATAAATGTGGGAACTAATGCAAGAGACCTCTCAGCTGGCAAAGAAGGACCTGGGATGGGAATCCCTTTGCCTGAGACTGGAGTAAATGCTCCCCATGCAATGGTTACAAGTCGAGCTGCTAACCTCAAGGTCAGCAGTTCGAAACTACCACCCGTTCCGTGGGAGAAAGATGAGGCTTTCTGCTCCCACAAAGATTTACAGCCTCGGAAACCCTTTGCAGGGCTGCAAAGTATGAGTCAGAACCAACTCCACGGCTAAGCCCCGCCCAAAAGACCTCGTCCCTCCCACCCTCCCCAATAGGCATCCCAACTGCCGATTCTGAGCCCAGAAACCCGGACTGGCCTTTGGAGTGTTCAGGGGAGGGGCTGACCCGCCCTCTCCCATCCCCCTTCCCAAAGAAAGCGCCAGTAAAGCAAGGGGACACCACCCCACCCTCCTCGCCAGGAGCTTCCGGAATGGCACACGGAGGCGGGGCTACACCTGAATCCCAGTCCCCCAAGATCCCGGGCACCCACCTACGCAGCAAAGCTGCTCGTACAGGTAACCCCTGCGGGCCCACTCGCTGCCCCCGTCCAACCAGCACAGACGTTCCAACACGACCTCCCTCTGCGAGGCGAAGACGCCCACCGCCCCCCACATCCCGGCCTCAACCATGAGCCTGGGCGACTAGGCGTCGCTGATGACGGAGTCTAGGAGTCTTGAATCTTCCAGTGGAGCAGCCGCCCGAAGTTCACCACCACATCCTCCCCCGCCCGTTGGCCCGCCCTCTCTCCCGCCCGAACAAGAAGAGCCTGCCCCTTAGGCCCGCCCTGCGCCCCGCCCCATCCAGGGAAAGCCGCCGGGAGGGAGCCCCTGGGGACGCTGTGCCAGGAAACTCCAGAGTGACGTCTGTTTGCCTGCTTGAGGGGGCCCAGAGCGGGGAGGGGAGCCCCTGGAATTGGGAAGGGGCCCCCGGAGCAGGAAGGTGGGTTGCATGGAGCAGGGAGGGGGACCCTGGTGTGGGGAGGGAGTACCTGGAGTGGGGAAGGGGAGTGCCCAGAGCGGAGAGCAAAACGCTGGAGCAGGATGGAGTCTAGTCACAGCAAAGGCAGGGTGACCACGTCTGGGTGGAGGGAGCCCCTGTCCCCTGGGATCAATTGGGGGGGGGAGTGGATAGGGGGATGACGGGGAAAGGGGGAATTTCCTTCTTAACCAAATCTATGGTCAAGCTGGCGCCACCAGTACTGACACTATAGAACACATCCCGCAGCTGAGTCACAGGCCCCAGGCCTGTGCCCCCAAGGCCCTGGCTTTAGCCAGCCCTGACTCAGCCTGGAGTCCATCAGAGTCCGGAGGTAACACTGAGCATGTCCCATAGGGGGCAGCCCCCTCAGCACCAGATGCTCTAGGAGTCCCTGAGGCTGATCCCCGCTACTACCTCAATATCCCCATTAGGGTACGCAATTCCACGCCCTTGTCTTGAGCTGGAGCCCAAGTTGGCACAGCTGCCCCTCCACCCAGGCGAGGCCCCAGGAGCAGTGCGAGGGCGCCCTGGCTGGAGGGCCGCCCCTGGACTCAGGGTCCGGCCTGAGGGAATAGGAGCAGCTGCCTCACCCTGTGCAGTTCAGCCCCATGGTCTGTGGAGTAAACTCTGGATTAGCTCATGGGGGGCGCGCCCTTCCCCTTCCTCTGCCCAGGGTGAGAGCCTCAGCCTCAGACTGCCCCTCAGACACGATCCTGCACCTGTCAGCTGGGTTTCTGGGTTGACATTCACCTTCGCTCACCCCGTTCCCAAGGCGGCTGGGAGGAGCTGCCGTGCGCTGCCCAGGCCCCAGTCAGCGCCCACACCAGCCTCCACTGACAGCTGCCTGGGGGACTAAGGGGCTGCATCTCAGGGTACGACCAGCGTTCTCCCGTACACGTGGCTGGTGTTTAGCCCAGAGACGGGAAGGGGAAGGTGCGGGGAGACGCAGTGGGCGGGGAAGGAGGCGGCCCCTTCTCCCGCTCCGCCCCTAGCCCCTGGCAGGGGTGGCAGCAGTTGACAGTGGCCGAGTTCGCCCCTCGGCACTTACCTTCTTCGTCCAGTGCCTGCCGACGCCCCCTGCGCCAGTGCCACACGGCAGCCAGAGTAAGGACATGGCCCGCGACCACCAGGGAGGGAAAGAGGTTGCCAGAAGGCTCCATGGCTCGTGGGCCACACAGCCGAGGGACAGAGCAGGCGGGCACCGCCCTGCGTGTGTTAGAAACCTGCTAACTCCCTCCCTGCATGGAGGCGGGTGCCCCGGGTCCGTTCTGCCCTGCTCTGCGCCGTCCACCCCGGCACAGCCCGTCCCTGCCGCACCAACTGGGCTCCTGGCCCGCCTCCTCCCTCCCTCCGCCCACCCTCCCAGCTCAGAGTCGCTCCCCTCCGCAAAACTCAGCTGTCCCTGCGCGCAGGGCACAGGAGGATGGCGCTCAAGGTTAGCAGGAGCCTTAACCCCTGCCTACCCGCAGCCACACCCGCTGGGAGGAGGGGCTTGTAGGGTGACCATGGTCACCACAGCCCCCCACCCCCACCCTGGGCACTGCCTGAGCAGCCTCGCAGGTCCTCCCTCCACAGCCCCACCACAAGGAGGGGAACGGTGGCGCCTGAACACCCCGCTGTGCTTCCAAGGGTGCCCTCTGGTGACAAGTGCCAGGCGCTGAGGGCGGATGCCAGTACCCAGGCTGTGGCCTGCCCCACCCCCACCCAACCACACTTAGAGACAGACAGACTCCCTACCAATACTCCCAGTAGCCACCAAGTCACAGCCTCCAACAGGGTCAGACGGGTATGGGGTGGGGGGGTGAGGACAATGGCGGAGGAAGCAGCTGTATGCAAGGCGGGTGGGACAGAGCCCAACCCCTCCAGCGGAGGCCCCAGGGCCCTCCCATGGCTGCCAAGGGTGGCCCCACCTACCCGGCACGATCTTCATTGGGGATGGTGGTGGGAGCCCACGGGGCGGCCAGGGAGTGGGCGAGGGGTGTGGGGAGGGTCACAGCCCCCTTGGAGGTGGCAGGCGAGCCTGGAGTGGTGTCTGTGACGGGAGGAGGGCACAGCCACCGTTGTCAGCAGCAGAGCCTGTGTCCTCCGTGGGGGAGGGGTGGGCCGGGGGGCAGGGGGAGGGGGGTTATAAATATCCAGGGAGGGAGAGCAAGACCGTCATCTGTCCAGACTTAGAACATGACGTGCAAAGCAGGGCACTGTGGTCCTCGCCAGAGTCCAGGTCCTGCTGGGCAGCGCCACCCGACACCCCCCAGGTCCCCACCCAAAATTCTACTAATAAGGAGCCAGCAGGCAGCCCCAGGGACCTGTCCCAAAACAGGACACTCACACGCAGAGTTCAGGGCTCCCAGCCCCCACCCATGGGAGCAAGCGGGATAGCAGAGGGGGCACTTTGGAAACATAGTGGAGACCAAGGGGGCAAGTCGGGCCCCTTTTTCCCAGAAGGCTCTTCGCACGTCACTCAACACCACACCTGGCCTCAGGATGGACAGTCTCCCCAAGGTCAGACTGCTGGCCAGAGAACCAGCAGCCCCAAATCAGAGCTGGGACACAGAACACAGCCTCAGTCAGCACTGACCACCCTGGGCTCAGGAGACGGGAAGGGACCCTCCCAGCCAGAGAGCAAGCCTGCCAGGTCCCAGCCAAGCGCTGTCCAGTCTGGCCTGCGGAAGTCAGGTGGGAGGCCCCCTGTCAGGAGGCAGGCCATCCTGAACCAGGCAGACCTCGGTTCATGGGAGACAGGACATAGCGTGTAAGGGTGGGGACACAGCCCTGCCCTGTCCTCCCAGGCCAGCCCTGGACGACAGTTGTCACAGTGTAGACCCCACCTAGCAGCGCTGCCTATTTTGACTCTAACAAACCTGACTGGTTAAGTCAGCCATGCACAGACAGCCCTTGGAGTTAATGCTTTCAGCTGCTAGCCAAAAGGTTGACAGTTCAAGTCCACCCGGCGCTGCTTCAGAAGAAAGGTCTGGCAAGTTGCTTCCCACAGCCCACAGCCCTGGAAACCCACATTGTGTAGTTCTGCTCTGCACAACCCAACCAGCTGTACAGCGACTACCACCAGTCAGGCCAGGGAGTTCCTGTGTGGTCTAAGTGAACACACTCAGCTGCCTACCCAGAAGCTGAAGGTTTCAGCCCACCCAGGGGCGTCACAGAAGACAGACTTGGTGAACTACTTCCCCAAAATATAAGCCACTGAACACCCTTAGATCTCACTTTCACTTGGATGCACACAGAGACAACAGGAGTCAGTCTGCCTGACGGCACCTGGCATGCTATTAACCCATTTTACAGATGACCAAAGAGAAAGGGTGAGGCATCCATCCAAGCTCTTACAGCTAGTGTGTGGCAAGAACATGATCTGACGCCAGGTGTTCTGGCCCTGGCGTGCACAGCCTCACCCAGGACTGCCCTGGTTGGGGGGGGGGGGCACCTAGTCTGCACTCGGGAGACTATAGGACGATGAGGAAAGGGACCCATGCTTTCCAACCCCAGCCTTCAGAAACTGGCCTGCAGCAGCCAGCTTCAGCAGTCCCAAGAGTCAGGGCCACAGGCTGACCCACAGCAGACCAGAGACAGACCCAGAGGCAAGTTAGAGCCAGCGCCAGGGCAGCAGTTGGCCAGCAGTGGGCAGGGGACAGCCAGGCAGGCACGGGCCTTGGCCCTCTCTCTGCCTGTGACTCAGAGGGAGTGCCTATGACCAGGAGTGCCCCTTGTGGCAGTGGGCATCCCTTCCGCTGCCCATGGCCACCATCCTCACTTCCCAGATGCCCCCACCTCACTACTTAGACACAGCCCAGAGCAGCTCTCAGAAGGGCCATGGTGCCCCTGCATCCCTGAGCGCTGCCAAGAGTGTCGGGCATGGGGGCAGCACAGAGAGCCCAACCCTCCCCAGGCCCCACTGCAGCCCCTGCCCAGACTGGCTGTCTGCGAGAGCCCTTGTTACTTCCTCCCTCCCTCCATATCCTGCCCCTGCCCCTACTGAGGGTCCACCTTGGCCCAGCTGAATCAGCTCCTCCATGCTGTACTGGTCCATGGCGCCGGGCCGGGCCTGCAGTCCAGAGCCAGAGCAGGCAGAGAGGAAGGGAAGGCAGGAAGGAGGGGAGGGGTGGGAGGCAGGAGGGAGGGCGCTGTCCCAAGCCTCCCCACCCAGCTGGAAGAGCAGTCCCTCCTCAAGCCTTAGTCAGTGCACTGAACCTCAGCAGGGCCAGCCCACCCAATCAGAGCAGCAGCCCCCAGGGCCCAGCAGCCTTCCCTCCAGGCTTGCCCCACCCAGTCCCCTCCCCCTCCCTCCCAGGCCCCACCAGCCTGGCCCTGCCACCCCCACCCCACATGGCTTCCCTTTGCTGCTTCAATGCGCCCATTCCCTCATCCCCTAAAGCCAGTCAGGCAAACCCACGAACTCAGTCAGCCTCATCCCTCCTGTGGTCGGCCCCCGCCCCCCCCAGCCTGGGTAATGCAGTGTGCTGTTGTGGTTGCTAAATACTGCCCTGTCAATTTTGCCTCATAGCGACCCTGTGTACGGTTTCCAAGGAGCAACTAGTGGGTTTGAACTGCAGACCTTGTGATTCACGGTCCAATGCTGATCCTACAGAGCCACACCAGGAGTCCGGGTAATGCAGTGGGGTACCTCCTAACTCCACTCTGCCTCCTGTAGCTTTCTCTGCCTGGCCCAAGGAGCTTAAACCAAACTGTAGCACCATCAAGTTGGTTCTGACTCAGAGCGACCCTAGGCAGGGTTTCCTGGACTATACAGCAGACAGCACTGATAGAACAGAAACCTAGTCTCTCCATCCCAAAACCAAGTACACTGCCATCGAGGCGCCTGGCAGAACCAGGTGGGCTGTTCCATCAAAACTAGAGCACCAGTCCTTTGTTCCCAGGTTCCTCTGGGTGGGCAGCTCAGTGCGTTAACCACTCAGGTCTCCAAAGGCGCCACCACCCTGCTCAAAGCCGCCAGACAGTCTTACAGAGATGTCCTAGCTAGGGCCGGGTACACACACCTTCAGGTAGGAGACCCCTCCAAAACCCAAGCAAAACTGTGCTGGGGGGTCCAGTATGTGGGACCCGGGAGCAAGAAACACACGGTGGTCCCCCGTCCAGATGGCGGCAGGGTGTACAAGGGATGTTCTCACGCTGCTTAAATTCATTATGACTTTTGACCCTGGTGAAAATTCGATATTTGAAGTACTAAACACAACCCAAATGCATCCATACAGACAGCGGTTTCCACCACACGGCAAGGTCGGTGGTTCAAGCTCACCAGCTGCTCCTCAGAAACCCTATGCAGGTCGCTATGGGTTTGAATCGACTCCACGACACTTAACAAGAGAGAATCCAAACTCCACAGTGAGAAAGCACACGTCTTATCCTCTGGCCACTCCACCGCTCTCTGTCCCTATTGGGCCTGCACCTCCTCAAGAGGGCCTAGACGCTTCCGCAGATCCTGCCCCCTTTTCCCAGATCAGCCCCATGGGATAGGAGTTCCAGGCATGGCTCTTCAGGCCAGGTGGGTTCTCAGAAGGTTTATGGAGGGATAAAGCCTCAGGGAACATATGCCCACTGTCTTCTCCACAGACCCCAAGGCACAAGGTGGGAGGTGGGCTATACTGTCTGGGAAGGATGGGGGCAGAGGCAGCTCCTCTGAATGGTAGTTAAGTCCCCACATCCTTGCCCTCCGACCTTACCTCCTACAGCCCCTGAGCCATGGGGTTGGGGCTCAGTCCTAGGTGCTTTTAGATTCGGGGAGATGATGGTTTTACATCATGAGACAAGAGCCTGTGAACCAGCCCTAGCCATAGAGTCATACCCAGTATCCTCAGCCTCCCAGCCTCTCTATAGGAGGGAAGTGAGGGGAGGGGATCGAGGGAGGGGGTCTTCACAGGAGAGGACCCACAATGGGGAGGTGCGGGGGTCTGCAGGAGGGAAGTTACGGAAGAGGGCCCACAAGGGAGAGTGTGCAGAAGGGCAGCTGGCTGCCCTGACTCAGCCAGGAACGGAGCTCACTTCCTGTTGGAAACTCTGAGCTGCCAGAGACTGGGGCAGGGAAGGGAAGACTGAGTCACTGCCTCAGGGCTGGGGGGAGAGGGGGAGGGAGGACCCTGCGGCTCTGCCCATCCGACCACACCCAGTACCCCCCCCACCCCACCCAAAGCTGCCAACTGCCTGCCTGTCCGGCTGGCCAGGAAAAAGGAAGGAGGGAAAGGAGGGACGCTCTCAAGGGGAGGAGAGGACCCTGGGCTGAAGGCCCTAGGGCTGGGCAGGAACAGGGAGGCTGAGGGGGCACTGCTGGCCGCACCCCACAATCTGCCTCCCTGTATCAAGCCTCACTGACCCCAGGAATCCCCCACGTGGCCCTGGTGGGTGTGATTCAAACTAAGGCCTGAATGCTATACTGAAGCCACCCCTCAGCCTTGGGCCTGCACTTGATAGCTCCCACCCCACCCCCCCACCATATGGCCCTCCCAGACCAAGGTCCCTTCCAAAGGCCATCCAAGCCTCAGGTCACAGGGGAAACCCACCCACCAGGGTCCTATGCATGGCCAGTACAGGTCACAAGGAGAGGGCAGAGCGAGGGGTCTCTGGCAAACCCTGAGAGGAACTACCCTAGCTTCTCAGGCCAGCATTCCCCCCAGGCAGGGTCCACCTCAACCCCAGCCCATGCTCAGCACACATAGCAGGCCGGGCCTCAAAGGAATCTGCCTGCTATTCACTGTTAGCACTCAGTACTGACCACTTCTGGACCTCCAACCCATGCAAAGGCCCCTGGGCAGATCCGCCCCTGGGGTGGGGAGGAGTGAGCAGGTGGCCTCAGGGGAGAGGCCGGCTGGGTCCACAGCTGGCCCTGCCACACCCAGTTGGAGGCCCCTCCTCCAGCCCTGGAGCTGGGCTCTTTCTTCTCCTACCCACCCCAAGGTCCTCGGCCCAGGGGAGGAGCCACGTGGGTAGCCCGACAGGGGCACCCCATTTCTCAGCACGGAGGGCGCCATCTGCTGGCATGAACAGATGACACATAGGTGCGAGGCCTAGGAGATTAATCCAGAGCATGCCCACCCCACCCTCCAGGCCTGAGGCCAGAACGCAGCTGACCTGTGGCTGGGGTGGGCTCCGGGCGGGGTCGGGCCAGGGTCCCTGGGGCGGTGGCAGATACCACAGGAGACTCAGGCACCCCCTCCTCAGGCTCTTTGCGGCGGTAGACCCGCCGCTCTTCTGCTGGGGATGGCTTCGGTTTAGGTGGGCAGCCCAGGGGGCCCTGCACGACCTGCACATGGGGGGTGCGGCGTGGGGGCGTTGCCATGGCGACTGGGCGGCGCACTCGCTGCAGGGAGGCCGGCACGATCTCCGGAGGCAGGTGCAGGTATTGGCGCAGGTAAGCGATCCCCTCATTGGTAAGGTACCAGTAACAATGACGCCAGGCGAAGGTCTCCCGCACCAGGCCCCGGGCCCGCAGAGAGGCCATGGCACGCATGACCTGGAGATTGGTGACACCGGGCACATGGGGGTGCAGGCTGCGGGGCCGCCGGTCCTTCTTGGCTACCATCACGCCTTCGCGGAAGAGCACCTCATAGATGGCCCGCAGCTGGTCCAGAGGCATGAGCATGCCGGCCACCATGGCTGCAGACGGGTAGGGGACGCGGGCTGGGCTGGGTTCCCTGGGCACGGAGCACAGACGGCGGCGTTTGGCCAGGCGCGTGGCAGGCTTGAGCAGGGCAGGCCGGACTGAGCACGAGGCGCGGGCTCAGCTCTGCGGCTCAGCGGCGCCGGCTCCTGCGATCCTGCCGGCTCTGCCCGCCCGCCAGCCAGCCAGCACGCCCCGGCCGGCCCCCTCTGACTCAGCACCCCAAGGCCCCGCCCACATACACCACCGGGCTCTGGAGTGGGGGGCACCTCGTGGCTGCAGCCCCCACAGGCAGTGCCCTCCCCTCAATGCCCCAACGTCAGAAATGACATCACTTTCTAAAACACGCCCTTCAAGGTTCCTAGCATTAGGAAGAGCAGACTGTGGGGACACAGGCTGTAAAGAAAAGGGGACAATGTAGGGAGGAGAACCCAGGAAAAAGGGGTTGAGTGTGAAGGTCAGAATGATCCTCAGGCAGACAAGTCCCAGTGAAGGCGGAGTCTCTGGGGCTTGATGGGGCCACAAAGTGTTGAAGGGCTGCTGGGGTGGCCTGGGCTCAAGAGGTCTAGGGAGCAGAAATTTGAGGAGGAGGTCTGGGGAGCACAGGTCTGAAGAAGAGCGACAGCTGCAGCTGCCAGAGCACATAGGCAGTGGGCACCACTGGCAGCTGTACACAGGGCAAAGCCCCACCTCAAATACCTGGCCCAGAGCCACCTTAACACTTGCCTGGAAAGGCCAGAAAAGGAGGTCCAGGGGCAGCCCCCGAACATGAAACCCCGTCCTGGGTAGGACTTAAAACAGGGCCTCCTACCCTAACAACAGCTGAGCCTGCCGGCTGCTACATGAGATCAAAGTCACCAGATCGCTGCCACCTGAGGCATGGCCGCTCCTACTGCCCACGCAGACACCCACACAGGGCAGCCTGAATGCCCCATGGTGGTCAGACAGACAAAAGGGAGGAGTCCTTGCCAAGGAGAGGATCAGGGGCTGGCAAAAGGAAGCTTCTACAGACCATAGGGTGGGGGTGGGAGGCACACGGCACACCCACTGATAGCCCCCACAACTGAGATTCCAACTTCGATAGCCTGCATGTGCCCCCCCCCCTTTATTTTCTTCATCAGTACCACCGTGATTTCCACCCGGATCTTCCTCACCGCAGTCTCAGCCGGACACACCCATTCCCACCAAGCACTGCACGCCCAGGAACCAGTTATAAATAGGGCGGGGTGGGGGATCCCAAGGTGGGAGGCGCTGGCCAGCGGGGCAGGCAGCTGGCCAACTGCCAGTATGCAGCCGCGTGGGGGCGGGTTTATGGGGCCATCACTATGGAAGCGCTTGCCGATGGACTCCAAACACATGCACACACCATAGCCACTCTAAAGGCAGAGCCAGGACCAAGCCAACTGCTCCCACCTCCCTCTGGCTGGGACCAGTTTCCTGCGCCTGCCATCGCCCTCTTTCGAACCCCCTCACCCGTCCACCACCCGCTACCAGGCAGCCGGGCAGGGGGCCAGCAGGAAGCCAGTCTGGGAAGGTAGGGCGGGTTCAGCTGTGGCCACACCCCCACGTCCAGTAGAGTGGGCTGCCAAGGCTGCAGGGGTGCTTTTAGGGTGGGCCCCCAGGCCACCAGGCTGTGACTACAGGACCAGCACGTATCCCGTGTCCCCAGACACGCTCTCGGGCAGAGCCCCGCTTTCCTGGCCCATTCCACAATCCTTCCTGACTTCTTGGGTTCTCCCCTAGGTAGATCCCTCAGTCTCCCCCACTGACCTCCTGGGTTACCCCCAGTGCCCACCCTTCAGGCCCCTTAGTGACCCCCTAGTGACCTTTTACTCATGTCCACCCCAGTCACCCCCCCTTAGACTCCCCAGCTGTGCTCACTATCCCTTAGCGCCCACCCCCAAAACTGACCTTCTGTATTTCCTTCTATGCCCCCCGCCTCAAATGTTCAGGACTTGTTGCTGACATGATTTCCCCAGCCTAATCGCGCCCTGGTGTGGCACTGTAGTATAAGCACTGGACTATTAACCACAATGTTGGCAGTTCAAACCCACCAGCTGCTCCTCAGAAATCCTATAGTGTTGCTATAAATCTGAACAATCAAGCCCCCAGCAAATGAACCCCAAGCCACACCCACAGACCCAAACGCTTGGATCCAGGTGACTCCTCCAGTGCATGGTGTGCTAGGCAGGACCCTTCCCCGCAAGACCCACGCACACAGCCCGGACACCCTCCCCGCCCCCATGCCAAGACCCACGCACACAGCCAGGACACCCCTCCCCCCGCCCCATGCCAAGTAGCAGCATCAGCCTGGGCTCCCAGGGGCGGGGCTCGACGGGAAATTCCCCCTTCCAGTGCTGCAGGCCGCGAGTGCAGAAGCAGGGAGGAGTCTGGCGCTGGACAGTCTCAGCCCGCCACCTCACTCCCCACGCCTCCCCCACTCCACCCTAGCGCTGGCCAGACGCCCCCAGGGTCCGGTTTAGAGATGCCCCGCCCCGCTGCACCGCTGTCGCAGTTGCTGATTCAGCGCTGGGAAACCGGGGAGGGCGGCCCTTCTCCAGACTCCAGGCTCAGCTAGGTTTCCAGGGTAACCAGTCAGGCCCTTGGGGCAGCCCCCCACCCGGGACAAAGAGCTGCAGTCTGGACTTGCAGAGGCCAGCCCGTCCGGCGCCTCCACACAACGGATCCCCAAAGTCCTGCCCTCGCCCCTCGGACCGAAGTTGGCCAGGGGACGCTCCGCAGAGTCCCAAGACTTAAAGGTCGAGCTCCCACCTCCGCCCCCCCCCCCCCCCCCGCCACAGCCCGCCCCGCCCCCCGACACACCTCAGGGCCGCTGAGCAGCCGCCTGGGTAACCTTGGCGGCTTAACTCAGGTGCAATCCCTGTGCAAGTGAGTCCGGCCTCCCTCAGCTCCAGCTCTGCCATCCCAATGCTGCCCCAGTCGCAGACCCCGGTCCGCTGCCCCGCGCGGGGCTGCACCAGCCAGAGAGGTCACTGCGTGACCTGCTACCCCCAGATTCAGGCCCATCCCCAGCCCGCACCTTTCAGGGAGCTGATCTCATGTTGGATGGCTCGCGAGGGGTCCATGTCTCCGCCCGGCCGCTAGGGCAGCAAGGCTACCGCCACGCAGTGTCCAGCCCCGCACTTTACTGCCCGGCCGGCGCTGCAGCCTGGGGGGAGGGGCAGCAGAGGTGGGGCGGGGCTTGCCCAATTGGGGGCGGGACTTCGACCATCAATAAGCTGGACACCAGCAGCTCGGAGCGCATGCTCCCGGGCCATGCGCCAACCCTACCCCCGTTTTCCAGACGCAGGACTCCAAGGACCCCAGCCCACAGCCAAGCATGATCTGGTCGACCTCACCATGAGCTACCCTCCAAACTTGTGGGAACTACCAGTAGCGTACTCATACCCCGCCCAGCCAGCCCAGGGAGTCTGCTCCCCACCCAAGAAGCCCCCAGGGCAAACTTCCCCTCTCTTGAGAAACAGCACATTGCATGGTCCCGGAAGTCCGCCCTTTATGTCCACCATTCAGGAAAGAAATATCCAACCCTGCTTCTCTCCTTTCCCCCTACCCAGCTTCCCCTGGGTCTCTTCACTTTGACCACTCCCCAAACAACTACAGCTTTCTGGCTTCAGCCAGCCTCTGTGGTTTGGCCCACCCAACCAGGCCGCTGGGATATCTGCTCTCTCCCATCTATGGGGCGGCTCAGGCCAATAACCCAGGGTCATGCTTCAGCTTCCCTTCGCCCCCCCCCCATAACTAACCCCTCAGTCTTGTCTCCATTTCCTACTTGTCATCATCTTTGCCATCACCATCAGGCTGCATCACCACACCAAGACCACGGGTCGGCTGCCATCACCCGTAACCACCCACCCGGCCAAGGGCAGCCACTTGGGCCCTTCCCCACAGTGTATCAACACTCACAGAGCAGGGCAGCTCTGCCCCATTTTTCTGTGCTGTAGGAAATGGTAAGTGGATGTTGGAGGGTGTCCCCGGCTTGAGAATACACCCCTCAGACAGCGCCTCTCCTGCTCCACGGAGGTGCTGGGCAAATCAACTTCCTCGGTCTCTGTCATCCCCTACCTCTACCTTTACCCAGCTAGCCTCAGGGCCCACACCCTGTCTGCCAGGACCTCAATTATAATTAGACCTATTCTGTGTGCCGGGTAAGGGTCAGACTGGCAATGGCCGCATACAGGGCCAGGGCTGACAGCAGACAACAGAGAGGGTATCAGGAGGTCTGGACCCTCACCACAGCTTGCCTTCCTTGGGACTCAGCCAACCCCGGGCAGAGCTGGATCTCACGGAAGACTCTAGGTCAATGGCAAAGTGAGCTAAAATGAACCTGTGGATCCTTGCCTAAATTCCCAGTTACTTTTTTTTACCAAGCTAGTTTCTGAATACAGTCCCTGAGTGACACAAGCAGTTAGCCACTTGGCTTCTAACCAAAACATTAGAGTTCAGTCTACCCTGAGGACCCTGGTGATGTACGTTAGCAAGATCAGCCATTGAAACCCCAGGGAGCACAGTTCTGCTTGGACCCACAGACACCCCTGCAAGTCAAGTCCACTTAATAGCAACTACGTGTGGAGTTTTTTTTTTTGTCCTGAATAAGGTTTGTAGCATAGTGGTTACGAATCGGGCTGCGAACCTTAAGGTCAGTGGTTCAAAACTACCAGCCGCTCCGCGGGAGAAAGATGAGGCTTTCTACTCCCGTAAGGATTTACACCCTCGGAAACCCTGTACAGGGTCGCTATGGGTCGGAACCGACTCGACAGCACTTAACAACAACAAAACAACTTAGTCATGTGGTGGTGGTATATGCCATGGAGCTGGTTCTGCACAGGGTTTCCAAGGCTGTAAATCTTTACAGGAGTAGAAAACCTCACCTTTCTCCCACGGAACAGCTGGTAGTTTCAAACTGCTGACCTTGAGGTTAGCAGCCTGACTCGTAACCACTACACTACCAGAGCTTCTCGTCATAGTCTTTGTAAACTCTCACTAAGTAACATTTTTGCCCCAATGAATCTGGGTCAGAAAAGGTAGGAGAAGATGCTGACAGGGTGATACGCTTCGGTTGTATGAGTGCTGAGCAGGTTTGACCGTGACTGAAAAAAGCTGGGACTCTAACAGGTATAAAATGAGCCATCTCAGAAACAGGAATGGGGAGAGCTCTCTGCCATCAAAGAAGAGCCCGGAGTGGAGTACGTCTTTGCACTCCAAGATCCCTGCACACGGAATGGACCTCCTTAACCCAGGGACAGAAAGCTGGCACACTGAAGGAGGGTCAGAGGACCAACAGCAGCAGAACCTGGAGTCAAAGCAAAAGACAATGGGGGGCTTCCCTGCCCCACGGAGCAAGTAAAACGGAGTGACTTTAGGTAGGAAGGGACCTCCAGGCACTTCAATGGGCAAAAGCTGGCAGGGTGAATCAAGTAGGCAGGTTAAAAAGAGGACTACTAGGGCACCAATGCCTATCGACTTCATCCACTCTGCCAGCCAGAGGCCTCACTCCATATACACATGAATCTCCATTACAGACAGCTTACAAGCCTGCCGTCAGCCTATACTTGATTGGGTATGCTAAAAGGGGAGTTAGGAATTGCCCAGAAGAAACATGTTTTTTAACAGAACTCTTCATAATAAAGAGGAAGGGGCTTAGGAGGAAATCTGAGCACCTCCCAGAACTGCTGAGAGAACAGGAGATTTACCTGCAAGAAAGAAAGAAAAAGAACATCCACACTTGCAGATAATACCCACGTGACCTGGCTTCAACGACTGGGTGATCAGAGCTCAACTAGAAGAAAGAAGAGGAAAAAAAAAAAAAAAGTAACCTGATACAATTAGATGAACTTGACCTACACCTAGGGATCAAAAGGGGGAACAAATCCTTACAGCAGGGATTATTCCCACCCCTCCATACACAGAGTGTACAGGGATGGGCAACTTGGACATTGGCTATCCAAAATGCGGAGGCTACAAAGACAAGAAGTGACTGGCTTACAAGCTTTCAAGAGGGAACCTAGATCCAGAGGGCGTGGAGCAAGGCAGAATCTCCACTGAGTAATATCCAATCTGTCTAGGCCGGACTGATTAAAGGAAATGCGGACAAGTCTCTTGTGATGCAAGGGTGAATAATTGTTACCAGGACTGATTGTGAAGGTTGTAAATGTAAAAGTGAGCATTTTGTGGCAAGGAGGGGAGTGAATGACTTTGCAGGCTGGGAGCGGAGGTCCCTGGAACCATGAAAGGAGAAGAGGGGAGAGCGGAATCCTACCCAGAGAAGCAGTGATCCCTGAGATGGAGGCAGACCTGATGGCATGGAGAGATGGAGTACCTGGGACTCAGGCAGGACCCAGGGAGGAAGAGGGGCTGGGAGGGAGGGGGGGATGGTGAAGCACCCTTTTGTTGATTGGTGATGTGTGGAGGGGATTGTAACCATGACAATGATACAATATACAATAAGATGAATGTAAAATTAATGTTCTCCCATGTAAACTGTCACATAATTCACAATAAAACTTAGAAAAAAAAAAAAAAAAAGACTTGATTTTTAAAAATGTCAAGCAAGCAGTTTGCTGTTGAATGATTTGAGGCAGGAGAAGTTTGTGTCCACCACAGAAACCCCACTCTAGGACTGAAAGTTAAATAAAGGTAGCCAGGAAGCAGACAGACCACCTGGATCCACTTATCAGTGCAGGTGAGGATGCAACAGGAAGAAAGAAATGGTTGAGAGAGGAGAAGTGCTGGCTGGTCTGAAGTTTGGGGGTTGAGTGGGTTCCTAAGCCAATGGGCACTGGCGTAACCCCTGAGGGCTTGCTGCTGGTACCCATTTGACCTAACTAAAATGCTCAGGACTGAATGGACCAGAACCCAACATGGTGGTGGTTATGTGCTGTGGAGTTGGTTCCAACTCACAGAGACCCTGTATAGGATTTCCGAGGCTGTAGCGTAGTGGTTACGAATCGGGCTGCGAACCTTAAGGTCAGGGGTTCGAAACTACCAGCCGCTCTGCGGGAGAAAGATGAGGCTTTCTACTCCCGTAAAGATTTACACCCTCGGAAACCCTGTACGGGGTCGCTATGGGTCAGAACCGACTCGACGGCACTTAACAACAACAAATCTTTATGGGAGCAGAAAGCCTTATCTTTCTCCCATGGAACTGCTGGTAGTTTGAACTGCTGACCCTGAGGTCAGCAGCCCAATTCATAACCACTATACTACCAGAGCTCCTTAGACCCCAATATAACGAAGAAAAAAATGTGCAACACTATGAACCAGTGTGAACTGCCGCCATTTTGATGGCTTGGGCTGGATTGAACTCTGTTTACAGTTGCAGAAGGTCAAAATTCCAACTAGAATAAGATTCTTCAAATCAAGGAACACACTTGTTTCCTCAGGATGGGGTTAATGTTGTTGTTGTTAAGTAAGTGGAGTCGGTTCCGAGTCATAGTGACCCTGTACAGGGTTTCCAAGGCTGTAAATCTTTACAGGAGCAGAACGCCTCATCTTCCTCCCGCGGAACCGCTGGTAGTTTTGAACTGCCGACCTTGAGGTTAGTAGCCCGATTCGTAACCACTATGCTACCAGAGTTGATAGGGATGGACAACTGAGAAATTGGGTATCTAAAATGGGGGAGATAAAGGAAGGAAAAGCATGAAGTGACTGGCTTACAAGTTTTCAGGGTGTGATTACAATTAAAATGATATGGGGAAATTAATCCATCAAGTATGAAAGGGACAATGACTGGAAGAGCCAGGGGTGGGCCCGCAGTGCAGTAAAATCAATGTCTCTAGAAGCCAGTCTTTGTAAACTCCCACCAAACATGTTTTCCCTGATGGGTCTGGGTAAGAGAAGGTGGAAAATGATTCAGATAGGATTATATATTTCTGCTGTGAGTGGTGAACAGGTTTATCTATGATGGTTCAACTGTGACTGAAAAAAGCTGGAACTCTTAACATGTATCCAACGGAGCCATTTCTGAAGCAGGAGTGGGGAGATTTCACTCCCACCAAAGAGCCAGGAGGGGAGGGTGTCCTTTGGACTCTGAGATCCCTCCTCACTGAACCTCCTCCACCCAGGGAGAGGAAGCTGTGATACCAGAGGAGCGGCCCCAGAACCAAGAGCCAGAGCACAAGACTGAGTGGTGGACTTCCCAGCCCACCAAGCAGGAAAACCTGAGTGACTTTGGGCAGGAAGGTGTCTCTAGGCACTCACTGGGGGACTAGGGTTTGCTGACCCTTGGAACTAGGGCTGAGTGCCTTCAGGTTGAGGATTCTGGTGGAGTGGTTTGTCCTATGGCCATTTATCAGCAGCCCTGAAAGAGCTTTGTATTGTTGTCCAGAGAGAGAGAGGCCTGCCTGTGAGCACAGCAGAGGAGAGGCTGGTCTGACAGGAAGAACTACCTTGAACATTTCTGACCCTGTGACCGTTAACTTCCCTAATAAACCAGGTAACTAGTGTTGTCTGAGTTTTGTGTGCAAAGAATTACTGAGCCCAGCTGGGTAGAGGGCTGTGGAGGATGGCTGGCTGCTCAGTTTTAACCTAAGTTTGGTTTGTTTTGTTTTGTTTTCATGCATAAGGCTGAATTTTATGAAATCATTGGCTTGAGCGCAGAAAGTGGACGGTGGAGCCTCTGAGCGGTGCAAACAGTTAATCACGTGACTCAAACTGACCCGAACCCACAGCCATCAAGTAGATTCCCACAGCCAGTGACCATGCAGTGCTCAACACAGCCTTGGAGACCCGAAGGAGCACCTGCTTCCACCTTGCACACCCGGGGTCGCCCTGAATTGACGCAATGGCAGCTAGCAACAGCACAGGGCTAACGATTCAGTGATGTCCAGGAGTCTTGCCATCTCACAGCCACACATAACGCCATCTGTGCCCCTCTGCCCACAGTCACAGGATCCAGGGATTCGGATGTGGACATCCTTGTGGACAGACACTCTGCCTATCACGTCTCTGGGTGACGCAAATGGTTGAATGCTGACTGCGTGTGGAAAGCTGATGGTCCGCGCCCACCCTGAAGAGCCTGGGAACACAGGCCTGGGAATCTGCTTCCAAATGGTCATGGCTCTGGAAGCCCGCCCTATGGAGTGGAGCTGTTCTCGGCACACGTGGGGTGGCCACAAGTTGGAACCGAATGGAAAACAACTCGTAGCATTACAGCGATCAGCACAATTAGACGGGCCCCCCTAACTTTCCAGACGCACATGGCCAACCGGTTAGAGAAGGAACCCCGTGCCCCTATGGCTCCCTCCAATGAGTGACCAGTGTGGCCACCTACAGGCAGGGATGGATGTGCAGGAAAGCTGTGGCAGCTGGAGGTCCAAGGAAAAGCCCCGCAGTGTGCCCCATCTAGCTCCACGGTGAAGTGGTCCCTAGGGGTCTGTTCGAGGCTTCGGAGAGGAAGGGCTGTGAGCTGAGAGGAGGAAGGGACGAGGAAAGGAGTGTGGCCAACTCCAAAGACACCATGGGAGGCTGGAGAGGGAGCCTGGGATCTTGCTGGCCAGGGTGGTCACAGTGCACAAGGGACGGGGCACTGCTGGCTGGGGATGTGGGCACAGGGGTTGGGAAGGGTACCAAGGGTAAGGTAAGAAGAAAGCCACTGGCCTTCCTCGTAACCCCAGCTTCTCTGGCCTCAGCACCCAGGGTCCTGGTGACCAGCTCACTGGTCAGAAATGTGTTTGATATGTATCTCCTTGAGTTTGACCCTAGCTAGGCTGGCAGAGGGACACCCTCAACTCCCCTGTGGGGTCCTCTAGGGAGTAGGCATTCTTGTTGCAGTAGGGCATCCTTGCCCAGCTCTGGTCAGATTGGACCCCTGAGCCAGGACCCTTGACCCAGGCCAGGCCAAAAGCTCTTGAACCTTTGTAAGCTTCAGCTATTAGCCCACATCCTGGGGTTCCCACACCACGCCGGGCCCTTCCTCCCTTCAGGCACAAAGTAGTCAGTTCCCTTGGACCCCTGGCATCTTCACCTCTGGCCAGGGCCCCAAAGACACTATGATACTGCCCCCAAACCTGGCTCACTCCCACACACCTTTCTCACCTTGGGTCAAGTCTGACCTTTCTCACCTCAACAAGAACAAGGACAACAAGAGTAAAGCCACTAACTATAACTAGAATGGTTGCTGTTGTTAAAAGTGCCTTGGAGTCCGTTCCGACCTATAGCTACCCTGCATAGGGTTTCTAAGGAGCTGATGATGAGCCTGAACCACCGACCTTACAGTTCAAACAGACTTAGCAATCCAGCGCCTGAACCCGCAGCACCACCCCAGGCCCCCTAACTAGAACACAGTGCACTAAACCTTTTCATTAGCGATTCGAGCAATGGCCTCAGGATAAAGAGATCGGGCAGAATTTAGATTCAGGTTAATTCATAAAGAAAGACGGGTCTTGGGGAGATGCACTTACGCTGAACTCAGCACCGGCTCCCTCCCAGATTCACACGGTGCAGGAGCTCGGTTAATGATTGCTTCATTTACTCATTTATGTAATTTGGTATCAGATTGGCAAGGCTGATGTATGTTTTAAAGCCTTACTGCGGTGCTGGGCAGTGTCAGGGACCAAGCAGCCCTCTCACACGGCTAGAACATTGGAAAAAACAAAGAACAGAAAGTGTTCACCTGTCTCAAAACGTACACAAAGGCATAAAAAGGAGTATGGTGATGTCTTCTCCCCACCAGACCACAAATGCAAACCCGCTGCCAGTCATTAGTTCAAGTCCAATTAGAAGTGCTCCAATCTGTATGGCCATACATCACCAGGTCTTTCTTCCTTGGTGCTACTGGGTGGGTTCAAACCAGCAACCTTTAGGTGAGGAGCTGAGCACCACCTCAGACTGTTTGGAAACCTTTGTCTCTGGCTTCTTGTATCCTCCAGAATTTCTTTATGGAGAATTAAGGCAAGAAAAGCAAATTTCTTGGGTTTGCCCCCAAAACACAAAAAGTGCCATCTTATATGTACCACTCTGCCCTTGCAAAAGGGTCAGCTGGGGTCCCCTACACCTGTGCAGGGAGCGTGTCCACACCTGCTGACACACTGGTTACACTCACAAACCGGATACATACCTCTGTTGCCTGGTTCTCACCGCCATTGCCAACAGAATCCAGATATCCAGATTTGGGGATTTTTATCAATCTGATAGGTGAAAAACTGGTGTCTCAGTCCTGATAAAGCTTCCGTTCCATAGAACGTGTGACCCAGAGATCTTCTAACCATAGTCACGGACACGTACAGGCAGCTGTCCCTACCACAAAGTCGCCAGAGCAACCTTACTGTCTTCCAAAACAGACAGACTTACTGTACAGAAAACAGCGAATGGAAATACTGAATTGAAAGATCATGAATTTTCCCATAAACTTTTTGAAGCCCCCTCAGATTATGTTGTGAAATGATGCATCAGATGGACGTCCATTTGTATCATTAAGTAAAAAGCTGCAAGGTGTGAAGAACTTCAAATATTAGGAAATTAACAAGAAAACACTATGAAATGCTCTGTGCATTTTAAAATAAAACCACCACCACGAAACAAAACACCTTCACAAACAGGTGTGACTACCAACAGCAAGTAGACTGGGGCAGGGCGTCAGGGCACAGCGTGGGCACAGCGTGGGCACAGCGTGGGCACAGCGCGGGCACAGCGCGTGGAATGGTGGCCACCCAAACGCCTGTGTGAGTCTCTGATCTTATTTGGGAAATGGGTCTTTGAGGTATAAGTAAGGGTTTTTAAAAAGAGAATCCTGCACTGCCCAAGTTTAAGCTAGAGCCAATGCCAACTGTTGTTATAAGAGATGGGAGAGAAGACACTGGGGAGAGTGTCATGTGAGCACAAAGGAAGCCAGGGGGCTGGCAGCCACCAGAAGCTGGAAGAGGAGGCAGGAACATTCTCCTCCACCTTGATTTGGGATTTCTGCCTTCCTCAACTGTGAGAACATGAACTGCGTTTTTTTGTTTTGTTTTCTAATTTTTTACTTTTACTGTGATTTGAGTGAAGGTTTACATCATCAGTTGACACTCACTTCATGTCATCAACAGTGACTGCAGTCCACTCCATGGATCATCAGTTAACAGCATTTACTTTATAGTATTTGCCATTTTATTCCCCACATCACACACCCACCCTGTAACCATCATAGAATGTTTCATTTTAGTTTCAAGAAAGACTTTTAAGTTTTTACAACAACGATCTCATGTAATATTTGTCCTATTGTGATGCACTCATTTCACTCAGCATAATCATCCATGTTGTGAGGTATCTCACAGATTTGTTATTCTTCAACATTGCGTAATCGAAAGCCTTTGCGTAGTCAATAAAGCACAGGTAAACATCTTTCTGGTATTCTCTGCTTTAGCCAAGATCCATCTGACGTCAGCAATGATATCCCTCATTCCACGTTCTCTTCTGAAACTGGCTTGAACCTCTGGAGGTTCTTTGTTAATGTATGCTTACAGCCGTTTCTGTATTACCTTTAGGAAAACTCTACTCGCATGGGATATCAAAGAGATTGTTCAATGGTTTCTGCATTCTGTCGGATCACCTGTCTTTGGAATGGGCACAAATATGGATCTCTTCCAATCAGTTGGCCAGATAGTTGTCTTCCAAATTTCTTGGCAGAGATGAGTGAGTGCCTCCTGTGCCGCATTATTTTCTTGAAAGATTTCAATTTGTATTCCTTCAATTCCAGGTGCCTTGTTCTTTATCAATGACTTTAATGCCTTTTGGACTTCTTCCTTGAGGATCATTGGCTCTAGATCACATGCTATGCAAAGGCTTCCAATTGTGTGGATCATGACAAGCTATGGACAACATTGCGAAGTTTTCCAGAACACTTGATTGTACTCATGAGGAATCTGGACCTGGACCAAGAGGCAGCTGTGTGAATGGGAACAAGGTAACAAATGGTTTAAACTTTGGACAGGTGTGCAACAGGGTTGTATTCTTTCACCACACTTATTCAATCTGTATGCTGAACAAATAATCTAAGAAGCTGGATTCTATGAAGAAAAACATGGCATCAGGATTGGAGCAAGAATCATTAACGACCTGCCATATGCAGATAACACAACCTTAAAATACTTACTGATGAAGATCAAAGACCACAACCTCTGGTATGGGTTGCA
>NW_006408519.1:52697224-52710837 GCF_000296735.1 Chrysochloris asiatica
TGGACTTCCAAAGGAACAAAATGATCTGTGTTGGAAGAAGTGCAGCCAGAACGCTCCTTGGAGGCCACGATGGCCACACTTCATCTCTCATACTTCAGACACATTGTCAGGAGGGACCAGTCACTGGAGAAGGATATCATGTTTGGTAAGGTGGAGGGTCAGAGAAAAAGAGGAAGACCCTCAGCGAGATGGACTGGCACAGTGGCAGCATCGATGGACTCAAACAATTGTGAGGTTGACCAGGACCGGGCAGTGTTTTGTCCTGTTGTGCATAGGGTCACTATGAGTCGGTACTGACTCAATGACACCTAACAACAACAACTTTACATAACATTCCATTGTGTGTATTACCAAAGTTTACCCGTTCTTCTGTTAATGGGCATTGAGGCTGTCTCCATCTTTCTGCTGTTGTGAATTTTGCTGCGATGAACATGGGTGTGCAGAGATCTATTTGTCTCAGAGCTCTTCTTTCTTGAGGACAAGCAGAGGGATTGCCGGGTCACACGATATTTCTAGTCCAACTTTTTGAGAAAGCGCCATACTGTTTTCCACACTGGTTGCACCATTTTACAGTTTCACCAACAGTGTAGGAGGATGCCTGCTGTCGCCACACTTTTGCCAGCATTTGTTGCTTTCTACTTTTTGCAACTTTGCTATGAATGCTGGAGTAAGAGATCTCATTGTTGTTTTGATTTGTATCTCTCCACTGGCTAATGTAGTGGTTTCGAATCGGGCTGCGAACCTTAAGGTCAACAGTTTGAAACGACCAGCTGTTCCACAGGAGAAAGATGAGGCGTTCTGCTCCTGTAAAGATTTACAGCCTCGGAAACCCTGTACAGAGTCACTATGAGTAGAAAGCGACTCCACAGGCACATAACAACAACAACTGGCTAATGATTGTGAGCATTTCTTCGTATGTTTGTTGGCTGCCTGACTGTCATCTTTGGTGAAGTAACTGACACATTCCTTAACTGACACATTCATCTTCTTGTTGAGGCATTGAAGTGTTCTATAAATTTTGGAGAGTAGTCCCTTCTCTGATACGTCTTTGCCAAACATCTATTACCAGTCTCTGGGGTTTGTTTTTACTCCTTTGGTGAAATCCTTTGATGCACATAAGTGTCTAAGCTTTAAGAGGTCTCAGTGATCTATTCTGTCTTCTGTTTGTGTGTTAACAGTTATGATTGATAGTGTATTGATGCCATGTATCAGAACTCCTAAGTTTGTCCCTAGTTTTTCATTGATGACCTGTTTAGTTCTAGGTTTCACATTTAGGTCTTTAATCCATGTTAAGGTCATTTTTGTACGTGGTGTGCAATATGGGTCTTGTTTCATTTTAATGCAAATGGATTTCCAATTTTGCCAGTACCATTTGTAGAAGACACTATCTCTTTCCCATTCAATGTATTTTGGCTCTTTGTCAAAGATCACCTGAACATAGGTGGATGGATTTATTTCCAGGTTCTCAATTCTGTTTCATTGATCTATGTGTCTTTCATTGTACCAATACCAGCTGTGAACACTGGTTGTGCAGCAGGTTTTGAGATCGAGAAGTGAGAGACCTTCTACTTTGTTCTTCTTTTTTAATAATGCTTTGCTTATTCGGGGTCTCTTTCCTTTCCATATAAAGTTAGTGATTAGTTTTTCCATCTCTTTAAAGAATATTATTGAAATTTGGATTGGAATAGCATTACATGTACAGATTGCTTTGGGTAGTGTTGACATTTTCAGTGTTAAGTCTTCCTATCCATGAGCAGGGTATAAATATTCCATTTCTGTAGGTCTTTGTTGGTTTCTTGAAGTTGTTATTGTTAAGTGCCATCTAATCGCTTATAGCAACTCTGTATAGGGATTCTGAGGAGCAGCAGGTGAGCTTGAACCACTGACCTTGCAGTCCGCTGTATTAGCCCACAGTGCCACACCAGGACTCCATCCTTGTATCTGTGTTTTGTAATTTTTGTGTAGGTCTTTTATTTTTCTGGTTAGTTTATCCCCAAGTGGTGTAGCACTGTAGGATAAACACCTGACTGTGAAGTTGGTTTGAACTCACTCAATGGCTGTTGATAATAACAACAATTTTTTCTTTTGGGTGGCTATTGTAAATGGTATTGTTTTCCTGATTTCCTTTTCAGAGCTCTCTTTATTAATTTAAAGGAATCCAACTGATTTTTGTATGTTGATCTTTGCTGAGTCTATCGATGAGTTAAATAATTTTATTGGAGAGTCTTTGAGATTTTCTAAGTATAGGATCATATTGTCTGCAATTAGACAGTTTTACTTCTTCTTTGCCAATTTGGATGTTTTTCATTTCCCTTTCTTGTCTTATAGCTCTGACTAGGACTTTCAACACAATATTGAATGTTGGTGTTAAGTGCCATTGAGTTGGTTCCGACTCATGGTGACCCTGTACAGGGTTTCTGAGGAGCAGCTGATGAGCTTGAACTACTGACTTTGTGGTTCAAACCCACTTTGCAGTCCAGCGTATTAACCCACAGAGCCACCACACCAGAACTAGGAGTGGTGATAAAGGACACCCTTGTCGGGTTCCTGTTTGCAAGAGGAATGACTTCAGTTTTTCACCATTGAGAACGATGTTGGCTGTTGGGTTTGTATTGTTGTTGTTGTGAAGTGCCGTTGAGTCGGTCTGACCCATACCGACCCCGTATTGGGTTTCCAAGGAGCAGCCAGTGAGCTTGAACCACCAACCTTGCAGTTCAAATGGCTTTGCAGTCTGGCACATTAACCCATAGTGCCACACCATTTGCCCTTAATTACAATGAGGAATTTCCCTTTTTCTATTTTGTTGTGTTTTTTTGTTTTGTTCTTTGTTTAACAAGAATGAGTGTTGGATCTTGTCAAATTCCTTTTCTGCATCAATTGATATGATAAAGTGATTTTTTTTTCCCTTTGTTTTATTTACATGGTGAATTACATTCATTGTTTTTCTAATATTGAACCATCTCTGCATCCCTGGTATGAATCCCACTTGGTCATGATGCATTATTTTTGATACACTGTAGGATTCTATTTGCTAGGATTTTCTTGAGAATTTTTACATCTGTGTTCATGAGAGATATTGATCTATAATTTTCTTTCTTAGTGATGCATTTGCATCACTGCATAGTGGTTTCAGTATCAGAGTTATGTTTGCTTTATAGGATGAATTTTGGAGTTTTCCATCTTTTTGTATGTTATGGAATAGTTTGAGTGGAATGGGTATCAGTTCTTGTCTGAATGTTGGGTAGAATTCACCAGTTCAGTTAAAGCCATCTGGGCCCAGAGTTTTTTCAGTTGGGAGTTTTTTTCATGACTTGATCAATTTTTTCTCTTGTGGTAGAACTGTACATTTTCTACTTCAGCCTGTGTTAGTTTTGGCAAGTCACATGTTTCTAGGAATTGTTTATTTCTTCTAGGTTTTCAAATTTGTTGGAATACAATTCTCCACCGCATTCTGTTATTATCCTTTTTGTTTTCATTGGTTCTGTCAGGCAGTCACTCGTATCATTTCGTATTTGTATGGTCTCCTTCTTCTCTTTTGTTGTATTTGTTAATGGTTTGTCAATTTTATTAATCCGCTCAAAGAATCAACTTCTTGTCTTGTTGATTATTTCTATTTTCAATCTCCTTTATTTCTGCTCTAACCTTTATTGTTTCTTTTCTTCTGGTGATGTTAGACTTACTTTGTTGTTCTTTTTCTAATTGTTGAAGATGTTTCCTGAAACTGTTGACTTCCGTTCTCTCTTCTTCTTGGATGTGTGCGTTTGCTGCTATAAATTGTCCTCTGAGCACTGCTTTTGCTGTGTCCCAAAGGTTTTGGTAGGTTTTATTTTCATTCTCATTTGACTCAAGGATTGTTTTTTACTATTGCCCAAAAGTTTTTAAGCAAGTAGTTGTTCAGTTTCCATGGATTTGATTTTTTTTTTTTTCTTGATCTTCCTAGTGTTGATTTCTAATGTTATAGCATTGTGATCTTAAATGATGCTTTGTAGTATTTAGATGTTTTTTAACTGATTGAGGCTTGCTTTGTGGCCTGGCATATGGTCTGTGCTGGAGAATGTTCCCTGTGCTCTGGAAAGACAAATGTGTATTCGGCTGTTGTTGGGTTGAGTGCTCTATATACATCTATTAGGTCAAATTGGTTAATTGTGTTGTTTAGTTTTTCTGTCTCTTTGTTGAATTTCTTTCTTGTTCTGTCCTTCATCAAAAGTGGTGCATTAAAATAGCATATTGGTTACCAGTCAGGATGTTAAGCCTCAGGGTCAGCAGTTTGAAACAACCAGCTGTTCCGTGGGTGAAAGATGAGACTTTCTGCTCCTGTAAAGATTTAGAGCCCCGGACATCCTGTGCAGGGTCACTAGGAATCGGAACCGACTCCACGGCACACCACCACCACCACTGTTATTGGAGAGTTGTCTCTTTCTTCAGTTCTCCTAGAGGTTATGTATTTTGAGGCTCTTTCACTGGGAGCATAGATATTCATTATGGTCATGTCCTCTTGGTCAACTGACCCCTTAATCATGATGTAATGTCCTCTTTGTCTCTTACCCTGGTTTTTGCCTTAAAGTCTATTTTATCAGAGATTAAAATTGCCACTCCTGCTCATTTGTAATTGCTATTAGCTTGATACATTTTTCCATCCCTTGATTTTTATACTATTTCTGTCTTTGTCTCTCTTGTAAACAGTATATTGAAGGATCCTATTTTCTTATTCATTCTGCTACTGTCTCTTGACTGGTGGAAAATGAATTCTTTTAAGTCACTAAGTGTGTAACAATTTGTTATAACAGCCACACGACACGAACAAGAGATTTTAGTGCCAGGAAGTAAATGCTATTGTACCACAAAGGGGCTTCAAAAAAAGTTGTGGGGAAAATAGAATGAAAATATAATGGATTTTTCCCACAAACTTTTTGATACTCCATTATATATACCTAAATATTTGGAAGTGGCTTTGCAACTGGATGATAGGTAGAAGCCAGAAGAATTTTGTTCTTAGAAATATGGACATTAAAGATGTTGTTGTGAGGCCTTAGAAGGAAATGAGAAACACATTATTAGAAACCAGAGGAAAGGTGACCCTTTTCATAAAGTGGGAGAAAACTCGGCTGGAATGTGTTCCACAGTTGTGTGGACAAACTCTGAGGAGATTTCCAAGCAAACTGTGGCAGGTACTGACTGATTTCATCTTGTTGCTTATAGAAAACGGCAAGAAAAAAAAAAAAGATCTATTGAAGAATTTGCTGCTGAGCCTAAGGACCCGGTGCTTTGTGACTGGGGACTGTTCAGCCTGTCCAGGCGGTCTGCTCTGGAGAGACAGGCAAGAGTGTATCTAGACAACCTAGTCCTAAAGAGCTCAGGTGTGTAAGTCACGGATCCTCTCAGGCGAATCCAGGACTAGAGGTGGGGTGTGGGGAGGGAAAGCATGTGAGCAGCCTCTTGTCCAATCCCATGACTCCCTGCCCTGTGACATGCACAGGAGCCCCCCAGGTCTCTGAGAACCTTCTATCAGCAGAAACACTGACAGCTTGGATTTACGGAGTCAGAGGCAGGGCAAAATGAAGGAAGGAAGTCAGACTTCTGGGATTCTACAGGCAGAAAACAGGCTGACAGAGCATCTCATCTACAAACATGTTCTACCCTTCAAGAGACAGGAAGGATGACCCAGGGGGTGAACATGAAGCCACACAGGATTATTCAGAGATCTTGAAACCGGATCGAATTTTCTCTGCTAGTGTTAAACTTGCTGAGACCCTTTTATTCCTTCCAATTTCTCCCTTTTGGAATGGGACAGTCTAGCCTATGCTTATCCCACCATTGTATTTTGGAAGCAGATCATCTGCTTTCTAGCATCAGAGATCTATAGATGGAGAGGAATGCTGGCTCAAAGTTTCATCCCCTACATACCTCACACCCCAAACAGACTGCAAATGAAGACATTAAACACACACATACACACACAAGCCAGTACTGCATGACATTACTGGCAGTAACTTTAATGAAAGAAGGCCATTTTAAGCATGCCATCAAATCCAGAGGTCAAAAAAGAAAAGACGGATCAATTTAAAAGTTGACATGACCAAAGATGCCACCCTAAAATCAGCTGCCGTGTGGTAACTGGTGACTCATGGCAGCCCACAGGTGTCAAGAGTAGAATTGTGCTCCTTAACGGTTTCAACGGCTGAGTTTTTTCAGAAGTAGATCACCAAGTCTTTCTTCCAAGACACTTCTGGGTGGATTTGAACATCCAATCTTTCACTTAGTAGTCATCGAGTTAACCATTTGTACTGTACACGTATTTTCATGACAAGTCCAAGGTCCATCCACAGAGATCAGGTGAGTTAAAACTGGGGCGTGTCCATGTGACAGAATAGCTGGTAGCCACTAACAAGCTCCAGGGTGCCAAGTCCATTCACTGACGATAAAAGGTTTTTTCCACAGTGGTACTGGGTCAACTAGATATCCACTTCCAAAACAATGAAGTTGGACCCCTTCCTCACACCAAATGGATCAAAAGTGCAATGTCAGTACTACCACAGAAAAACTCTTTGAAGAAAGCATAGGGTAAAATCTTCGAAACTTTGCATTAGACGATAGCTTCTTAGCTGTGATTACAGAAGTATGAGTAATAAAAAAATTGGTATATTGGACTTCATCAGTTTTTTTTTAAATATAAAGGAACAAGAAGAGTAGACACATAATAAGAGAATGTTTGCAAATCATTTATCTGCGAAAGGACCTGTATCTAGGATACATCACGATAATTGCTGTTAAGCATCACTGAGTCAGTTCCGACTCATAGTAACCCTGTACAACATTTTCAAGGCTTTAGATCTTCGTGGGAGCAGGAAACCTCTCCCACGGGGTGGCTAGTAGGCTCGAACTGCAGACCTGGTGGTTCACAGTCCAGTGCTTATCGCATGTAGCCACCATGCTTACCATTCAATAATTAAAAAGATATAAATGCAATTTAAAAATATCAAGGATCCAAATAGACACGTCTCCAAAGAAGTTAGAAAAATGGCCAATAAACAAATAAAAAGATGCTCCAAATCATTAGCCATATGAGAAATGGGAATCAAAGAAAGCGACAATGAGATTCCGTTTAAAAAAGAGAGAAGAAAACAGTTTCGTTTGACTAGATGCCAGTTCACGTGACCCATCCATCTATGTCAGGGTAGAACCATGCTCCGTGGAGTTTTTAGTGGCTAATTTTTTGGAATGAGATGGCCTGGTCATTCTTCTTTTGCCATATAATAACAACTGTTGATGAAGATGTGGCGAATCAGAACCCTGGTACACTATGGGTGAGGATGCAGAATGACTCATCTGCTCCAGTGATCAGACACAGTTAACATCTGAGCCAGCCATTTCACCCCCAGATACATACTGAAGAGACGTGAAAACATGCTCACATAGAAACATGGACTAAACCATCCAAAGTAAAATTATCCCTAATGCCAAAAAGTGGAAACAATTGAAAATGTCCACCAACTGATGAAAGGATAAAGAAAACACGATCTACCCAACCATGGACTATTATTCAACCATAGAAAAAGAATACAGTTCTGACACACACTACCGTGTGGCTAAACCTGGAAAACACAGGATGAGCCAAAGAAGCTACCACTGCACATGGTGTGACCCTATTTAAAGGAAATGTCTTGAGTCATCAAAGCCAGAGAAAGAGGACATCAGGGGCCCCTGAGGGCTAGGGGGAGGTGGGAGCAGGGCACGGTGTTGGGGAAATGAGGAGTGACAGCTAATAGGGACAGGGTTTCTTTTGGGGGGACATGGAAATGTCCTAAAATTGATTGCACAACTCTATAAACATATTAATTGAATTATAGACTTTAAATAACTGAATTGTACAGTATGTAAATTTGATCTCAAGATACAAGGCTGACCTAACCTGTGTGGAAGGAGCTGGGGGGAGGTCACATCCACATTCTTTCTCGCTCACACACTAGGTAAGGCCCTGAGGAAAATCTACAAGCATCACGTAGCAGTGGTCAGTCACTCCGACAGGGACAGGAGAGCAGGAAGGGGAACTTCCAGTGTTTCTCTATGGATGTCCTTCCACAGTGTTCTGGTGGCGTAGTGGTTCCGAGTAGGGCTGCCAACCTCAAGGTGGCAGTTTAAAACTCCCAGCTGTTCCACAGGAGAAAGATGAGGCTTTGTGCTCCAGTAAAGATTTACAGCCTCAGAAACCTACGCAGGGTCACTATGAGTCGGAACCACCTCCTCCACCACAGTGCTTAATTTTTTTTTTTTCTTTAAAACAAAGAGCACATTTCGCTTCGATCGTAAATCCAACCCAAAAGGCCTCTCCAAACAAGCCCTGACGGCTAGCCAGGGCCCTGGTCATCACATGCTCACCGGGGCAGACACCCTGCAAACAGCCATGCAGCTGGGTCAGGGCCAGGACACAGACTGCCACACTCAGAATCCAAGCTGGGGACAGTGGGGCTGCCCCGCAGGGCTGGGGTTCTCGAGGCAGGCTCAGAAACCCTGAGCTGGTCCCTCACCTACTCCCCTGTCCCCTCCAGGATCATCACAGTATCCTGTCAAGAACCCTATCCCATCCGGCAATCTGCAAGACTGCCTGCACCCTTCCTCAGCCCCCAAACTAGGGCAACTTTCAGTTCACTATCCCTGGCCTTCAGCCCCTGCTGCCTCTCTCTCTGCATCAGCACCCCAATCACCCCAGTTCCCTGGTTGGCCAGAACTGCAGCTTCTTGGGACCTCAGGGACCTGTTACAGGCCAGGCTGAGCTGGGGTCAGGACCGTTTTACAACTCAGCTCATGTGGGGTGCCCTGAACCCTTCTACTACTGCCCTGGGGTCCCAGGAATCTGCCTGGGGGTGGGGTCTGACCGGAAGTTGAAGTGATTTGAAGAGGAACAGTGACTGTCTGGGAAAGCTGGGAATTTCCAGGGGGCAGGGCGGGCCATGTATCTCACATGTGTGGGCGGGGCTGGGAAGGTCACTTGGTGGTGGAGCTGATGCTGGACTTTGGAAAAGAGAAGGGACATGACAGGTGTGGATGACAGGGCAGGCAAGGGTGGGACTGGGGGCAAGGGTCTCCCTCTGGTCCTCAGTTGGCCACTGCTGAGCCGGCTCTCCTGCCCCCACCCATTCCAGCTGCTTAAAGCATAGGTGACCCCTTCCCACCCGCCTTCCCTCCCTCTCATACACACCAATAACTGGCTGACTCTGATACTATGCCCCCTCCCCACCTTCACTCACACTGGCACCTCTACCTCCAGGGATCCCCACTGGGCCCCAAGCCTCTAGCAGGTCCAAGAGGATCCTTGAGCAGTGGGCCTGGCCCAGACACTTGTCAGTGGAGACAAGGGGGCCCCTAGTACACCCCAGAAGTGTTCCTTCCTCTCAGCTCTGCTCAGAGAGCTCTCTGCACCCCATCGGCGGCCTCCAGGCTCTCCAGTCCCCCTAAGCCAGCGTGGCATGTGCAGAAGCTATGGCCCTCATCTGGGGATCCCACCTCGGACAGGCGGGTTCAGGCAGGGTCAGATCACACCCCACTCGCTCCTCAACCTCTGCCGGGGAGCTCAGCAGCACGGAGGGAGCAGTCTCCCTGGAGCTGGGCCAGGAGGGAGGGCTTGAGAGGGGACCAGCCGTCCATCTGCCTGACAACCAGTCAGAGAGCACAGGAGACACGCAGTCTTGCTACCCCACCAGAGAGGAACCAGGGTTTAGCCAGTGTCCTGCTGGTTGCCCCTGGATCTTCAGAACCCAGCAGTCCAGAGCCAGTTCTCAACAATGCCTCCTCCCGACCTGGCTCAACTGTCCCTGGGGACACACAGGTCAGTTACAGCCTTGTGTTGGCTCCTCTGCCCTCCGGAACCTGGTAAACGCTGTCTGTAAGGATTGCCTGGGCCACCAGGAAGCGGCCCTGATGAGGTCAGCCAGCTGAGGTTTCCACCAGCAGCACCTCTCCCTGAGCTGCCCTTGGGGACCCTGCCAGCTACACCACACATCTTGAGAGCTCAGCCACCAAGCCCTACTCCTGATATCCAGCAGAGCCAGAGAGACCCAGTGTTTCAAGGGAAGGGGGTCTGCCAA
This sequence comes from Chrysochloris asiatica, assembly GCF_000296735.1. Classification (NCBI taxonomy): domain Eukaryota; kingdom Metazoa; phylum Chordata; class Mammalia; order Afrosoricida; family Chrysochloridae; genus Chrysochloris; species Chrysochloris asiatica. Next base: position 52,707,307 of record NW_006408519.1, read on the forward strand.
AACTGGACACAGCAGACACTCTGATGTCCCTCTGGAGAGAAAGAGTGCTGCCCCGACTCCCCTGACACTCAACAGCTGTCCCCAGGGGCCCCCAAGAATGGGTGCAGAGGGAATCCCTGCCAAGGAAGGGTGGCGGCAGCAGACGGCCGACAGTTTGGGTCGGTGAGGAGAGATGGCAACTATGCCACACGCTGCCAGACAGCCGCAGCCGTCCCGGCCCCATGGAGGCGCTGGCCCTGGGGCAGGGGAGGGCTCAGTCCTGACCCACGTGTCTGCTGAGCTCGGACATCTGACAGCGGCCCTGGACCCCGACGAGCCAGCCGTGTGCCCCCGCCCCGCGCGGCCCACCCCACCCACCCGCACAGCGCGATGTCCTATTAAGGGCATAGTCTCGGGGGCTCCGTGGAGCGCGCCCGCTCCTTCTCTGGGCGTCGGTGACGGCAAGAGGCAAGCCAGGCGGCGGGGCTGTTTGAGGCTGTGCTCTGGCCGGCCACCGCGGCCTAGGTGGTCAGTGGCCCGGCGGTCAGGTGGCACAGCCTGCCAGGCCAGTCCAGCGGGCAGCGAGCCGTAAGGTGGGCGGGGTGGCGGCGGCCGTACCTTTGTACTTCTCCCGCACCTCCTCGTAGGCTTGGATGAAGTCCAACTCGTCGGGTGGCGGGCCAGAAGGCAAGGGGGCGGCCATGGCACGGGGTGTGCGGCGCGGGAAGCGGGTCGGCAAGTGCGGGCCTCCAGCCCCTGGCGGCCGTCTGTCCCCGAGGCCGCGCACGCCGCTTAAAGGGGCCGCCCCGGCCCCGCCCCGCACCCAGGATGCCCCAGGGCGGGGCGGGGCCGGGGGGCGAGGCCCATCCGGCCTGGAGTTGCTCAGCCCGGTGTCCCGGCGCCTCCCCGCGTCGGTACCACTGGGTGCGCTCTGGCTGTCCGCACCCACTCCGAGTCTCAGTTCCACACAAGTCCTGGCTCCTGACCGAGTCGCCGGCCGCTCGCAGCCGGGATCCTCCGCGCCCCGGGTTCCAGCCCCAGCGGCTCCTTCCCAGGCAATCTGAACCTCTCCTCTCCCTCCTCATCTGGCGCGGCCCTCTTTTCTCCTCCCACCGACAGCTAGTCTCTGAGGTCCACTCCCTCCCCTCTACTTAGATGCAACAGGTCATTGCAACATCCCAGAGCGAGAGAGAACAGTTATCTTCCGTATACAGAGCGCTCTAAAACCCAACAGGAACAAAGTGACCACAGAGGACTAGAAGAGGTAAGTCACAGGGAATAAATGCAAATGACTGAGAACAAATAAGAGAAAATTGATTTTCCCCATCATACTGGCAAAACGTCCCTCCCACACCTGGGCATCTTTCCCAGACCGCCCCTGACAACGCTCCTCTAAACTCACGTGCTGCGAAGCTTTCTGTGACCTGGGAATCCCCTTCTAGAAACCTAACCTAAGGAGGTCATCCTAACTACACAGCACCTTTAATGATACTGAAAAACAACCCGTGCCAGAGACAAGGACTGCCGAGTGCCCTGTGGTCCTCTCCCTCCCATCTTTAAGGATGACACTGAACGGAGAAGGTTCAGAGCCCGGGAAGGACATTGCAGATTCTTTTTCAAGTGGGAAAAATAGATCCCATTCTTGACGTTCCATATGTGATACGTAAGGAAGGCTGGAAGGTCAGGCAAAATGTCAACCCCAGCCCCTGGACAAGGGGTTGGCACATGAGGTATTTATTTGTTCCTTTTTATTCTCTGTGGAAGGAGGCCCCAGTGGCATAGTGGGTTAGGTGTTAGGCTGCTAACTGCAAGATCAGCAGTTCGAATCCACCAGCCTCTCCACAGGAGAACCTTGAGGCTTTCTGCTCCTGTAAAGATTTCCAGCCTTGGAAACCCTGTACAGGGTTGCTACCACCAACACAGAACTGCCCCAGCACCTCTCCTCACTTTCATCCCTTGATGTGACTCAGTCTCCCATCCTGGCCCCCTCCTCAGCACCCTTTGGGGGTCCTAGTGGGTCCAGTGGGGTTAATGAGCACGAGGACTAAATGGGGTTCAGTGTGGTGCTTCCCAGCCCAGCTCAGGAATTTTACAAAGCTCAAGGGCAGGGCCCAAGTCCTACTGCCTCCAGGGACCTAGCCCTTCAGCTGCTGGGACCACTCACAGGTCCCTCTCTGGTTCCCATTTTCCACCTCCTCAGACTAGCAGCTACAGTAGGGCAGGCTCAAAGAGGCTGACTGGCCAGGCACGTCCATCTCCTGTCCACCTCACCCCTATGGTAGCAGCCAACACTAGGGTCTGCAGGGACCCAAGAAGTCTGCAAAGTTGTGATCGCCTGATCTAGGCAATGGACCTTTGTCCTAAGGCTGTGAGTGAACGCTTGCTTGCCCACAATCTGGTCCACAACTCAGGAAGCCCCTCCCCAGGACTCGTGCAGCACAGCGGACCCTGTGGCCAGCAGGTGGCGCTGTGCTGGTCTGCGCTCACCTGGGACAGGAGAGGCCTTCAGACTGCTCAAACACCAGCACCCAGTCCAAGGCAGGTGCTCAGCCAACAAGGTGGACAGCCGAGGCCCCTCACCCTCACCTGCAATGCGGATGACTGCCCGATCGGCAGGATCCAGGACGCTCCCGTTGCCTCCAGATCCAGCCCCACTTCGCCGGCTTCGTTGTGTCTTCCCCAAATTCCAGGGAAGCGTGTCCCCGGGGCTGGGGGAGCCGCTGCTTCCATTGGAGCCATCCTCGGTCACTGCCCGGACCTCAGGGCCCTCGCCTGACATGGTCTCCTGAAGAGAGTAGAAGGTGGATCACGCTGTGGGAGAGAGAGGACACTCTATAGTGACCTCCCTTCCATCCCACCCACAACTGACCTCACTCCCCTAGCACATCGTGGACACCCACACGGGGACCCCACCTCTCTGTCACCAAGACACTGACCAGTCCTCTTCAGGCCGACGGCCAGTCCCTCCTTTAGTCACCCAAACACACACTCCCCACCCATCACAGGATATTAACCCCATCCTTCATCCTGAACCCTGTCAAATGGGGGAGGCTATGACCTTCCCGTGGACACTGCCCGCACCTCCAGCCACTTCAAGTCAGAGCACGTTCTAATGGTCACAGCAGCACGGAAGCCACCGGCACACTGACCGTCTTCCCTCAGAGAGGACCCACCGCACCCTGGACACAAACATTCTACCTCCAAGCTGTCTCCAGGGCCCCCATCATTGCCCTCCACTCCCCCGCCCGCGCGGTCCCACCTCGGTCTCCGCAGCGAAGGTCTATAAATAGCCGGAGCCGCTGCAGCGGCGTGGGCGCGGAAACTCGCTGCAGGAGGCCGGGAAGAGCTAGGGCCGAGGCGGCTCAGCAGCCCACCCTAAGCGGCACTAGCAGCGGTTCGCAGGCACCGTCAGAGCGCACGCACACCCACGCGTGCACACTCCGGTTCCCTCCCTGTCCCCAGAGCACTGGCGTGCGGAGGTGAATGGGGCTCTGTCCCGGGCGGGGGTGGGGTGGTGTGGGGGCACAATGTGGGCTCTGTGTCTCTGCCCTC
>NW_006408519.1:52710984-52726143 GCF_000296735.1 Chrysochloris asiatica
CCCCAGCCCTGGTCTCCGGCCAGGTCATCAACCGCGCCTCCCCAGTAGCCTTTCCTGCCCACGCCCCAACTGCCGCTCATCCAGTTCCGCAGTCTGCCCAGCGCAGGGAGCGGCGACCGCCCGAGGGCCGGTGGGGCCGGGACGCAGTCCCTAGTCTCAGGACACTTGCGGTCGCCCCACACCTCGCAGCCCTACGCCCTGGCAATCTCGACCCTTACGTGGCTGATGGTTCGGCTCGGCTCGGCTCGGCTCGGCCGCCGCAGCCAGACTGCTGGTCCAGAAGAGCCGCGGAGGCAGCGCAGGCGGAGCGAGTGCGAAGCCCCGCCCCGGGCCCGAAGCCAGTGTCGTGTCGCGCGGCGCGGGCCCGGGCGAGTGCGAGCGGCCGGTGCGCGCGCGATCGCGGCTCCGAGTAAGTGCTAGGTACCGGCCTCGTGACGCGGATGGAGCCGTGAGGTGAGGGGCGGCTCAGCCAAGGAAACGCCCGCCTCCGTGTGTGCACACCTGGCCAGGCGCGGTGCCCTCCCTGCGTACGCTGGGCGGGGCGGTCGGCCGGGAGACGTTGTCGGCAATTGTGCGCGACACATGGCGGCGTGGGGTCGCGCCAGAGTACGCTTGGCCCGATCGGCACCTCGACGTTGGGAACTTTTCCCACCTGCAGTCGGAGACTCACGGCCCCAGCCACACCAAGGTCCCGCTTCCCCACCACACCAAGGTCCCTAACCTCCAGGCGGAGGCCGCGTCCAGAGCTCCACCAGACCCCTCCGCCAGGTTTCAGGCACATGTTTATTCAAACGGCAGACCCACGCGGGAAGCAGAGCTTTCCTCCTGGGCTCTGCTGACCCCTGGTGGTTGGGCCTCATCAGACCCAAGTCGGACAAGGCCTGTTCCCGCCCCCACAGCAGGGAGAGTGGGGCACCCTCCCGGCCACTCAGCAGCAGGGAGCTTGGAGGGCAGGAAACCAGGCTGAGCCGACAGGGAGGGGTGGGGGAGAGGGGGGAAGACTTGAAGACCTCTTGGGTCAGGAGATCATCAGGGAATGGCCCGACCGCCCGAGGGACTCTCCAGGGGAAGCCCCGGGTATGTGCTCGCAGGTGATGAGGTGGGTGGGCAGTGCCTGGGTATCGTGAAAAATGACGAAGATGTTGGGCTGATCTAAGCTGTCCACGGCGCTGTCGTAGCGCAGGAGGTCGTGGCCCGCGGCCCTGGGCGGGGGTGCCCGCAGTCCCTGGTGGCCCTGTCCATAGTCGCCAGTCAGCACTCGCGCCACGAATACTGCCTTGTGGCCGTCGGCATTGGGCGGTGAGTAGCGATCCTGCACCGACAAGGAGGCGCGCTTGGCAAAGTACACGCCCTTTCCGTAGAGTGTGCCTGCAGGGCGAGAAGGGCGCGGGTCAGGGGCGCATGGGCCACCGAGACCCTGTCAGCCTGGTCTACTGCTCACCGTTGCGGCCACAGTAGCTGCGGTTGAAGCCATGTGCGCAGATGTCTTGCACGGCCGACGCGGATGTACCATGGTACAGGACTTGCTCAGCCTGCCTCCTCTCACAGCGCTGCTCCAGCAGCTGGCGTTGTAGCGCATACTGCTGCTGAAGAAGCGGGTGCGACACGTGCTCCACCTGCGGGGCATAAGGGGCGGTGTCACTCCCCCCCCCACACACACACACACATACACACTCCTGCATTCCCAGAAAGGGAGCTAGTCCAGCCTCAGGGCCAGGACACTTCCGGAGGCCCCAGGACACTGTGACCAGCAGCAGACATTGACTGTCCCATGGAAGTTCAGAACCCTTTTCCTTTCTGGGAAATCTGACCCCTGCAGGGGGTTCCCACCTCCTCCAGGTAAGTCTGATCCCTCCAAGTAAGGCCCCACTCCTTCCAAGAAGCTGATAGGGTGGGCACACACTGCCCACTCAACAAAGCTTGGCATACACCAGCAAAGCTGCCCAGCAGAACTTGATCCCAACAGTCTTGGGTGGCAGGGAAGACCCAGAGTGACCAACCCCTCAGTCCATCCTGGAGGACAAATGCAGAGACCCACCAGAGTGCTGAAAAAAAATCTCACTAGTAGGGATGCAAAAGATGATTCAATCCAGGAAGTAAGGGTACCTGCCCTGAAAAAGAAGCATGAAAGTCGAGTTCCACCCATTAAACATGAATCAGACATGAGCAGACAGCCTCAGCTTTCTCCCAAGGAGCAGCTGGCGGGTTTGAACCACCAACCTTAAAGTTAGCAGCCCAATGCCTAATTCCCTATGCCAACTAGGATTCTTTGCTCAGAAGTAGAGTCTGAGCAGGTAGATTGCTCGGTAGGTTAGCCAAACCACAAAATCGAGAGACGTCGAGTCGGTTCCAACCCATAGCAGCCCTATATAGGGTTTCCAAGGAGCGACTGATGAGCTGGAACCCCCCAGCCTTGCAGTTCAAACGGTTTGCAGTGTGGCACATTAACCCACAGCGCCAGCCCAGGACTCCTAGCAGATGGTAAAGGTGAGGGACCTCCGGGTGCAGAGCTAAAGGGCAAATGGAGAGTGGGTAAGGAACAGTGGGAGTGGTGGGGGTCTGCTGGCCACAGGAACCCACGGGGAGGGGACAGACAGCAGAGGAAGCCTGAGAGAAAACAGAAGAAAGAGTCCCAAGAAGGGCAAGGGAGGAAGGACCCCCATCACAAAGCCACCAGGAAGACTGTACACCTTTCAAATGGAAAGCAAACTCTATAAAGTCTTCAAACCTGAAAGGCCACCATCCACGTGGTTTACACGTGGGAGGAAATCTCTCACCGGGCTCTCAACACTAATACTGGAGGGTCCGAGACCACGGAGGGGTTCTTTTTCAATGCATAAAAATAAAAAATTTTAAGAAGAAAGAAAAATAAAACAGTGTCTTCCACTTTCTGTGGGAAAATGCTGAAGGCCCACCAGGACCTGCAAATAGTGCTAACTGTGAAGGCAAGATAAATGTCAAAGTCCAGGATGTTCCGTCCCCACTCAAGAAGACCCCTAAACTGAGGAGGGGGGAAGGGAAGAGTAATCCCAGCAGCTTTGACTCAGAAAAAATCAGGAGGGTGCACTAGACCTCAGTCCAAGGAGCATTCTCCTCCTCCGTGCAACCAACGACTGGATTATCATTTCTCTCTGCAGTTAGTTCTATGGGAGCATTGGTGGTTTAGTGATAGAGTTTCTGCCTTGCGTGTGGGAGACTCGGGTTCAATTCCCAGACAATGCACCTCGTATGAAACTACCAGTTGCATGTCCTTGGAGACCTGCAGGTTGCAGTAGTTGCTGTGACTTACAGTAGGTTTCTTACATACTAAGACAGACCTGGATGAAAGGCCAAAAAACAGCCAGTGGATCACAATGGTCTCATTCCTTTGTTCCGGGTGGGGGGCGGTGTCACCCTGAGTCAGGGCCTAACAGGAAGGCAGCTAACAACAAAACGGTTCTGTGGTTAGTGTCTGTTTTCTATGGTAACATAGCTATCAGCTATGCTTAGTTATGTAACAGAATATAAAGTTAGCAAATTTGACTCTAATGAAACGTATGTAACTAACCAACTGGGAGTCTGAGTGGGGGAGATGTCAGGAACAGACTCTGAAGTTGTTAAATGAAGGAGAAAGAGCAGCGGAAGGAGTGAGTGTGCCTGATGACCTCACCAGTGAGGGAGGGAGGAGGTCATCAAAGTGCTGGCTGGAGGAAGAGGGCCTGATCCAATGACAGGGGCATCTCCACAAAAGTGGGTTGTTTAGTGATTGTCACTGTTGGTGACAATGGATGGGGGGCTAGTCAGGGAGGGTGGTGATGGTATGGGGGATTGTTACTGATGGTGGTGGTGGTGGTGGTGGATGAGTGACGGGATGGCCCTGGTTTGATGACATGGTGGTGATGGTAGTAAGGGCGTGGTCATGGGGTGTGACTCTCAGTGACGGTGGTGGTCATGGGGTGTGACTCTCAGTGACGGTGGTGATGGTAGTGAGGGCGTGGTCATGGGGTGTGACTCTCAGTGACGGTGGTGGTCATGGGGTATGATTCTCAGTGACGGGGGCTGGGGAGGTGACAGTCAGTGATGAGGGAGTCTGTGTGTGTGGCAGGGAAAATCCCTTCCACAGCATCTCCTCACACCTGGACTTTCATTCTACAACTCCTGCCATTGCCTGGGGCTCTGTGCCACCACACTGGAGGTCCAGAGGCTGAGACCAGGCAATGATGCAGACTCTTCCCTCACAACTTGAGGGTCCTGAAGCAGATGTTGCCCAGAAGGGTGGCACCCTATGGGGCCAGCATCCTGAAAGGAGCAAGAGGGACGTGTACTCCGTGTGGCATGGGCACCCAAAGTCCCATTCTGTCCTGGTGGTCTAGAACTGGGGGTGACCGAGGACTCGCAGCTCCAGCTGAAGCAGGACTCTGAGGGGGCATCCTGAGCTTAGCATCTGTCCTCCCTCAAGGTTGACCTTGATAAGAGCTTGAGGCCCCAGTGGCGCAACGAATCCCAAAGTGTTGATGGTTCAAACCCAGTTAGAGGCCCCTCGGAAGGGAGGCTTGATAATGTGTTTCTGAAGGGTCACAGCCTTGAAAGCCCACTGGCGTCCACACTGTGTCCTTCCACGAGCCCTCTCTGGAATCCCCTCCTTCAGCTGGACAAGCTACTCTCCAGCTCCAAGCCCCCTCTGCTCACTTCTCATCTCCCGTCTCAGACTGGCCCACATTGCAGCTATTCCTGCTCCCACCACCAGCCCAGACCCTCCTCCCTCACCCTCCCTTCCATGTAGTCCCCCCCGCCCCAGCACACACACACACCTGCTCATGCCTCCCATACCCCCTAACCCCCTCCAGGCTGGGCTTCTGGAGGTTTCACTGAATCCCCACCTGAGCTCACAGGAGGTCAGTACTTGACCCCCACCTGAGCTCACAGGAGGTCAATACTTGACCCCCATCTGAGCTTGGCCATCTTCAGTCCCTAGTTCTCCCAAGGAGTCACTACATCTTGGTCTCTGTTCCTAGGGGAGACTTGGACCTCCTTCCAGTGACCCTCACTTTCCTGGTGGGGTCTCCTGGAAGGACCTGTGGCAGTCTCCCTAGCACTTCCTCAGCATCCCCTGGTGCCATCTGTTCCCCTGGGCACCAGGATTGTGGATGCCCTGTGGTCAACTTCTCCAGCCAATGTGACACCCTTTCCTGACCATTTTAGAGGGGCCCCTCAAGCCCACAAGCAGCCCCTAGCGCTCCTCTTAACACCCTGACACCCCACACACACACACTTCAGCCCGCCTCACAGCAGCAGGTACCACCACAGATGACAGGCTGCTGTCCTGGTCACCCAGGTCCCAGCACCTAGGCACATCCTCACAGTAACCACAAGTCCCATTGCCATCGTGTGATCCAAACAGGGAAACTGAGGTGCCATCCACACCATCACTTGGACATTACTATCAGTTCCAGAGCCCCCCAAACTTTCTGCCCTCTGTCTCCCCTACTCAGGTAGGAGGCTGGGATGCTCAGTGTGTTTGTGCTGGTCACCAGGAGGTAGGGAGGGCGGCAGCTCACAGGCGGGACAAGGAGCAGATGGTACTCACAGAGACTATGCGGATGGAGCTGTGGGCCGCATCCAGGGTGTCATAGAAGGCCTGTACCACCTCCTGGAACTCCGGGGAGCTCTCAGCCAGCTGCTCCAGCCCGATGGAGGAACCTTTCAGCCTTGGCTGAGGCGCTGGCATAGGGGCAGGGATGAGAACCGGGCCTGGGCCTTCGCCCGATGATTGGTCCACCTGCCTGCCACTGGGCCAGGTCCACTCACGGGGGAGGCCCGAGGCTCCCAGGGGAAAGGCGTGGCTCTGATCCCGGGGGCCAGCTAGCAGTGCTTTGAAGTGGCGGATTGCACGGGCTGGCTGGGAACTGAAGCCGTGGAAGACAGCACTGTCCTCACAGAGGCTGATCATCACACCATGGTACCGTTCCAGCTGGGCACGCAGCTCTTCGGGCAGCACTTGGCCCCGGGTGTACACCTTCTCTTGGCAGAGGTGGGCCTCCAGGGCAGCCTCCAGCGCCCGCTCCAGCTCCTCCAGGTCCTGCTCAAAGGACGAGTGCACCAGCAGCTGGGCTGGTCCCACCTCAACTCCTGATGGGGGCTGCTCCAGCAGAGACAGGGCCACAGCTCTCTGCAGTGCGGCCGCCTCCTCCTGCTCAGCTACCCCTCCTCCGGGCTCCAGTGACCGGTGGAGGGCCAACTGCAATGAGGCTGCCTCCTGCAGCGGCTCTGGAGCCCCAGGGCTGGGGGGCATAGCCTCCAATTCAGAGCACCCCACACTCGATGCCTCCGCCTCCTCCTCTATGGGACGAGTCTCCTCAGTCTTCCCCTCCCCCTGCTCCAGAGGCAGCCACTCCTCTCCGTCCAGGCCCTCCAGGGTGGCCATCAGCTCTTGGACTTCCTCTGGGGACAGGAGAGGCCCCTGGGTCAAGGTGGGGGCCACGAGCAGGGATAGGGTGAAAGGCAAGAGGAGTCAGGGTCTAGGGATGCAGGGTGGGGTAGGAAGGGTCAGGCAACAGGTGGGTTGAGAGCAGCGCAGAGGGTGAGGTCAAGAAGGGCCCCAGACACCTGGAAGGGTCCTCAGGGAGTCTCACCCAGGCCCACAGTCTCCTGGTCATTGCTGGAACCCTCTGGAAAAACTGGAGTGTGGGCCTGGAGGGCCTCAGTGGGATCCACCTGCAGGGGGAGGTCAAGGTCCACCAAGTTGACACCCCCGCCTGGCCCAGGTGTTCGGAAGGGGAGGTTTGGGCAGGACTCCACCTGTACCTCTTCGTAACCTGTGTCCACAGTGACCCTGGTCAACTGCTCTGTCCCAAAGACACACTGGAACTGAGCCTCCAGGTCCCGGAGGAGTTGCTGTCCCTCTGGACCCAGCAAGAAGCTGGCACTGCCCGGGTACTTCAGGGTCAGCATGTGACAGCTGAGGCTGCCCAGCAGGCTCCTCAAAAACTCTTCAGCTGCCTGGCATGGGGCAAGGGCACCACAGATCTGCCGGGCCAGGGGATGAGGGTCATTTGCAGGATCAGAGCACACAAAAGATGCCCAGAGTCCCCAGTGGAAGAGGGGTGGATGCCAAGGAGTCTGAGAGGTCACGCACCCGAAAGCCAGCCACATCCGACCCTTCAAGGGGGAAGAGGGCGACATCTCCCAGGTTGGCGAGGAGGTCTTCGTGGTAGAGTTGCAGAAAGCGCAGCGCCCCTGGATCCATGGACAGGACCATCTCCACTGGCTCCCTGTCCCGCTGCTCCATCTGTCCCCGAACCACCTCCGTCTGCACCATCTCCACCGGTGGCTCCATCTCTTCCCGAACTATCTCCACCAAGTCACCCTGCTCCAGGGACCTCAGGGAACCCTGGCTTACAGGCCCCTCCTGCCCCAGAGGCCCCTCAGGTCCTGGGTTCAGAGTGATTCCTGGTGGTCCCCAAGCCTCCACAGTTTCTATCACAGGCCCTCTGCCTTCCAGAGTCTTCGACGGCCCTTTAGCTTCCAGGATATTATGATCCCGAGCCTGCCACAGCCCAGCCACATGATCCCCTTCATAGGGGTCCACAGCAAGCTCCTGGGGCTCCAAGACATCGTAGTGCGGGACAAGGTACAGCTCGGAGTCTTGCAGCCAGTGGTCTCGCTGAAGCACCCGCTCGGCCACTGGAGGAAGGGACAGCCGAGGAGATTAGAGCTGAGTGTCCGTGCAGGATGGAGGGCAGGCCTACCGAGCACAGGCAGCCACACTCACCCTGCCACTGGCGGAAGGAGACTACCATGCCCAAGTCTCCCGGCAAGGTGCGCAATCCCTCCAGAGGCCCACCACCACTGCGGGGTTGATTCTCCAGGTACAACTCCAGCAGAAATGGATCTGGGGGTGACGTACCCCTCATCACCCGCACTGCTCTGGCCTGGGGCACCCGGACCAGGGACATCGCATCGCCGTCCAGGTCGAGCGCCAGAGCCTTCTCTTCCAGGACACCGAACTCTGCAGGGAGGGGACAGTCAGCTGGACACCTCTCCACTCTGCGCCCAAGCAGTCCCACCTCTCACCTGCCTCGGATAGCGGCTCCTGCAGCTGGACCAGCGCGCGGTCTGGCCGGGGGCTGTCTAGGGCCCGGCAGACCTGTTGGGGGAGTCCGGCGGCACTCAGTAGGGTCTGCACGTGCTGTTCCAGGCGCTGGGCCGTGATGCCCGGACGCAGCCCTAGCAGTAGCAGGCGCGCGGGGGCCCAGGGCGGAGCCGGCCGCAGGCTCAGCCGTGCCTGCAACAGCATGTGTTCCCCCTGAGCCAGGACCCTCGCGGCGTCTGCGGGAAGGAGCGAGAGAGGTCTGAGCAGGTAGGCTCTTGGGGCACCCAAGCTGTCCCTTCCATCAGCCCCTCACCTGCAGGCTCCCGAAAGGTTAGGATGCCCCCGCAGCCAAGTCTCTTCCAGCTCAACACAGGCCCCCCGCCGGAGCGCCGATTCTCGAAGTAGAGAGTGAGCAACTCATCCGACACTTCGGGGGGCAATCCCCAAAGTTCGACGGCTGCATCCGCCTCCGCCATTGCAGTCTGGGTGGGGCGATGAGTGGGGAGAACCATGGCCCACTCTGAGCTCACTTGTCCCACCCCAGCACCTCTATCCCGCACTTACTTACCCCTCTGTCCTGCGCCTCTGCGCCCCTGCCCCCGCCTGCCTTCATGAGACCCCAGCGTCTGCTCAGTCTGCCTAGCTTGGGGACTGGCTTTGCCGGGAAACAAAAAGTGAAACTGTCCGAGGAAATGAGAGGGAGGGGCCGGGCGGGCGAGCTGCTGCGTACTGGGTGCGTTCGGGTCAGGTGCTTGTTCAACTTCTGCCTGTGGCACCCCTGAAGAAGCCCACCGTACTGCACCCCACTTTGCTGAAGCCCCTCCTAACAGCTCTTAGGTCCAAAGAGCCCTGATCCACGACAGGAGGTAGCTGTTAACTAGTGCCTGCCTGGCTGTAGGGAAGTGGCCTTAGGACTCCTCGGCTCCCTCTGGCCTTCCCTGCAGCCTCTAGAAATGCGCACGCATATTCCCATTAAATCTACCCACGGGACTCTGGTCCCTGGCCACCACATCACCCCTGCACCATGGACAGTCCACTCTGGGACCCTCGCACTTCCCCCACCCCCCAGCCCTTAACCTACAGGAGCTCAGTCTCTGCACAGCCTCGGAACTCCCTGCCCTCCCCTCCCCTCCTGGATCTGCCTAGTGGCCCCACCATTCCTGTCATCTTCATCATCATCTTCTTCTTCATTGTTGCTAAGCCCACCAGCAACACTGTGCTGAGTACCCACATGTCACTAGGAAACAGGGTGCAGAGAAGCCTCTAGGCACCAAGCCTCATACCCAGGCCACATCTCTGAATCTCCTCCCTGCCACCACCCTTGTTCCTGGTCTGCATGTCTCTACCTCCCTTCACACCTCAGACCATGCAGCCTGCACCCGTGATCCCTCCAGGGCCTAAGAACCTCTCCCCACCGGATCACTCAAGTCCTCTGGAGGTCAGTCTGGTTCTGTATGACCTTGCCCCAGTCCCTCTCCAACTTCATCCCAGTGGACTCCACCCTCCCTGCTCTTTCTGCGGCTCAGTCCTGGACCTTGTCCCCAGACAGTTGCCTGGCCAGCCCTCTCTGTTGCCTCTTTAACCATCTGCTCAGTGAGTCCCATTCAACTACCCTTTGAAAATAACACATGTGTTGTGTTCCCAAATAAGACTATTTGGATCTTAATGACAGAGCCAACATGAATGTAAAACTTCTGAAGGCTTTTGCCCTGTGTGGGCTCCACTCTGAGTCTGTATGAAACTTCATGTCATCTTAAATTGTTCTTCTTAAAGAGTGCCTCCCTGGAATGAGTTGCTAGGCCTGGACAATAGTCTCAGGGGACACCATGGTCAATGTTGTTGCTAGGTGTCATTGAGTTACTTCCAACCCAGAGCGATCCTTGGCACAACAGAAGAAAACATGGCCTAGTCCTGCGCCATCCTCACAAGCGTTCTTGAACTTGAACTCATTACCGCTGACACTGTGCCAATCCATCTTGTTTGGGAGTCGTCCTCTTTTTCACTGACCCTCCACTTTACCAAGAGCGATGCTCTTCTTCAGGGATTGGTTTCTCGTGATAATATGTCAGACATATGAGAGACAAAACCTCGCCAACATGGCTTCTAAGGGGCATTCTGGTTATACTTCTTCCAACACAGATTTGTTTGTTCTTCTGGCAGTCCATGGGACTTTTAATATTCTTCCTCAACACCATAACTCAAATGCATCAATTCTTCTACAGTCTTGCTTATTCACTGTCCAACTTTAACTTGCATATAAGGCTATTGAAAATACCATGGCTTCCATCTGGTGTACCTTAATCCTCAAACTGACATCTTTGAAAATCTCATGAACACTTTAAAGGGGTCTTATGCAGCAGATATGCCTGATGCAATACATTACTTGATTACTTAACTGCTGCTTCCATGAGTTTCTACATTTATTTCTCCATCTATTGGTAAAGTGGTAAGGAATTTTGCTTTCTTTGCATTGAGTTACAACCCATACTGATGGCTGTAGTTTTTGATTTTCATCAGTAAGTATTTCAAGTTCTTTGCTTTCAGCAAGCAAGGTTGTATCATCTGCAGATCGCAGGTTATTAATGAGTTTCCAATCCTAATGCCATCCATGTTCTTTTTCATATAATCCAGCTTCTTGGATTATGTGATCAGCATACAAATTGAATGTTGTTGTTGTTAAGTGCCTTCGAGTCGGTTCCGACCCATAGCGACCCTGTACAGGGTTTCCGAGGGTGTAAATCTTTACGGGAGTAGAAAGCCTCATCTTTCTCCCGCGGAGCGGCTGGTAGTTTCGAACCTCTGACCTTAAAGTTCGCAGCCTGATTCGTAACCACTACGCTACCAGAGCTCCTTTATACAAATTGAATAAGTAAGGTAAAAGAAAACAACCCTGGTTCATACCTTTCCTGAGTGTCACCTTGTTCTGTTCAAATGACTGCCTCTTGGTCAGGTACAAGTTCCTCATGAGCACAATTAAGTGCTCTGGAATTCCCAGTCGCCGCAACGTTGCCCATAGCTTGTCATGATCCACACGGTCAAAAGCCTTTGCATAGTCAATAAAGCACAGGTAAACATCATTCTGGTATTCTCTGCTGTTAGCCAAGCTCTATCTGATGTCAGCTATGATATCCCTCATTCCACGTCCTCATCTGATTCTGGCTTGAACCTTTGGCAGTTCCCTGTCAATGTACTGTTGCCATTTTGAGTTATGTTTAGCAAAATTTTACTTGCATGTGGTTTTAATGATATTGTCAGGTGATTTCTGCATTCTGTGGGATCATCTCTCTCTCTTTGGAACAGGTGCAAATATAGATCTCTTCCAATTGATTGGCCTGATAGCCTAGCTTCCGAATTTCTTGGTATAGATGAGTGAGTGCCTCCAGTGCTGCATTGGCTTGTTGAAAGAGTTCAGTCTGTATTTCACCAATTCCCAGAGTCTGGTT
This sequence comes from Chrysochloris asiatica, assembly GCF_000296735.1. NCBI lineage: Eukaryota > Metazoa > Chordata > Mammalia > Afrosoricida > Chrysochloridae > Chrysochloris > Chrysochloris asiatica. The sequence continues at coordinate 52,722,499 of NW_006408519.1, forward strand.
TTTTGCCAATGCTTTCAGTGTACCTTCTTCCTCAGTACCATTGGTTCTTGATCATATGCTACCCCTTGAAATGGTTAAACATTGACCACTTCTTTTTGGTACAATGATTCTGTGTATTCCTTCCCCATTCTTTTGATGCCTTCTGCATCATTCAATATTGTGCCCAGAGAATCCTTCAGTATTTCAAGTCAAGGCTTGAATTTTTTCTTCAGTTCTTTCAGCTTGAGGAATGCTGAGCATGTTCTTCCTTCTTGGTTTTCTGACTCCAAGTCTTTGCACAATACATTATGATACTTGACTTTGTTTTCTTGAGCTGCCCTTTGAAATTTTCTGTTCATCTCTTTTACCTCCTCATGTCTTTCATTAACTTTAGCATATCTACACTGCAGAGCAAGTTTCAGAGTCTTTTCTGACATCTATGTTGGTCTTTCTTGTCTTCTGAATGACCTTTTGCGTTTTTCCTGTCTGATGTTCTTGATGTCATCCCACAGCGTTTCTGGTTTTAGTTCATTAGTGTCTAATGCATCCAATCAGCTTTTGAGATGATCTCTAAATTCAGATGGGATATGTTCAAGGTCATATTTTGGCTCTTGTGGACTTGTTTTCATTTTCTTCAGTTTCAGCCTAAACTGAATATGAGCAACTGATGTTCTGTTCCACAGTCTGTCTCTGGTGTTGTTTTGGCTAATGATATGGAGCTTTTCTACAGTCTCTTCCCACAGATGTAGTCAACTTGATTTCTGTGTACTTCATCTAGTGCTGTCCATGTATATAGTCATATTTTATGTTGTTTGAACAAAGTATTTTCAATGAACAAGTCATTGGTCTTGCAAAATTCTATCATGCAAATTCCAGCATTGTTTCTATCATGAAGGCCATATTTTCAAACTAATAGTTTGTTTCCAATCTTTACATTCCAATTACCAGTAATTATCAATACATATGGATTGAATGTTGATCAACTTTAGACTGAAGAAACTAGTAGAATTCTTCAATTTCATCATCCCTGGCTTTAGTGATTGGTGCGTAAATTTAAATAATAGTGGTTTTAGCTACAAGGTATGGAAATGAGCGCACCCCACAGCTCAATTTTCAGACAAACAATAGACAGGTCTATAAGAGGAACATGGAGTCCTTGTGTGGCGCTGTGGGTTAACGCGTCAGACTGAAAAGTTGTTTCAACTGCAATGTCAGCAGTTCAAGCTCATCAGGGGCTCCTCGGTTCAAATCCACCAGTCGCTCCTCAGAAACCCTATATGGGATCGTTATGAGATGGAATTGACTCAACGGCACTAAACAGCAGCAATTAATGCTGGTGGAGTCCTGGTGTGACATTATAGGATAAGCCCTGGACTACTAACCACAAGGTCAGTGGTTCAAACCCACCAGCCTCTCCTTGGAAACCCCATACAGGATCTATATGAGTCCGAATTGACTCGATGCCACTTAACAAGAACATTAATGTTGGGGTGAGATAATGTCTCTCCAAAGGCTAACGGTTTAATGTATCAAATCTGTTCTTCCGATGATCTCTAAATTCAGGGGGGATGTATTCAAGGTCATATTTTGGCTCTTGTGGACTTGTTTTCATTTTCTTTAATTTCTGTTTGAATTTGCATATGAGTAATTGATGGTCTGTCCCACAGTCTGCCCCTGACCTTGTCTTCTGCCTATAACTGATTGGAATACCTAAAATGGAGCTACAATGTGTCCAGTGAAGGAGGTTTCCTGAGGAGCCTCTGCATTACATAAGACTATAGGTGGAAGCCTGAACCACATCCAGATCTTCAGAGACGGGAAATTTTTCACTTGAAAGGACAAGCAGACCAGCCTGGAGCAGCTAGAAAAACAGAAGATACTTCTTGAAAGAAAGACCAACAGGAAAAATACAAAACAATATAGGCAGTCCGACTGTTACTACAAGAACAAGCAAGTTGCTTGCCCAGGAGACATCAAGGCAAGTGGTCGGGTCCTCTCAGTGCAAATCCTCTTCTGTTGCAGACTGCAGGTACTGGGATGTAGAGGACCGGTGTCATAGACGAAAATCCAGCATGTGGCCCCACTCAGACTTGCTAGCCAGAGACCCTGAGGGCCCAAGGAAGTAACCTCCGGACCTCCCGGGTTCATTGGCTTTTACAAATTCACTGTTGGGCTAGCTTTGTATATTTTGCTTTAGTCCTATTAATTCATTCTATGCTTCGAACTCCAGTAATTGTAGCTTCTGAGAAAATGGTTTCTTATGTGCCTCTCTTAATGTCTCCACTGTGTTGGCAGTTCTTAAGGTTCTGGGAACAAATCTCTCTGAGGAACAAACTCTGGCCACTGCGCAAGCTCATCCAAACTGTTCTTTATCAAATTATTCAGTTAGGTTTGATATTAACTTAATACATGAGTCCTTGATATCCATGGACCAATGTTAACACCGCTCCTAAAGCCGAGGCTGTAAAAAGTTCCAAAAGCAAGTTTCCCCCAAGGCATTAACTCAAAGTGGATTGGCGAATTCCAGGGTTTTGTCTAAAGAATAATAGTTGCCAGCCTTCCCGGATTGCCCCCAGGTGCAAACCATCAAGCTAGGCGTCCTTCCTCCTCCTGCAAGTCTTGGCCAGGCAGCTGACACAGCGGGACTCCTCTCAATCCTTTTCACCTTTTCCCATTCGAGATTAGGTGCTATAGATATGTTAATTAGCCTGGGGAAACTGAGTTGCTGCCCTGGGATTTGAACCTGAAAAGTACTATATAAATTTGCTTGAATTTCTGGAAAATTAAGGATGTTAGATTATCAAGACAATTTGTGATGTATGTTTTAGAATTTGTGCCTGTAAATCATGGTGTCCTGTTTTGAACGATTAATCACATTTCACTTCTGTACCTCCGTCTTAATAAACCCCGCCTTCCTTTGTGTAAAGCTCCTCCCCGAAATAAAACAGAGGCACAGACCGAAGCCCACATGCGTTACAGCTGGCAAGGCATGCATTGCGGCTTGCAGTACAGGCAGGCATTGCAGGTGGCAAGGTGTGCAAACGGCATGCATAGCCAAAATGTTTACAATGCAGGATCTGTCTGATGCCAGTTTCGCATCCACTCTAGTTTCTGGGTGTCTCTTTGTCTCTCTTGTTGCGTCTTTGTGTGTATTCTTTCTCTATCTCTGTCGCCACCAGATCTCCCTACTTCATGAACCAAACTCTCATGTCAAGGCCAGTTCTTGACACTCTTCCAAGACTAAGACGCAATGGGAATACACGCTCTGATTGGTGACCACGCACATCACCCATAAGGGGAATTGAGGGAAAAACAGCAATGAAGCAGCGAGCTAAGCCCTACATCATTCAATAGACTCCTGTGAACCCGGGCGGAGACCTGGTTGGCCAGCAGTGTGGCAAGACCTGGGGACTCATGGGTTCAGAGTCAATGACACAGCCACAGAGAACTAGAGTGGAGAGCGAACTGTCCAGCTGATAAGAAGAGAGCAGACAGACGTAAGAACACCCATACTTGCAGATAATACCCACTTGACCTGGCTTCAATGACTGGATGATCAGAGCTCAACCCAAAGAAGAAAGAAGAGGAAAAATGTGTTATCTGATACAATTTGATAAACTTGACCTACACCTATAAATGCAGTAGCTCAAAAGAGGAAACAAATCC
>NW_006408519.1:52737595-52748823 GCF_000296735.1 Chrysochloris asiatica
ATGGATTTACTTCTGGGTTCTCAATTCTCTTCCACTGATCTGTGTATCTTTTGTTGAACCAGTATCGGGCTGTTTTAACCACTGTGGATAAATAGTAGATGTTAAGATCAGAAAGCGAGAGGTCTCAAACTTTGTTCTCCTTTTGAAGTAATTCTTTGTTTATCCGAGGTCTCTTTCCTTTCCATATAAAGTTAGTGATTAATTTTTACATAACTTTAAAGATTTATGTTGGAATCTGGATTGGGATTGCATCCTATCTATAGATTACTCTGGGTAGTGTTGAGTCTCCTGTCTATGAGCATGGTATAGTACTCCATTTTTATGTCTCTTCTGGTTTCTTAGTGTTTTGTTTTCTTTGTGTAGGTGTTTTGTTTCTCTGGTTAGATTTATTCCTGTGTATTTAATCTTCTGGGTGGCCATTGTAAATGGTACTGTTTTTCTGATTCCCTTTTCAGAGCTTTCTTTATTAGTGTAACGGACTCCGACTGATTTTTCGATGTTGATCTTGTACCCTACCACTTTGCTCAATCTTTCAATGAGTTCCAATCACTTTCTTGCTGAGTCCTTGGGATTTTGTATGTACAGAATGATGTCATCAGCAAATAGAGTTTTACTTTTTATTTGCCAATCTGAATGTCTGTAATTTCCTTTCTTGCCTTTTAGCTCTGGCTAAAACTTATAGTAAAATATTGAATAGGAGTGGTTCCTGTTCACAAAAGGAAGGCTTTCGGTCTCAATATATTAAGAGTAATGTTAGCTCTTGGATTTGTATATATGCTCTTAATTAGGCTGAGGAATTTCCCTTCTACTTCTACTTTGTTGTGTGTGTGTGTGTTTTTCTTCTAATCAGGAGTTGTTGTTGTTACTAGGTGCCATCAAGTTGGTACCGACCCATAGTGACCTTATGCACAGCAGAACAGAACACTGCCCGATCCTGGGCCAACCTCACTACTGTTGCCACACTTGAGTCCACCGATGCTGCCACTCAGCCAATCTGTCTCATTGGGGGTCTTCCTCTTTTTCTCTGACCCTCCACCTTACCAAATATGATATCCTTCTCCAGTGACTGGATGTTGGATTTTGTCAAATGCCTTTTCTGCATCAGTCAATACAATCATGTGGTTCTTTTCCTTTGTTTTATTCATGTGGTGGATTATGTTGATTTATTTTTCTAATATTGAACCATTCTTGCACCTGGCATGAATCCCACTTGGTCATGATGTATTGTTGGTTTTTGATATGTTGCTGAATTCTATTAACTAGGATTTTGTTGAGAATTTTTGCATTTATGTTCATGAGGAATACTGGTCTATAATTTTTTTTTTTATTTATGTCTTTGCCTGGTTTTGGTATCAAGGTTATGCTCACTTCATAAAATGTATTCGGTTATTTCCATCCTTCTCTAAGTTTTGGAATAGTTTGAGTAGAATTGGTGTTAGCTTTTTTCTGAATGTTTGGTAGAATTCAACATTAAACATATGTGCCTGGACTTTGGTTTTGTTGGGACTATTTAAAAGACCTGATAAATTTCTTCTTTGGTTATAAGTCTGTTCAGATATTCTATATCTGTGTTAGTTTAGGTAGGTAGTGTTTTTCTAAAAATTTGTTCATTTCTTCTAGATTTTCAGATTTGTTGGAGTACAATTTTTCATAGTATTCTGTTATTTCTGCTGATTCTGCTGTGGCATCACTCATGTAATTTCTTATTTCTGTTATATGTATCTTCTCCTTTTATTTTAGATTTGCCAATGGTTTGTCCATTTCATTAATCCTTTCAAAGATCCCACTTCTTGTCTTGTTGATTCTATTGTTTTTCTGTTTTCTGTTTCATTTCTTTCTTCTCTGATCTTTATTATTTATTTTCTTCTGGTGGCAACAGGCTTACTTTACTGCTGTTTTCCTAATTGTTGGAGATGTCATGCTAACATGTTGATTTGGATTCTTTTTATTCTTTTTAGATGTGTTTATTGTTATAAATTGCCATTTAAGCACTGCTTTTGTTGTGTTCCAAAGATTTTGGTATGTTGTGTTTTTCCATTTGACTCCAGGAATTTTTATTTCATTTCTTGTTTGCTCTATTACACAGTAGCTTTTAAAGAGGTGTCATTCAATCCCCATGGATTTGATTTTGTTTCCATGCTCTTCCTATTGCTGATTTCTAATTTTAGAGCATTGTGATCTGAAAAGATGCTTTGTAGAATTTTGATGATTTGAAACGTATTGAGGCTTGCTTTGTGGTCTGAAATATGGTCTATGTTCCATGAGCAGTGTGCGGGCGGGGACAGTGTTTTGAGCTGTTGTTGGGTTGAGTGCTCGCTATAAAAATCTATGCAGTCAAGTTGGTTGATTGTATCGTCTAGTTACTCTGCGTCTGTTCAGTTTCTTTCTAGTTGTTCTGTCCTTTATTGAAAGTATCTATTTGTCTATTTCTTCCTTCAATTTTATTAGTTTGATTTGTGTATTTTGAGGCTCTTTCACAACTTCAATCTTTCTCCATTTATCATGTCATTTGTCCAATTGTGAGGATTTTAATTTCTTTATATTGAAGTGCAATCCATACTGAAGGCATGCGGAAGCTGAACAGTGAATAAGGAAGACCGTGGAAGAATTGATGCTTTTGAGTTATGGTGTTGGAGGAGAATACTGAAAGTGCCATGGACTGCCAAAAGAACCAACAGATCTGTGTTGGAAGAAGTGCAGCCAGAATGCTCCTTAGAGGCCAAGATGGCCAAACTTCGTCTCTCATACTTTGGACATATTGTCAGGAGGGAACAGTCGCTGGAGAAGGAGATCATGTTTGGTAAGGCGGAGGGTCAGAGAAAAAGAGGAAGACCCCCAACGAGATGGATTGGCCACGTGGCAGCATCAATGGACTTAAGCGTGGCAACAGTAGTGAGGTTGGCTCAGGATCAGGCAGTGTTTCGTTCTGCTGTGCATAAGGTCACTATAGGTCGGTACTGACTCGATGGCACCTAACAACAACAACAACAACAACAAGTGTAATCATTTAAACATTATCTTTAGCAAAATTTTACTTGCATGTATTACTAATGATATTGTTTGATGAGGTCCTCATTCTGTTGGGTCACCTTTTTTTGGAATGGGCACAAATGGGGATCTCTTCCAATCAGTTGGCCAAGTAACTATCTTTCAAATTTATTGGCAGAGACCAGTGAGCATCTCCAGGGTAATTTCTGGAACCTTGCTTTTTGCCAATGCCTTTGTGATGCTTGGACTTCTTCCTTCAATACTATTGGTTCTTAATCATATCCTACCTCTTGAAATGATTGAATACTGCCCATTTCCTCTTGGTACAGTGACTCTGTATTCCATCTCTTTTTTGATTTTATCAGCATCATTCAATATTTTTCCCATGGAATCTTTCAATATTGCAACTCGAGACTTGAATTTTTTTCTTCAGTTCTTTCAGCTTAAGAAATGAGCATTTTCTTTTCTATAGGTCTTTGCACATTACATGATAATATTTGCTTCTCTTTTCTTGAGCAGCCCTTTCAAAATTTCTGTTCAGCTCTTATCCATAATGTATTCCTTAGCTTCAGCTGAAGAGCAAGTTGCTGAGTTTCTTCTGACATCCATTTTTATCTTTTTTTTTATACTGTCTTTTAAATGATCTTTTTCTTTATTCTTGTATAATGTGCTTGATGTCATCCCATAACTTTTCTTGTCTCAGGTCATTAGTGACTAAGGATCAAACCTGCTCTTCAAATAGTCTCTAAATTCATGTGGAATTTACTCAAGGCCATATTTTGCTTTTCACGGAGTTGTTTTGATATTCTTCAATTTCAGCCTGAACTTACATATGAGCACAATTGATGGTCTATTCCACTGTTGGCCCCTGGCCTTGTTTTTTTTTTTAATGTTTTATTGTGAATTATGTGATAGTTTACATGGGAGGACATTAGCTTTACATTCATCGCATCATATACCGTTTCGTTGCCATGGTTATATCAAGGTAGATCTTGAAATGGTATTTTTGACAGAGATGTGAGTTTGTCATTTCTGGCATAGTAAACCATGATTGTCTGATACTGGCCAATACCAGTCCATTTCAGCTCACTAATGCATAGGACATTGATCTTAATGTGTTCTATTTCATTTTTTACCACTTCCAATTTTTTTAGATTCATACTCTGTACATTCCCCATACTGATTATTAATGGAAGCTTGCAGCTTTCTTCTCAGTTTGAATTGTGGCACATCAGCATTTGAAGGCCCTGTAAGCTTAAGGTCAACTCTTTCCCAGGTGGTGTTCTGAGTGTCTTCCAAGCTGAGGAACTCACGACCCAGCACTATATGTCTGTTTTTATCTGCTATTCGGAAGGTTTTCTGTGGCTAACCATTCATAAATGGTCACTCTGTCCTTCTTCCTAGTCCGCCTCCGTCTAGAAGAGTGACCCTGAGGTATTTAAAATACCGGTGACTTAGCTCCAAGCATCACAGTAACATACAAACCACCACAGTACGACAAACTGACAGACAATCGGTGACAATAAGTGTTAGAGTGAGGCAATCAAACCACTAGGGCCTCGGGTTTGGGAAAGACTTGAGCACCGTGAACAGGATGGGACAGACAAACATCATTGGCACCTTCAACCAAACTGGCCAGGTCAAGGTCGGGAGGAAATGAGGGTGTGTCCTTGGGAAAAGCCCCCTCTCCCCGCCAGTTCTAGCCCCGCCCATACAGCCACGGCCTGGCCCTGGTCCGCTGCCTTAGCCCCGCCTACAGGGAAGTCGGTCCAGCCATAAACTCTGATCGACAGGTCTTTAACCCTAGCCCCGCCCATCATAAATCCCTCCTACGCGGGGCCAAGCCTCACCCCGTCACAAGCCTGGGCCTGTCCCATCGCAAAGCCCGGCCCCGCTCCGTCACAAGCCCCGCCTGGCCCCGCCTCGTCACAAAGCCCCTGCGTTTCCCAGCAGCAGGCGCAGGCCCAGCCGAGCTGGCCGCCGAGCGGTGCAGGCGGAGCGGCTCTTCTACCGCCCGGCCGCCCAGCGGACGCCGAGCGCACCGGCCAGCAGCGCCCAGCGAGCGGTAAGCATCGGCCCGCACCCCACGCTCGTGTCTGCCCGCCCGAGCCCCGGGCCTATCACCCCCGCTCGGGCCGAGCGCGGCCGGCGGCCGGACGGTCGCATGGGGACTCGGCCGACTTGGGGCCTGCCGCGGGGGCGGGGGGGCACGACGGCCGAAGCCGGGAGAGGGGGCGGCCGAAGCAGTGGGCCGGGAACTTGGGCCCCCGCCCGGCCGCCCCCAGCTGGCTTTGTTCTCACACACCCTCGGGTCTCTTCCATCCCCCAAACACCCCCGCACCCCCTGTTCTTGCGCACCCTGCGGCTGGCACCGCAGCTGACACAGGCCTGCGAGGGCCTGTCCTTTGAGGGGGTCAGGCCCCTTCCTTACAGATGATGTGGGAATTTCCTGAAAGAGAAACAGCCCCAGCCAGCTCTTAAAGCCTCTGACAGCGGGGATGCTAAGGCAGGACTGCACCGGGGGCAGGGGGAGGGGACCTCGGCAGCGCCCAAAAGGCGTTTTCAGCTCTATGTCCAAAACTACAAGGTGGAGTCACTGCCCCTCGGCCACCCTTGAGTGGGCCTGGAGAGCCCGTTCTGAAGGCCCAGCAGGGCCCTACCGTGACCCTTCCACATCTCCCAGCCCTTTTTTTGTAGATGTCCTACAGCCAGGGGCAAAGGTCAGCCGCTGCCCTTCCTTCCCCTTTAGCTTGTTCCTACAGCTAGCCCAGCAACACCGCACAGTGACGCGCGCTCTCTCTCTTCTAGGGGGGGCCACAGAAGCTGAGGCCATGTCCCACGAAAAGAGTTTCTTGGTGTCTGGAGACAACTATCCTCCCTCCAACCCTGGCTATCCTGGGGGACCCCAGCCTCCAGTGCCTCCCTATGGGCAGCCTCCCTACCCTGGGGTTCCTTACCCTCAGCCCTCTTTCCAGCCTGCACCCTATGGTCAGCCCGGATATCCCCAGGGCCCCTCTCCCTACCCCCAGGGTCCCTACCCCCAGGGAGGTTACCCACAAGGGCCCTACCCCCAGGGAGGTTACCCACAAGGGCCCTATCCCCAGAGTCCCTTCCCCCCCAACCCCTATGGACAACCGCAGGCCTTCGATGTGCAGGACCCAGACTGTGAGTAGGGCCTGGGGGTGGGGCAGGGCGTCTGGGCGAAGCCTATGGTTGCTGACCCTGCATCTGCCCTCAGCTCCTATTCGGGGGAACTATCACGAAGAAAGACCCCCATCTTACTATGACAACCAGGACTTCCCTGCTACCAACTGGGACGACAAGAGCATCCGGCAGGCCTTCATCCGCAAGGTGGGTGGGGGCCTGGGTGCTGCTGGGCTGGTTGGGTACTGGTGGGCGCTGCCTGTGCTGACCATCTCCCCTCGCAGGTGTTCCTGGTCCTAACCCTGCAGTTGTCAGTGACCTTGTCGTCTGTGGCTGTGTTCACGTTCGTCCGGGGCGTGAAGGAGTTTGTTCTGGCGAATGTCTGGACCTATTATGTCTCCTACGCGGTCTTCTTCGTCTCCCTCATCGTCCTCAGTTGCTGCGGGGAATTCCGGAGAAAGCATCCCTGGAACCTTGTGGCACTGGTAACCCTGGGCCCTCGGCCCCCAGACCCAGCCCTCCAACCATAGGGTCCTCCTCCCTGGAGTACGAGGGGTGGCTCTGCACACCCACAGCAGATGCTGGTCCTCCCTGTCTCCCCAGTCGATCCTGACTGTCAGCCTGTCCTACATGGTGGGCATGATCGCCAGTTTCTACGACACTGAGGCTGTCATAATGGCCGTAGGCATCACTACCATCGTCTGCTTCACGGTTGTCATCTTCTCAATGCAGGTGAGCCTCCTGCCCCCCACCTTCCCTTCCCTGACAGTGGCCAGCACTCAGGCCCATGTCCCTCTTGTGTCCTCACAGACCCGCTATGACTTCACCTCGTGTATGGGGGTGCTCCTGGTGAGTGTAGTGGTGTTGCTTGTGTTTGCCATCCTCTGCATCTTCATCCGGAACCGCATCCTGGAGATCGTGTATGCCTCACTGGGTGCCCTGCTCTTCACCTGCGTGAGTAGGAAGGGCGGGCAGCTAGGCAGGGGACAAGGGGGACTTGGGGGCCCGAGCACCCTCTCAAGGTGGCTATGCTGTCGTCCCAGTTCCTGGCAGTGGACACCCAGTTGCTGCTGGGAAACAAGCAGCTGTCGCTGAGCCCCGAGGAGTATGTGTTCGCTGCCCTGAACCTGTACACAGACATCATCAACATCTTCCTGTATATCCTCGCCATCATTGGCCGCGCCAAGGAGTAGGCCGTGCCGTCGGGGCTGGCCAGGACCCTGCCCCTGGCATGGCAGTGCTACCCATACCTCCCTCCTCTGCTCCTGGCCATGGGCATCACATGGTCTGGGTGGAGGACACCCTCTCTGACCTGTATGTACACCGCAGACACGTCGTGTGGACCCGTGTGGCCACGCATGGCCTGTAGCCCTCCCACCCCTGCCTGGGGTTTCGGGCGGGGTGTTGGTGCCACCTCCCACCCCTCACTGTTGCATGAGCCCTGCCTGCCAGCCCCGCCCAGGCCCCAGGGGAGAGGGATTGAGCCAAGAAAAGAGGGTGCACGTCTCCCCTCCTGTCCCAGCTCCCTAGCCTGGCCTAGTCTCCCTCCCCAACCCTGATGCTGCCCTTGGCATCCCTGAGGACAGAGGGGTGGGGATGTTGGGGGAGAGGACGCCCTTCCTCTGTTTTGCGTCATTAAAATCCCAATAAGCTGGAGAGTCTCTGCCCTTTGAGTTCTTCCTCGCTCTTCTTACCTGGCCTCTGGCTGCTGCTTCCTGGGGGCATGGGACTCCCCCAACCCCGGGTGGTGAGGGAAGCAGAGAGGACCTGAGAGGTTGGAGAAGACAGCAAGCAACAAGTCCTTGAAGCACACCCATCTCCCCACTTCCTGGCCCCCAATCTCCCTGAGGCCCACATTATCATCTGTGCCCACACACCCTGCCTGGCCGTGTCCTGCACCACCTCTTATGTGGAGGGGCTGTGAGTCAGCCTGTCCTGCTCCACAGGAACCCCAGACTCCCCGCCACTGTGGAGCCCATCCGAGTGGGTAACCTAGATGCCTGACAAGCCTCACCCCTCTGCTCTCCACAAGAAACCTGCGGGCTGGTACCCCAATTGGAGAGCTAGGTGGGGGCGTGTCTAGTCAGGGCCCAGCCCACTCCTGCATCCCTGAGGGCCTCACCAGGTCCGTTTTTAGGCCATTTAGCCTAGTGGCTGCGACATTTCCTCCCTAGCCTTCAACCCATGCTTGGTCATTGTTGATTGAGGGGTCTATGCACCTCCTGAGCCCAGCCCCCCCTGAAGACCCACTGTTCCAAGGCGTCCATGACCCACCTCCTTACACTCTCCCTGGGCTCTGGGGCAGGGACAGCCTTAGCCCTGGACACCTCACTGTGGTCTTCCTCCAAGGGTTTCTCCTAAGGCGCTGGCCTGTCCCCTTGACCTGTGTGCCTGGTTCACACCCCCACAGAGGACCCTACACGAAGACAACACTGCAGACTGCCTGGCTGCTTCCTCCACCCCCACCTCAACTATACCTCAGTGAACCATGGCCCCCACCCCAGCCCTGGACACCTCACTGTGGTCTTCCTCCAAGGGTTTCTCCTAAGGCGCTGGCCTGTCCCCTTGACCTGTGTGCCTGGTTCACACCCCCACAGAGGACCCTACACGAAGACAACACTGCAGACTGCCTGGCTGCTTCCTCCACCCCCACCTCAACTATACCTCAGTGAACCATGGCCCCACACCCATACCGGAAACAGGCTGTCCTCTTCTAGGGTGACAAAGCCCTGTCAACCCCTCCCCACACACACAGACACACACAATGTACGGGCCCCTCTGCCCAACACAGGCATCTTGTCACCTCTCCACACCGCTACTTCCCTCTGTCCCCACCCAGCCTTTCCTACATGCGGGTCTGTGCCCACCTGGGCCTGTCTGATAGAAGTTCATACCCTCAACCTGGCACATGGGCTCTGCCGTATGCCTGTGTCCTTGGCCTTGGCACCAACCTGACCTGCCCAGCCTGGGCCACAAGTGGATGCCAGCCCTGTAGCTCTGTCCGCAACTCCAGTCTTCCCTGCGGCACCATCAACCGGAGTTCACTGCCTATTCATATGCCTCCCTCCCGCACGGAGCACCCACCCCTTCCAACCAGGTCCCTTGTAGTAGGTGCCCTTCCTGTGCAGCCCAGGGAGCTCAAGGAACCCCTCCGTGCATCTCCGGTCCTGGCCCATTGGGATGTCACATTGAAAGGGCAACAGTGGAGCACTGATGTGGTTAGGTCCAAGTCCAAGAAGGCACAAACTCTTGGCTAAACTGTCTTGTGGGCAGCTCCCAATGAGTGAGCTGAGGCTATAGTCATGGGGCCCAAACCCTTCAGGACCTGCTGGGTCGTGGCATCTGTAGAAGGCCGTCCCATGGAGTTACAAAGTGGAGTGAAACCAGAGCTACTGTGCGGTCAACCAGCTCGGGTTTTCAGAGATAAGAGAACACAGCCAGAGCAGCCGGAGCTGAGTGTGCTCAGAGATAGGCCTGGCAGCTTTCACAGATAAATAGACCTCGAAGCACCAGGGTCAGGCTGTGCTCATAGATAGGCTTTGGTATTCTGTTTACTATGTAAACACCATCTTATAGCATCCCCATCAGACAAGATCACACTCTCATCAGATCTGGACAAAACATAATCACCATCCAAACCTCATCCGGGAGCAGACAGCCAGCCCTTCCTGCCTCTACAGACATGGCACTGCTTCCTCAAGGTACGAATCCCCAAATCACCCCAGACAAGCTAATGCCGCAGCCTCCTGGCACCTCCTACAGAGACTCCCCTGCGGTAGTGGGCACAGACCCGACCTCTACAGTCCCAGGTGTTTACCTGGAGGCCGCTGGCACAGGTGAGGATACCACAGCCAAAGGAAGCACACTTCTTTTTCATTAAAGATGTCTATTTGTGTAATTAATCATGAACACTGGTCTTTTAAAGGTTCACCAACACAGACTTACATGGAACAGACGCAAGTCTCCACTAGAGCTCACCTGCAGAGGGGCAGTCAGTGGGGGCTGTGGAAAGTCAGCTGGGCCTGGCTTTCCCTCTTTGCTCCAAGCCTGAAAATCTTCTAAAACTGGCAAGACACAAACCCACAGAGAAAGCGCCACAAGTCCCAAATAGAATACATTCAAAAACAACAATAACAAAAAATGGACATTTTGTAGTATAACTGATGAAAAGTCAAAAAAGAGAAAAATTTTTAAGCAACCTGAAAAAATATTTACTTACCTTAAAAAAACAAAAACCCCATAAATACAGCTGTTTTCTCAACAAGAATGATGAAAGCCAGGAAACAGTATCTATGGGGCTATTATTTTAATAATTTTGTGCCAGCAAATTGGACAACTTAGAGGAAATGAACAAGTTATTTAAAAATCACAAATTAATGAAATGGACTCAAAAAGAAACCAAAAGTCTGGATAGTCCTATATCTGTTAAAGAAAATAAACTTATAACTAAAAATTTTCTCATAAAAATTAAAAACAAAATTCAGACCTAGATGACTTTACTGGTGAATTCTATAAAATATCTAAGGAATGCTGTGTTGTTAAGTTCCATCAAGTCATTTCCAACTTATAATGACCCTGTATAGGGTTTCTGAGAAAGAATGTCTGGTGAGTTTGAACTGCCATCCTTGTGTTTCAAACCAACCTTGCAGTCCAATGCTTATCCTACAGAAATAATGCCAATATTAAACAACTTCTTTACGAAACTAAAAGATGGCATAGTACTTCTCACTATCTTATGAGGCAAGCATTACTTGAGTATCAAAAGGAGGCAAAGACATTTAATAAACAGAAAAACTAGATACCAGTATCCTTCATGAACATATATGGAAAAATCCTGTAAAATATTACCGTACTGAACAACAAGGGTTTTTAAAAGATTAATATGCAAAAACTGTGAGGTTTAACCCATTAATGCAATGTTGGTTTACTATTCAAATATCAATTAGTGCAACTTAAATCCTCACCACTGGACCAATAAACAACATCATGATAAATGGAGAAAAGACTGAAGTTGTCAAAGACTTCATTTTTCTTGGATCAACGGTCAACACTCATGGAAGCAGCAGTCAAGAAATCAAATGACGTATTGCATTAGG
>NW_006408519.1:52748983-52756224 GCF_000296735.1 Chrysochloris asiatica
AACATTGAGAGTACCATGGCCTGCCGAAAGAACCAATAGATCTGTGTTGGGAGAAGTGCAGCCAGACTGCTCCTTGGAGGCCAGGATAGCCAGACTTCGTCCCTCATACTTCAGACATATTATTAGGATAGACTAGTCACTGGAGAAGGATATCATGTTTGGTAAGGTGGAGGGTCAGAGAAAACGAGGAAGAACCCAGTGAGATGGACTGGCACAGTGGCAGCATCAATGGGCTAGAGTGTGGCAACAGTAGTGAGGTTGGCCCAGGACCGGACAGTGTTTCCTTCTGTTGTGCATAGGGTCGCTATGAGTCGGTACCGACTCGATGGCACCTAACAACAACCACATTAAAAGACTAAAAAGACCTAATAATGAAATAGACAAAGGACTTGAATAGACACTTCACCAGAGAGAATATACAAAAGGCACATGGAAAGATGCTCAGTGTCATACAAACAGAAATCACAGCGTGAGGTAACACTTCACTCCCACTTGGAGGACCAGGATCAGAAACCTTGAAATCAGTAAGTCATTGAGGATTTGGGGAAGTGAAAATCCTCATCCATCGGCTGGTTTGACTCTAAAGTGGTGCGGCCATCGTGGAAAACAGTTTGGTGGGCTCCTCAAAAGGCTAAATGTATCCTATAACTCAACAGTTACACCTAGATATATATCCAAAAGACTTAAGTACACAAACAGATACGTCCATGCCAATACTCATGACAGCACTATTTATAATTGCCAAAAGGTACAAACAACCCAAGTGTCCATCAACATTTGAACTGCTAAGCAAAACATACACACACGCAATGGCATATTATTGAATCATAAAAAGAAATGAGAGCTCAGGTTCCAGGCTTGCTGCCTCCGCGTGAGTCTGTCCCTAGTCTGGTCCACCCGTCAGTCTTTCCGCCATCATGCCGATGTTCTTAGTGAACACCAACGTTCCTCTCTCCGAGCTCACTCAGCAGCTGGCGCCGGCCACTGGCAAGCCAGCGCAGTACATCGCGGTGCACGTGGTCCCGGACCAGCTCAGGGCCTTCGGGGATCAACCGAGGCGTGCGCACCTCTGCAGCCTGCACAGCAAAATCGGCAGCGCACAGAACCGCACCTACAGCAAGGTGCTGTGTGGCCTGCAGGCCAAGCGCCTGCGCGTCAGCCCCGACAGGATCCACATCAACTACTATGACATGAAAGCGGCCATGTTGGCTCGAACAGTTCCACCTAAGCTTGAGGACTGTGACCCTGCCCTCCCCATTCCCAGCTAGCCCAACCTCTTGGTCTTGAGAAATAAATAGTTCAGACACCCAAAAAACAGAAATGAAGTTCTGATATATGCTACAATCTGTTGATCTTTGAAGATACCATGCTAAGTACAATAAGTGGAGCACAAAGTACAGATACTGTCAGATCCCACCTCTCTGAAAAGATCTAGAAGAGGCAAATGCCTAGATCCAACGCGAGTAGTTGCCACTGACAGGTGGGAGGGAGAAGGGTGGTCGTTGCTTCATGGGCACTAATTTTCTGTTAAAGGGGATCAGACATTTGGAAATGGAGATTGGTCACAGCCACAGAACCTGGGAAGCGTAATGAACTGAGTTGTACATGTAAACAAGACTGAAATTGTAAATGCTTTGTTAAATATAATTTATCACAGTTGTTTTTAAAGCTAAAAAGGGTCGAAGAAGAAATATGATTATTACAATAGATGCAGAAAAGCATTTGAAAAACTCTGCACCAACCCATGATAAAATCTGTCATCAAACTAGGAATAAATACCAGGAATAGAACACCCTAGTTGATCTAGGCCATCTATGAAAACCCTACAGCATCTATGAAAATCCAAATTCGTGGTGACAGTGCCTTCGTCCAAAGACCTGGAACAAAGGGGGGGGGGTTCACAAGGCTCAATCATGTAAACACACACACACACACACACACAATATTACTATATACTATCTCTAAATAATTAGAAATTGAAAAAAATTTTAAATCAAGTGTGCATAATGGAGCTTCAAAAAGTTCATGGAAAATGGAACTAAAAGATTATGAACTTTTTCCACGAACCCTTTGAAGCCCCCTCGTATAGTCCTGGTGTGGCACTATAAGCTACACACTGGACTGCTAACCAAAAAGTCGGCAGTTCAAATCCACCAGTCACTCCTTGGAAACCCTATACAGGGTCACTATGAGTTGGAACTGAATCAACAGCACGTAACAGCAACAGCAAATATGTATGTGTGTGCGACTCATCACAGTTTTTTCTTTTATCGTTAAATGTTTTATTGTGAACTATGTGATAGTGTACATGGGAGAATATTAGCTTTACATTCATCCTATCGTATGTTGTTTCACTGCCATGGTTACAATCCCCTCCATGCATCATCAACCAACCAAAGGGTATACACTACAAACCTGCCCCCACCCCACCACCCCCCGCCGGTCATCAGCACACAGGCCCCTCTCCCTCTCTGGGTCTAGAGTCCCCAGCCGCTCCATGTCTTCATGTCATTGTCTCTGCCTCCATCTCTGGCATCACTGTTCCTCTGGGTAGGGTCCCGCAATCCGCTCTTCTCCCTTGATGGTCCCAGGGACCTCTGCTCCTAGACTGCAAAGTCAATCACTCTCCTCCTTTTGCTACAAAATGTCTACCTTTACACTTCCATTCCTCACAGTCAGTCCTGATACCAATTATTCACTGTTGTACCACATGAGTGCTATCCCCATCTCCTTTCATCAGCCCCACCCAGACAGATTGACTACAGTCTGTTTGAACCATGATACTTAGGGATTTATGGGAGGACTCTGTGACTTGCTAGGAGAACTCACAGGACACAGGTCTGGCTCACTGGGGACCATCATAGCGTGACTGGTGACCTTCTGAGGCTGCAAATCTTTACGGGAGCAGAACACCTCATTTTTCTTGCATGGAACCGCTGGTAGTTTCGAACTGCTGACCTTGAGGTTGGCAGCCTGACTCATAAGCACTATGAGTAGTTCTTCCTAAAGATAGCAGTCTCTGACCTGCTACGTTAACTCTGCTAAAAGCCTCCGTCACCAAGCTGACTCCAGCTCAGAGCGATGCTATACCGGATTTCAGACGCTCTAAATCTTTACAAGAGCAGATAGCCTCATTGTTTTCAAGAGGTTGGTAGATTTGAACCACTGACCTTTTGATTAGCAGCCTAATGCCTAACCCATACTATTTCCAGGGTTCTGTTCAGGAACCGACTCCATGGTACTTAACAATAACAACACAATGCAGGAATAAATTTGGAGGACCTATACATCTACCTGGAATCTTGGTGTGGTTCTGTAGGATAAGCACTGGACTAGTAACTGCTAGGTTGGCAGTTCAAACCCACCAGTAACTCCTCAGAAATCCTATAGAAAGCCTCAGAGTTAGAACTGACTCAACAGCACTTAATAACAACAGAAATACGCATACCTGATCTCAAAATTTACTCTAAGCTGTTTTAATCAAGACAGTGTGAAAAACAAAGTCTCAGAGAAGAAACCTGTCTACACAAGCCACGATCTCATCTACCCTGAAACCAGAAGAACTAGAGGTGCCCGGCTAACACTGCCAACCACTCTGATAAGGGCTTCCAAGAAAGATCTACAGATTACCTTTCAGAACAGTGGGTGTGAGAGTGAAAAGATAGCGGCCTGACTGCGCAAAAGGCAGAGCGCACATCCCCACCCAGGGCCTCCTTCTAGGTTGTCTTGCATGCACACAAGGCAATTTAGAAAAAGACGTGGCTACTCACATTGTTGGGCCAACCAAGCACCAGCTAGAGTAATTATCATGTATGGCCCAGATCACCAAAAAGTCAATACCATGAAGCTGAAGGAAACCATCGCACCAACAAAATCACCAAGACATCAGCCCAGCTCCCATCCTTGCAGACCCTGACTCTAAACCTCAAGTTTGAGCTGAAGATGTTCACACCCAAGTGCCCCTTTGAAGATCTCAAAAGAGAAACTGGCTGGAGACTCAAGAACTCGCCCAGCGAAGTGGAAGCTGTACACCTCCTGGAAAGAAATGCTGAGATGAACTGTACCCTAAAACTTGCCAAGAGACTAATTTGGGACTGGGTGTGCCCCCTGGTCCCACTAAGAATCAGAGTTGTTGTTGTGGTCAGGTGCCATCGAGTCGGAACCGACTCATAGCAATCCCATGCACAGCAGAACGAAACAATGTCTGATCCTGGGCCAACCTCACTACCACCACCACACTTGACGCCATCAATGATGTCACCTGGCTGATCCATCTCGTTGGGGGTCTTCCTCTTTTTCTCTGACCCTCCACCTTACCCAGCATGACATCCTTCTCCAGCGACTGTTCTCTCCGGACAATGTATCCAAAGTATGAGAGACAAAGCCTAGCCATCTTGGCCTCCAAGGAGCACTCTGGTTGCACTTCTTCCAAAACAGATCTATTGGTTCTTTTGGCAGTCCATGGCACTTTAAGTATTCTCCTCCAACACCACAACTTAAAGGCATCAATTCTTCTACGATCTTCCTTATTCACTGTCCAGCTTTCCCATCTATATGAGGCTATTGAAAACACAATGGCCTGGGTCAGGCGCACCTTAGTCCTCAAGCTGATGTCTCTGCTCTTCAATACTTTAAAAAGTTCCTGTGCAGCAGATTTGCCCAATGCAATACGTCATCTGATCTCTTGACTGCTGCTTCCACGAGTGTTGATAGTTGATCCAAGAAGAATGAAGTCCTTGACAACCTCAATCTCTTCTCCATTGATAAGAAAAAATTCAAGCCTCAACTTTCGTTATTGAAAGATTCTCTGGGCAAATTATTGAATGATGCAGAGGGCATCAAGAAGAGATGGAAGGAATACACAGAGTTATTGTACCAAAAGGAAATGGTTCATGTTCAGCCATTTCAAGAGGTACCATGTGAACAAGAGCCATTGATACTCAGGGAGGAAGTCCAAAATGCATTGAAAGAATTGGCAAAGAACAAGGCACCAGGAATTGATGGAATAAAAATTGAAATCTTTCAAGAAAGTGAGGCGGCACAGGAGGCACTCACTCATCTCTGCCAAGAAATTTGGAAGACAACTATCTGGCCGACTGATTGGAAGAGATCAATATTTGTGCCCATTCCAAAGAGAGGTGACCCAACAGAATGTGGAAATCATCGGACAATCTCTTTGATATCTCAAGCGAGTAAAGTTTTGCTCAAGGTAATACAGAAACGGCTACAATCATATATTGACAGAGAACTTCCAGAATTTCAAGCTGGATTCAGAAGAGGTCGTGGAACGAGAGATATCATTGCAGATGTCCGATGGATCTTTGCTGAAAGCAGAGAATATCAGAAGGATGTTTACCTATGCTTTATTGACTATGTGAAGGCTTTCGATTGTGTGGATCATGACAAGCTATGGACAACATTGAGAAGTATGAGTATTCCTGAACACTTAATTGTACTTCTGAGAAATCTGTACCTGGACCAAGAGGCAGTTGTTCGAACAGAGCATGGGAACACTGAATGTTTTAAAATTGGGAAAGGTGTGCGACAGGGTTGTGTTCTTTCACCATTCTTGTTCAACCTGTATGCTGAGCAAATAATACAAGAAGCTGGGTTCTATGAAGAAAAACGTGGCATCAGGATTGGAGGAAGACTTATTAACAACCTGCGATATGCAGATGATACAACCTTGCTTGCTGAAAGTGAAGAGGACTTAAAATATTTACTGATGAAGATCAAAGAGCACAGCCTTTGGTATGGATTACAACTCAATGTAAAGAAAACAAAAATCCTCACCTCTGGACCAATAAACAGCATTCTTATCAATGGAGAAGAGATTGAGGTTGTCAACTCAGAGCAATCTAATGCACAACAGAAGGAAACACTGCCTGGTCCTGCTCCATCCTCACAACTGTTGTTAAGCTTGAGTCATTGTGTCAAAAAGAAATGGTCAATGTTCAACCATTTCAAAAGGCAGCATGTGATCAAGAGCCAATGATCCTGAAGGAAGAAGTCCAAAGTACACTGAAGGCATTGACAAAGAACAAGTCTCCGGGAATAGATGGAATACAAATTGAAATCTTTTAATAAACTATGTCAAGAAGCTTGGAAGACAGCTATCTGGCCAACTGACCAGAAGAGATCCATATTTGTGCCCGTTCCAAAGAGAGGTGACCAAACAGAATGTGGGGATCATCTGACAATATCATTAAAATCACATGCAAGCAAAATTTTGCTAAAGATAATTCAGAAATAGCTACAATAGTACATTGATGGGAAACTGTCAGAGGTTCAAGCTGGAGTCAGACGAGGATATGGAACTAGAGATGTTATTGCTGACATCAGATGGATCATGGCTGAAAGCAGACAACATCAGAAAGATGTTTAGCTGTACTTTATTGACTATCTACGCAAAGGCTTTTGTGTGGATCATGACAAGCTAAGGGTAACATAGTGGGGAATGAGTTTTCCGGAATACTTAATTATGTTCATGAGGAACCTGTACATAAACGAAGAGGCAGTTGTTCGAACAGAACAAGAGAACATGGAATGGTTTAAAATTAGGAAAGGAGTGCCCCAGGATTGTGTTCTTTCACCATACTTATTCAATCTGTACGCTGAACAAATCATCTGAGAAGCTGGATTGTATGAAGAATGTAGCATCAGAGGAAGACTCATTAGCAACGAGCGATATGCAGATGGTACAACCTTGCTTGCTGAAAGCGGGGAGGACTTAGAACACTTACTCATGAAGATCAAAGACTACAGTCTTCTGGGTTGCACCTCAATGTGAAGAAAACAAAACTCCTCACCACTGGACCATGAAATAACATCCAGATAAATGGAGAAAAGATTGAAGTTGTCAAAAACTTCATTTTGCTCGGATGAACCATCAGTGTTCATCAGCAGCAGTCAAGAAATCAAACGGCATATTGCATTAGGCAAATTTGCTGCACAATACCTCTTTAAAGTGTTCAAGAGCAAAGGTATCAGTTTGAAGACAAAGGTGGGCCTGACCCAAGTGATACATTTTCTTTTTACACTTCAACCCTTAATTAATTTATTTATTTTTCACTTATATATATTTTTTTATTGTGAATTATATGATAGTTTACATGGGGGAACTTTAGTTTTACATTCATTCCATCTTATATCATCTCATTGCCATGGTTCCAATCCCCTCCATGCCTCATCAACCACCCAAAGGGTATATCCCAGAAACCCGCCCCCTACACTTCCCCCTC
>NW_006408519.1:52756649-52758371 GCF_000296735.1 Chrysochloris asiatica
TAAATCTGTACTGGAAAAAGTACAGCCAGAATCCTCCTTAGAAGCCAGGATGGCCAGACTTCTTCATTCATACTTCAGACATATTATCAGGCGGAAACAGACCCCGGCGGAGAAGGACATCATTTTTGGTCAAGTGGAGGGTCAATGAAAAAGAGAAAGACTCCCAATGAGATTGATTGGCTCAGTGACAGTGGCAATGGACCAAGAATAGCAACTATTGTGAGGTTGGCTCAGGACTGGGCAGTGTGTTGTCCTCTTGTACATAAAGTCCCTATGAATCTGTACCAACTCAATGGCACCTAACAACAACAACAACAACAACAATTCAAATCCTGGCTTTGGGTATAACAAAACACTGAGGGCTCAACAGATCTCCTTGAATTCCTTTTAGCTGAAGCACTTGTAGATAATCACATTGCTTTGGACTTACTGCTTGCTAAATTTGGAGAAGATTGTGCTATTGATAACAAAACTTGCTGTGCTTGTATTACGACACCAGGAGACGTTAAACTCGGAATCTGTGTCATCTGAAAAATGGCAGAGTGGACCTGTCCAAAGCCTGTCCTGAGCCTGGTCCACCAATCTCTTCCCCACTTGTGTCCCAAACAAAGGGGAACAGCTCTCCTTCCAGGAACAAAAGCAAAATCAGCAAATAGGTACAGTTGAAACAGTCACTACGTTTGGCGCTATCCTAACTAATGACCTGATCCCCCTAACTTGTGGTTGTTGTGAAGTGCCGTTGAATCGGTGCCAACCCATAGCGACCCTGTATAGGGTTTCTGAGGAGCAGCTGGTGGATTTGAACTGCCAACCTTGTGGTTTACAGTCCAGTGCTGCTCCTATGGTACCATGCCAGGAGTCTGATCATCTTAACTACTGGAACAGAAACACTACACCAATGCCTGCCCACAGGTTCTAGAATCTTGACTGTCTTCCCGTTAAAAGTCCCAGGCTGTCTGAATACTATCTTGCTTGGGGCAGTACGGTTTTTCTTTGCAGATGTTATCCATTGACAAGATCAATTGTTGGGTGGGTTCTAATCCCTTCTGATGGTGTCATCAAAAGGGAGTCCCACACAGGGAGAGGCCAGCACCCGAGGAACTGTTTAAAATCAAGGAGCACAAAGGCAGCCAGATGCTGGAAGGGTTGAGAAAGGGTCATCTCCCGACAACAGGCAGAGCGCACGGTCCTGGATTTGAACTTCTAGCCACCACAGCTGTGAGAAAATAAAATTTTATTCATTGAAGTCAGCTACTTTGAGGGGTAGTGAGTTTAGGTCCAGGGAGGAGGAACAACTCAGAAAAGAAAAGTAAACAGTTTGCACAACTCACTCAATTGTACCTGAAGAACCTGCTCAGTTGGTGTAGGTTTTGCTGTCGTCAACAGCAGAAAAGTCAACAGATAATCACAAACACACACACACACACTGCCATGCTACCCTCCAGGAGGGAGGCAGACCTGGAAGAACCCTACTCCTCTGTCCTTCTGGGCTTCGATACACAATAAATACACAATGAATGGTCTTTGCTCTGAGTCCTGTCTCTCAGTGGTGGCTTATTTAGCAACAAGTGACGAAGAACCTTTTTTTACAGTTACAACAATAGATGCACCCTGATTTGTTGTTGGTAAGTGCCATAGAGTCGATTCCGACTCATAGAGACCCTGTATAAGATTTACAAGGAGTGGCTGATGGGTTAGAACCACCGACCTTGCAGTTCAAAG
>NW_006408519.1:52765316-52767304 GCF_000296735.1 Chrysochloris asiatica
GTGTTCTTCCCTTTTGGTTTTCTAACTCTAAATCTTTGCATATTTTATTATAGTATTTGGTTTTATCTTCTCAAGCTGATCTTTGAAATTTTCTGTTCAGCTCTTGGACCTCTTCAATTTTTCCACTTGCTTTAGCTTCTCTATGCTGGAGAGCAAGTTTCAGAGTCTCCTCTGACATCCATTTTGACCTTTTCCTTCTTGTGAAAATGTCAATACTGCCCAAAGCAATCTACGACTGTCCCATATAGTCCAGGAGGGCTGAGCACTGTACCACTAAACACCAGTAGCACCCACAGGCCTGTGACAGCCAAAACAGTGGTGGAGGAGGAAGGGGCTGTGGCAGCAACAGAAGCTCATGGAGCTACTAAGTCTAAGCTACTGTCTGCCCATGGTTGTCATCCATCTCCCATCCATCTACTATCTGCCCTGGGATGTCATCCATCTCCCATCCATCTACTGTCTGCCCTGGGCTGTCATCCATCTCCCATCTATCTACTGTCTGCCCTGGGATGTCACCCATCTCCCATACATTTACTGTCTGCCCTGGGCTGTCATCCATCTCCATCCATCTACTGTCTGCCCTAGGCTGTCATCCATCTCCCATTCATCTACTGTCTGTCCTGGGATGTCATCCATCTCCCATCCATCTACTGTCTGCCCTGTACTGTCATCCATCTCCCCTCACGTCCATTCCTTCCACCTGGGATCCAGACCTGGCCACTTCCTGTGTCCCCAGTCATCACCAGTTCCTGACCTGTTCAGTCAGCAGCTGGCCCTTACTTCAGGGTTCTTACACCTTCTTAGCCCCTTTCCTTCCCCATCTAGTACCCTCCCCTCATTGCTCTTCTGGCCTCTCATCACTGCTGAAGCCTCCACTGGCTTCAGCCCCTCACTGCCCAGCCAGCTTGTGCTAGGGTATTCCCACTGGGGGAACACTTGGCTTTCTTCACTCATACTTCTGGGTCTCCCTACAGCAGCACTGGGCGCTGGTGCCACCGCCCCTCCTCCTGCATGACAGGACCAAGTTCCCCTGGACCAGCTTACTGGACTAAGGACACTTCTCACAGCAATGGTTCACAATTTTAATTTCTATCAATCCTCTTTTTATCAGAAAAATACTACAGATAAAAGGAAAGAAACAACTTTTCACAGTTGCTAAGAGAAAAGTTCCTATTGAATCAAGAGTGGATGAGAATATTTCTTGACAGAAAAGACTGGAAAATACATCAATGTAAAAGGATTCTATATTTGATTGCTTTGCTCTACTTGAGAGAAATCACACTGAACTCAGAGGACACCAAGGTCAATTGGCACGATGTGGTCCACACAGACAGCCTACTTTAATGAGTAGCGACTGCAGTCTTAAAAACAAGAGTGAACAGCCAGCTAAGGTGCAACTATCGCTCACTCCCTGACTGGAGGAAAGAAGACTGATGAAAATCAAAGACACGTGGAAACAATTAGCCCAAATCTAATGGATCATACCAACATCTGTCTTCACTACCCTGAGACCAGAAGAACTAGATAGTGCCTGGCTATCATGATCACTGCTCTGAAGAGTGGGAGAAAAACTCAAAACTATAAAAAGGACCAGTCTTCCTGGTCAGATAGAGACTGATGGAACCCTGAGACTAAGGCCCTTGGCCACCCTTCAGGTCTGGAAATGAGCTCACCCCCATAGCTCGATTTTCAGCCAAACAATAGACAGGTCAACAAGGGGAACAATAACACTAGGGAGTTATGTAAATCTTAGAATGATCAACTATTTGAACTCAAAAGGGCAGCATTCACTTAAGGATAAAAGTCAGAGGGGTTAGGAAAGAAGGAAGAATGGAAACAGGAAACACAAGGAGGAAGTGGCGTAAGTAATGTTACCTTGTGGGGATTGCAATCAGTGATGAAACAAAATGTCTCTGAATTGTTTAATGGAAACCTCATCTGCTCTGTAACCGTCACCCAGTTCATAATAAAATAATTATTAAAAAAAT
>NW_006408519.1:52768858-52792852 GCF_000296735.1 Chrysochloris asiatica
ATGCCTAGATCCCTGTATCACAGAGCTCTGTTGTTCCAAGGTTAAGCATGCATCACTATTTTCCTCTGTCCCACAAACCTGTTTCAGTGTTCCCCTACCTACCTTGTTCTTCCACTTCCTCCCCCTTCTTGTATTGCCCTCCCCAACACGGGAACTATGATGTGTCTGTCCTTACTCTGTGCTCTACCGTCGCCTCCCTCCACCTCCCGCTAAAGCCCCCACCCCAACCCCACTGTTGTGGTTACCTTATATTCCATTAACTTTCCCTCCATTTAAGACAGTCTATTTTATCCTGTTATCTACCTGACCTTCTCTCCACCTGGATCTCTGTTCCTCTGTGTTTGCCTTCTTTCACATTGTAACTGTTTTGATCATAAACTGACCTCCCAGATCCTCTGAATTCATTCTTACAGTTTTATTCTGTTCTCGACTCTTTCATTTGTTGATTGAGTTCCAGGTGGTGCTGCCATGTATGTCAATCTCTGGTTGTTGTCTGTTCTTGTTGGTTCTCAGTTCAAAGAACTTCCTTTAGGATGTTTTTCATTGCAGGGTTGGCTTTGGCAAAATCCCTTAGCTTGTTTATCTTGGAATCCTTTGATTACATCATTGTACTTGATTGACAGCTGTGCTGGGTAGAGGATTCTTGGTTGGCAGGTTTTTTCCCCAGGGTTTAATATATGTCTCCCCATTGCCTGCATGGTTTCTGTTGAGAGATCCGAGCTTAATCTGATTTGCTTGACTTTGTATGTTACACTTCTCTTTTCCCTAACTGCTCTCAGGATTCTGTCCTTATCTTTGATTTTGGAAAGCTTGATTATTATATGTCTTGGTGATTGTATTTTAGGGTCTATCCTTCTTGAGGTTCGTTGAGCTTCTTGGATGCTTCTTTTCACTTTTCAGGATGTTAGGGAAATTTTCTTCCAGCAAACTCTTTAACTATCTCTTCTGTGGATTTGTGTGATTCTTCATGTTCCGGAATGCTGATAATTCTTAAGTTATTCCTCTTCATGTTGTCCAACATGAATCTTGGCCTTCTTCAGATTTTTTTTATCCTTTTTTTCTGCTTCTTCTATCTTAGTAGTATGGTGAGATTTACCTACCAGCTTGCTAGTTCTGGCTTACATCTCTTCAATTCTATTCCTTTGCCCTTTCAGTGTATTGTTCATTTCTGATATTCTATTATTAATTGTCTGGACCTCTTTCTGAAGCTTTTGAATCGTTTCCAATGCTGTATCTATCTTATTTGATTGTTCCTATATTGTTTTCCTGACTTCTTCCTTATTTTTCTCAACTCCATTGTAAAGTGTTTTGATACATTTTACAACAATTTTTTCTGAATTCCAAAGCCTACCCCTTCCAGTATGGAGTGTAGGTCTACCTCCAGCTCATTTGTCTCAGTCACTTTATCTCATTTCTGGACATGTGCTGATATGGTCATCTGTTTCTGTTTTGGGGGCATATTCAGTAGTTAACTGTGGCCTTAATATTTAGATGGGTATGTGTTTTGTTATTTTTTATGCTGATTGCCTCCAGGTAGATGTGATCAGGAGATGGACTTCCCTTTTCACTCTTCTTCCTGAGAAATTTCAAGCTGTATCTCAGGATTTAATTTTTGGCCTGTTTCCTTTTTAGTCTGCCTGTCCCACTCCACAACCCCCATTCAGGCCTTTTTCCTAGTGATAAACAGTTCAGGGCCAGTTGGGTTTGTTTTGCACTGTCGTTTGGTTTTAAGTGGAAACCATCCCTTTAAATTTTGAGATCTGTGTGCATGCATAACAGAACCTCTTGGGAGTGAGGGTGAGGTGTCCACTCACTCAAGCACCCCCTCTAGTCATCAGAATGGAGGTGCGCAGACAGCGAGAGACCAATGAACAGATACCAAAAAAAAAAGAAAGTCCACACCTTTATCTCAGTGGTTCTGTCAGGCGTCTGTGACTGCTGTGATCCTTCCCCCACTTGGTCTCACCCAAGATGGTGGCCCAGGAAGCAGCTGAACACCTTGGATTAGAAAGCACTGGATTTCTTGCTTCTGCTACAAATTCCACTGGCTGAAGCCTTCCAACTTTCTAAATGTTCCCTTATCTGTGATTCAGAGTTCTGGGACCATCCCCTGAGACTGCTTGGTCCAGTATTCTGTGTTGTTGCTGACGGAGCTCCTCACTGCACAGCTACCTGATCCGCCATCTTGTTTGTTTTCTCCAGTATTTTAAGTTCTCTTCGCTTTCAGCAAGCAAGGTTGTATCATCTGCATATCACAGGTTGTTAATGAGTCTTCTACCAATCCTGATACCAAGTCTACCAGCATACATATTGAATAGGTATGGTGAAAGAATACAACCCTGGTGCACACCTTTCCTAATTTTAAACCATTCAGTGTCCCCTTGTCCTGTTCAAACAACTGCCTCTTGGTCTATGTACAGGTTCCTCATGAGCACAATTAATTGTTCCAGTATATTCATTCTCTGCAATGCTGTCCATAGCTTGTCATGATCCACAATCAAAAGCCTTTGTGTAGGCAATAAAACACAGATAAATATCTTTCTGGGATTCTCTTTCAGCTATGATTTGACATCAGCAGTGCTATTCATCGTTCCATGTCCTCATCTGAATCTGGCTTGAACCTCTCACAGTTCCCTCTCAATGTATTGTTGCAGCCATTTTAAAATTATCTTTAGCAAAATTTTATTTGCATGCAATATTAGTGATATTGCCGACGGTTTCCACAATCCATTGGGTCGCCTCTCTTTGGAATGGGCACAAAAATGCATCTCTTCCAGTCAGTTGGCCAGGAAGTTGTCTTCCAAATTTCTTAGCATAGATAAGCAAATGCCTCCAGTGCTGCCGCAGTTATTTGAAAGATTTGACTGCATTCCATCAATTCCCAGAGCCTTGTTCTTTGCCAATGCCTTCAGTGCAACTTGGACTTCTTCCTTCATTCTCATTGGCTTTTTAGTATATACTATCTCATGAAATAGTTGAACATCAGCCATTTCTTTTTTGTGCAGAGCCAATGGCAATGAGGTCAAAAGGCTAACAGGCCTGTCCTGAGGGGTCAAGAGGAATTCCAGTTGAGAGGAGGCATACCTGGCCCATAAGGACCTGCTTGCGTGAGGAGTTTTGAGGGTCATCCTGCACTGGAGAGGGGAGGGCTATACTCTTTTTTTCAAGGGAATCTTCCAGACTTGGCCTACATGCTTCCTCGGGTCCTGATCCTGAGTTATACCCCATTTCTTAATAAATCACTTCACTGTAGCATGTGTGAATTCTGTGTGGCCATTGCAATGGGCTGTATGCACCACAGAGAAGTGGAAAGTGCGATGGGAGGGACAGCTGGCGTCGGAATGGGTAAAAGGGTAGAAGTAGAGTTGTGTCTGACCTTTCCCTCATAGGAATCAGTCTTAGGCTGATCTTGATTGGCATTACTCCCCCTGGTTAGGTTCAGACGCTGTTACAACCATCTGACACTGAGACTCGTTTGCTGTACTTTAAACTCTTCCAGCCTTTCTGATGCACTGGGTATAAAATCCAAGTCCCCATGACAATTGGCAGAACCCCATCTGGGACCATGACTAAGCCCCCCACTCTGTCCCTGGCCCCTCAAGGTCCACTACACAGCAATGCGCCCTCAGCACTGAAACAAAATAGGCACCTACCTCAGGGTCTTTGCACTGGCTATTCTGCCCCTAACTACCTCATTCCTGTTCCCTCACTTTCTAAAGGTCATCTGGTCAGAAGTCACCCCATCCATGAGACCCAACTCTCCTATCTCCTGTGGGGACCATCCCCCAAGACCAGTCATCTCTACTGCAACACCAGCTCCAAAGCTACCAGAGAGGGAGTAACTAAAGGAACCATGCCAAACGTGGAAGCTGAGGCCAGTGGTAACAGGCAGAGAGGGGACCCTCACTCTGACTCCTCAGAGTTCAAGCCCTATAACCTCACTGCTGTCTCCCCACCCAGACCTGTGAACTCCCTCCAGGCAAGGATGAGGCTGAGAAACCCCAGTGCCCTCTGTCCCCACCAGCTCCCAGCTGGTCGTGTGCCTGGCAGCTTCCCGCCATATAAACAGTGGCCAGACAGTGCACAGAGGCTCCACAATGTCTGGCTTGTCCTCCAGGACCCACAAGGGTGCCTGGCCCCTGGAAGCCATCCAAGGTCTGTTGGCTGATGGGAAAATGTAGTTAGTGCTTCCTTTATACCCACAGCTCCGTTTTACAGGCGTTGTGTTAATCTTCACATAGCAGTTGTCATTAAGTGCCTGCAAGTGGGTTCTGACTCATAGTGACCCTATATAGGTTTCTGAGGACTGACTGGTAAATTTGAACCACCGACCTTGAGGTTCAAACCAACCTTGTGGTCCAGTGCCTATTCTCCAGCACCACACCAGGAGTACAAGTATGTGATTATCCCCAGCAGACAACTGAAGTAATGGGGCACAAGTGGTCATGGGGCTGCCCCAACCCACATTAAAACCTCGGGGATGCTGGGCTTGTAATGACCCACTGAGGCTGCTACTGAAGGAGTGGCTGGGGCAGGGACTCCAGCAGCAGTGGAGGGAAGGGGGCAGAGCAGGCTGAGGCTGGGTCTCTGGGGTCCGGAGGAGTAGCAAACCCACCATACTCAGCCTCGACTCACTCTCCCACTGTACAGCTACGCAGGCTGGGGCTCAGCCAAGAACCTCATTTGGACCAATGCTCTAGCCATGGTGGTTCTCCTCAGAAACTGGGTCTGCCTCAGACAACTCTGAACTAACACTGGGAGGAGGCGCAAATGTTTCAGGCCTGACAGTCCCCTGGTTTCAGTCCTTGGCCTGGGAAACCAATGACTCCAAGTGTCACATTCCTCACAGACTCTCTGCAGCTGAGACCTTGGGGGCATTTCCTCTGCTCCTCTGTCCAGACCCAGATGAGCAAGTCTCATCACTCAGGGAGTCTGCCTTTCCACACCCACCAGACCCATCTGGGGATGACTCATTCTCTGAGAATCTTGGGGAATATCAGTTCCAGACACACAGAAGCCAGTTAGCACCTCCTGCATGTCTACTGCTCTTGTTGTTGTTATTGTTATGTGCCATTGAGTGGGTTCCAACACAGAGCGACCCTCTATAGGGTTTCCATGGAGCTGCTGGAGAGTTTGTCCTACTGTGGTGGCTTGTGAGTTGCTGTGATTCTGGAAGCTGTGCCACAGGTATTTTAAATACCAGAAGGGTCACCCATGGTGGGCAGGTTTCAGATGAGCTTCAAGACGAAGACAGACTAGGAAGAAGGAGAGATGGATTACTTCCAAATGTTTAGTCACTGAAAAGCTTATGAATAGAAGAGAAACACTGTCAGATATAGTGCTGGAAAATGAGTCCCTCAGGTTGAAAGGCACTCAGAATACAACTGCGGAAGAGCTGCCTCCTCAAAGTAAAATTTACAGTGATGCCGTGAATGGAGTAAAGCCCTCAGGACCTTCAACTGCTGATGGGGCACAACTCAAAATGAAGAGAAACAGCTGTTAACATCCATTAATACTCAGAAAATGGAACATACAAAGTATGAATCTAGGCAAATTGGAAATTGTCAAAAATGAAATGGAATGCATAAACATCGATATCTTAGGTATTAATAAGCTGAAATGGACTGGTATCGGCCATTGTGAATCTGACAACCACATGGTTTACTATGCGGGAACGACAAATTGAAGAAGAATGGTGTTGCATTCATCGTCAAAAGAACATAGCCAGATGAGTCATGAGGTACAACACTTGTCTGTGATAGGATAATATCCATTCGCCTACAGGGAAGACCAGTTAATAATATCATTACTATTCAATTTACACACCAACCACTAAATCCAGTGAGGATGAAATTGAAGATTTCTACCAACGTCTTCAGTCGGAAATCGATCAAACATGCAATCAAGATGTATTGATCCTTACTGGTGATTGGAATGTAAAGGTTGGGTACAAAGAAGAAGGATCAGTAATTGGAAAATGTGGCCTTGATGACAGAAATGATGCTGGAGATTGCATGATAGAATTTTGCAAGACCAATGACTTTTTCATTGCAAATACATTTTTAAACAGCATAAAAGATGATTACACACATAAAGCTCACCAGATGGAATACACAGACATCAAATTGACTACATCTGTGGAAAGAGATGGTGGGAAAGCTCTATATCATCAGCCAAAAGAAGGCCAGGGGCAGATTGTGGAACAGACCATCAATTGTTCATCTGAAAATTCAAACTGAAGCTGAAGAAACTGAAAACAAGTCCATGAGAGACAAAGTATGACCTTGAATATATCTCACCTGAATTTAGAGATTATCTGAAGAACAGATTTGATGCATTAGACACCGAAGACCAGGAGAGTTGTGGGATGACATCAAGAACATCATACAGGAAGAAAGTAAAAGATTATTAAGAAAAAAGAAGGAAAAGATCAAAATGGATGTCAGAAAAGACACTGAAACTTGCTCTCCAATATAGAAATGCCAAAGCAAATGGAAGAAGTGATGAAGTCTTTCAAAGGTCAGCTCAAGAAGACAAAGTTAAATATTATAACAAAATGTGCAAAGCCCTGACGTTACAAAACCAAAAGGGAAGAACATGCTCAGCATTTCTCAAGCTGAGGGAACTGATGGAAATATTCAAGCCTCGACTTGAGATATTGAAGGATTCTCTGGACAAATTGAATGATACAGAAAGCATCAAAAGAAGATGAAAGGAATACACACAGTCACTGTACCAAAAAGAAATGGTTGATGTTCAACCATTTCAAGAGGTAGCATATATGATCAAGAGCCAATGATACTGAGGGAGGAAGTCCAAGGTGCATTGAAGGAACTGGCAAAGAACAAGGCAGCAGGAATTGATGGAATAAAAATTGAAATCTTTCAAGAAAGTGAGGCGACACAGGAGGCACTCACTCATCTATGCCAAGAAATTTGGAGGACAACTATCTGGCCCACTGATTGGAAGAGATCTGTATTTGTGCCCATTCCTAAGAGAAGTGACCTAACGGAATGCAGATATCATTGAACAGTATCTTTGATATTTCATGCGAGTAAAGTTTTTCTAAAGGTAATGCAGAAACGGCTACAATCATACATTGTCAGAGAACTCCCAGAGGTTCAAGCTGGATTCAGAAGAGGATGTGGAAGGAGGGATAACATTGCTGATGTCCAATGGATCTTGTCTAAAATCAGAGAATATCAGAAAGATGTTTACCTGCGCTTTATTGACTATGCAAAGACTTTCAATTGTATGGATCATGACAAGCTATGGACAACATCGCAAAGTATGAGCATTCCGGAACAGTTAATTGCACTCATGAGGAACCTGTACACAGTTGTTCGAATATAACAAGGGAACACCGACTGGTTTAAAATTAGGAAAGGTGTATGATAGGTTGTATTCTTCCACTATACTTCTTCAAACTGTATGCTGAGCAAGTAATTTGAGAAGCTGGGTTCTATGAAGAGAAAGGTGGCGTCAGGATTAGAGGAAGACTCATTAACAACCTATGATGTGCAGATGATACAACCTTGCTTGCTGAAAGTGAAATATTTATGAAGAGCAAAGATCATAGCCTTCAGTATGGGTTGTATCTCAATTTAAAGAAAACAAAAATTCTCACCACTGGACCAATTATAAATGGAGAAAAGATTGAAATTGCCAGAAACTTCATTTGCTCAGATCAGCCATCAACACTCACGGAAGCAGTAGACAAGAAATCAAACTATGTATTGCATTAAGCAAATCTGCTACTAAAGACCTATTTATAAAGTATTGAAGAGCAAAGATGTCAGCTTGAGGACTAAGGTGTGTCTGACCCAGGCCATAGTATTTTCAAAAACCTCATATGCATGCAAAAGTTGGACAGTGAATAAGGAAGACCGTAGAAGAATTAATGCATTTGAGTTATGGTGTCGGAGGAGAATATTGGAAGTACCATGGACTGCTAAAAGAACAAACAGATCTGTGTTTGCAGATGTGCAGCCAGAATGACCAAACTTCGTCAGGAGGGACCAGTCACTGGAGAAGGCTATTATGTTTGGTAAAGTGGAGGGTCAGGTCGGAAAAAAAGAGGAAGACCCCCCCCAGTGAGATGAATTGGTACAATGGGCTCAAACGTAGCAACGATTGTGAGGTTAGCTTAGGACCAGGCAGAGTTTCCTTCTGCTGTGCATAGGATCGCTATGAGTCAGTACCAACTTGTTAGCACCTAACAACAACAACAGTTGGTGAGTTTGAACCACCAAGTTTGTGGTTCAAACCTACCTCACAGTCCAGAGCTTATCCTACAGT
This sequence comes from Chrysochloris asiatica, assembly GCF_000296735.1. Lineage (NCBI taxonomy): Eukaryota > Metazoa > Chordata > Mammalia > Afrosoricida > Chrysochloridae > Chrysochloris > Chrysochloris asiatica. The sequence continues at coordinate 52,777,157 of NW_006408519.1, forward strand.
GCCACACCAGGACTGCTGGTCTACCCCACACCTTTTATACCTTCAGGAGCAATTCTCTTAGAAACAGAAAACAAAGATTGAATAAAACTGTACTTGTGCATTTATTGAGCACCTACTGTGTGCAGGATACAAAGTGGAATGTGTGGGGGCCGTCCTGACACACACACACACCACTGGCAGCTGTGCAGAACGAGGTCATCACCGAGGAGTGACAGTGACCGTGAGTGGGGAGCATGCGCAGGGGCAGGGACAGCTGTGTTGTGCCTTCCCGTCAGATGTCCATGGGGCTGCTACAGCCAACCCTGGCATACAACAGGCACTCGGGACAGGTCACTATGGCCCTTTTGATGTGCGGAGTGGAGGCAGAGAAGGAGGAGGCTCCATGCAAGTTCAGGAGGCCCTGAGTGAGGACCCGGTGGGTCCCCGTGGAGTTCCTGGCCAGCAGCAGGCAGCAGGAATGGTCATGGCCAGTCAGGATTGCTGGGTGCATGGTCTGTGTGCAAGTGGGCTCCCCTGCAGGAGGTGAGGGCAGCTCACCCAGGCCCAGCCACACAGATAATCCCAGTGGAGGGAGGTAAAAGGGGACTGGACCTCTGTCTGTCATGGGTTTAGTTGGGTTCCCCAAAAAGGCATGTTGAAGTCCTAAGTCCTGTACCTCTTGACTGTGACTATGTACAGGAAATCGGATGTGCTTTGCACGCGTAGTCAGTTAACTTGGTCCCCTGCAGTAGGGTGGGTCCTAGCCCGACTTCCATCTGAGAGGCATTTTTATGAACGCGGACTGAAGCTCACTGCTGTTTAGTGGGCATAGAGAACCGAGGAGAACTGCTCCCTAGGGCCTCAGAGACTAAGTCTTCACAGGAGCAGACAGCCTCATCTTCCTCCTGAGGAGCAGTTGTTGGGTTAGAACCTCCAACCTTGTGGCTAGCAGTCCAGGGCTTAACCCACCACCATGCCACCAAAGTTTCTATAAGAGAGGACAGACTTGCAAAGTGACAAACATGGAGGAAGACAGCATGCCAAGAAATGCTCGGGGCTGCCAAAAGCTGAGACAAGGAAGGATTGTAGCCCTGAGCACTTCCCGGACTCCTTTCAATTCCCAGACCCAGCACTGTGAAGGAGAATGGCCTCTCAAAAGCTGACCACTTAGGGCCACTTTGTCACAGCAGCCCCAAAAGAGGAGACACCGCCCTTCAGCAATGCCCTGCCTGGAAAGATGGCTTCAGAGGAATGCTTTTTAGACCTGCCAAGACTCCTGGGAGCCAAGCTCCCTCCCAGCCTCAGCAAACTAGAACAAAGAGCTGGATCTAAGGAGATGAATCATCAGGGGGACAAACTGTGCAGAAGCTGCTGACCCGAGAAGAGGACAAGGGGCTGACTCAGCAGCTGCTGGCGGGAGGACACTCAGGAGGCATACTGGGCCCATCATCCCAGCAGGATAACCCCCTCCAGTCAGGCAGCTGCAGATACTGAGAGACCCAGTCAGTATCTGCCACCCCCAGACTCTCACTCCCAAACGCAAAGTCGTAACTGGTGTGGATCCATTTCTCACCTTGTTCTCCAAACTCTAGCTATTCTTTATCCACACGCAAAGCTCAAACCCAGTAGATCTGGGGGCCAAAGGTCACCTGTGTGTACACAGCAGCCGAAATAAATGGTTAGAAAAGCGGAGAAATAGGAGCAGCGAGACCAATGAGGCTCTGTGCAGAGCGGAGTGCCAAGAAAGGAGCCAGAGGCTGATGGGAACGCTTTGAGGAGCAGGGGGGGTGGGGGTAGGGGTGAGTCTTCTGAGAACACCTCCCAGGAGATGGGTTACACTTGGCCTGGTGCCAGGCTGTGAGGAGAGAAACGGAACAAGAAGAGTGGAATTACCATCATCCTGAGGCCAGTTTCTCAGGAAAGCTGTGAAGTGTAAGGTGTGAAGTAGCAAAGTGCCTCCTCTGTGGTCATCTAAAGAGGTCCGGGAGGGGAGCAGTGTGGGGGTGGGCAGAGCTTACACTGGCTCACAGGCCTGGACTGGACTGTCTTTGTGATGGGTTGAATGAGGGGTGAAGGAAAGGGTGCCACCCACCACTTCCACTCTACCTTCCCTCCCACACCTGGGGCCTTAGATACAGCTAAGTCCCCTGTCTCCCGAGTCCCCACATCTGGGTAATCCAGGCTTCCTGACTCTGGGCTCTGGCGATGTGTGTCCCCACTGAAAGGGGCCCCGGTCTGGTCTGGTCTGGTCTGATCTGGGGGGTTACAGTGACTCAATGGGGTCACAGTCTGGTGGGGGGCTGGCCCCCCCATTGTGAGGTCCAGTGGAATGCTCAATTCAGGCTGACCCAGTCCAGGCTGGTTCCTCCCCGTCTGGTCCCACCAGGATGCTGCCTTGATCTGTCCCAACGAGGCCTGTGGGCTGCAGCCCCAGAGTCCCGGGAGGTCATGAAGACATACCTTATTCAGCCCCCAGGTCAGACCCCCCTGAGTTCTCTGTGCAGGCAGCGCTGAGAGAGACAGGAAAACAATGAAGACCTGGCTTCTAGAAAGGGGCCGTGAGCTCTGGGATCCAGGAAAAGGATGCAGTCTTGAGGTATGAACATTGAAAGATTCAAGGAGCTGGGGACAGAGATCCAGGACATAGGCCCACCAGGGGATCTGGTAGTGGGGCCTGCGTCGTCACACACGGGCACCCAAGCTGTAAGGAGCAAGGTACTCAGACATGGGTGCCTGGGGCCAGTAGTGGAGACCAGGCAAGACGCTGAGGGCCTAGGGCCAGAAGACACCATAGGCAGGTGTCCTTGTCAGACCATCCCAGGAGGACGCGGACACACCCAGCAGGACTAAGATGGAGGGAGGGGGCTGCCTGACCAGGAAGCTGGAGGTGAGTTTTCATTCTCTACCCAGGCATGTGGCTGGTCACTGGGGGTTCATGGGTTGAGGGCACAGTCTCTGCTGGCTCAGGAGACCTGCAGCAAGTGCTCCCCCAGGGAGGTCCGCCCGCTAAGGCCTAACGAGTAGTGGGCCCCATCCAGGAGACAAGAGGGGGCTTCGAGGAGGAGTGTCCCAGGAGTGAGACTGGCTAGACAGAGGAGGAGCAGATGGCCCAGGCGGAGGCCAGGTGGTGCACAGGCCTGGAGGCATGGACAGCTGGGCCAGGCAGCCTCTGACCTCACAATACTGGCCCACTGGGCTGGCCTTGCAAACCCTGCGCCCGCTCCAGCCCGGGCCTTGCCCGGAGCCCTGGGTAGCCTCCAGCTACAGTGCCTTCTCACAGGCCGCAACCCCCTGCCTCCCCCAGGCATGTCTTTGCTCACCAATTATGAGGGGCTTCGGCATCAGATCGAGAGGCTAGTACGGGAAAATGAGGAGCTGAAGAAGTTGGTACGTCTCATCCGCGAGAACCACGAGCTCAAGTCGGCCATCAAGACCCAGGCTGGCGGCCTGGGCATCAGCGGGCTCAGCAGTGGGCTTGGAGAGGGGGCCACTGGCCCAGCGCCACACCAGGGCAACTGTAAGATGCTGCGTTTGAGGAGAAGGGGAGGGAGGGGTGAGGCTGGGCCAAGAAGGGGGCTGAGGCAGGCTGGGGCTCGGGTTCCCGAGAGAGGAGCAAGCTGACAGCTGACAGGCGGTGCTCCCCGGGAGAGGGAGGGTGAGGACACATGGCCATCAAAACAACAGGGCAAAGCTAGACCCCAAGTCCACTTGCCTGCTGTTGCCCACATCCCAGCCCTCAGCTAAATTTCCAGGTAACCCTCCCTTGGGGCAGTTTGCGGCTCTGAAATCCCAAAGTGGCGCCCTGTTGGGCTGGGTATGTGGTAGCCCCTCAGTCCCTCTCCACCTCCCCCATTACTGACCAGTTGGAGGAAACCTGTGACCCACAATCATACAAGTCGGGTTTGTTGGTGTTTGTGTGCTGTGGAGTCGGTTCCAACTCATAGCAAGGAAACCCCTTGTATAGGGTTTCCAAGAGGCGGCTGGTGAGTTTGAACTGCTGACCTAAGCAGTACAGTGCTTCTCCTACAGCGCCGACCAGGACTATAAATCTAGAAGCTACGAAAAAGAGACGGGACTGAAGTTGAGGTCTGGGGACCAGCTGTGTGATGGAGAAGGTGTACGCAGCAGGGGGGTAGGTGGGCACGCAGTGAAGAACGGGTGTCTGAAGGAAAACAGGAGTAGTGGGCCCCGGGGTGGGCAGCAGCAGAGGGGTTGAGGCCAGAGTGCGTGAGGAGAGGAAGGACACAGAAGCTGTGGGCAGGAAGTGGTTTGCTCAGGTGTGTTCATGAGTGTCGGAGCTGAGAGGGCTGCCGAGGAAGCTCACTAAGGCGAACAGGGAGTGGATACGTGGTGGTGGTGGTTTGCATGCACACCTTATAGCCGCCCTCCGGTCTTCTCCAAACAAACTTGTCCACACGCCCTCGGGACCACTCCCCATCTGTGACACGCCTCTGCCACATGTCTCCCCCTGCTCCTCTGTCCACAGTCTGGCTGGGGACCTCCTTTTGGCTCCTTCACAGCTGGCAGCCCATTCAGGAAGGTTCAGGTGTCATATCCTCTTCCAGGTCTGCATGGCATTGGACCAACCAACATCCTCACCCCAGGTCCTGGCCATGGCTTCAGCTCCTGCTCCAAGTTTAGCCCTGCCCTCTGTGCTAAGCCCACCCAGGGCTGGAGGCTTCAGTACCAAGTACCCAGCTCGGTTCTGGGCAGGCTTGTGGCCCAGTGAGTGCCTGAAACTTAGCTTTCAGGCTGGCCACCTTTCCCCTAAGACCCTGAAGCCCCCGGGTCTGTCCTCCCCAACTCTCTTCTCCTGTTCAGGCTCAAAGACATCTTCCGTCACTCGTTCCTGGCAGCTGTTCCGTCCCTCCCCACACACACCTATGGCAAGGACAAGCACACAGACCCTTTTCCGTTTCAAGGTCACACCATCAACAGCTCAGAAACACAGAGACCAGGCATGAGGGAGGTACACTGTTCAGGAATCTCAGTCAGAAATGGCACTCCAGCTTCTGAGACCCAGGCTAACTCTTAAGGGAATCCTTGAGCCACCTCAGACCTTGCAAAGCCCCAGGGGCCCGGGAAGAGTTCAGGCCAGATTCTGGAGGAATCCTAGCAAATGGAGGTGATGCCGACATGCACTGCGACAGCGGACACACTCAGGCACTGCCTGGACCTGGGAGACACTGACGAGTAGATCAGAGTGGTTCCAGTATGTGGGTGTGCACACGTGGTGTGAGTGTGGGTGTGGTGCCTGCGGAGTGTGTGTGTGTGTGCATATGGTGAGTGTGAGTGTGGTACCTGGGGAGTGTGTGTGTACTCGTGAGTGTGATGTCTGAGGAGTGTGTGTGTGTGTACACATGTGTGTTGAGTGCTGGCATGCCCTCATGAGGAATGTGAGTATCAGGTGTGGGGAGTGTTGTGGTCTGTGTAAGTGTGCACAGTGTGTGTTATGTGTATTTGCGGTATGTATAACTGGATGATGAGGTATGTGGGCGTGTCATGTGTAATAGTGTGAGTGCTCCTGGGTGTGCTTTGAGTGTGATTGTGGGACCGTGTGTCAATGTGTGGAGTGCATTTAGATGTACGTGTAAGTGCAGGGAGTGCTTTTGAATGTGAGTAAATAGTCACATGGGTGTGAAGTGTCTGTGTGGCTATGTAAATATGTGCAGTGTGCATGATGTGGTGCATACAAGTATGGTGCATGAGTGTAAGTGGGTATATGTGTTTGTGTGAGTGTGCAGTGTCTGTGAGAGTGTATACCTGTGCACATGACGTGTAGTGTTTGTTTTGTGGTATGTGATGTGTGTTGTATGTGTGGCAGAGCATGTGCTTTGTGATAGTGAGTTTGAGTGTGCATGAATGTGTGCTGTGTGTATAGTGTATAAGTCTGAGGTGTGTATGTGTCTGGGAATGTTTGGGTGTGAGAAGAAGTGGTGTGTATGTTTGTGTGTGTGATATGCATATGTTCGGGAGTGTGCTGTTGATGAACATGTGCAGGTATGTGTCAGTGTGTGGCTGTGTGTCGTATGAGTTGGGTGGTGTGTGTGTAATTGCATGAGAGTATGTGTCTGGCAGCAGGGGTCCAAAGGATTGTTAACAACAAGCTAAGGAGCTTGGACTTGATCAAAAGGTGATGAATTGACACTGATGTTTCAAGCCAATAATAGTCATGTCTGTGTTTCAAAAGATTGTTCCAGCTGCGGTAGAAGGGATTCAAGGAACCCCAGGGTGAGGCCAGGAGATTAGCTAGATCAGTTAGTCCCGCCGTGGGAGACGATGGCATGAGCTAGAAGGTGGAGAGACACAAGTCAAGGGATTTAGTGAGAAAAGCTGACATCCTAACTGCTGACAAGTGACAGGTGAAGAAGGCAGTGCCCAGACGATCTCATCTACTGGCTGCCCGGGGTGATGACATTTCTGAGACTGGAACATGCAAGCCCATCCCCAGCAAAAGTGGCCATTTCCTCATCCTGGGCATTCAGTCTGCCCATTCCTGTGATTGGCCTGCCTTTTAGTTTCGGTGTGCTCTGAAAACAAAACTTGACTTCCCGTACCCCTTGTTCTGGGCCCACTCTTCTCCCTTGCTCTTGTGCACAGTCCTGCCTCCTAAATTTCCTGGTCCAGAGCTTGAGCCCATTCCATTCAGCTTGGGAGATGTGATCGCAGCAGGGCCATGTGGGCTGTGGGTGCCAACAGCATGGCATCAGTCCCCTCTCAGTTAAGAAAGAGGAAGGAACAGGATGAGGGTAAGAGGTGGGTTGGCTCTTATCCCAGGAATGCCAGGAAGTCCAGGAATTCTAAGACCTGACCTTCCAGGTTGTTACAAAGGTTTCTTTGTCAGGGTAAGAATATAGGCTGTAACAGTTTGTTAGCGTGACTGAACCTATTTTGACACACGTTATGTGGACCTCCATTTTGGCTCTTTCCCAGGATCCTACAAATGTTAGGTGTGATCCTGGACTGAGGGGATGGAGGTTTGGTGGAGGAAAATGAGTGGCGTGTGAAGTAAGACACCATTGTCACTGAGTTGTTCTGACGAGTGGCCCTACAGGGCACAGGAGAACTGTCCCCTAGGAGGACTGTCCCCTAGGAGAACTGTCCCCCAGGAGGACTGTCCCCTAAGAGAACTGTCCCCTAGGAGGACTGTCCCCTAGGAGGACTGTCCCCTAGGAGGACTGTCCCCTAGGAGAACTGTCCCCTAGGAGGACTGTCCCCTAGGAGGACTGTCCCCTAGGAGGACTGCCCCCTAGGAGGACTGTCCCCTAGGAGGACTGTCCCCTAGGAGGACTGTCCCCTAGGAGAACTGTCCCCTAGAAGAACTGCCCCCAAGAGGACTGTCCCCTAGGAGAACTGCCCCCTAAGAGGACTGTCCCTAGGAGAACTGCCCCCTAAGAGGGCTGTCCCCTAGGAGGACTGTCCCCTAGGAGGAATGCCCCCTAAGAGAACTGTCCCCTAGGAGAACTGCCCCCTAGGAGGACTGTCCCCTAGGAGAACTGTCCCCTAGGAGGACTGTCCCCTAGGAGAACTGTCCCCTAGGAGGACTGTCCCCTAGGAGAGCTGCCCCCTAAAAGGACTGTCACCTAGGAGGACTGCCCCCTAAGAGAACTGTCCCCTAGGAGGACTGTCCCCTAGGAGGAATGCCCCCTAAGATAACTGTCCCCTAGGAGAACTGCCCCCTAGGAGGACTGTCCCCTAGGAGAACTGCCCCCTAGGAGGACTGTCCCCTAGGAGGACTGTCCCCTAAGAGAACTGTCCCCTAGGAGGACTGCCCCTAGAGTTTCCAACAAGTTGCCTTTAAAACATCCACACGAGGAAAATGACATCAAAAGCAAAGAAGGAAGCCCCTGCCCCTCCCAAAACGGAAGCCAAAGCAAAGGCATTAACAGGCAAGAAGGCAGCACACTGAAAGGCATCCACAGCCACAGGAAAACAAAACAAAAGATCTGCGTGTCATTCATCTCTGGCTGCCCAAGGCATCTAAAAGTAGCCCAGCTAATCTTGGAAAAGCGCCCCCAGGAGACACAAGCTTGACCACTGTTCCCACATGAAAGTCCCTTCAACCACTGAGTCAGTCATGAAGACAACAGGACGCTCATGACCATTGTGGGTGTCAGGACCAGCATGCACCGGATCCAAAAGGCTGTACAGGAGCTCTGTGACACTAATGTGGCCAAGGCTGACACTGTGACAGGCCTGATGGAGAAAAGAAGGCTGCCTCTTGACTATGATGCTTTGGCTGTTACCAATAAATTAGAATCATTTAAACTGAATCCAGGAGTCCTGGTGTGGCACTGGAGGATAAGCACTGGATCTCAACAACAGTTTGAACTGCAAGGTCGGTGGTTCAAATCCACCTAGGAAACCCTACGCAGGGTTACTATGAGTCAGAAGTGACTCGATGGCACTAAACAACAACAACAATAAACTGAGTCCAGGGACCTCTGATTGTGTAATGGGTTACGCGTTGGGCAGCTAATCTCAAGGTCAGTCATTCAAATTCCCCAGTTACTTCATGGAAGAAAGATGAAGCTTTCTACTCCTGTAGATTTACAGCCTCAGAAACCTTAGAAAGCTGAGGGACCTGATCAAGCTGAGAAAACTGAAGAAAAAGTTCAAGCCTAGACTTGAAATATTGAAGGGTTCTATGGGCAAAATATTGAACGATGCAGAAAGCTTCAAAAGAAGATGGAAGGAACACACAGAGTCATTGCACCAAAAAGAAATGGTCAATGTTCAGCCATTTCAAGAGGTAGCATATGATCAAGAGCCAATGATATTGAAGGAAGAAGTCCAAGGTGCACTGAAGGCATCAGGAATTGGTAGGATACAAATTGAAATCTTTTAACAAACTGATACAGCACTGGAGGCACACACTCATCTATGCCACGAAATTTGGAAGACAGCTATCCAGCCAGCTCACTGGAAGACATCCATATTTGTACCCATCCAAAGAGAGGTGACCCAACAGAATGTGGAAATTATCAGACAATATCATTAATATTCACATGCAAGTAAAATTTTACTAAAGCTAATACAAAAACAGCTGCAACCATATGTTGACAGAGAACTTCCAGAGATTCAGCCAGATTCAGAAGAAGATGTGGAACGAGGGCTATCATTGCTGACGTCAGATGGATCTTGGCTGAAAGCAGAGAATACCAGAAATGTTTATCTGTGCTTATTGACTAAGCAAAAGGGAAAAAGATAAGGCTTGCTGCTCCCATAAAGATTTACAGACTCGGAAATCACTATGGGTCGGAATCGACTCCACGGCACTTAACAACAACATTGACTAAGCAAAGACTTTCAATTGTGTGGATCGTGACAAGCTATGGCCACCACTGCAGAGAATGGGTATTCCGGAGCACTGGTTTGTGCTCATGAGGAACCTGTACATAGACAGTTGTTCGAACAGAACAAGGGAACACGGAAAGGTGTGCGACAGGGTTGTGTCTTTCACCATACTTACTTAATCTGTATGCTGAGCAAATAATCAGAGAAGCTAGATTATACGAAAAAAAAACATGGCATCAGGATTGGAGGAACACTCATTATCAACCTGCAATACGCAGATGATATAACATTGCTTGCTGAAAGCGAAGAGGATTTAAAATGCTTACTGATGAAGATCAAAGACCACAGCTTTCAGTATGGGCCAATGTGAAGAATACAAAAATTCTTACCACTAGACCAATAAACAACATCCATATAAATGGAGTAAAGATTGAAGTTGCCAAAGACTTCATTTTGCTTGGATCAACCATCAACACTCATGGAAGCAGCAATCAAGAAATCAAACTATCTATGTATTGCATTAGGCAACTCTGCTGCACAAGACCTCTTTAAAGCGTTCAAAAGAAAGATGTCAGTTTGAGAACTAAGGTGTGCCTAACCCAAGTCATGATTTTCAACAACTTCATATGCATGTGAAAGTTGGACAGTGAATAAGGAAAACCATAGACGAATTGATGCCTTTGAGTTATGGTGTTGGAGAATATGAAAAGTACCATGGAGTGTCAAAAGAACAAACCAATCTGTGTCGGAACAAGTATAGCCAGAATGCTTCTTGGAAGTCAGGAGAGCCACACTTTGTCTCTCATACTTCGGACATATTATAAGGGGGGACCAGTCCCTGGAGAAGGATATCATGTTTGGTAAAGTGGAGGGTCCGAGAAAGAGAGGAAGACCCCCAACGAGATGGATCAGCGCAGTAGCAACAGCAATGGATTCCAACATAGCTACAATGGGGAGACTGGCACAGAATTGGGCAGTTTTTCATTCTGTTGTACACAGGGTTGCTATGAGTCAGTACCGACTCAAGGCTACAACCACCAACACCACCAAACTGAGTCCAGTGGGTAAATTGTAAATAAAAAATTTTACAGTTAAAAAAGAGAGAGACATCCACAAGACATTTGCATGGAGTGTCCAGGAAACAGTGGCCATGTGAGCCTGAAACTCAGAGAAGAGGTCAGGACTATCATGGTTGAAATGTTGTCTGTGGGATGGTGCTACTGTGCTTCCAAAGAATTGGGAAGGTCGTGGAATGAGAGACGTCATTGCTGATGTGTGATGGAGCTTGGCTGAAAACAGAGACTATCAGAAAGATGTTTACCTGTGCTTTATTGCTCATGATAAGCTATGGAAAACATTGCGAAGTATGAGTATTCCGGAACACTTAATTGTGCTCACAAGGAATCTGTACATGAACCAAGAAGCAGTTGTTCGAACAGAACATGGAAACACTGAATGGTTTAAAATTAAGAAAGGTGTGCGACAGGGTTGTATTCTTTCACCATACTTACTCAACCTGTATGCTGAGCAAATAATCCGAGAAGCTGGGTTATATGAAGAACGTGGCATCAGGATTGGAGGAAGACTCATTAACAACCTGCGACATGCAGATGATACAACCTTGCTTGCTGAAAATGAAGAGGACTTAAAATACTTACTGATGAAGATCAAAGAGCACAGCCTTCAGTATGGATTGTATCCCAATGTAAAAAAAAAAAAAAAAAAAATCCTCACCACTGGACCAATAAACAACATTCTTATTAACGGAGAACAGATTGAAGTTGTCAAGGACTTCATTCTTCTTGGATCAACTATCAACACTCATGGGAACAGCAGTCAAGAGATCAGATGACGTATTGCATTAGGGAAATCTGCTGCACAAGACCTTTTGAAAGTGTTGAATAGTACAGATGTCAGCTTGAGGACTAAGGTGTTCCTGACCCAAGCCATGGTATTTTCAATAACCTCATATGCATGTGAAAGCTGGACAGTGAATAAGGAAGACCATAGAAGAATTGATGCATTTGAATTATGGTGTTGGAGGAGAATATTGAAAGTGCCATGGGCTGTCAAAAGAAAAAACAGATCTGTGTTGGAAGAAGTGCAGCCAGAGTGCTCCTTGGAGGCCAGGATGGCCATGCTTCGTCTCTCATACTTTGGACATATTGTCAGGAGGGACCAGTTGCTGGAGAAGGATATCATGTTTGGTAGGGTGGAGGGTCAGAAAAAGAGAGGAAGACCCCCAGCGAGACGAATTGGCATAGTGGCAGCATCAATGGGCTCAAGTGTGGCAATGATGGTGAGGTTGGATCAGGATAGGGCAGTGTTTTATTCTGCTGTGTATAAGGTCGCTATGAGTCAGCACCAACTCGATGGCACCTAACAACAAAAACAACAACACACTTACCCCATGCAAAAGAGGTTAGAAAGACAAGAGACTTAGGAAGATAAAAGACGTTATGGTTAAGTATTATGTGTGACCCTGTGTATAAGGTTTCCTAGGAGCAACTTATGTGTTCAAACACCCAACCTTGCTGTTAAAACCAACATTTCGGTCCAGTGCTTATCCTACAGTGCCACAGAACTTATTAAGCATAGACAAAGAAGAGAAGCCCCAAATACAATTTGGCTTTTCCTTTATATAGCCTCTGACAGGGCTGTGAGCTGTGTATTTAGTTTGGGGAATTTGTTTAAATATGCATACTTGGAATCTTGCTCCCCAGTCCCATGACTGATGGACATCTTTCCCTTATCATCCTCATCTTACAACAGTTAGTAGCCCTGTGCAGATCTCCTGATTGCTGAGGTTGGTCTAATGTTTCTGCTGAGACCACTGTATGGGTATGATATGAAGCCCTCTTATCGCCCTGTTCTAACTGCCTGACAGGACTAGAGAAGAGATTCAAGAGTTGGTGATAAAAATGAAGTTACAGAAAGGGGTGAGACTGGGAAGAGAATACAGGAAGAATAAAAGAAGGTTGCAGGGCAAGTCCCAAGTGAGACATTGGCAGAAGAGGCACGGGCTAGTTCAGAGTGTAAGGGAAAGGAAGTCAAGAGACAGCTTCAAAGGCTGCCAAGAGGTCACGTTAGAAGGGTACTAAGATGTCCACAGCCTTTAATGACTGGAGGCAGATATGACGCTGCTTAGAGCGACTTCAACACTGAGATAGGTGGGAGAAGCAGACTTGAGGTGAAGAGTGAGACCGTGGAGAAAACAGATGGTGCCGTCAGTCCCAGGAAGCTGAGCAGAGGAGGAAGAGAGGGACAGGAAGTCAAGAGTTTGTTTCCAAGATGGCAGCAACCTGAGTTTATTTAAATGTGGAGAAGGAGCCAGGAAAGACTGAAAATTCACCAGAAAAAAAAGGGTGCTAGAGAAGATGGGGACCACAGGAAGGAGAGCATGGGGGCGGGAGAATGCCAGGAGGTAGAAAGCTCAGGAACTCCAGGCTCCTGAATTCCATTTTCTCTGTAAAGAACAGACCATCCTGAGAGTCACAGGAAGGTGAGGGAATATCTGAAACTGAGTAGAAATGGGGGACGGGACAGAGAGGGGAATATGAGGAGTCAGCCCAGTTGTGTAGAAGCCCAAATGGCGTTTGTACCTATGAATTTATAGGAGCAACAGCGCTTTGTTCAGTGCATGAGGGACGCTGGATGTCAAGCACTGTCGATGACTCAGCTAAGAGACTAGGACCATCACTGAGTGCGCTGCTGGCGGGAAGTGGAGGCCAAGAGGGCTGTGGATGGGCAGAAAACAGAGGCCAGTGCACACGAGCCCAAGCAACTCCAAGACCAGGTGGCGGGAAAGATCATCAGCCAAGCAAGCAGCTGGTCCAGCTGCTGTGGGCAGAGAGGACACTGGGGGCAGCAGGAACCCAGTGGGCGTTGGCCGAATTAGCCTCACAGAGCAGGGCGCAGGCGCCAGGAACTCAGCCTATGGCCGACATGGCAGGTGGGAGGTCGAGCCAGGACACCTTAGACTGCAGGCCGCCAGCTCCTGCGCGGAGCCCCTCAGAGGGCAGTAGCTGAGAAGGGACGTGAGGGCTGAACGACGGGTCCCTGACCTTCAAACACGGGCGGCACCGACCCCTGGCTGGCGCCTGCCCACACCGGCTGGGACTGGGCTCCTCCAGAGGCGCTCAGGCCGCGACGGGCGCTCAAATCGGCCCTCTGTCCCTGCTCTTTGCTGGCATGGCACCACCGTCCTCCCTAGACTAAGCCCACCTGCATCCCACCGCTGGTTTCTTTCAGGATTGCAGGTTGGTGGGTCCCTTTACCTCTCCCTCCGCACCTTCCCCACCTCATCTGTCCTGCCCCCATCCTCCCCTTTCCCTTCCCTCGGGGCCCTGTCCTCTCTGCAGGTCCCATCTTTTCCTCAGGGCCTGACTTCTCAGGACAGTCCACCCAGCTTCGGGGGCTTTACCAGCCTCCCCCTCAAGACTCTGGGCCTGTCCCCTCCCCTCAGCGCCATCTTCCCTTCGGGACCCATCCCTCCCCTCGGCCCCGTTTCCTTCCATCCACACCTCCATCTCTCTCCAGCCCACGTTGCACTCCTATCCCGTGTGGAACTGCCTGGAGATGCGCCTTCGCAGTCTCTATCCTTCTATCCCTCAGGTCGTCCGTCATTCCTCAGGGGCCTCAGCTTCCCGCTCAGACGCCCTGGCCCCGCCCCTGGCCCCGCCCATAAACTCTGATCCCGCCCCGCTGGTAGGGCCGCCCCGACGCTCAGGCCCCGCCCCTAGCCCCCTACACCTACGGGCTTCTGGCCACCCGACGTTTCCCTCAGACCCTCGGGGAATGCTCTCGAGACCTGGTCACGACTCACCTGTCTCTAAGCTTGGGCCGGGGACTCCGCGGGGTCCCTCAGGTAGCGTCTCTGCCGGGGACGTGCGCGTGGCGGGTGAGTCGGGGATGTCTGTCCGCAGAGACGTCGGGAGACGTCGGGCGGGTAGCAATGTGCACCAGTGTGTGGTGGCGGAATTGACGAATTTACGACACCGTGCAAGACGGATCCTACAGGATTCCTGACCAGCTGGAAGTGGGCTAAGACAGGGTTTCCGAGGTTGCATGTTTTTAGAGAAACAGTGCCACATCGTCCTCCCGCGTGAGGCTGGTGGCTTCCAACCGCCACCAGGGCTCCTGGAGGCCTCTAGGTGGATTCCAAAGCCCCCTATGATGGGGAAGCTTGGAGGGCAGATGAGCTGAGCTAAGCAGTTCAGACTCTGTAAACTGCAGTTGCCTGACACAGTAAACCTTTCTGGACCCTCAATAATCCTTACGCATTAAATGAACATATAAATGCAGAGAATCTGAAGTTGTTTTAACCAGTTACAATTTTGTTTTAAGTTGACTTATCATGTGTGGAGGAGTCCTGGTATGGCGCTGGATAGCAAGGTCGGCAGTTCAAACCCACCACACACTCTTTAACAACATTATCATGCGTGCTGCAAAAGAGCATTTCATCTCATTTGTTCTTCGCCAAATCTATTTTCTTACCATGCAGATTAATTTTTTTTGTAGCTTCTGTGTATGTAATTGCTGGTCCAAAGTAACTCTGGAGTGGGCGCTGGAGTGACAAGACTGCAGAACTGACAACCACTGCTTGTGTCTGTCCACCTCCTGCCTGCTGTGGGGGCCAGCGGGCCTTGGTGGAATTCATGGGGGGAACTTAGAGGAGACTATGGCCTTGGTGTCTCCGTATCGTTAGGAGCCTCTTCCGGCCACTCTTTGACTGGGGCCCAGGTGGGTTCACGGCAGTTGGAATCTAGTCTTAGAAAAAAATTCAGTTGTGAAATTAAGTAATAGCTCATTTTATTATACAAGGCAGTCTTCAAAAACATTTCTGAATATCGTAATTATAGAGGACATGCTATTTGAGAAAATTGAATTATTAAAATGGAATAAGAGGTCAATCTACCCTGTATTAAACGTGTCATAATAACACAGAAGATGCTGCCGTAGTAACTGACCTTCGTGTTTCAAACAAAAATTCATATAAGCTCTTTTTATGAGAAAATAAACATTGTTTCCCTTCCAGTGCATGAAAATAAAAGGCAGTTTCCTTTTCCCCTTCCTTCTCTTTTCCTGCCTTTTTCTTTTTAACTGCCTTCTCTGTCACCCAAGTCAGAACGTGTCAACACTCTACCCAGTGAATAATTCCCCTTTCCATCCCAGCCCCAGTCACCATCATAGAATGTTTGTTGTTGTTGTTAGGTGCCATGGAGTTGGCACCGACTCATAGTGACCTTACGAACAGCAGAGCGAAACACTGCCCGATCCTGGGCCAACCTCACTACTCATGCCACACTTGAGTCCATCGATGCTGCCACCTGGCCAATCCATCTCGTTGGGGGTCTTCCTCTTTTTCTCTGACCCTCCATCTTACCAAACATGATATCCTTCTCCAGTGACTGTTCCCTC
>NW_006408519.1:52797181-52850725 GCF_000296735.1 Chrysochloris asiatica
TATTACAGGATAAAGACCTTTCCTTGACTTTTTACAATAGTGGTCTCATACAGTATCTGTCCCTTTGTAATGGACTATTTTCACTCATCATAACGTCCTCCAGGTTCCTCTATGTTATGTTGTGTTTTGCAGCTTCATTGTTATTCTTCAATGTACATACTCCATTGTGTATGTACCAAAGTTTGTTCAACCTTTCTCTGCTGATGGGCGTCTAGGCTCTCTCCATCTTTGTGCTGTAGTGAAGAATGCTGAACGAACGTGGGTGTGCAGCTCTCTAGTCCCGTCATGGCTCTTACGGTTTGAGGATCTATTCCAAGTAGAGAGCTTGCTGGGTCATACTACTCCAACCTTCTCAGGAAGTGCCATATGATTTCCACAGAAGTTGCACCATTGTATAGTCCCACCAGCAGTGATGGAGGGTCCCGGTCTCTTCATATGGTGGCTTTCATGTTGCCGTAATGCTGGAAGCTGTCCCACCAGTATTTTAAATATTATCAGGGTTACCCATGGTAGACAGGTTTCAGCTGAGCTTTCAGACTAAGACAGACTACCTAGGAGGAGAAGCAGACAACTTCGGAATGTTTATTGTTGTTGTTATTAAGTGCTGTCCAGTTGGTTCCAACACATACTGACCCCATACAGGTTTCCGAGGAGGTGCTGGTGGGTTGGAACCACCAACCTTGTGGTTCAAACTGACCTTGCAGCCAGAGCCAAACCTGAGCCACTGAAAACATTATGAATAGCAGCAGAGTATAGTCAGCTTTAAGGAGCCCTGGTGGTGGAGTGGGTTACACATTGAACTGCTAACTGAAAGGTCACTAGTTAGAATCCACCAGCCACTCACTGGAAGAAAGATGAGGCCTTCTGCCCCAATAAAGACTTACAGCCTCAGAAACCCTGCATGGCACGAGCAGCAGCAGCATGGTTAGATATCGTCCTGGAAGATGAGCCCTTCAGGCTGCAAAGGACTCAAAATGACACTGGGGAAGAGCTGCCTCCTCCAATAGAGTTGCTCATGATGCTACGAATGGAATAAAGCTTTCAGAACCTTCATTTTTCTGGTGAGGCACAACTCAAAGTGAGGCGAAATAACTGTAAACATCTATTAATAATGAGAGCCTGGAATGTATAAAGAATGACTCGGAAAACTGGAAGGTCTCAAAAATGGAATGGGATGCAGAGATCAGTATCCTAGGCATTTGTGAGCTGAAATGAACTGTAACTGACCATGTCAAGTTGCCAGGAATGACAAATTAAAGAGGAACAGCGTAACTTTCATCATCAAAAAGAACATCTAGCTGGAAGTATAATGCTGTCAGTGATTGGATACTATCCACACACCCACAAGGAAGACCAGTTAGTATCACTATGACGCAAATTTACACACCACCACTAAAGCCAGAGATGATAAAATTGAAGAATTATACCAACTTCTTGCATTACTAAAGGATTCTTTGGGAAAAATATTGAATGATGCAGAAAACATCAAAAGAAGATGGAAGGAATGAATATGCAGAGTCACTGTATCAAAAAGAAATGGTTAATTTTCAACTATTTCAAGAGGAAGCATATGCTCGAGAACCAATGGTACTGAAGGAAGAAACAACTGAAGACACTGGCAAAGAACACGGCTCCAGGAATTGATGGAATACAAATAGAAATATTTCAACAAATTGATGCAGCACTGGAGGCACTCTATCATCTATGCCAAGAAATTGGGAAGACAGCCACCTGACCAGCTAATTGGAAGAGATCCATTTTTGTGCCCATTCCAAAGAGAGGTAACCCAACAGAATGTGGAAATCATCAGACAATATCATTAATAGCACATGCAAGTAAAATTTTGCTGATGATAATTTAAAACCAGCTTCAACAGTCCATTGACAGGGGACTGCCAGAGGTTCAAGCCAGATTCAGACAAGGATGTGGAACGAGGGATACCATTGCTGATGTCAAACGACGTATTGTGTTAGGCAAATTTGCTGCACCAGACCTCTTTTAAGAGTTCAGTAGCAAAGATGTCAGTTTGGAGACTAAGGTGCACCTGATTCCCAAGTCATTTCAGAGGCCTCATATGCATGTGATAGTTGAACAATGAATAAGGAAGACCGTAGAAGAATAGATGCATTTGAGTTATGGTGGTGGAGAAAAATATAAAAAGTACCATGTACTGTCAGAAGAATGGTCAAAAGGGAAAAAGAAGATGAAGAAGAAGAAAAGGGGAAATGAGAAACAGGAAAGAAGGAAAACCAAGTGGAAATACAAAGGATGAAATTCAAGGAAATGGAAACAGAGAATAAACAAAAACAGTGAAACAATGAAAAGGAAAAACAAACAGTACCTGTGAGCTGGAGAGAAGAAAGCTCACGTGTGGGTGCGGGGTTCCCTACCTGAGATGGGGCTCCTGTAGGCGGAGCTCTAATTGTGCTCACAGGTGGGTGTGGGAGGGATGTGGCCGCTGAGTTCGCGTAGGCCAAGCTCTAACTGCGCTCACGGCCCTCAGTCTGGAAGCAGTTCATTAAGGCCCTTGATGGAGCTGGTCTCAGTGTCTGTTAGGACCACAGGGCAGCTGGGGACAGGGTGGCTGGTTATGAGCATTTCTGCTAGACTTCCTGGTCTCTGGTTGCATAATGGTTACGACAGGCTGCTATCTCACGGTCAGCAATTCAAAACTACCAGCAGTTCCGCAGGAGAAAGATGAGGCTTTCTGCTCCTGTAAAGAATTACAGCCTCGGAAACCCTGTACAGGGTTGCTATGAGTCAGAATCGACTCCACGGCACATAACCACCCCCACCACCAATGGTCTGGTGACTCTGCCTGAATCCAAGCACCAGAGTGATGCAGCTGGTCCGGGGGCTCACAACCACCTGGCCTCCAACTCCTGAAGAGCAGGGGCTGTGCTGGGGGCAGACAAGGATGTGAGCTCGCCCCCACCTCTGGTCACCAGGGGAGTGTGGGGTAAAAGAAGGAATCTCACCTTTCCCGTCTCTGTGTGACTCTGCTCTGCCAGGCCACCTTCTGTCGGCAGAGCTGCACACAAAAGTTCAAGGTGGGCTCGCTGCGTCTGGCCAGCCGTTCACCAGGCTTCCTGTCTCACTGTACCTGCTTAGCTTCTCCTCCCAGCAAGCGCTCCGTCCTCTTCTCTAACCTTTCCTCACAAGTTCAGCCTTCCAGGATTCTCATGTGTCTGTTGCATTTGGTCTCTCAGTGGCTCTGTAAGATAAATCACTGGACTCCAAGGTTTGAACTGCAAGGTTGGCAGTTCAAACTCACCAGCCGCTCCTTGGAAACCTTCTACAGGGTTGCTATGAGTCGGAACTGACTCAATGCCACATAACAACAACAGTGTATGTTGTAAGGGCCCATGTAGTGTGTCTGCCTAGTCCACCATCTTTTCAGAGATCCCTGGTGTTGAAATTTTCTATCCGTTTTAGACAGTAATCCTTCATCTAATATATATAAATCGTTTCCAAAATTTTTTCTCATTCCATGGGTTCTCTTTTTACGCTTCTGGTGAAATCTTTTGGTGCACATAGGTGTCTGATTTTTAGGGGGTTCCAGTCGTGTGTTTTGCCTTCTGCTGTTGGTGTGTTCTCAGTCATATTTGATAGTGTATTTATGCCATGTATCAGAGCCCCTAAGTTTTTCATTGATGATCTTTATAGTTCTCAATTCTGTTTCAGTGATCACTGTACTGTACAAACTTTTTAAAGTTAAAAAAATTCATCACTTGTACATTTCTTGTTAGGATACAAGGCTTGCGGTTCTAATGACTGCGATCTCTTAAACATGTTCTGACCATTCTGAAATGTTCCTTGTTCATGTCTGATGTCTTGGCGTATTATGCCAGGTATACAAGTGAATAAGTACACAGTGTGCCCACAATATTGCACACACACATACACAGCACACAGCCCGAGCAGACCAGGGACAGGCGGTTATGCAGTTTGCGAAAACGATATGACTCACGTGGTATTTACATAAAAACACATTATTGCTGGTGTTTCTGAAACTCAAAAGTGGCCCCATCTCCCAATCAGAGATTCTGATGAGGCTGCTGCTGAGATTCTGTATGGTGGCCCTGATGGGCCTAGAACCTTCTTGACACTGTGTCTGTGACTGAGGTCATCACGGCCATGCCCCAGAGCCTGCAGTGCCACCCGGGGTCCTGAGCTCTCAACGTGTCCTTCTTGCCAGAGTGGACCTTGGCTCCTTGGCATCTTGAGGGTCATCGGCTCTTCTAGATAAGAGCGTGCTTCTTGGCTGGCTCCTGAGAGCTCCCATGACTGTCTCGTGACCGCAGCGGGTAAGGTCATTTTAGGGGAACGTCCGGCTGTGGTCACATTGAATCTCGATGCTTAGGACACAGATTTGAACCAGACAAACCTCAGTTCCTATCTTGGCCAATTTTTTGAAATCACAAGGTTTTATATCTACTTACATCTACACCCATTTGTTCCTTTTTATTGAGCACTTTGTATGGTCCAAGCACTGTTCTGGGCACTAGGAGAATATGAGGGTGAGTAAAAATTATCCACACTCGGGTTGTATTAAAACGCCCGACCACATCCACGGCTGATGACATCACTGAGCGTGCACATGAAATGATTCTGTCAAATAGATGAGTGACAGTAGATTATGTGGAAAATCATTTGCAAATTAGCCACGGCTCTGCCTGTGAAATAATCCACCACAGCCTTGTGTTTCTAAAAGTTTGTGTACAATGGAACAACGCACAGAAGAGGATGGACAGAAGCATTAGGACATCTGCAAACAAAATCAGACACTCAGAGGAAGGTCAGACACCTTTTAGAAAAGTCGTTACTGATGAGGAGACACAGATTCATCACTGCTAGCCTAAGAGTAAACGGCAGACTATGGAAAGGAAACATCCCTGGTTGTTGGCCTAGAAATGTTCAAAAGTCAACATCAGCTGGGAAACTGATGTTTACAGTTTTCTGGGACTCTCAAGGGTCAGTAGTAGAACACTGTCAGGAAAAAGGTTCAGCAATCAACAGTCCATGCTATAGTGAGATGCTCCCTGAAGAGCTGAAGCCTACACTTCGGGTTAAATGCAGAAAACTGCTATCCAAGGGCTTTGCAATCTTGCATGACAATGCACGTCTGCACACCTCTGCCCACACTGTTGGTACTCTGCAAAAAACTCATTTTGAGGTGTTAAAGCATCCTCACTATATAGTTCTGAACATGCTTCGTCAGACATTCTCCTGTTTGGTCCCCTGAAAGCAGCCCTTCAAGGAACAAGATTCACCTTGATGGAGAAGTAAAGACCACAGTACATTCATGGCTTGCAGCTCACCTAGAACAAGTTTTAATAAGGAAATACGAAAGCTTGTTGACAGATGGGCAAAGTGCATTGAAAGGCAAGGAAATTATGTCAAAAGATGATATATTTGTCTTTTCTAAAATTTGATTAAAATAAATTCTACAGCCAGAGTACGGATAGTTTTTCACTCACCCTAAAAGCAAGAAACAAACAAAAATCCCATGCCCTCACAAAAGGTCTGTTCTAAACATTTTCCACTGTGGTTTCACCAAGCTTTTTAGAAAATCTTCAAACATAAACCAAACCATGACCACGTTCGTCAACCATAAGGGGAAGTGAGGGAAAAACAGCAATGAAGCGGTGAGCTAAGCCCTACAATGTTCAATGGACTCCTGTGAACCCAGGTGGAAACCTGGTCAGCCAGCAGTATGGCAAGACCTGGGCACTCTTGGGCCCAGAGTCACTGACACAGCCACAGAGGACTAAGGTGGAGAGCGAAGCGTCCAGCTGATAAGAAGAGAGGGGATATGCACAAACCCACTTGACCTGGCTTCAATGACTGGATGATCAAAGCTCAACCAGAAGAAGAAATAAGAGGAAAAAAAGTGTAATCTGATACAATTTGATGAACTTGACCTACACCTATGGATGCAGTAGCTCAAAAGAGGGAACAAATCCTTACAGCAAGAATCATTCCCACCCCCTCCACACACATGGGCAACTTGGACATTGGCTACCCAAAATGGGGGGGGGAGGGGCTACAAAGGCAAGAAGTGACTGGCTTACAAGCTTTCAAGAGGGAATCTAGATCCAGAGTGCCTGGAGGAAGGCAGAATCTCCAGTGAGTAGTATTCAATCTGTCTAGGCGGGGCTGATGAAATGAAATGCATATTGGTCTCTTTTGATACAATAGTGAATAATTGTTATCAGAACTGATTGTGAGGGTTGGAAATGTAAAGGTAGACATTTTATAGCAAGGAGGGGAGTGATTAACTTTGCAGTCTAGGAGCGGAGATATCCCTAGGACCATCAATGGAGAAGAGCAGAGAGCGGGACCCTACCCAGAGAAGCAGTGATGCCTGAGATGGAAGCAGTGATGCCTGAGATGGAGGCAGAGACGATGATGACGTAGCAGCTGGGGACTTTAGACACAGAGAGGGCAGAGGGGCTGTGTGCTGACGACCAGGGTCGGGGGAGTGTAGGGGGCAGGCTTGCAGGGTATATACCCTTTGGTTGGTTGATGATGCATGGAGGGGATTGTAACCATGGCAATGAAACGATATATGATAGGATGAATGTAAAACTAATGTTCTCCCATGTAAACTATCATATAATTCACAATAAAACTTTTAAAGAAAGAAAGAAGTAAGTAAACCAGACCAGAAGCCCAATCCACTGTGGTCAGAGCAGACCTCCTCATTGTTCTCCTGCAGGACGGCTGGTGGATCTAAACTGCCAATCTGTCTGTTGTTGTTGTTGTTGTTGTTAAGTGCCGTCGAGTCGGTTTCCGAGGGTGTAAATCTTTACAGGAGCAGAACGCCTCATCTTTCTCCCGCGGAGCCTCTGGTAGTTTCGAACTGTTGGCCTTAAGGTTCGCAGCCCGATTCGTAACCACTACGCTACCATATTTAACCCACTGTGCCACCAGGATTCCGTCTATGAAAATTTTTGTTAAATGCTGTCAAGTCAGCAAACCTGTATAGGGTTTCCAAGGAGCTGCTGGTGCGTTTGAAACAGTGGCCTCGTGGTTCCCACCAACCTTGCTTTATCCCACAGCACCACACTAGGACTTTTCTGTGAAAACAGCTCTTTGAATGATTTCAGTTAAAACTACAGGGAACAGCTCATAATTGGCTGAACGATTCTTCTGCAGTTGGTTGTTTCTACCATTCAAAGGCCTTGCTTACGATGACACCTGTCTCCTCCTCTCCACACACTCATCCGGCCTCAGCACTCCTATCTCGGGTCTGGAACCCACACTTACACCGCTGGCCTCCTTCACTCCAAGACAGTCAATGTCCTTCACTCCCTTACCCCACTCAGCTCCTCCTACCAGAAATAGCATCCAGCGGCCACAACCACGCCATCCCCTCCAAGTGCAGAGGGTCCAGATCTGTATTGTGATTGTTGCTCTTATTAAGAGCTGTTGCGTCAGCTCCAACTCAGGGTGACCCTGTATAGGGTTCCCAAGGAGCCACTGGTGGGTTTGATCACCAACCTCATGGTTACCAATCCAGTGCTTATCCTACAGCATCATACCAGGACTTTGAAGGATCAGATCAGCTTTATTAAAGGTCTTAAACACCAGTTTCCATGGAGTTTGTCAGAGTAGAACTGCTGTCCATAAGGGTTTCAGTAGAAACAGATGGTCAGGCCTTTCTTCCAAGGTACCTTGGGGATTTGAACTACCAACCTTTTGATTAGTAGCCAAGCACTTAACTCGTTGCACCACCCTGGGACTTCTTGTGAGTTATCAGGTCCCTCGTTCCTTCTGCCCTGGCTCTGGATACAGGGTCTCGTCCCTCATGAGAGCTCTGTGGGCTTTGCTTTATATATGTTAGTATTATCTTTTCTTTGGGTCATAAGGTAACCTTCTTTGTCTCATTTAGTGATTTTTTTTACCAGAAGCCAACTTTGTTCCAAGTGCAAACTGGGGTTCTTTCCCTGTGAAGCTAGTTCTCTCCACCTTCACAGCCCTCACACACACACACACACACACACACACACACACACACATGGCCAGTCAGTTCAGAGCAGTCACCAGAGAGAACAGCTGTGCCCTGGAGCCTTCAAACATTCGGAGTCTGATCATGGCCTGGCTGCCAGGACAGAGGGCTGTGGGGTGTGATGAAAATCAAAGCTGTGGTGCAAGGAATGTGAAACTGTTCTCTACAGATTCATAAGAAAGCGCAAGTAAACCTGTGCTTGCCTTGCTTACTGGGCACTCCACTCCTGCCCAGTGAGTTTGACAGATTAGTAGCTAAGCACAAGTAAGCCTATGCTTATCTCACTGGGTAATCCGTCCCCGCCCTACCATCCTGTAGCCCCCCTGACCTTCCTCTCTCCCCTTCCTGTGGAACCAAACACCTGTCTTCCCCTTTGGACATCTCCAGTCTGCCCTGCCCTTCCGAGCTGGGCGGAAACGGCCCCCTCCCCACAGAGGGCTCTGAGTTCCCTTATTTGGCCCCAATTTTTCTTCTCTTCCAAATTCTCCCATTCCGTGGACTCCTTCTCTTCAGCCACAAACGTTATCATCTCCTTGCTCCCAAATCAAAAATGTTCATGAAACCCAAACAAAACTGAATTCAGAAAGAAAAAAACTACTTGATTTGATTATGCGATTTTAATGTATTCATTTGAAGAGAAAAAAACTCCAAAGGCACAGGCGACAGCAGAACCTCTTATGACATATTTTGAGTGAGAACCAATTGAGTGAAGCAACACGTAAGACACTTCCGATGCGTGTCAGAACGTTTCTGGGAGGTTTTAAGGAAAGGTGACTGAGCCTTGTGCGTCATGAGCCTCTGAAATGTTCATTTCCAAGAAAACCAGTAATACCTATTTATGTAGTAGGATAAAGAGCTCTGGTAGCATAGTGGTTATGAATCGGGCTGCGAACCAGAAGGTCAGCAGTTCGAAACTACCAGCTGCTCCGCGGGAGAAAGATGAGGCAATCTGCTCCCGTAAAGATGTACAGCCTCGGAAACCCTGTACAGGGTCGCTATGGGTCGAAACCGACTCAACGGCACTTAACAACAACAACAACATGTAGTAGGATTGCTTGTTGGTGGGGGAAACTGGAATTGAAATGCTTAAGGACTGGCTGGCTCCGTAAACAATGGCACCTCCACAAGGGGGCGATCGTGGCAAACAATTCATGCTGCTTCCAACGAAAGACCACGCAGAAGGACGATCTGGTATTCAAAGGAGCAACGACCACCACCAACACTGACCTGTTTTTTATTGTGAATCACATAAAGATTCACAGAACAAATCAGCTTTCCATTCAGTATTTCACAGACATTTCACGTCACTGATTTTAATTCTCACAACGTAACATCACTTATTCCACTGTCTCCCTGTGTTTCCTGTTCCCATGTCTTTATTTCCTAAACCTTCCTGCCTTCTGAATTTTCTGCTTAGGCAAATGCTGCCGTTTGGATCTCAAATGGTTGATTATTCTAATGCGTGTACAGCTCACTATTCCTACTGTTCATCTCATAGACCTGTCTGTTGTTTGGCTGAAAACTGAGCCGTGGGTGTTCATTTCCAGGCCTGAAGGATAACTAGCTGTCAGTAGCGTGGGCTCCACGAGTCTCTATCCAACCAGTAAACCTCGTCTTTTTTATGAGTTTTGATTTTGTTCCATACCAAAACTGAACTTGACATTTTTCAGGGGTCATCAGTCCATGACACGTCCATCCATTGGTGTCCTGTCTGAAGCAAAGTCTTGACAGGACAGCAGAGTTGAGTTGTTGTAACTATATGGGGACAGGACTATATGGGGACACAGACAGGTCCAAAGAGAAAGCCAACACGGATTACCCAATAAGTAAGATAAGCATAGGCTTACTTGTGCTCAACTACTAATCTCTAGTGGACAATTTCACATTTTCAGCACATCAAATACTCTGTTTCTGGATATGGTTGGCATCTGTCTGTCTACCAGAGAGCGAACACATTGCCCACAAGAGGTTGGACCTGTTTACCATCTGGCCCTTTTCGGCACTTCCCTGAAGTGTGTCTTGCACACTTGGAAAACATCTTCTAGGCAGCATGGACAGCGGCGACTGGACCTGCAGGGGTGTTGGCTTTCTCTTTGGACCTGTCTGTGTCCCCATATAATCCTGTAGTGAGCATTACTGTTTCCATGCCAGTAAAAATTGAATGGGGAAGATTTCAATTAGGTTCACACTCACCAGACCATCCCTGTATTTGCTGTCTCCTCTCCCCAGCTGTACCTCTGAGGGGTCTTCCCCTCAGTCCCACCCAAACAGTGGTTGGCTAAGTGCCCCAGGAATTCCATATGGGGCTCCAGGATAGTGAAGCCTATGAGATGGATGTCTGGGGGGCTGCTGGCCAGGTCTGAGCTTCTCTATTGTCTGCACCTGCATGAGCTTGCCGCCAGGAGCCAGCGGCCCCCAACTCATGGGCTACTCCTCTCTCCAGGTAACAGCGAGGACAACTTGGTGACTTGTGAGTCCACTTGGGGGCACACTGAGGGCACCAGCAGTTTCAGAGCAGTGGGCGAGTTTTGGGGTGTGAGGTGTCCCCGTGGCTGGGAGAAGAGGTGGTAAGAGATGTGCACCTGAGGCTGAAGGGGGACTTGAGTAAGAGGGGGGGCTAAGGAGCGCACAGAGGACAGGAGGGGGCCCCCACAGAGGATGGAGGTGCGTGGGTCTGGGCGACACCCTCAAATGTAGGAGGACTTGTCACCCAGGCCTACCCTGGATCACAGAGGTGAACCAGTCCAGAGGGCACCCAGCTAGTCAGGACTGAGCCCCAGCCTGCCTTCCCCGTTCCATGGAGGCTCGTTGCTGGGTCTGAGCACTCTCTCTGTGTCCCCCACCAGGTGTCTTTCTGCCCACGTCCCCGGCAGCAGCCAACCAGCCAGGCCTGCAAGATATGGGGATGGTGGCTCTGGCCCCCATGGCTGACATGCTGGGCACCCCACAGCCTGGCACCACAGTGGCATCCATCGTGAGCCCACTAACAGGCCAGCTCAACGCCCTGCTGTCTGGTTCCATGCCCATCTCACAGAGCAACCAGCTCAGCAGCATCCTGGCCGGGCCCGTGGCAGTGCCCCCAGTGGGCACACTGACCAGCTCCCTGGGCCTGCCTTCCACTGGCCCCCTGACCCCAATGAGCCCAGTAGCAGTGCCCCCAGTGGGCACACTGACCAGCTCCCTGGGCCTGCCTTCCACTGGCCCCCTGACCCCAAGCAGCCCCATGGCAGTGCCCCCAGCAGGCACACTGACCAGCTCCTTTGGACTGACTTCAACTGGGCCCCTGGCTCCAAGCAACCCCCTGTTTGCCCCTACGACAGCCCCTACGAATGTGCCTCAGAACCTGCTGGCCAGCCCCATGGGCAACCTGGTGTTGTCAGAGACTACCAGGGTACGGCTGTTGGAGTCCACGCGCCAGTGCCCCTCTGGACCCCAGGAGTCAGCTGGCTCAGGCCCCCCTGCCCACACCAGAGGTAACTGTGCAGGATGGGCGGGGTGGCAGGGTGCCTGGGAGGGAACAGCCAGGTGGGGCCCACCTGCTTGGCTCCGAACCTCCCCGTCTCCCCATTTCCAGCAGTGACGTCCACTGACCGCCCCAGGACTTCCCAGGATATGGAGGCCCTCAGCGTGACATTTGTGGGGCAGCCAATCCAGACATCCACCCCTAACAGCCCCACCACAGCCTTCTCCTATGGCGGCGTCTTCGACCACCGGACCCAGCCCACTGCCCCCCAGGGGCAGGCTGTCCCCGTCTCCGTCCAGGCCTCCTCCAGTGCCTGCTCCATAGCCCCTGGCCCCACCGCTCCCACTCCCGCCCCCCAAGCTGCTGCCACCAACTGTGCGTCCTCTAGTGGGACCCACATGGCCCAGGGCGCCACCCATTCCCCGACCCGTTCGCACCACTCCCCCACCCGGTCCTCCATCACCTCACATTCCCAGTCTCGCACATCTTGTCCTCCGGCTTCCGTCAACGACGCCCGGGGGTCGCGCGCTACGGAAACGACTCGGAAAAGCATCTTGGAGCTGGAGCGGAAGCTGGCCCACCGCAAGGCCAGTAAGTTCCCTGAGAGCCCCCGAGGTGAGTAGTTTCGGCCGCCCCGCCGCCCCCCAACCACGCGCGCACTGTGCCTCGGCTGACGACACTCATCTCGCCGCCAGAGTCAAAGCTGCTGGCCTGGGAACGGCTGGTGGGAGAGATCGCCTTCCAGTTGGACCGCCGCATCCTATCCAGCATCTTCCCAGAGCGAGTGCGTCTCTATGGCTTCACGGTTTCCAACATTCCCGAGAAGATCATCCAGGTCGGTGGCCTCCTGCAGGGGCAGGACGCGCGGGCGGGCATTGGGAGACTCGCTGAGGCCAAGCCGGCAGAACCCAAGGGGTCCCTGGGATGGAGGAAGAGCCAGAGGATGTTCCAGCAAGTCTGGGACAATTACCCCACCCACTCCACCCCCACCGTGGCCTCCCCAGAGAAGGGAGAAAGGAGAGGAAGAGTTAGGTCACCACAGGCTGCTCTCCCCCACTGGCACCTCAGAGTCACTGGATGGCCTCAAAGTGGCCTCGGGGTGGCCAGCCCTCACTTCAGGGCCAAGAGGCCTGCAGTGCGCAGAGGCCCTCCTGGACAGGCACAGCCAAAGGTCTCTCCCTGACCCTATGGGTCTTTGTGAGGGTCGCTCAGGCTGCAGGAGACACAGGTCCCAAGGACCCTGGAGAGCTGGCTGCCTTGTCCCCAGAGGTTTCAGGTCTGGTTTCATTCCAGCGTATTCCCAGCACACTGTCCACTTCCGCCTGCCCCTGTGGAGGGACATAGAGGGAGGATGCTTTCCCAGCATGCTCCAACTCGTCTTCCTGCCATCTTGAAAGCCTACACCCTCACCTCCGGAGGCCCTGTGGATGGGTGGAGCCTTTGTGTTCTCTGCAGCTTCCTTGATTCACCATCTTTAGTCTGAATTTGAAACGCTCTGTGTACAAGCTTAGGAGCCCTAGCGGCACTGCAGGCTAGGTGTAGGGCTGCTAAGGGCAAGGTCAGCAGTTCAAACCCACCAGCCAGTCCTCGGGAAAAAGGTGGCAGGCTGAGTCTGTTAGGATTTGCAGGCTTGATAGTCCCGTCGGGCATAGCTCTACTTGGAATCCACTCGATGGCTGAGGGTTTGGGCTGGATTTTTCAGGCATGCAATCTAGGAGCCCTGAGGGGACGGTCAGTGTTCTGTATACAAGTTACACGAGGACTGAGTGGTCTGCGGTTTCTGTCTTCTATTCTGCATTTTCTTCTAAAGATGTAATGCCTCTGTGCCTTTAATGCACGCTGCTGTCTATGATCACTATGAATGGTGTAAAGTGAGGAACTGCTTTTCCCCACGTACAGCCAGACACCTGGCACCAGAGGCCAGTAGGGCCCAGAAGCAACAGAGGACCAACAGAGTAGCATCGTTGCAAGGCAGAATGGAGTGTAGCCGAGGCCAGCGACAGAGAAGGCTGGTGGACGGGGTCCCTACCATCAGGCCCTGAACCAGCCCATGGAGACACCACAGGGAGGAAGCTTCCCCTCCCAGCTTTTCATGAGCCCCCAGAGGACATGTAGGTCCATTAGTGTGATCCTTTGGGTCTGCACCCCATAATTCAAGTGCCAGGGAAGCCGCCCAGCCCCACTGCTCGGTAAGGCCCCTGGGTACATCTCTGGCCTACTGGCCTGTCCCGCACCAGTTCCATGCTTTCTGCCGCACTGGAGGGTGGAGGAGATCCGGGCTCTTTCAGGACCGCTCCTCCTGCACCATCTCCCAGGCGTTCTCCGTACTAAGTCTACGATCTGTTTGTTAGGGTCCGGGAAAGGCCCAGTTCCCATTGCGAGTTGCTGTGCATTGGTTTCTAGTCGAATCTGGGCTCACGAATAAGTCTGCAGCTCTGCTTAGTCCTCAGCATTACTCTGTGTCTGCAGCTCCTGACACTGGGCCTCTCAGGTCACACTGACTGGCGGCTCGGGGACGGGAGTGCCACCGCGCAGCTCATCACACGTGCACCTGCTCGTGGCCGTTTCAGAGTTACAACCAATGCTGTCATCATCACTCTGAGTGTCACTGAATCAGCTTCGACTCATCGAGACTCCATATATGGCTTCTGAGGAACCACCAGCCTTGTGTTAACAGTCCTGTGCCTATCCTACAGCATCACACCAGGAGTCCAGCACTGTAGAAACACGGCTGTCCATGTCTCCAAAAGGCGGCATCCGAAGGGTCAAAGCCACACACTGTGGCTCCAGTGGTCCACAGAGAAACTGGACATGAAACTGTAAAAGACTTTGTCTCTCCTACTTCGGATGAGTGATCTGGAGGGACCCGTCCCTGGAGAAGGACATGCTTGATATAGTGGAGGGTCAGCAAAACAGAGGAAGACCCCCAATGAGATGGATTGGCACAGGGGCAGCAGCAGTGGGCTCAGTTGTTAGGACTGGAGGACAGAGCAGGACTGGGCAGTGCTTCCTTCTGTTGTGTTTAGGATTGCTATGTGTCAGAACCGACTTAACAGCAACAACATTGTGTGAAAATACCAGTTCAAACAGAAGGCTACAAAAATGCATCCGTATCACACAATTCAGAAGGGGGATTGGAAACAAGAAACACAGGGAGGAAGTAGGAAAGTGATGTTACACTGAGAGGCCTGCAATCAAGGGGAAACCAAGTGGATCGTTTGTAGACTGTGAAACTGACGACCTTCTCTGTAAACCTTCCCTCAATTCACCATAAAAAAAAGTTGAAAAGATAAAGCTTTGGAAAAGACATCAATCTTGAATGCAGAAACTGGCCACGCTGGTGGCCTCCTGCCTTTCCCAGGATCCCTTTCCAGTTTGCACATGTGTAACTGATATTCTAAAGAAAGAGTGGTCCCGGAGCTGGAGGCAACTCTTCATGGTCGGGCCAAGATGACCATATTCATTTCTAGGACCGCCATAGCAAAGCGCCACAAAATGGGTGGGCACAAATGAAACCCTAACCCCTGGGGCTGCCCACACACTTGTGTGTCATACTGTGGTGGCTTTCAAGTTGCTATGACAACTGAAGCTCCACCTCCATTATTCAAACCCCGGCAGGATCACCCACGGGGTACAGGCTTCAGTGGAGCTGACGCAGAAGAAGGACCTGGCGACCCACTTCATGACAAAAGGCAGTGGAATGCTAACCATAGCAGCAGGACATTATCTGATACAGAGCCAGCAGACGGAGCCCTCAGACTGGCACGCGATGAAAGTACAACGAAGGTGGTGCCCTGGGGGGACGCTGTGGGTTCATGCGCTGCACTGCAAGGTTGTTAGAACCACAAGGTCTGTGGTTCAAACTCACCAGCCACTCCTTGGAAATCCCATGTAGGGTCGCTATGAATTGGATCCAATTTGACGGCATTTAACAACAAATGACAAGGGAGAACCAGAGTCCTGGGGGGGCGCTGTGGGTTCATGCGCTGGACTGCAAGGTTGGTTTGAACCACAAGGCTGGTGGTTCAAGCTCACCGGGTGCTCCTTGGAATGCCTATACAGGGTCGCTGTGGGTCGGAACCGACTCAATGGCACTTAACAACAGCAAGTAAGAGCTGCCTCCTCAAAGAGGGTGGAGGTGGTGGTGGTGGTGATGTGCCATGGAGTCGGTTCCGACTCACAGTGACCCTGTACAGGGTTTCCAAGGCTGTAAATCTTCACGGGAGCAGAAAGCCTCATCTTTCTCCTGCGGAACAGCTGGTAGTTTTGAACTGCTGACCTTGAGATAAGCAGCCCAACTGGTGACCACTACGCTACCAGAGCTCCTCAAAGTAATCACCCTTAACGATGAGGCTGGAGAAAAGCTTTCAGGACCTACATTTGCTGATGGGGCACAATTCAGAAGGGGAAGAAATGACTGCAAACACCAGATGGAATGCACAGGAATCAAAGTGACTCCATCTGTGGAAAGAGACAGTGAAGTCGCTCAGTCTCACCAGTCAGGATAAGGTCACAAGCTGACGGCGGAAGACACCATTGGTTCCTCATACGCAAGTTCATCTTGAGGCTGAAGAAAATTAAAACAGTCTGTGAGAACCAAAGTGTGATCTTTGGTGTATCCCACCTGAATTTAGAGACCACCACCTGAAGAATAGATTTGACGTATTGAACACTCATGAGTTGTGGGATGACATCAAGGACATCATACATGAAGCAAGCAAAGTCATTAAAAAGAAAGAAAAGAACAAAATGAATGTCAGGAGAGACTCTGAAACTTGAACTTCAGAAGCTAAAGCAAAACTGGGAGAGATAATGATACAAGAGAGTAGAACAGAAAATTTCAAGGGGCAACTTGAGAACACAAAATAAACTATTATAATGAAATGTGCTAAGACCTAAAGTTAGAAAACTCAAAGGGAAGCATTCTCAAGCAGAACCAACAGAAGAGAAAGTCAAGTCTTTCGTTGCAATAGTAAAGGATTCTATGGGCTAAATGGAAGGGCCAGTCCATGAATAAGGCCATCATGCTTAGTAAAGTGGAGGGTCAGTGAAAAAGAGGAAGCTCCCCAATGGCATGGATTGGCATAGTGGCCAAAGCAAGAGGCTCAAGCATGGCAATGATTGTGAGGGTGAAACCGGGCAGTGTTTCATTCCGTCGTGCAGAAGATCACTATGTGTTGGTACTAACTCGACAGCACCTAACAACAACATGGGCAAAATATTGAAGTATCAAGGGAAGATGAAAAGAATAGAGTCACTGTACCAAAAAAAAATGTCAACACTCAACCATTTCAGGAGGTACCGATGGTGCTGAAGGGAGAAGTCCAAGCGGCCCTGAAGGCATTGGCGGAAACCAGGAATTGATCAATGTCAATTGAAATGTATGAACAAATGCAGAAGTGCCCTTTTGTCTTGGAAGACAGCTGCCTGGCTAACAGATTGGAAGAGATCTATATTTGTGCCCAGTCGAAAAACAGAAAGATGACCCAACAGAATGTGGACAGTATCTACATCATTAATATCACATGCAAGTGAAATTTTGCTGAGAGACTTGAGAAGAATCCTTCTGTTCATCTTACATTGATTGGTTTATGATAGTATCATCCTCAATACTGAGGCTGGTGCAGGACCGGGCCGTGTTTCATACTGTTGTACATACGGTCGTTAGGAATCGGAACTGACTTACAATAACAACATCGCTAATATTTAGAGAATAAATGTTTTCTAAACTTTTCTTGTGAATTAAGCAAAGTGTTTTACAGAGCGGATCATCAGTTCTACGTCCAGCAAACCCTACACTTTGCTTCATTCCAATGATCGCGATTCCCTCCAAGCACCGGTAGTAAGCATTGCTTACCTGTATTTCCTTTACTTCTTGCACTCCTCCCTGTGTCTCCTGCCACCTTCATCGTTCATCTGCCAACCTCCCTCTTATTGTATATTGCCTGCCTGCCCCATCATCCATGTTAGCATGTGTCTACCCGCTAGCCCGTGAGTAATTCCCTCCCCTCCCACCCCCTACTCATCAATAGCCATCAGAGAATATTTCCTTTAGCTAGAAAATCTTTTATTAACTTTTTACAATGATCTCATACAATATTTATCCTTTTGTGGTTTGACTAATTTCACTCAGTGTAATATGTTCCAGGTTCATCCATGTTGGGAGGTGTTTGGCAGATTCCTCGCTATTCTTCAAGTTTTTGTACTATTCCATTGTGCGCACGTACCAAACTTGTTGACCCGTTCTTCTGTGGCTGGGCACTGAGGCTGTCTCCATGTGTGTGCAGAGATCTAGTCATGTCACAGCTCTTCTTTCTTGAGGCTCTATACCAAGCAGAGGGGTTGCTGGGTCATGCGTGTGTCATACTGTTTCCACAGTGATAGCACCATTTGTCAGTCCCGCCAGCAGTTTAGGAGGGTCCATTCTCTCCACACCGTCTTCAGCATTTGGTGTCTGTGGGTTTTTTTTTTTTTTTTACTTTACTATTAATGCTGGAGTAAGACACTATCTAATTTTGGTTGTATTGATTTACATCTTTCTGATGCCTAATGATGGTGAGCATTCTGAAAATAATTTTTAAATGGTTGCATCAGTACATAGACATGTAATTGCCAGAAATTCAAGCAGGACTCCAAAAAGAGGATGTGGAATGAGGGCTATCATTGCTGATGTCAGATAGATCTTAGCTGAAAGCAAAGAATACCAGAAAGATGTTTACCTCTGTGGTACTGATGCTACAAAGGCATCCTAATAAATTATGGATAACACTGTGAAGACTAGGGATTCCAGAAGACTTGACTGGCTGTCATATGAACAGAACAAGGGGATACTGCCTGGTTTAAAACCAGGAAAGGTGTGTGTCAGACTCAGCTGTAGCCTTTCCCCATACATGTCAATCTCTATGCTGAGAAACTGAGTTCTGTGAAGAAGAACGGGACATCAGGATTGGAGGAAGACTTATTAATAACCTGCAATATGCAGATGACACACCCTTACTTGCTGGAAGCAAAGAGGACTTGAAGGACTGACTAATGAAAATCAAAGATTACATCCTTCAATATGGATTGCACGTCAACATCAAGAAAACAAAAATCCTTACAACTTGTCAAAAGCAGCATCGTGATAAATGGAGACCAGATGAAAGTTGGCAAAGGTTTTCTTTTACACGGATCCATTATCAATGTCCATAGTCAAGAGAGCAAATGTGGTTCTACGTTGGGGAAATCTGCTGGGGGGAAAAAGTCACTTTGAGAAGTAAGGTGTGCCTAATGCAAGCAATGGTATTTTCAGTTGCCTCCTAGGTGGTCCAAACTCACCAGTTGCTCCTCAGAAACCCTATACAGAGTCCCTATGAGCTGGAACCGACTTATAATACCAACAACATATGCATGCAAAACCTAGACAATATGTGCGGGAAAACAAAGAATTGATATATTTAAATTATAGTATTGGCAAAGAATATTGAAATGGCCACGGACTGCCAGGACAAGGAACCAATTTGCCTTGGAAGTCCAACCAGGATGCCCCTTAGAATTGAGGATGGTGAGACTTCATGTCCTGTCCTTTGAACATGTTATCAAGAGG
The DNA here is from genome assembly GCF_000296735.1 of Chrysochloris asiatica. Lineage (NCBI taxonomy): Eukaryota > Metazoa > Chordata > Mammalia > Afrosoricida > Chrysochloridae > Chrysochloris > Chrysochloris asiatica. Next base: position 52,816,244 of record NW_006408519.1, read on the forward strand.
AAGCAGACCCTGGAGAAGGTCGTCATGCTTGGTATAGTAGAGAGTTAGCAAAACAAAACAAAAATGGAAACACAAGACTCAACAAGGCGGATGGACACAGTCGCCGCAACAATAGCTTCAGTTACAGCAATTGTTGTACATTGTGCGCGTAGCTCAGGACTGGGCCGTGGTTCATTCTGTTGTCCTTAAGGCTGCTGCCATTGGGAACCAACTTGACAACATCCACCAACAACAACACAAGTTGTAGTGCTCATTCTTGTCACCTCTTCGCTCCAGCTGCGGAGATCTTGGCATCCTCCTCCGAGGGGAGGGGTGGGCATACCTGCATCTGACTGAATCTTTTCCAGAGTCCCACTTACACTTTTTGTTGTTGTTGTATATTTATTTGGTATCTAACTAACCTTGCCAAAACCTTTCACCGGTTCTAATAGCTTGTATATCATGTTGGGTTTTCTGTATAAACAATCGTATTGTCTACAAATAAGGGCAGTTCCCCTTTCTTCTAGGTCTTCCATCTCATTTTCATCATCTTGGGCAGTACTTACTAGAAGATCTGATACAGACAACCTTAGCCTGTCTTCACTTTACTAAGAATGCCTCAGGAGTCCTGGGGTGGCACTGTAGGGTAAGCACTCGACCAGCCACAAGGTGGGCATTGTAAACTCACCAGCCACTCCTCAGAAGCCCAGTCCAGGGTCACTGTGAATTAGGACCGACTCAATGGCACTTAACAACAGTAACAAGAATGCTTCTAGTCAGAACAGAAGTTGAAGGATGTTTCTAGTCCCCCCGTTAAGTGTGTTCTGAGACTGTCTTTTTTATGAGGCAAACCAGACAGGGAGGGTACCTGGTTACAAACAGCAGAATCCACAGTAGTTGATTTTAGCAGAAAGGGATTTTTGCCAAATGTGTAGGCAGTTGGAGAATGACTAGGAAGGACTCCGAATCAGGCTTATTTGCTATGGTGGTGGTGGTGAAGTGCCAGTGAGTCGGTTCTGACCCATAGTGACCCTGTATAGGGTTCCCCAGGGGCAGCTGGTGAGCTTGAACCACTGACCTGATGGTTCAAACCAACTTTGCAGTCCGGCACATTAACCCATGGTGTGCCACACCGGTCCTCAAACATACCCTTGGCACCACTGTCCCAGGGATAGTATATATCATACACCAAGATGCCCACATTTGGGTACCACTCTCCCTAAAGACAGTCCTACTGTCGCTGTAGGATAAGCACTGGGCTGTTAACCGAAACCCACCAGTCACTCCTTGGAAACCCTACAAGGGCCGCTGTGAGCTGGAACTGACTCAGCGACACTTACAACAATTCCCCAAAGAACCAACACCATGGTCCTTGTACTCCCTAGAAAACCTGTTCTCCCTGCATGAACTGCCTCCTCAAGGAACAGGCCTCTGCTTATTCAGAAACCCAGGTGAGGGGTCAGCTGTAGCTGCAAGGAAGTCTGAAAAGGTGATTTTAGTCCCGGAAGATAATAGTAAACACTGGGTGAGTTGTTTCAGCGCCTGCCACACCAGGTTCCCAAGTTTTCTCTATTCCTCATTTGCTGAGTTTTCACCGTGAAAGACGGTCTGATTTTGTGAAATACTTTTTCAGTCGCTATAGAGATGATCACGGGTTGTTTTCCTTTCTTTGATCTTTAATCTGTAAAGTACTGTAGATGATAGTCTGATGGTAAACCACAGCACATTGTTTTCATTCCACCAAGAAGCTCAATTTGTTTTTGTAGCTTTCCTTTGTGGGTGAGGGACCCTGTCAAGCTGCTGCTACTCTCAGCTGCTAGTCAGAAAGGTGGCAGTTTGAAGCCATCCAGTCGTGCCATGGAAAACAGGCCCAGTGATCCCTTCCTGTAAGATTGTTGTTGTTAAAGTTGTCGAGTTGTAGCCCACTCATGTTGTTGTTAAAGTTGTTGAGTCGAGTTGTGTCCAACTTATGTTGTTGTTAAAGTTGTCGAGTTGTCTCCCACTCATGTTGTTGTTAAAGTTGTCGAGTCGTGTCCAACTTATGTTGTTGTTAAAGTTGTTGAGTTGTTTCAGACTCATAGTGACCCCATATATGGTTTCCAAGGAGTGACCGGTGGGTTTGAATCACCAGTTTTGCAGCTAGGAGTCCAGTGCTTATCCTATAGCACCCACAGAGTCCAGTTCTCCTCTGAAACATGGGATCCTCGTAAGTCAGAATGAACTCCAGTGGTTTTTTTGGGGGGGGAGGTTTTGCATTAGTTTCTTCACAGGGACATCCAGGTACCTGTCCACGCTCTCTGCGTGTCCTGGTCCACATGTCCTGGGGACTTGGCCCAGGAGCTAGACCTCAGTTCCCAAGGGGGCAGAGCACAGAGTCATAGTCTCATCCCATTGGCTCCAACTTAGTGACCTGCCAGGCCTCAGTGCAAGGCTGTTGGGATACATGGTCAACCAAGGGAGCGTGGGAGAACTGCCCAGGGGACACTCACTGTCTCTGCCCTGCTCTTGGGTGAGAAGTGCCTACTTCATGCAGTTTTGTTTGCTGATCCTCCTCATGGATGTTTTGGAATCTGTCTCCTAATTTCCTTCTTTCTGCTTCCTTAAGATTTCCTTTTTTTTGAGATCTACTTTATTATTCTGCCTCCTCAAGTTGAGCGCCCTTTCTGGGTTACAGCTTCATTTGATTCTGTAACTTTTCGTTGTGAATTGAGTGAAGGTTTATAGAGCAGCCGTTTTCCATCCCATAATTCATACACATTCTGTTTCACGCCATCGACTGCGTGGTCCTCACAACCTGCCATCACTCATGTCACCCACTTCCTCCCTGTGCTTCCTCGGCCATTCCTTCTAAACACAGCCCTTGGGTAACTACTGCTCTTTGGATCTCAACTGGCTGCCTGTTCTGACATCTTTGCTTTCCATAAATACTTGTTGGGCAGGGAGGGACCCACTGACAGGGAGGCTGCATCAGGCAGCCAGTGGATGGGGGCCTGTGCGGGGGTGGAGCGGCCAACGCATGCGCAGCACTTTAGCCTCGGCTGCCCATGTGTGCATCATGAGTATCCCAAGGTGCCTCTATAAACTTCGTTTGATTTCCTCTTGACCCCGGTCGTCTGTGAGGACGCTCTGAGTCCATGGTCGGAAAGGCAATTGGCTGCAGCTTTCTCCTCACACATCTTTGTGTGAAATAAACGTGACAAAGTTAGTGTCCACCACGTTGAAGGGTGCACCGGAGTGCAGGTGCAGGTCCAGTGGCGTGTGAATGTCGTCAGCACTATTTCCAGGACGTTCAGCTCTTCCCAAACAGAAACTTAGTGCCCCTCAGGCTTGGGAAGAGCCCCTTTTGCCTTTCTGTCGTACACCTCTGCCTCTTCTGGACGCCTCACATCAGTAGAGTTACACGAGACTTGTCCTTTTGCATGCGGCCTGTTTCCCTGAGCTGTTTTCAATGGTCCATTGTTATGAGGGTGCACAGTGTGGGCCCCCCCACTCCCCACAGGGGCCAAGATTTCAAGAGGCCTTCCCATTCTCCGTATGTCTAAGACTCACCCACAAATGTCTGCTGAGCTCTTGCGGGTGGGCTGTCCAGCTAGGGCCTGAAAAACGGGGTGGAGGGAGAAGTCTCAGGGGCTTTAAGGACCCAGAAGCCAGGGAGCTGGTAGCTGACCAGGCCGCAAGCACAGGGCACTGGAGCCCAGGATGGAGCATCCACCACTGCCGCCCAGGATCTTTGTGCCCAGAGGTCAGCGTGGTCAAGCCGGGCCCTGAGCCTGGTGCTCCATCCAGATGGCTCAGCCAGCATCCAGAGTTGGGGGTGTGGATGGGGAGTCTTCCTGGGGAGCTGGGGAGACAGGGCACGGAGAAGCACACCCCCAGCATGGATGGGAACAGCATGGCAGGTGTAGGGGGCAGCCTTGGATTGTGGGGAGCCTGGTGGAGGAGGACTTCAGACCTATTTCTCCCCCAACCCCTCCGAGAGAGGCTGCCTGGAGGTAGGGACTACCTCTACAGATGACGGGCTGTGTAATTTGCGAGACCCAGTATCATGTGATAAGGAGCTCTGGTAGCGTAGCGATTACGAATCGGGCTGCGAACCTCAAGGTCAGCAATTCGAAACTACCAGCTGCTCCGCGGGAGAAAGATGAGGCTTTCTGCTCCTGTAAAGATTTACAGCCTCGGAAACCCTGTACAGGGTCGCTATGGGTCGGAACCGACTCCACGGCACTTAACAACAATAACAACAACAGTATCATGTGATAACAGGGTTCTTGTTCAAAACTTACAAGAGTTTCAGACCTGGCCACAGAGCACTTATCTGAAGGAGTGGCCTTGTGACTGCCTGAGGGGGGGGGGGGAAGGGGAGGGGGGCAGATGTGAGGAGGGAGGCTAAGAGAGGGAGGACTCAGAAGTCACTGACTGATTGGTAGTGAGGCAGTAGGTGGGAACCTGCCAGGATCTGGAGTGGGCAGGTGAGGAGTGGCAGAGAGCCTGAGGATCTCCCTCCCTGAGCTCTGAACCTGGACTTGACATCTCAGCATGTGTGGATGTGTGTATAGGAGTGGGGGGCGAGTCAGAGGAGCTAATGATGGCGCCCAGGGCAACGGAAGAGGGATCCGGAGAAGAAGCAGGGTGAGAAGCGAGATGCCCGGGGAGACCCCAGAGGTGTCCCGTGAGCTGGGCAACCTGGGGGCACCAAGTAGCATTACGAGGCCCTCACCCTCAGTCTTTGCCTTCCCTCCCCTCTGGACTCCTCCACACTTCCTGTGCTGCTCCCCTGCCCTCAGCTCAGCCCCAGGTTTCTGGAAGGGGCATCTTCTCATCCCCTCGAATGAGGTTCTACTGTGCAGCTGTTGGAGCCTGGCCCTCCCAAAAGCCCTCAAGGGTGGAAGGGGCCCTGACAGCTATGTCCCTACAGGCCTCCATGAACCCCAACGACAACAAACTGGACGAAGACATGTGCCAGACCCTCACACAGCGCTACGTGAGCATCATGAACCGGCTGCAGAGCCTGGGCTACAATGGGCGGGTGCATCCAGCAATGACCGAGCAGCTGGTGAATGCCTATGGCATCCTACGTGAACGCCCTGAGCTGGCCGCCTCCGAGGGTGGCTCCTACACTGTGGACTTCCTGCAGCGAGTGCTGGTGGACACTGTACACCCCACCATGCTAACCGATGCCCTGCTGTTGCTCTCCTGCCTCAGCCAGCTAGCACATGATGATGGCAAGCCCATGTTCATCTGGTGACACCCCAGATGCAGCCATTAAAGGTCCCATGGCCTCTGGCCACTCTAGCCATGTACCTGCCTCCTCTGAGTAGTGGGGAGGGCTTGTGGTCACGCCCCAGTGCTCTCCTGTCCCACCTGCTCCTGGGGTCCGTGTCCACCTAAGACCGTCTCGAGAGCCCAGAAACCCAGGTTGGTCCCAGGCTCCCCATCACCTGGTCATGGGGTCAGAATGGACCCCAAAACTCCCCGTGGGAAGAGCAGAGGATAGGAAGGACCTGGCAGCAAAAGGCTGTGGCTCAGTGCCCACTGGACTTCAGGGAGTTGGACAGGGATAAGGCCTGGGAGTGGAGGGGAGAAAACAGTCATATCCAAATTTAGGCATGGGGCAGCCCAGGGAGGTAGGACGCTTTGCCGAGATACCTGAGGTCCCAGAAGAGGAGCTCACGTCACAGCTACAGCATCCGTAAGGACCAGGGTGGGAACTCAGAGCTGTGAGCTTGGGCACCCCCCCCCCCCACACCCTCTGTGGGGCTGAGGAGGGCAAGCAGGAGGGCAAGGCAGAGCAGAGGAGAGAGAGGGGGAGTGGGGTCCAGGAGGGTGAGCTGCCCGTAGTACAGATGAGGAAGGGTGCTGGGAGCTGAGGGGGGAGGGCCAGGGGGCAGTGTAGGAAAGTCTGGAGGTTGGTGTGGGGCCCACCCAAGAGGAGGGATGCGGTGGATTTGTTGAGGAAGCAATCGCACGTCAGAGGAGGGGATCACGACAGCAGCTAATGAGGGGTGCAGAGAGAAAAATTGGTGCCAGGGCCTCAGAAGCTTGAGGCTCTCTGTCCTCCCCACTCCCAGACTCCTGCGCCTCTTGCTCAGTCCCTTGAAAGGACAGGAAAGGATGGCAGGCCCCAAAGGCACCCTTGGGGCAGCCCGGACCTGCGGCGCTACCTTCCGGATTCCGGAGCACGGGCCAGAAGAAGGGGCGCTGCTGGCTCGCGTGGCGCCAGGCGACTGGCAGGGCAGAAGGAACCAACGGTCTCTTCCCCCCAGAATAGGGAGTTCCTTGAGATAGGGTCACAGGACCGCCAACAATGTGGGCGGGCCTTTTGGGGGCTCAGCTTAGCGCTGAGCAGAGAGCGTCAGAACACTCCGCCAACCCCCTTTGAGGACTGTGTCTTTGAACACAGGCGCCAAATACCACGACTTCCGGCCAGTGTGTTGGGTGCGGTGAACCCCACGGTCTGGGCAGCTGGAGAATTCTACATCTCCACACCACCGGGCAAGGGTTGCCCTCAGCAGAGTCTCTCCACACACAGACCTCCGCGCCCTCACCCCCGCCAAGACCTTCCGGAGAGAAGGGGGCGGAGCTAAAATGACTGAGGGCGGGGCCGCAAGGCCAGGGGCTCTTTCGTTTTCCTTTTCGTTTTCTCCTAGAGTCTCCGAAGTTTTGCGCTCAAAAGGAAAGAGGAAACCTTCTATGTGAGCTTTACTCCCCCTGCGCCCGTGTCTCCAGGCTCCCCGGGGCACTGCACCTCGGCCTCACAGGCCGGCCGCGCCGCGTTCCCACAGACGTATCGAGGAGTCGGCTTACAAGCTGCAAGCGAATGAGCCCCCCCAGCGCCCACAGCCAACCTGCAGCGGGCCATGGAATCCCCGCCTGACTGGCCCCCAGCGCTTGATGCCCTGCGCCCTTCGCCCTTTCCTAACTCCATCCTGCATGCCCTGCACGGCCTGGGCCGCATGCTGCTCTTCCCAGCTTACTGGGCTCTGGACCAGCTACTGGGCTACTGGGCGCCGACGGCACGCGTGGGCATCCTGGGGAGGCTGAGCGCTGTGGTGTGTGCTGGAGCGGCGCTGCTACTGCTGCTGGCCTGTCTGCCCCTGGCGCTGCCGGGTCTACTACTCTGGCTGTTGCTGCAGGCCTGGCGCCGCCCCTTCTGCTACCAGCCCCCTCCACAGTCCTGGGCGCCACCCCAACCCTGGCGCCCGCGCCTTGAACCTAAGCGCTGCTTCGGCTTCCTCAGCGCCAACCTGTGCCTGCTGCCTGATGGACTGGCACGCTTTAGCAACCTGCCGCACACCCAACAGCGGGCCCAGGCTGTGGGCACCACGCTGCTCGCCGGCCTGCGGCCCTCTCGCTATGGAGCCACTGACTGCAGCCCGTCGCAAGCCCGGGGGCCGCGCGGGGTGCTAGCGGCCACATTGCCCACGGGCCTGGACTTCGTGTGCTTGCAAGAGGTATTCGACCTGCGCGCAGCGCACCACCTTGTCCGCCGCCTGGCGCCTAACCTGGGCCCAGTGTTGTACGATGTGGGCACGATGGGCCTGCAGCCCGGGATGCACCTCAAACTGCTGGGCAGCGGGCTGCTCCTGGCTTCGCGTTTCCCTTTGCTACACGCAGGCTTCCACTCCTTCCCCAATGGGCGCCGGGAGGACGCCCTAGCCTCCAAAGGACTGCTGTCAGCACAGGTACAGGAAGCCCACCCCACCCCCAGGGGGCGCACACCGTGGCCTAGGAGGAGGTGGGCAGTTCAGTGAGACTGGGTGGTGGAGAGGAGCTGGACCATGTATCTGTACTGTTGCAGGCACAGCTGGGTATCCTGGATGGGCGCCGCATTGTGGGCTTCCTGCACTGCACACACCTGCATGCGCCCAGAGGTCAGCCACCCGCCCCCATTCTATCCCAGCTGTAGGTTCTAACATAGGCTGGAACTTCTGCAAGCCACCCCTACCCCTATCACCTTTGCTTGCCTCCAAGGGTGCTGCAAGCCCCCAAGAGTGCCTGGGTGGGGTCTGTAGTCCAAGCCCCAGCAGGGAAAGGCCTCCAGGGGGCAGATCTGTATCCTGCGCTAAGTCCTCTTCCTGGCAGACGATGGAGCAGTGCGCAGCGAGCAGCTAACGCTGCTGCTGGACTGGGCTGAGCAATTTGAGGCCGAGAGTCGGCAGAGTGGCGATGTGGTGGCTTTCAGCGTACTCCTGGGAGACCTGAATTTTGACAACTGCTCCCAAGGTACGGAAGGGTGAAGGGTAGGGCTCAGGGCTAGGATAGGGCAGCCCATTAAGTGCATCTGTCGCTACAGGAGACAGCTGTGAACAGAAGCATCGGCTCTTCAACTGCTTCCAGGACCCCTGCCGGCTGGGTGTACGCCACGAACAGCCCTGGGCCCTGGGTACGGTCCAGGAGGTTGGCGGGTCTGGGGAGCGCCCCCAAACCAGGCTTGCACTGACATCTCCCTCTCCTCCCACCTCCCCCTCCCAGGGACACTGTTAAGCCCTCCTCTGCTCCACCACTCAGAAGCCAGCTCCCCAGAAATGCTGTGCAGGTAAGTGGCAGACCTGGGTCAGGTACCAACGGTGCAGGAGGGGACTGCACCCTGGCTTTGGTAACACTGCCCCCTCTCCCAGGGCCCTGGAACAACAGGAAGGGCGGCGCCTGTATCTGGCCGGTACTCCTAGCCACCATCACTCTACAAAGGCCTGGCAAGGCCGCCGCCTGGACTACATCCTGTACCGGGGAATGCCTGGGGCCCCCCTCATCCCGGTGAGGACCAGAGCTAGGGCAGGAGGGGCAGGCCAGCCGGGGGGCCAGTCACCCTCAACTTGACTCCCGCCCACAGGAAGTGGAACAGGTGACCTTCAGCACCGCCCTGGCAGGGCTCACGGACCACCTAGCGGTGGGCCTAAGGCTCCGCGTGTCGGCGCCTTCGTGACAGGTGCGCTACATGGAAACACTGACGCTGAGGCGTGTATGGAGTCGGCCACGCGGACCCAACGATGGGCAGCTTCAGCATCTTTAATGGGAGCCTTACACAGCCTCCTGAGCCCGGCGGTACTCGTACACGCTGCCGCGCTCCGGGAAGGCTGGGGCCTGTGGGGGCGACCCTGGTGGGGGGGCTGGGTCCTCGGGGTCTCCGTAACCGCCCCCACCAGGGGTGTGGAGACAGAACACGTCCTGTGAAGCACAGGGGTGTCTGAGCGCAGCACCTACTCCGCCGCCTCCCATAAAGCCCCCTCCCCTCCCCACCCACCATGATCGAGGGTGTCAAATTAAACTCAGCCTCTGGTTGTTTTCAACTCTCTTCCACCCTCTGTTGGGTGGGGGCCCAGGCAGACCACAGCCCTTACCCCAGGGTACACAGACACCGACGTCTTCCCACCTAGGTTGACAGTGCGCCCATCCTTGCGGATCAGCAGGTTGAGGCCTCGGTCTCCCGGCTCACCCCCTATGGGGAGAGGCAGGTGTGAGGTGGCCAGGCAGCAGGGAATCGGGACCAGCTAGCATGGAGCCAGAGTCTCTGTGGGGTGGAAAGGGGCCAGGAGGGGCAGAGGGGTCTGGGTGAACGCCACTCACCGTGGAGGCCGTAGGGCCGGAAGGCGCGGCGCTCCGTCAGCACCGACAGCAGCGCCTCCTCACAGAAGAGCAACTCACGAATGACGCCATCACCACCCCGGAAGCGGCCACGGCCTCCAGAGCCCGGCCTCAGCTCAAAGCGGCGCAGGACTACCGGGTACCTGCTCAGGCAGAAGGCGTTGAACACAGCGCTGCGGGGAAGGAGCTGAGTGCCAACAATCCCTGGCCTCTGCCTTGGCCACGCACACCCCAACTCCCTGCCCCTGCCCCAGCGCCCTCACCGGCTCTCCAGGATCTCGGGGTCGGTGATGCGCGTGTTGGTCATGTGGCTGTGCACACCGCTGCGCCCGTGCCAGCCGGGACCCGCGCCCGCACCACCTGCCACTGTCTCATAGTACCCCATATGGGCATTGCCCAGGGTCACGTTGTTCATGCAGCCCTGGGAGAGACAAGGGACACACAGACAACACAGCCTCAGCCGCTTGGGCTTGATACATAATCCCGCCCCTTCCCCCCACAGTCCCGCCCACTCCGGGCCCCACCTCACCTGGGAAGCTGCACAGGCCCCAAAAGCCCCCAGGATGACGTCGACCACACGTTGTGACGTCAGCACGTTGCCGCCAACCACTGCCGCCTCAGGGGACGGGTCCAGGATGGAGCCTCGTGGAATCACAACTCGAACTGGTGCCAGGCAACCCTGTGGAATGTGATTCTTAGGAAAAAAGTGGGCGTGGGGGGTCAGGACTGGCTTCCATGGAGCTGGGAGCCCGCATACCTGGTTGAGAGGAATGTCGCGGCCCACCAGACAGCGAAGACAGTAGATGAGGGCAGAGAGCGTGATGGCCCGAGGGGCGTTGAGGTTGCCAAACACCTCAGGCCCAGTGCCACTGAAGTCAAACACCGCACTGCCCTGCAGGAAAGGGGGCAGTCAGGAGCCGGAGTCAACCCCCATGAGCCCTGTGTGGACGCTGCCCTGGGGCCTGACCTGACCCAGGTTGATCTGCACCCGGAGTCGAATTGGGGAACCGTCATCCATGTGGTCCTCAGCTGACACCTCCAGGGGTAGGCCCCGGGCTTGTCTGGAAGTCCCAAAGGCACGAAGCATGTCCCGAACGGCCAGCTCAGCATTCGCCTGTCATGGAAAGTCCAGACGAGAGTTCCACCTCTGGGTGACACCAGAAAGTACCCTTCAATGTCCCTGGCCCTGCACCAAGCCTACCTGGATGTGGCCCATATAGGCCTGCACCACGTCCAGCCCATACTGCCCGATGAGCTCCCCCACCAGCTGAATGCCCTTCTGGTTGGCTGCCACCTGGGCACGGAGGTCCGACAGGTTATCATGGAGGTTCCGGGTCCCACTGCAGCCTGAGATCTTGCCTGGTGCCCGCAGGGCCTCAGTCACAGCTAAATTTAGAACAGGGAGGCACCACTGAGCTACCCTCCGGCCCCCCAGGGCACCTCCATGCCCATGCACCACCACCCCCATGTGGTCCTTTTCTGTGTCACTTACCCCTCCTGCCTCCACCTCTACCATATGCCAAACCTCCCTCCACACCCCAGCACCCCGGGGTGCCCTAGGCTGTAGCCAGCAGCTTCCCCTCTGCACTTATTGGAGCCAGAGAGCCCCGGGGAGGGTAGTCCCTCAGCAAACTCCCCTCCCCATTTCATCTCTCCTGCTGCTGGCAGCAACCTGACCCCTCCCCTCTCCCTCAACCATCTCCAGCCCTCAGGCTCCTGGCCTCTGTTTAAAGAGCATCCACATGGTCATCTGTCCAGTCCACCCTCTCACATCACTCTCCGCAGCCCGAGTTTCCAGTCCCCCAAAGACCATGGACAGGTGGGAACAGTTCCCTACCCCCTGGGGATAAGTGCCTCCAAGCTCCCTGGCCCCTGAGCACAGAACTCAGAGCCAAGGGAGTGGCCAGTCCTGGACCACATCCATATCCTCGGCACCCAGACAGCCTGAGGGTCCATTACTCATGGCCCCTGGCCCTGTGGCCATGTCTGCTCCATCAGTATTAGGGTCTCCACCCTCCAGCTGCCCCCAAGTCCCATCAAATGCTAACTGCAGCCACCACACCAGCTGCCCCTGCACACCGGGGGCAGGGGACATTGCCATCCCACTGACCAAGAGCTCAAACCAGAGCCAGGAAACTCTCTGAGAACTGCAGCCCCCATCCCCCGCCAGCCCCCAAAGCTGTTTCTCTGCAGCCCCCAGTGTCTAGAACCACTACCAGGAGTTCTGCCTGCTATAAAACCAACCCCACCCCCACCCCCCAACTCATCTCCCCACCCTCAGACCCTCCCACTCACCCTCCTCCTGGAAAACGCCCCCCTGGACGAGTTTGAAGGACAGGAAAGTAGCGCCTTCCTGCTGCAGCATGGTGGAGTGGGGAGGCATGGAGCCTGGTGTGATGCCACCGATGTCCGCATGGTGCCCGCGGCTGGCCACATAGAACACAGGCCGAGTCTGGCCTGGCCAGAACACCTGGAGGACAGAGCATGTGGTCAGCGGCAGCAATGGCCCCATCCCCAGGATGGCTGTGCAGCCCCCCTCACCGGTGTGATGACAGTCAGGTCTGGCAGGTGGCTGCCCCCTGCGACGGGATGGTTACTCAAAAGCACATCGCCAGGATGGAGGTCAGTCCCCAACTTCTGGATCTGAAACCAGAGGCCAGGCATGGAGCAGGGAGACGGGGAGGGGGAACAGGCAGGGACATCTGGCCAGGGAGCAGGGACGGGGCTACCAAACCTGGAATTGAACTGTCTCCTGCATGGCGCCCAGGTGCACTGGGATATGAGGGGCGTTAGAGACCAGCCCCCCGTCTGGCCCAAAGAGTGCACATGAGAAGTCCAGTCGCTCCTTGATGTTGGTGGAGATGGCTGTGCGTTGCAGGATACGGCCCATCTGCTCTGGGGACACAGAGTGACCAGGCGCCCGCTGGCCCCACCCACCCCACCGCAGGCCCAACCCTGAGGAGCAGGGCCCAGCAGCATTTCCTGGCCCTGGTGCGCAAGATAGCACAGTGAGGGACGGCCAGACTGTGGTGGCCCCTGGGACGCATGGAGGTGAGGCTCAAGCTCTCTAGAGCCAGCCTACCCCAACCTGAGAGTCCCACAGGTGAGTCCCCAGGCCATGCTGAAGCCCCACACCCACTGTCTCCCACACATCCCCTAGAGCTCCCCCAAGACCTCACCCAGACCAAGTATCCCTTTCAGGACACATCAGCTTCCTCCCCTGTCCTACCTGGAGCAGAAACCTGGCATCTCCATTGGGTCCCTTGGCCTGTCTGGAGCTCCCAGAAAAACCTGGGTCTGAGGCACTGAGCCCAGGGCCCAGACTCCCTGTAAGGCCCACCACCACTTCCTAGCCTACCTGGGTGAACTCAGGACCCTCCCTCCCCAGGGAGGGTCAGGGTCAGGGGGGTTCTTGGCCACTCTTGCTCTGGATGATACCCTTGCCAGCCCACCACATATAACCACTACCCACTTGTTCCACCCTGCGACCCCCGTCCCACCTCGGAGAGGGGCTGGGCCCTCGCAGCTGGGGGTTGGGGGAAGCACACACCCGCAATGCTCATGAAGCGGTGTGAGAAGATGGACAGCTGGATGGGGTCGAGCTGGGCACCCACTGTGCTGGGGACCTCGGCTCCCACGGAAATCCGGATGTCTCCCATCTCTGTCACCTCCGCTTGGCAGCCTGGCTCCACCAGGATAGTGCTGGGGATGGCAGACAGAGAGGCTGCAAAAGCCAGGCCAGACTACCCCCAGCCACGGGCCCCCCAACCCTAAGCCAAGGGATACCGTACTAAGGGACCCCCAGAAGCCCTGAGCCCTCAAGGCTTGGGTCAGAGAGGGGCTCCCATAGGCTGTCTCCTCGCAGCTTCGGCCCCAAACCTCACCCGTCCATGGCCTCCACCTGGCCAGCCCTCAGCCCACCTGTTGCTGTCGATGATGAGACAGGGCCCCTGGAGCTTGTGCCCAAAGCCCAGCTCTCCCAACAGGTACACGGGGGTCTCCTGGTAGCCCCCCTCAAAGTAGCACTGGGTCATCTGTGGAGGGCAGAGGGTGAGCGTGGCTCCTAGACCCAGCATCCTTCCTGGGGCCTCTCAAAGGGGCTCATGCACACCTACCCCTGTGTCCTGGGCAGGGCCACTCACCTTGTCCACCCGGGGAGGCCCAGTCTGGACTTTGGAGGTTTCCTCGAGGCGAAGGCCGCTGCGGCCAGTGCCCCTCACCCGGACATCATCCACCATCACTGGCCGCTCAGGGATGACGAAGCCAAACTCCCTCATGTATCTGCAGCATCACAGGTACCAAGGGAGACTCAGGGCAGGCTGCCAGCGGCCCGGAGGCCACCCCACCAGGCTCCTACAACGCGGAGCCCACGTACCTCTGCACAAAGGCTGCCCCAAAGTCACCGGCATGGGGTGAGCGGGCAGTGGCTGGATGCTGGTGGGCAGAGACCATCAGCGCACAGTCGGTACCCTGGTAGCGTAAGTGTAGGAAGCTCTCGGTGCTTATCTGGGACCTGCAGATGGGTGGATGGGCAGATAGGGACACTCCCACAGGGCTCCTGAGCCCCCGACCCAGTAACCGTTTTCCTCTAACCCTTCCACTTCCCTGTCTGAAGGCAGATGGAAAACCTGTGTGGGGGGCACTGGGGAGCCCTGGCTGTCTCACCCACCTGGGGAAGCCCTGGGCCCTCAGAGCATCCACGCACTGTTCCTCCAGACGGCCCAGCCTCTGGTCCAGCTGCACAAAGGTCTCAGGGCCATAGGGCAAGGCACAGGGTTCCTGGGCCTCGTGGACCACATCTGCCAGAGCTAACCCCATTGCCGACAGCAGCCCGCTGTGCCTGCAAGGAGGGAGGGAGGCCACCTTGGTAAACAGGCAGGGCTGTGAGGCAGTCCCATCCCAGGCAGGCACACGTGAGCAAAAACCCAGTCATACCTATGGATATGTACGGTGTCCATGCCCAGGGCCCGGGCGATGGCACAGGCGTGTTGCCCGCCAGCTCCCCCGAAGCAGGCCAACACATGGGCCGAGGGGTCATGGCCTCGCGCCTACAGGCCAAACGGGGTCAGCAGCCTCCCCTGTCCCATACTGCCTGGCCCCCCCGCCCCTCACCCATTCAGTGGCTTGAGTGAAGTGGGGGGGGGCGGGGGGCATACCTGCGTAAGTGCCCTGATGGGCCGGCACATGGCCTCATTGGCCACCCGCACAAACCCCATGGCTACCTCCTCCAGGCTCAGCAGGGCAGCAGGGCAGGGCCCATTTGCCAGGAAGCTGTTGACTTCAGTAGCCACAGCCTCTAAAGCCTTACAGGAGGCCTCGGGGGACAGCGGCTGGTCCTCTCCAGGCCCAAAGATGCAGGGGAAGGAAGCAGGTAACAGGCGACCCAGAACCAGGTTAGCGTCTGTCAGTGTCACGGGGCCCCCTGGAGGTGGACACAGGGTGAGCTTGGGGACGGGAGCCTGGAATGGAACAGGCGGGCAGGGACTCGGGGAGCGGAACCACAGCTGGGGAAGCTGGGACCTGCTGGACCGAGTACTAGCTCTTACCTTTGCGGTAACAAGCAGGGCCAGGGTGGGCTCCAGCAGATTCAGGCCCCACCACAAAGAGGCCCGACCTTGAAGGAAGGGAGACTTAGAATTGGACGTTAGAAGTGGGGAGGGATTGGGCTAGGGGTCTAGCCAGGTGGGGGGCTGACCTGAAGAAGAGGCGGGAGCCCCCACCAGCTGCTACTGTGTTGATGTCTAGCTGTGGAGCCTGGAGGGTGAGGCCAGCTGTAGTGGCCTCAAAGACATGTTCAAACTCTCCAGCGTAACGGCTCACGTCGGTGGACGTGCCTGGCAGAGAGAGAGGTGGGGGTTCACCCAGAGTCCCAGACGCCCAGCCTCTCCCCGCTGAGCCTTTCCCCGCCCCTAGCCCATGGCCTTCACTCATACCTCCCATGTCAAACCCGATGACCGGCTGACCCCCCTCGGCCCGGTAAGTGGTGGCTGAATAGCCAACCACACCCCCAGCGGGGCCTGAGAGGACAGCTCGGGAGCCGCTGAAGGCGTCCATGGGTGCCAGTCCACCGTCCGAACGCATGAACAGCACCTGTATGTCCTGGGAGTGAGGGGTCAGGTCAGGATGCGGGCAGTGGGCAGGTGGGCAGTGAGGGTCCAGGCAAGGTAGAGGGAGGGTGGGCGGGCAGGCCTTGCCTTGAGTTGGCCTTGGAAGCCGCAGCGGAAGCCCTGCACATATCGCTGGATGGTAGGCGTGAGGTAGGCGTCGGCACAGGCTGTGTGCCCCCGAGGTACAATTCGCACCATGGGCATGGCCTCAGAGGACAGCGCCACGTGTGTGAAGCCCAGCTCCCGGGCCAGCGCGCCCACCTGCTGCTCGTGCTGAGCCCACCTAGAGAGAGTAGCCTGTGGTGCTGCACCTACTGCCCACCACCCTCTATGTCCACTCAGCCCCCCGGCCCGCGCTCACGTGTAGGAATGCATGAACACCACGGCCAGGCTTCGGATGCCTCGGGCCAGGAGCCCTTCCAGCTTCCCCCGCAGGTCTCCCAGGTCCACAGGCTGCTGTACCTCCAGCAGATCCCCTGTGCGCCCTGCAGGAAGCCCACACGAGTCACAGGTGTCCATGGTCTGTGCCCACGTCCACCCTGATGCCAGCCGACGCCCACCTTTGACAGGTGTGCCAGCACCTGACTCGCGGCGATACAGCACCACGCGCTCATCTACCTCCAGCACCTCCGAGTACAACACCTCCGGCATGGGCACGGCCTGGGGGCAGGCAGAGGCTCGAAGCTGGTCAGGCCCAGGGTCCCTGGTGGGCTCCTGGCTGCTGGGGCAGTGTGGGCTCCAGGGGGGTCCACCAGGAGGGGCATCTGAGTATCCTGCCCCCACAAGAGCAGTTCCCTCCTGGAACTCAGGGTGTGGGAGTCAACCACCTCACCCCCAAGGTCTAAGACAGGATGTGATGGCCAAGAGAACACAAGGTCCCTGTACCCACTCTGAGGGCCTGGGTCTTGCTGGAAGTACCCATAACCTGTGTTCTGCCTATATCAGCTGCTGGCCTTGGGCCAACACTGACCCATCCTAAGGAAGCCTTCCCCCAGCCACAGGGGGACTCACCAAGTCAAAGAGGTCCCCACGGGCCTGGGTACCAATGTGCAGCAGGTCTCGGAAGCCTTTTGTCACCAGCAGCCCTACCCGCTCCCCTCGACGTTCCAATAACGCATTGGTGGCCACGGTGGTGCCCATGCGGATGCTGGCAATGCGGCTGGTGTCCAATGGCCGGTCCCGGGGCAACAGCACACCCCCCTCCTGAGGACAAAGGTCACTGTCTGCTCTGAGGCCCAGAATCTCCTCCCTGTCTCCTCAGACCCTGGCCCACCTGCTCCAAGATTCGGCGAATGCCCTCAGTGGGTGCATCTGCATAGTTGGCAGGATCCTCTGAGAGCAGCTTCAAGACCCGCACGTGCCCACCTGGGCACTGGGCGAACACATCGGTGAAGGTGCCTCCTCGGTCAATGGCGAAATGGAAGCGCCCCTCTGGGCTGCCCATGATGATGGGGCCTGCGTCCAGGAGTGATTCCTCTGCCTGCAGTCCTGGGAGCACTGGACAGAATGAGGGGAGCGGCGGCCTGGTCACCCACAGGCAGGGAGCCGACCTCTGAGCAGAGGCTCTGGCCCTTCAAGCAGCGTGGGGTAGGGAGAGAGGGCAGGGGCTCCAAATCCAGGAAGAGAGACCCTCGGGGACGACTCGCAGCGGAGCCAGTGCTGGGCAGGTAGGAGTGCGGCCTGTCGCCCCCATTACCGACTTCTAGTGCCCCTGGGCCGAAAGCCAGCGCCCAGAGCAGGCTTTCACAAGATGGAAGCGCCGCTGGGACCCTAAAATCCCTCTGGTTGGGGTCCTGGGTGCTTGTAGCAGGAGGAAGGTAAAGGACCTGGTGGTAGCTGCAGGCTGAGAAACCCCCTTCTCACTGGGGTCGACCTTCACCCCCCCAGGGGGCGTGGCCTCAAAACCACGACGGGGCGGGGCCGGGGGGAGAGCCGACAGGAGGCGGCTAGGGGAAGACCGTCTGGACGCCCTGCAAGGTGGCGGGCCACCCGACACACACATACGTACACACCTGGCAGAGCCCACCTGGCTTGTGGCTCCAGGTCTCTGGCGGTCGCTCCGATGCGTGCCCTGCGCCTGGGGAGGGGCCTGGGGTAGCGGAAGCAGGCCCGCCCCCCGCAGGACCGGTCCGGGCGCCCGCCGTGCGGGTTGCGTCAGCCCAGCCTGCCAGAACCGCCCTGCGCGCCAAGACCTGCCTGAGGACGCCGACTGGGCCCGGGCTAGCGGCTCTACCCCGCGGCCTGGTTCAAGGGCACCTTGACCATTTTGTGTCCAGGGAACACAGTGTTTCCCCCTAAAGCCCGACAAATCTGGACTGCGCCTGGGAGGGCAGTGGGGGCGCCACACGAAGGGCGGAATTAGGGGATCAGTAGGGGAAACGACGCGTTTCTAGGTACCCGCAGTTGTGTGTGCAGGCGCTGTGGGCAGGGGCCCAGCCACACCCACTGCAGCCGATACCTCCCCCCGACCCCACCCCGCGTTCACCAAGTCATCTCGACAGAAGGTGGCGGGCTCGTTCCCGAAGGGCAGAGCCACCTCTTCCTGCCCTGGTTGGGAGTGCGCCTGCGTGTCCCACTTGGCTGTGCGGTGGACGCGAGGCACCCCAGAACTTCCCAGGGAGGGCACAGCAGGTAAAGTAGCGCAGAAAGAGGGGGCTCAGGAGCGCTGCCGCCGGGACCCTTGTCTCACCTCACACCGGATTCCCCACTTCCCAGACCGGATTTCCCTCTTCGCCGCCCTTCCCCACCTCCGCGTGATCCCAAACCTCCATCCCCTTGCCCACAGCAGCTAAAATGTAAATTAGATCATGTAGCTGCGTGCTGAAAGCCCTAGGCTTCTGTGGTACCAGAATTAAGCTCGCCCGGCCTTCCACCCAACTCTGCACACAGTGGTCCGGTGGACCCTGCATGCCTCCATGGTCAATAAACTAGGTAAGCACGGGCATACTTGTGCTTACTTACTAATCTGTAGTAAACTGCTTCACATTTTTCACATCATAGATTCTGCTTCTAAAATGTGGATGAATGGAAAACTGATCTGTTCAGTAAACCTTCACCCAATTCACAGTAAATAGGTCTGGCTGGCATCTGTCTCTCTCCCAACCCCAAAGCACCTTCCTACAGACTCAAAGTCTCTTCTCACTGATAATCCCTGTTTCCAAATTGTGACAATCCCTGAAATCAGAGTACCCAGTAAACAGGCAACTACGGGCTCATTAATCTGTAGTGAACCATTTCACAGGCGATTCACCACATCTTTAATTTCACATTATTCACTACACAGTGGTAGTAAGCACAAGTAAACCTGGGTTATCCCAGGCGCAGCTCCACCCACCAGCACTCCGGCCCAAACCATGCCAACCCACAAGTTTCTGTCTCTCATCAACTATATCCAATGGGCCAGGACTATTCAATCTTCAGAATATGTCCTGAGTGGAGAGATGGTGCAGCTGGGGACTTTAGACTCAGAGAGGGAGAGGGGCTGTGTGCTGGGGGGAAGGGGGGCAGGCTTGTAGTGTATCCCCTTTGGTTGGTTGATGATGCATGGAGGGGATTGTAACCATGGCAATGAAACGATATATGATAGGATGACTGTAAAGCTAATGTTCTTCCATGTACACTATCTCCTGAGTGCCAGAAGAACTAGATGGTACCCAGCTACCTACCACTGCCAGCCTCCTCCAAAGGGATCATGTTAAAGGGTCCTGGAATAGAGTGGGAGAAAATATGGAACAAAACTTTAAATTATTTAATTAAAATAAAAAGATCCTGTTTACTAGTCAGAAAGAGATTGAAGGAACCTGAGACTTTGGCTCTTGACAACCCTTCAGTCTCTAAAGGAACTCAGCCTCATGGCCCAATTTTCAGCTGAGCAGTAGATAGCTTCATAGGGGGGACAACAAAACTAGTAAGGTCTGCTCACCAGGGAACGGTCAATCATTCAAAATCAAAAGGGCAACATTTTCCTAAGGACAAAGTTGAGAAGGACGGGAAGGTGGGTGGAATGGAAACAGGAACGACAAAAGGAAGTGGGATAGCTGATGGTGCAGGGAGGGGATGATGATCATTGTGATGAAACAGAGTGTGCGATTTGTTGAATGTAAAGCTGACGATCTAGTCTGTAAACCTTTACTCATTCACAATAAAAGTTTTATTGATAGTAAGTATATATTCTGAGTTCATGATCTGAATAAATGGAGAGATATCGGTTCTTCCCAACTCAATCTATAGACTCAATACAATCCCAGTCAAAGTCCCAGCAAGTTATTTGTGGATTTAGCAAACTGATTTTAAGGTTCAAGTGGAAAAGTAAAAGACCCAAAGTAGCCAACATGGCACCCAAGAACAGAGCTTCAACACTAGCTGGCTTTGGGCCTCAGGATAAAGCTACAGTGATCAGAAGGTGTTTGGCAGAGGAACAGAAACCAGTGGAGCACAACAGAGTCCAGAAACAGACCCATGTAAACACTGTCAGCTGACCCTAGGCAAAGGAGCAAAGATGATTCTGTAAAGAAAGGAGAGCGTTTTCAGTAAATGGCGCTGGAACAGCCAGGCATTCCCATACAGAAACCAAAACAAATCTAGACACAGAGTTTACATCTTTCAAAAACATTAACTGGAAATCACAGACCTAAATGTAAGATGCAAAACTATACAACTTCTATAAACTAACACAGGAGAAAACCTGGGTGACCTTGAGTTTAGTAATGCCTTATCAGACAGATACAACACCAGAAGTACGATCCATACAAGGAAAAGCAGTAAACTAAACATTGTTAAAATGGAAAACTTCTGCACATGAAAGACACTGTTGAAAGAATGAAAAGGCAGTCACAGATTGGGTGAAAATATTTGCAAAACACGTACCTGGTAAAGGACTTGTATCCAAGATGCAAAACAGCTCCTAAAACTCAAGAATCTGACGACATAACTGGAGAATAAGATGACAACGTGGAGGACATCGTGCTGAATGAAATGAGTCCATCACAAAGGGACAGGGACTGCCTGAGACCACTACTGTAAAAAGTCAAGACAAGGATCTCACTCTGTAATCAACTGTCTATGATGGTGACCAGGGGTGGGAGGGAATGCAGAATTATTCACTGGGTAGAGTGCAGACATGTGCTAACTTGGGAAGTTAGTTAAAAAGAAAAAGAAGCAAAAAAGGAAGGAAGGGAGGGAAAAGGAAATTGCTTTCTTTTCTTTGTACTGGGAGGGAAACAATGTGCATTTTCTCATTAAAAAAATAAATAAAAGAGCTTCCACATTATTTTCACTCTATGGCAGCATCTTCTCTGTTGCTATGACATGTTTTAATACAGCACAGTCTGACCTCTTATTCCATCTCAATTATTGTCTCTAATAACAGGGCCTCTATAATGAGGAATTATGATATTCAGAAGTGCTTTTGAAGACTTGTCTGATAAAGTGAATTAAAAAACAACTTCAACACAAATTTTAAAAAGAGAAAAGAGCTACATGGTCAGAAAGGACTAGAAGAACGTGACATCTGGCCTTAGAGCACCCGGCAGGTCGGGGAAGGACCTCAGCCTCGTGGGGAGGTGTGGGGGCCACACCTGTAAGCTAGGCTCACTACAGATGATGGAGAGGTCACTCATTCAAAATCCAAGGGCAGCATGTACCTAAGGACAAACACGAGAAGCGAAGGGAAGGCGTAGGAGCCACAGAGAGGAAGTGGGATGGCTGTTGGTCCATGGTGGTGGTGGTGGTGGTGTGCCGTGGAGTCGGTTCTGACCCATAGCGACCCTGTATGGGGTTTCTATGGCTGCAAATCTTTACGGGAGCAGAAAGCCTCATTTGTCTCCTGCAAAACAGCTAGTAGTTTCAAACTGCTGCCCTCGAGGTTATCAGCCTGACTTGTAACCACTACGCTACCAGAGCTCCTTGTTGTTACATGGAGGGAATTAAAATCATTGAGATGAAACAAAGTTTATTATTTTTTAATATAAAGTTAATGATCGTGTCTGTAAACCTTCACTTAATTCACAATAAAAAGTTAATGTGAATAGAGGTAAGTACTGTTAATTGAACAAACACCACACCAAAGAAGATACACACATAGCAAACATGCATGTGAGAGAACATTCAACATCACATGTCATTGTTGTTAAATGTCGTTGAGTCTGTTCTGACTCATAGCGACCCTATATAGGATTTCCAAGGAGCAGTTGGTAGGTTTGAACTGCTAACCTTGTGGTTCACAGTCCAGCGCTGACCCTACAGCCCCACACCAGGGGTCCATATGGAAGTTGCAAATCCAAACAATGATGAGGTCAACACTTTCAGAAATAATTTGAGAAGGATTAGCACAAGACTGGTCCCTATGAGGTGGAGATTAGAAATGTCCCAAATGTCAAAAGTTTCCAAACTGTTGTACTCTCATCTCTAACACCAACTATTCCTCTTCCCTTCAATACTTTCATTCCCATCTTAAGATGGGACTCACGAACTTCCAAGAATACAGCTCATGTGGGTATTTGTTGTTGTTGTTAAGTGCTGTTAAGTCAGGTCTCCAGCACCATTTCTGTCACCAAGGCCATGTTTTCTAACTGGTGTCCTTCCTCTTTGTTTTCAACCTTTGCATTCCACTCACCAGAGATCCTGGATAGGATTTCTGAGGAGCAACTGGTGGGTTTGAAGTACCAACCTTGTGGTTTGCAGTCCAATGCTGATCCTACAGCGCCACAACTGAAGTCCCACATGGTTATGTTGTTGTTGTTGTTGTTGTCAGGTGCCACCGAGTCAGAACCGACTCATAGCGACCCCATGCACAGCGGAACGAAACAATGTCCAATCCTGAGCCAACCCCACCACCGCTGCCACACTTGACGCCATCAATGATGCCACCTGGCTGATTATGGAAGCTATCAAACCCCAAATCCATGGGTCAAATGTCAGTCTGGAGGATTCTCCTCACTCACATGCTTAGAGGGGCTGACAAACCCAAACTGCAAATCAGATGATAGGCTGCTGGCTCAAGTTCCAACAACTAGTGACCAGAGAATAAGTAGCCAGCTACACAATCTATAGCGAGAGACAGCTTGGCCACAACATTAGTATACATTGGATGCAGACTATAAGGGTGGGGACTTGAGTCACACTATCTAGTAGGGCAGTGACTCAAGATTCATCCCACCCTAGTCCTGCCTCATTATAAGTATGGTGAAAGAATACAACCCTGGCATATACCTTTCCTGACTTTAAACTGTTCTATGCCCCCTTGTTCTGTTTGATAGACTGCCTCTTGGTCTATGTACAGGTTCCTCATGAGCACAATTAAGTGTTTCAGAATACTCATTCTCTGCAATACTGTCTATAGCTCATTTTGATCCACACAGTCAAAAGTCTTTTCATCATCAATAAACCACAGGTAAACAACTTTCTGGGATTCTCTGCATTCAGCTAAGATCCATCAGACATCAGCAATGGTATCCCTCATTTCACATCCTTGTCTGAACCTGACGTGAGCCTCTGGCAATTCCCTGTCAATGTACTGTTGCAGACGTTTTTTAATTATCTTTAGCAAAATTTTACTTGAATGTGATATTAATGATATTATCCAATGATTTCTGTATTCTGTTGGGTCACCTCTCTTTGGAATATGCACAAAAATGTATCTCTTCCAATCAATTGGCCGGGCAGCTGTCTTCCAAATTGTTGGAATAGATGAATGAGTGCCTCCAGGGCTGCATCAGTTTGTTGAAAGATTTCAATTTGTATTCCATCAGTTCCCGGAACCTTGTTATTTGCCAATCCCTTCAGTGTACCTCGTGCTTCTTCCTTCAATATCATTGGCTCTTGATCATATGTTACCTCTTGAAATGGTTGAACATCGACCATTTCCTTTGGCACAGTGACTCTGTGTATTCCTTCCATCTTTTTTTTATGCTTTCTGCATCATTCAATATTTTGCCCAATGAATCCTTCAGGATTGCAAGTCAAGGCTTGAATTGATTCTCCAGTTCCTTCAGCTTGAGAAATGCTGAGTGTGTTCTTCCCTTTTGGTTTTTTTAACTCCAAGTGTTTGCAAATTTCAGTACAATACCTTTGTCTTCTCAAGCTGCCCTTTGAAATTGTCTGTTCAGCTCTTGTACCTCCTTATTTCTTCCATTTGCTTTAGCATCTCTAGGCTGGGAAGCAAATTTCAGAGTCTCTTCTGACATCTGTTTTGGTCTTTTCTTGCTTCCATGTCTTCTTAATGACCTTTTGCATTTTTCCTGTATGATGTGCTTGATGATAGCCTCTAGTTTTCAGTGATTAGTGTCTAATGCATCAAATCTGTTCTTGAAATGATCTCTAAATTCAGGTGGGTTATGTTCAAAGTCATATATTTGTTCTTGTGAACATGTTTTAATTTTCTTCAGCTTCAACCTAAAATTGTATATGAATAATTGAGTTGATGGATGATCTGCTCCACAATCTTCCCTGGCCTTGTTTTGGATGGTGATATGGATGGATCTTTTCCACCATTTATTTCCATATATGTAGTTAATTTGAATTCTGGACATTCCATCTGGTGAAGTCTAGGTGTATAATCATCTTTATGTTGTTTGAAAAATATATTTGCAATGAATAAGACATTGGTCTTGCAAAATTCTATCATGCAATCTCCAGCACCGTTTCTATCACCACGACCATGTTTTACAACTATTAGTGTCCTTGCTCTTTGTTTCCTACCTTTGCAATCACCAGTAATGATCAATACATCTTTATTGCATGTTTGATCAATTTCAGACTGAAGCAGTTGGTAGAATTCTACAATTTTATCATCACGGGCTTTAGTGGTTGGTACATAAATTTGAATATTAGTAGTATTAACTGATCTTTCTATTAGGTGTATGAATATTATCCTATTACAGACAGCCGGATTATATGAAGAAGAACATGGCATCAGGATTCGAAGAAGACTCATTAACAACGAGCCATATACAGATGATACAACTTTGCTGAAAACAAAGATGACTTAAAATACTAAATGATGAAGATCAAAGACCATAGTCTTTTGTATGGGTTGCACCTCAGTGTAAAGAAAACAAAAATCCTCACCACTGGACCAATAAATAACATCATGCTAAATGTAAAAAAGATTGTAATTGTCAAAGACTTCATTTTGTTTGGCTCCACCATGACACTCATAGAAGAAGCAGTCAAGGCATTAAGTGACTCCCTGGGACCATCAAGCAAGAAGAGTGGAAAGTGTGACCCTACCCAGAGAGGCAGTGAAGCCACGCATGGAGACAGAGACGTTGGCATGCACAGATGGAGTGGCTGGGGACACAGGACTCAGGGAGGGAGAGGAGCTGTTTGCTGACAGCCGAGGGGGCAGGCCTGTGGGGTGTATCCTTTGATTATTTGATGATGAATGGAGGGGATTGTAATCATTGAAATGAAAAGTAATATGATAGGATGAATATGAAGCGGAAGTGGGACAGAGGTAAATAATGATGTATGCACAACCCTGGAACAACAGGGCTCTGGGATACAGAGATTGAGACATGGTTGGAATGGGGAAAAGGGGGGAAACAATGTTAAGATGCTTGGCTGTCTTTTGAATCTTGGTTTCCCTTGCATACCACTATAAAAATAGACACTGGAGGGGAAGAGAAAAGAATAGCCAGAAATATCACCATAGAAAACTTATATGTCTGTCTTCTGCCTATAACTGATTGGAATACCTAAAATGGGGCTACAACATGCCCAGTGAAGGAGGCTTCCTGCGGAGTCTCTGTATTACACAAGACCATAGGTGGATTCCTGAACAGCAGCCAGAATCTTCTGAGGGGAAATTT
The DNA here is from genome assembly GCF_000296735.1 of Chrysochloris asiatica. Classification (NCBI taxonomy): domain Eukaryota; kingdom Metazoa; phylum Chordata; class Mammalia; order Afrosoricida; family Chrysochloridae; genus Chrysochloris; species Chrysochloris asiatica. Next base: position 52,841,721 of record NW_006408519.1, read on the forward strand.
CCACTTGAAAGGCCAAGCAGACCAGCCTGGAGCGGCCAGAAGAACAGAAGATACTTCCTGAAAGAAAGACTGACAGGAAAAATAAAAAACAATACAGGCAGATTGACTGATCACTATAAGAAAAAACAAGTGGCTTGCCCAGGAAACATCAAGGCAAGTGGTCGGGTTTCCTCACAGCAAACCTCCTTCCAAGACTAAGACCCAATGGGAATACATGCTCTGATTGGGGACCACATTCATCACCGATAAGGGGAAGTAAGGGAAAAGCAGCAATGAAGCTGCGAGCTAAGCCCTACAACGTTCAATAGACTCCTGTGAACCCAGGTAAAGACCTGGTTGGCCAGCACTGGCAAGACCTGGGGACTCTTGGGCCCAGAGTCAGTGACATAGTCACAGAGGACTAGAGTGGAGAGGAAGCTTCCAGATGATAAGAAGAGAGGGCATATGCATAAGTACACCTACACTTGCAGATAGTACCCACTTGTCCTGGCTTCAACGGCTGGATGATCAGAGCTCAACTAGAAGAAGAAAGAAGAGGAAAAAAAGAGTAATCTGATACAATTTGATGAACTTGACCTACACCTACGGAAGCCGTAGCTCAAAAGAGGGAACAAATCTTCACAGCGAGGATCACTCCCACCCAACCCCCTCCACACAAGGAGAGGGCAGGGATGGGCAACTTGGACATTGGCTCCCCAGAATGAGGGGGTTACAGAAGCAAAAAGTGACTGACTTACAAGCTTTCAAGAGGGAGCCTAGATCCAGAGGGTGCGAAGCAAGGTAGAATCTCCACTGAGTAGTATCCAATCTGTCTAGGTGGGACCGCGGAAAGGAGATGCGGATAGGTCTCTTGCGATACAATGGTGAATAATTGTTATCGGGACTGATTGTGAGGGCTGGAAATGTAAAGGTAGACGTTTTGTAGCAAAGGGAAGGGAGGGATTAACTTTGCAGTGTAGGGGCGGAGGTCTCTGGGACCATCAATGGAGCAGAGCGGAGAGTGGAACCCTACCCAGAGAAGCAGTGAGGCCAGAGATGGAGGCAGAGACGACGTAGAGATGACGTAAAGAGATGGAGCAGCTGGGGACTTTGGACCTCGAGAGGGAGAAGGCCTGTGTGCTGACGACCCGGGGGGGAGAGGGGGCAGGCTTGCAGGATATACCCTGTGGTTGCTTGATGATGCATGGAGGGGATTGGAATCATAGCAAGGAAATGATATACGATGGGATCAATGTGAAGCTAATGTTTTCCCATGTAAACTATCACATAATTCAAAATAAAGCATCTTATATGCATCAAAAAGAAATTAAGTGACATATCGCATTAGGCAAATCTGCTGCCCAAGACCTCTTTAAAGTGTTTAATAGCAGAGATGTCAGTTTGAGGACTAAGGTGTGCCTGACCCAAGCCATGGTGAAAGTTGGACAATGAATAAGGAAGATCAAGATCATAGAAGAATGGATGCATTGGAGAGTTATGGTTTTAGAGAGGAATAGTAAAGGTCATGGACTGCCATAAGAACAAGCAAATCTGTGTTGGGTGAGATAAAACCAGAATGCTCCTTAGAAACCAAGATGACCAGATTTCGTCTCTCATACTACAGACATATTATCAGGAGGGACCAGTCCTTGGAGGACATCATGCTTGGTAACGTGGAGGGTCAGCAGAAAAGAAGGTAACCCTCAACGACATGGGCGGGCACAATGGCAGCAGTAGAGGCTCAAGCGAAGCAACAATTGTGAGGATGGCGCAGGACCAGGCAGTGCTTTGGGGTTTGAGGGGGTTTAAGTCTTTATTGGGAAAGTTTGTATGGGAGAACATGGGCTTTACACCATCATTTCATTGCAATGATCACAATCTCCTCCGTTCATCAGCAGCAGCAGTATTTGCTTCTATTCCCTGTTTTTTGTTGTTGTTGTTGTTGTTTGGGGGGGGGATGTACACAGAAACACACAGGAATATATAATAATTTAAACAACCAAAGGGCACATTCTGCAAGCCTGCCTCCTGGTCGCAAACACACAGTCCCTCTCTTTCCATGAGTCCCAGAGTCCTCAGCTGCTCCCTCTCTCCATGTCCTCATCTCTGCCTCCATCTCTGGTGTCCCTGCTTCTCTGGATAGGGTCCCACAATCTGCTTGTGCTCTTTTCCCTTGATGGTCCTAGGGTCCTCTGTTTCTGGACTCTATGATTAACCACTCCCCTGTTTCTGTTACAAAATTTCTACCTTTGCAGTTGTGACAGTTGCAATTAGTCATGATAACAATCACTCACTATTGAATTATAAGAATCTTACCCCATCTCTTTTCATCAGACCCGTCTAGACAAGATGAAAACTATTCAGTGAGGACTCTACCTTCCCCTGTACACATTTAAAGGACCAGGCAGTATTTTATTCTGTTGTACATAGGGTCACTATGTGTTGGAACTGACCCGACGGCACCTAACAACAACAACAACAACACTACATGCCTAATCTTGTGGTTGTTGCTAGGTACCTGGAATCAGTTCCCATCATAGTGACCCTGTGCACCACAGATCAAAGCACTGCCTGTCCCTTGGTCATCCTCACACTTGCCGCCATGTCTAAGCCCATGGTTGCAGCCACTCTGTCCATCCAGCTTGTTGAGAGCTTCCTATTTTCACTGGCCTGTTAATCTACCAGCCATGATGTCCTTCTCTAAGAACTTGTCCCTTCTGATACCAAAACCAAAACAACAGACTAGAGCAGGACTTTTCCCTAGAGTTTCTGAGCAGTGGACCGTTCAGACCACTGACCTCTCTGTTAGCAACACAAAGCTTCACCAACTACACCACCAGGCCTTTTCCTGCTAACACCTCCAACATACTTGAGACGAGTCAGGCTGTTTCCACGTCTAAGGCGCGTTCTGACTCTACAGCATCCCCACCACATTAGTTTGTTCTGCTGGAAGTCTGTGGTATATTAATGTTCTTCACCAACACCGTAATTCAAAGGCATCAACTTCCCAGTCTTCCTTATTCATTGTACAGCTTTTGCTGCATATGTGATTGGAAACACCATCTTTGCTCTTTAATGCTTTAAAGAGGTCTTTTGCAGCAGATTTGTCCAATGCAATATGTTATTTTCTTTCTCTCCATCCCCCCACCCCCATTTGATTTCTTGACAGCAGCTTCCATAGACAAAGATAGTGAATCCAAGTAAAAGTAAATCCTTGAAAGTTCCATCTTTTCTTCATTTATCAAGATGTTGTTTATTGGTCCAACTGTGAGGATTTCTATTTGCTTTATGTTCCGATGTAATCCGTACCAAAGACTGTAAGTGCTTGAAGTCCTGTTTGCATTCCACAACAAAGCTGGGCCATCTGCATATGACACTTTGGTAATGACTCTTCCTCTAATCCTGGTGCTACGATCTTCTTTGTATAGTTCAATTTCTCAGATTATTTGCTCAGCATACAGATTGAGTAAGTATGGGGCAAGAATGCAACCGTGATTCACACCTTTCTTGATTTTAAACCATGCAAAGTCCTCCTGTTCTGTTCTAATGACTGCCTTTTAGTCTATATATCGGTTCCCCAGGAGCACATTTAAGTGTTAGGGAAGTCCTATTCTTTGCAAAATTATCCATAATTTGCTCTGATCCACACAATCAAATGCCGTTGCATAGTCAATAAAACACAGGCAAACATCTTTCTGGTCCATTTGACATCAGCAATGACACCCTCGTTCCATGTCCTCTAGCTGGAATTTCTGGTAGTTCCATATCATATCAATATGTCTTTTAAAACATAAAACAAAAAACCCACTGGCATTGACTCAATTCTCACTCACTGCAACCCTATGCAGGGTTTCTGAGACTAAAAATATTTCCTCATCTGTCTGCCGTTGTTGTTGTTGTTAAGTGCTATAGAATCGGTTCCTACTTGCATAGGGTTTCCGAGGAGCAGTGGGTTTGAACCTCCAAACTTGAAGTTAGCAGGCCAGAGCCACACCAGGACTTCAGAACACTGATGGCACCAAATGCTGCTGAGGGTACGGAGCAACAGAACACTCACTGCTACCAGGAAGGCCAAACGGTACAGCCACGGTGGGCAGCAGTCTGGCAGCTTCTTACAAAGAGAAACATCATCTTTTCAGTCTTTTTAACATTTGCTCCAGCAATCATGCTCCTAGGTATTTACTCCAGTAAGGTAAAAACATGGATCTACAGAAAAAGTAATGTTTTAATAGCTTTATTCATAATTGCCCCAAACTGGAAGCAAGCAAGATGTCCCTCCATGGGTGAGTGGATAAGTACACAGTGGTATACCCACAGCACGGAGACAAGACATGCAGGAGCCCTCAGTGCACACTGCTAAGTGAAAGCAGCTGGTCTGGAAAAACGGCTTTCTATAGAGTTCCAACACTGTGGAAGAGGCCAAACTAGAGAGACGGTGATGGGAGGAATTTGGGGAGTCCCTGCACCCCAAAGATTGGCCAATATTCAGCCACTTCAAGAGGCACCATGTGATCAAGAACCAACAGTATGGAAGGAAGAGGTTCAAGTGGCAGGGAAGGCACTGGTGAAAAGGAAGGCTCCAGGAACGGGTGGAATTTCAAGTGAAATCTTTCAGCAAACTGATGCAGCGCTGGAAGCACTCACTCATCTATGTCAAGAATATTGAGGGGCAGCTACCTGGTCATGTGAGGTGACCCAACCAACGAGCTGTGGCAGTCATGGGGCAGTACCATTAATTTCTCTCCAGAGTCTGACCACTTCTCACACCCTAACTTGGCCAAGCCTTGGTCACCCTCACCAGGAATGCCTCCCCCGTCACTTCAGGGCCCTGTGTCCTGCAACAAGGCTCTCCCTGGCCTCCTGGACGTGCCTCAGCAACCCCCCCGCAACATGCTGCAACCTCAAGTCGCTCACACGATGCTCCCACCTACAGGAAGCCCCCCTGCAGCCTCACTTGGGGGCAGCTCTGCCCAGATGCCACTGACCCTGTAGAGTTCCGCCATCCCTTCCTCTGCACACATTCCTTCTATTACTCATCCACACCCAACATGGGGAGATTTGTTCACCAGACCACCAGGTCGGCAGTTCAAATCCACCAGCTGCTCCTCAGAAACCCTACACAGGGTCGCTATGAGTAGGACTCCACTCGAGGGCACTTAACAACACCCACAGCAGGTCATTGAGGGAAGCCACATGGGCCTGGACAGGTGGTGAGGCCCCACTGACTCGGCGGCCAGCAGACTCCAAGGGCGGGCGCCCCACACTGCTCACCTCTGTCGGCATTTTTGAATTTGATGGTCCTGCGCCGGGACGGACGTGGACTTGCAGGCCCATCGGCCAGGAAGCTGGAGCCACAGAAGCCCAGGCCGCTGCTACGGTTCCTGAGCACCAGCTTCAGCTCTTGGTTCTCTTGAATGAGCTGCACCAACCGCCGTAGCTCCTCGTTCTCCTGCGCCAACCGCTGGATCTCCTGCCTTAGGCCCTCGTAACTGCTGAGGAGGGACATGCCTGGCTGTGGGGGGACATCTGGCTAGCAGCCTATGAGCTGGCCCGTGGGCCAGGGAGCCTGCCATTGTGAGGTCAGCAGCTGCCCCTGATGCATTCTGACCTCCCAGGCTGGGGACAGCCATCCCCACCACCATGGACAGGTTCGCTTGACCTTTGACCCCTGGCCCCTATGGACATGATGATCTGTTCAGGTGGGGGGGGAGGGGCTCTTCAAGAAGACCCCTCCTGGAGATGGACGCCTCTTTGACCCATCCTAGGAGGGGTGTGTGGGGGTAGAGGAAGGATTCAAGCATTCCCACCCACCCACCTGGCCACCAGCCCGAAGGAATCAACACAGCCAATATTCTGGTCATGGACTCTCAGCCTCCACAGTTGTGAAAATAAATTTCTGTTGTTTAAAGCTGCCCACTTTGCGGTATCTCATTTAAGGCGGCCACCCAGGGGTGCCTTGCCAAGAAAGGCCCTATGATCTACTGCTGAAGCATCAGCCGTTGAAAACCCTGTGACGGGCAATTCTGCTGTGACCGCCACGACTCAGCAGCTGTGGGCTGGGTTTAGGGCACGAATGTCCTGCACCAGCTACTTGTAGAGCCGGAATGTGGTGTGGGAAGCATGTCCCACCCTCTCCCACTCTGTGCAGCAGCGCAGTGGTCCTGCCCAGACGCAGGCTGCTCCGCTGCTCTTCTGAGCTGCTGACTTCAGAACATGCTAAATGCAGCCCTTAGAGGTGAGAAATCATGAAAAAGTAGGTATCTCTATGAAACTAATAGCGGCCAATGAAACAGCAGACCATCTAGAAGTTTATAGAGAAAATCAGGGAAAGGCAGCTAAACTAGGACCACAGTCAGCCACCGGGAGCTCCTGAAGGCTGTGCTCACTGGAGAGCTACTAAGCCTCAGTGCTTTTGATTCCAGCTGCTTCTGTAACATATTGCCACAAATACAGGGACTTACAACAACAGAAATGTGTTGTCTTGCAGTTGTGGAGGCCAGAGGCCTGAACTAAAACTTCTGGGGCTAAAATCTAGGTGTCCGTTGGGCTGGCTCCTTCTAGGGACTCCAGCAGAAAACCTGTTTCTGCCTCTTCTGGTCTCTGGTGGCTGCTGCTATTCTTTGGATGGTGGCCCATGACTCCCAGTGGCGTCTTGTGATCACGTGGCCTTCCACTTTGACTCCCCAAGATGCGATGGGTCGCTTTTAGGTAGTCTTTCTTCTAATGGTCTTGTAACTCTCTCCAAAGGACTGGGTTGTTGTTGTTGTTGTTGTTAGGCGCCATCAAGTCAGTACTGACTCCTAGCACCCCCAAGAACAACAGAACAAAACCCTGCCCAGTCCTGTGCCAACCTCACAATCGTTGCTACTCTTGAGCCCACACTTGTTGCCACTGTCAGAAGCCATCTGGTTGAGGGTTTTCCTCTTTTTCACTGACCCTCCACTTCACCAAGCGTGAGGCCTATCTCCAGGGACTGGTCCCTCCTGATAATGTGTCCAAAGCGTGACCATCCTGGTTTCTAAGGTGCATTCTGGTTTTACCTCACCCAACACAAATCTGTTTGTTCTTTCGGCAGTCCATGGTACTTTTAATATTCTCCTCCAACACCATAACTCAAATGCATCAATTCTTTATTCTTTGCCCAACCTTCACATGCATATGAGGCTATTGTAAATACCATGGCTTGGGTCAGGTGCACCTTAGTCCTCAAACTGACGTCTTTGCTCTTGAACACTTTGAAGAGGTCTTGTGCAGCAGATTTACCTAATGCAATATGCCATTTAATTTTCTGACAGCTGATTTCATGAGTATTGAATGTGGAACCAAGCAGAATGAAGTCTTTGACAGCTTGAATCTTTTCTCCACTCATCATGATGTTATTTATTGATCCAGTGGTGAGGATTCTGGGGTTTTTATTTGTTATTGTTTGTGGGTTTTTTACATTGAGGTGCAAATCATACTGTTGCCTGTGGTCTTTGATCAGCAAGTATTTTAAGTACTTTTCTTCCTCCAATCCTGATGCCACATTCTTCTTCATATAATCCAGCTTCTTGGTATTTGCTCAATATTCAGGTTGAATAAATAAGGTGAAAGAGTATAATCCTGAAGCACACCTTTCCTAATTCTAAGCCATTTAGTGTTCCTTTGTTCTGTTCAAACAACTACCTCTTGGCTATGTAGATTCCTCATGAACACCACTAAGTGTTCCCAAATATTCAGTCTCCACAATGCTGTCCATGGCTTGCCATGAGCCACACAGATCAAAGCTTTTGCTCAGTCAATCCAGCATAGGTAAACCTCTCTCTGGTATTCTCTGCTTTCAGTCTAGATCCATCAGACATCAGCAATAATTTCCACATCCTCATCTGAATTTAGCTTGACCTCTGGCAGTTTCCTGTCATTGTACTATGGTAGCCATTTTTGAATTATCTTTAGCAAAATTTTACTTGTATGTGAGATTAATGATATTTTCTGATGATTTCTGTATTCCACTGGGTCACCTCTCTTTGGAATGGGCATAAATATTGATCTCTTGCAGTTAGTTGGTCTGGTAGCTAGCTTCCAAATTTCTTGGCCTAGATGAGTGTGTGCCTCCAGTGCTGCGAGTTGGCTGAAACATTTCAATGTGTATATTTCCATCAACTCCCAGAGCTTTGTTCTTCATCAATGCATTCAGTGCACCTTGGACTTCTTCCTTCAGTACCATTGGCTTCTCAATCATATTCTATCTCATGAAATGGTTGAACATCTTGTTGGTACAGTGACTCTGTGTATTTCTGCCATCTTCTTTTGATGCTTTCTGCATCATTCAATGTTTTGCCCATAGAACCCTTCAGTATTGGCAGTCCAAGGCCTGAATTTTTTTCTTCAGTTCTCTTAGCTTGAGAAATGTTCAGCGTGTTCCTCCCTTTTGGTTTTTTAACTCCAGGTCTTTGTACATTTCATTATAATATTTGACTTTGTCTTCTTGAGCTGCCCTTTGAAATTTTCCATTCAACTCTTTTCTTCTTCATTTCTTCCCTTTGTTTTAATTTTTCTATGCTGGAGAGCAAGTTTCAGAGTCTCTTCTGACATCCATTTTGGTCTTTTTCTTCTTTTTTGTCTTCTTAATGACCTTTTGCTTTCTTCCTTTACGATGTTCTTGATGTCAACTCTTGTGGTCTTTGGCTATTAGTGTTTAATGCATGAAATCTGTTCCTGTGATCATTTTTAAAATCAGATGGGAAATGCTCAAAGTGTAATTTTGGCACATGTGGACTTGTTTCAATTTTCTTCAGCTTCAGTCGGAATTTGCATATGAGCAGTTGGTCTGTTCCACAGTCTGCCCCTGGCCTTGTTTTTTTTTTAATGTTTTCTTATGAATTATGTGATAGTTTACATGGGAGAACATTAGTTTTATATTCATTCTATTGTATATCGTTTCATTGCCATGGTTATAGTCCCCTCCATGCATCATCAACCAACCAAAGGGTATACACTACAAGCCTGCACCTCGGTTGTCTACAAACAGCCCCTCTCCCTCTCTG
>NW_006408519.1:52850883-52852195 GCF_000296735.1 Chrysochloris asiatica
AGTCCTGATAACAAGTATTCACTATTGTATCACAAGAGACTTATCTGCATCTCCTTTCATCAGCCCCACCCAGACAGACTGGTTACTACTTGGTAGAGAGTCTACCTTCCTCCACACCCTCTGGATCTAGGCTCCCTCTTGAAAGCTTGTAAGCCAGTCACTTCTTGCCTTTGTAGCCCCCCCATTTTGGGTATTCCTGACCTTGTTTTGACTGATGATATGGAGCTTTCCCACCATCTCTTTCCACAAATGTGGTCAATTTGATTTCTGTGATTCCATCTGGTGAGGTCCATGTGTAAAGTAATCTTTTATGTTGTCTAAAAAGGTATTTGCAATGAAGAAGTCATTGATCTTGCAAAATTCTATCACGTGATCTCCAGCATCATTTCTATCACCAAGGCCATATTTTCCACCTACTGATCCTTCCTGTTTGTTTCCAACCTTTGCATTCCAATCACTAATAATTATCAATACATTTTAATTCTATGTTTGATCTATTTCAGATCCAAGAAGTTGGTAGAATTCTTCAATTTCATCCTCACTGGCTTATGTGGATGGTGCGTAAATCTGAATAACTCTGGTATTAACTGGTCTTCCTTGTAGGCATATGGACATTATCCTATCGTAGATAGCATTGTACTTCGAGATCGATCTTGGAATGGGCTTTGTAATGGTGAATGTGAGTTTAGGAGGCTACAAGGCCAGCGTCGGAGCACCACCTCCAGGGGCAGACTTGCTCTTGTTTCCTTTCAGGATCTGCCGGCCCAGCAGTGCTTGGAGATCTCCACGCATCTTGGCATCAGTTTTCCTCTGGATCTAGAAACTTCACAGTCCAGGGGCCTCAGGTTCAAAGGACACACTATACTCCTGGGCTTTCTTTCTTGGTTCTAACAGGTCCCTTCCATGATCTTCTACCATCGCTCCTCTATCAATTTGTTGTATTATAGTGGCTTGCGTGTTGACGTGATGCTGCAAGCTGTGCCACGGATGTTTTTAAAAAAGAGCAGGGTAATTGAGGGCGGGCACGTTTCAGCTGAGCTTCCGGAGTGTCTAAGACAAACGAGGAAGTATGAGAGGCAAACTACTTCTGGATGGTTAGCCACTGAAACCTTTATGAACAGCAATGGAACACAGTCAGACAGCACCATAACACCGAATACTGAAACCTCATAGTAAAGAAAACCAAAATCCTCACTACTGGAGCAATAAAAAACATCAAGATAAGTGCAGAAAAGATTGAAGTTGTCAAAGACTTCCTTTTTGCTTGGCTCCACTATTAGTCCTCATGGAAGCAGCAGTCAAGAAATCAAAC